>NC_139678.1:30248514-30945181 GCF_964106915.1 Podarcis gaigeae | reverse complement strand
AAGGCCATAGGTTCCCCATCCTTATGCCATAATTATTTTCTGTCTTTGAAGCTGCTGGAGACTCATACATTATTCCAGCTAGAAACTCAAAACAGGGCAATTCCTCTGGAATTAATGAATCAGAGACCCTACTGACCCCTTTGCAGGGTCTTCATAAACACTTTGCTGGTGTGGGAGGTCATGCCACAGTCCTGGGGCACCTGCAGAGAAGGCCCAAGCCTTTTGCAGTAGCTGCTTAAACGTCCTGGAATGAGGGTAGTTGGAATAAAGCTCTGGAAGGTGAAAGTAAAGGTAAAAAGTAAAGGACCCCTGGACGGTAAAAGTCCAGTCAAAGGCGACTATGGGGTGCAGCGCTCATCTCGTTTTTCAGGCCAAGGGAGCAGGTGTTTGGCCACAGACAGCTTTCCGGGTCATGTGGCCAGCATGACTAAACCGCTTCTGGTGCAATGGGACACTGTGAGGAATGCCAGAGTACACAGAAATGCCGTTTACCTTCTTGCTGCAGCAGTACCTATTTATCTATTTGCACTGGTGTGCTTTCAAACTGCTAGGTTGGCAGAAGCTGGGACAAAGCAACGGGAGCTCACTCCATCGTGCAGGTTCAAACTGCTGAGCTTCCAGTGGCAAGAGGCTCAGTGATTTAGACCACAGAGCCACCTGCGTCCCTCTGGAAGGTGAAATGGGACACATGGCTATAAAGAGGCTTCAGCACCACCATTGCCAGTCAAAGCAAGCCCTGTTCTGCCAAACTGTCGGCAATTTTGCTACTGTCGGAACAGGAACAAAAACATTACAGCCAGTTGTTGTGTCCGTCTATACTTTTTTTAAAAAATCTTGTTGTACAATAGCTGTTGTTGCCCTCCGAATTCCTGCTAAAGCGCTGTGTGCGTGAGGCGTCTGTCCTTCCCAATTAGTAGCCCCTGCTGAGAGGGCAGGGCCTGGCATGTTCCTGAGCAGAGCTAGACATATCACAGGGCAAAGAACAGCTGCACTGGGCCCCTGCCAGTGCTGCCACTTTTGCTCTCCTGCCCGGGCCAGTTGCTACAGTGCCAGGTGTTATGAGTGGGCAAACCACTAAGTTAGATGCTCCTTGCTGCCCTCAGCACCAACTTGGCTCCCAACATTCCTTTTCTGGCAGCTCTGAAGCAGAGAGAAGGAGGACGAGCTCTCGGGATGAGTCTTTGCCACTGGAATTAAATCAGAAAGAACTAGCACCGTCTCTGGGTGACTGTGTTCTCTCAAGGACTACCATAGAGGAGAACAAATGCAAGAGGGTCTCCTCCGCCTACCTGCTGCCTGCCAAATGTGTTGGACTACAACTCCCATCAGCCTCAGCTGAACCATTCAACGCAATTCCCTTTCAGTTGCCCCCATTCACAATATTTCAGATAGCCTGTCTCCTTGATTTATTTTCTCCGATATCCTAGCCAGATCACCCACCCAATTCAAATTTCCCTGAATGAATTACCCAGCTAGAAAAAGACTGGAGGACTATGCCCCATGGTCCACACTTAGCAATGCTCCCTGAATCCAGAAGGTGGGGGTAAAGGCTGTTGCATTTCTGCTTGTGGTAAAAGAGCCTTTCCAGGAAAAAAGCTGGCAACCCTACTTTTGGTTAGTTAGTGTGCCTGACTATAGCTGTGATTCCAGGCACTGGTAGTATTACAGATGGTACAGCATGTTCGGGCATCCAGGGATGCTGGCGGCAACACTTTGCCTCCGCTATGTTCTATCCCTGGCCAAAGTCACCAACTTCAGAAAGCCACTCCCTCTTATTCTGCAGGCATCCAAGAAGCATATAGATCTGGCCTTCCCTGGAGTCACGTGCCCTTGGTCCACAAGAGCTCTTGTTTTTGCAGTTGTGAAATCACTCCCACCCCCAAACCACAAAGCAGAGTCCTTACGCCTTTAAGTCCTGTGTGGCAGGCAGAAACCCATCAGGTGTAGTGTTTTGTATAATTGGGTCCGAGAGACTGAGTGTGGGCCATTGCCAGGGGTCAGGGACAGTGGCATAGCGTGGTTTGTCAGCACCCGGGGCAAGGCAAGTAATTTGCGCCCCCTAACCTGTGGATTTGCGCCCCCTAACCCTAACCCCCAGATGTTGCGCCCGGTGCGGCCGGCCCCACTCGCCCCCCACGCTACGCCAGTGGTCATGAAGCAATCAAAGGCACAGAGGGGCTTTGCTGGGCCTGCTATTCTGCTTTCATATAGCCACATGAATAATGACAAGGAAGCTCAAAAGGGCTTTTAGTGTCATGTGTGGAAAACCCCCGTAAAAGGTGCCTGATATAATACTTTGTCTTAGCTTTCGTGTCTCTTAGTATGGGACTGAAAAGCCCCCCCTCCCCCCACCCTGCTGACTCTCTTCAAACTGATTCTGACTAAACATCAGGAAGAACTTTCTGGCAGTAAGAGCTGTTTGGCAGTGGAGCAGACTCTCTTGGACTCTCCTTCCTTGGAGGCTTTTAAGCAGAGGTTGGATGGCCATCGGCCATGGATGCTTTAGCTGGGATTCCTGCATTGCAGTGGGTTGGACTAGATGACCCCTGGGATGCCTCTCAACTATACAACTGTTCTATGATCAATAGCTGACCTCAAAACAAGGCAGTTTCCTATGTTCATTCTGTGACTGGCCATTGCTCTCAAGAATTTCCCATTGCTTGTTGCCTGACCATTTAACTGGAGGTGCCAGGATTGAATCTGAGGCAATCTATACACAAATCATGTGCTCTATCATTGAGCCATGTGTTAGTCCCGTGCTTAATCAGTTTGAGGGCCTTTTTGTTAGCAGTGTGTACTGTTATACAGTATATGTATTCATCAGTATAATTATTTAGGTGGTACATAATACAAATTAAAAATGCATTTAAAAATGCATCAAACCAGTTATACAATCCAAAACACAAATAATGAGCACTAGACCAGCAAATCAAAACAATGCAAAGGTTATAAACCAACCAACCACCATTCATAGCAGAAAGACTCATAATCTCAGAGGTTGCTAATTTTCCTTTCTTTCCTGGCCTGCTCCTGTGCCTTTAATACCAACCTAGAATGCAGGTGTTATTGTGGAGAATCTTTTCCCCATCTCTTCACATCCAGGCCAAAAAGGTATCACATGCTCAATTTTGGCATGTCATAAGGCTCTTAAAAGTGCAGGATCAAAACCAGTAAAACTGCTGGAAGCCTTATTTCTGAGCCATGAGTATTAGCAGTTTTTGCCACATTGGTTCCAGAAAACAAAATATATCATCTTACCTTTTTTGTATCTCAGTCTAAGTACATGACTCTAATAATTTCTGTATAAATGTCAGATTATGACTCCCAGAATATAAAATGTATCTAGTAAACATTTAAGAGATGCTGAATTGCCTAACTTGACTGGCAGGGCACATATTCCAGGAAATCCTTATCCTTCCCTATTGAATTGCTTGGTTACCAGAAAGCAAGCCTGACATACCGGTACTTAAAATCTCAAGCATAGCCAGTGATAGCTGCGGTTTCAAATGTTCCTACTGCCCTCTAGTGGTGCACATCCAGAAAGACACCCAATGACCGTCGATTTGCTAAGCCGGATTTACTTCCTGGTTCACCCAAGGGCAATGGTTGCATAAATTGAGCGATCCTCGGGAGAGAACGATGACAGAGCTCAAGTACTCTTTGAAGCACCAGACTCAAGGCATTCCCTCTCTTCTAATTTCACCCCACTATAAAAGAAGTAAAACTAAGATGCCATTCTGGTATATCCTGTGGCAAAACTCAAACTAGACATTAATGAACATGACTTAACTTAGCACCATCAATTTCAGTGTACGTACAGTGCTACCTCGGGTTAAGTACTTAATTCGTTCCGGAGGTCTGTTCTTAACCTGAAACTGTTCTTAACCTGAAGCACCACTTTAGCTAATGGGGCCTCCTGCTGCTGCTGCGCCGCCAAAGTACGATTTCTGTTCTTATCCTGAAGCAAAGTTCTTAACCTGAAGCACTATTTCTGGGTTAGCCAGGTCTGTAACCTGAAGCGTCTGTAACCTGAAGCGTATGTAACCCTAGGTACCACTGTATTTACTCGGAGTAAAACTTAGCTGAATGCCATCCAATGGACCTTTACTCCAGTAACAAACTAGTGGAGAATTGCTTCTCCTGCTTAATTTAGCAGACCTGTAACAGGACAAATTATTCTTGCTTTAGACCAAAGGAATGAGAAAACAAGATTCCAAGCTTTGATTTAGGAGGATAATTTACATCAGTGGCAGGGAATCTGTGGTCCTCAGGAGGTTGTTGAACTCCCAAGACCCATCATGGCAAACAGAGTGGTTGGGACTTTCAGTCCAACAAGATATGAAGTGCCGCAGGCTCCTCATCCCTGATCTATGTAATATATGATGATCTGCAGCTAATTATAAATATTTTGACCTTGGATAGAATGGAAATTGTGGCAAGGTGGAAAATCAGTGTTTCAAATGTGATAGGGTTATGATGGAATATAGCTGATATAATGAACCTGACACTCATCCAGGAGAGTTATATCCATTTTAACATTTATTATTATTATTATCATCATTATTATTACTTTACCTGGAGGTTTCAGGGTGGTATTAGTGTTTTCTTAATGTACTTTTTTTTTAAAGGGAGACAAGCACAAAGGTGAAGACAGCAAGTGAACCATTGTAGAGAATCAGCAACCTACAAGGGTAGCAATAATTAGAGGAAACTCTGCCGAAAGATTAAAAGAGCCCCACTATGTTGAGGAAACTGAAGCGAAGCATTTTAAGCACTGTGTGAACCACTGGAAACAAATGAGGGAATCTGTTCACAGGCCAGCAGCAACTCTTTTAGAAAAAGTCAGATGATAAAGAAAAAGTCAAAGATAAAGGAATATATGCAAACACGAAATTTTGCAGATGGACGATCTTTCCCCTGAGGCCAGCATATCACCTGCTTTTGAATAATGCTGACTTTACTAGGCGCAGAATGGTGTCCATGCTGAGAGCAATCCTTGCTTTCAGGAAAAGGGTTTGTGATGCTGACTTGACCACCAACCATCCCCACAGAAAAACAGATGAGACAATCTCATTGATTTAATATTGACTGCATTTCTAGCCCACCTTTTCCTCCAAAGGAGCTCAGGGCTGTGTACATGGTTCTCCCCCTCCTCATTCAGTCCCCACAACAACCCTGTGAGGTAGGCTAGCCTAAGAGGCAGTGGCTGGCTCAAGGTCATCCACTGAGCTTCATGGCCATGCGGGGATTCGAACCCTGGTCTCCCAAGTCCTAGTCTGACAACTGCTTCTTCCAGTTTAAGAGACACTGGGGCAGCATACTGAGGCAACATGGCCCTGATCATTTAGACTGAGGTAGAGCATGAGACTCATAATCTCACAGTCATGGGTTCGAGATTCCTACATTGCAGTGGGTTAGGATATAGGGCTCCGGTGGTCCCTTCCAGCTCTACAATTCTGTGACCTGGCTGAGAAAATGTGCTAGGAAAATGCATTATCTCGAAAAACTGGAACGCACAGGTTTGAAGTGATCCTAAACTGTTCTGCCGACTGCATGGATCAGTAGTTCTCTTCTGCCATCTACTGGCCGCTTTGAAATATTGTGTGGCATTTCCACAGAGCAGCTAGGGAGGTGTTTGCTAGCCTGATATTATCCTTTGATTTGCTTATAGACAAAAGGCCGTTTACTTTGGCTTGATGCTGGTGACAGGAACACACACACAGTACCCCAGAACACACAGGTAAAGATCAGTTTTGCTCTATTTGCTTATTTTGCAGGGCTGCACTGCGGAGACAGCCCATAACAAGAGGATACGCTTGGCATGATAACGTCTTAGGTTAAGTGCTTGGTGTCTCCAGTCAAAGGATCTCAGGTATTCAGGCTGATAAAGGCCTATTTCTGAGACCCTATAGAGTTACTGCCTGTCAGTCAGAACAGACAACAATGGACCAATGACCAGGCGTAGCTTAATGCAGCTTCAGATGGCGAATTTCTTGCTTTTAGTTCTGAAATGGACATGACTGCTGAAGCTGTGTTTCTTCTTGGTATGTTACTGGATTGGCTAACTTTACAGGAGGGGAATCAAACTCCAATGGCAACAGGATGGGGGCCGGAGATGATCAGGAGAGATTAATGGCCAACAAGCACAGTATCTGAATGGGATCCCTCTCCCTAGTGCTAAAGAATGATGCAAACCAGGTGTCTGTGTGGAAAAGTCTGCAGTTCTAGCATGAGACTGAAAAAGGCACGCAGAGAACAGAGCTGGGCTCTGCAAGAATCTTAAGGCAATAAACTTAGGGGCATCTGGCAGAGGCTTTAATACTGTGCCTCAGTAATGTTGTATCCTTCATTGGCACCTGGGCACAGGGTGGCAAAAGTCCTGTAAAGGTAAAGGTACCCCTGACTGTTAGGTCCAGTCGTGGACGACTCTGGGGTTGCGGCGCTCATCTCACTTTATTGGCTGAGGGAGCTGGCGTACAGCTTCCGGCTCATGTAGCCAGCATGACTAAGCCGCTTCTGGCGAACCAGAGCAGCGCACGGAAACGCCGTTTACCTTCCTGCCAGAGCAGTACCTATTTATCTACTTGCACTTTGATGTGGTTTCGAACTGCTAGGTTGCAGGAGCAGGGACCAAGCAATGGGGGATTTGAACCACCGACCTTCTGATCGGCAAGCCCTAGGCTCAGTGGTTTACACCACAGCGCCACCCACCTGGGGCCTCCGCAAACCTTGCCTCCATCACCTTGCTCCATCCTCAACCCAATGAAAAGCAGCTCTACAGCTGCTTCTGAGAGGACCCCACTACCTCTGCCGCACAGGCCCCTCACAAGCCAGCACTGGTCTGGAGTTCCTTGGAAGCTTCTCAGGAGGTTGTCAACAAGGCAAAGGAATGGCAAATGAACTTCCCTAGATGGTAGTTTGCTCACTGCCACAGAAGGGTCTCCTGTGACATCTTCATCGGTATGTTGGATGTGCTCTTTGCTACTCGCTCGCTCGGTTAATGTGAAGCCACTGCAAAATTCCCCATGCGCCTGGTGCCCTGAATGAACTGTGTTTTCTATAATATGCTCCAGCATCGTTCGCAACGTGCTGGAGGAGCTCAGCGGCTGATGAGTCAATGTAGGAAATTTGAGTCGCCTGAAAGGCAGAAGCTGTGAAAAGCTGCTGGGCTTGGAAAACTAATGATGGGAAGCTTCCTACCACTTTAACCAAGGTACAGGTTCTGACCGTGAAACTCAGGGGCAAACCAAACGTGGTGCAGATTACGTGCAGGTATTTCACAGGCTTTGTTTTTGTTCTTTAAATAGAAAGCTGCTGTGGGCACCCTCCCACCCCAAGAAGAACCAGAGATGGTTGTACATGAGGAAGGGGCTAACCTTGTTCTCATTGTCATATTCCAGACAAAAATCCCCTCTCTGAAGTTCCCATTGGCTCCACAATGAAGGAATCCCTCATAAGATTTTAAGAAGAGCCTGTGGGATCTGGCCCATCTAGTCCAGCATCCTGTTCTTACAGTGGTGAGAAAGAAGCCTAGAAAAACTCCTTTCCTGTCAGGAGAAGGGTTCCAGAAGTTTCCTCAGGACCACAGCAAGGGGAGGGTGTTAAAAAAAACCCCTCCCTGTGCACTGCAATCACACTTCTGCATGGACAGTCCTGTGGCAGCTGTTTAAATGTATATTTAAAAAAAAACAAGGGATGGGAGACAAATTCATTTTCACACTTCCTGAAACAATATGTGTACTGAACACAAATGTCCTTCAGAATCCAGCTTTGCGATGCAGTCTAACCCCCTAAAATGCATGCAGAAACGTCTATGTTAGGCGAAAGTGTACATAAAAACTCATACGAGTGAAAATGACATTCAGAAACGCACTATATTAGGGAGAAATGCTTGCAAAAATGTGTATATTACAGAAAATGTGTACATAAAGAGAAATGTGAACTCAAACACCAGACAGTTTTTGTGAGGACTTTAAAAAAACACAACCTGAACATGGAAATGTTGCAAACTGATTTTAAGTTTGGGGAAAGGAAACCCTGAGATTTAAAAGGAGCATGTATAGAAATGTAAGAAGGAACAAATCACGAAGGAAGCCAACACTTGCGGGGAGAAGGTGAGGGAGGCTAAAGCTGAGAATGAGCTCAGGCTTGCAAATGAGATTAAAAATAAGAAAAATGGTGGGGTGTGCTTTTTTTTGCTATGTTCAAAGCAACAGGAAGAACAAGCAAATAGTAAGTCTGCTGTGTGGAAAGTGTGGGGAAATGCTATCAGGTGACTGCGAAAAGGTAGAACTGCTCAACACCTACTTTGCCCAAAAGGAAAACAGTCTCCAGCCTGGTGATAATAGAAAAAAATGATGAAATAATTCAAATTCAAATCTCCATGGCCTGATGAGTTGCACCCAAGGGTACTAAGGGAGCTTGCAGATGTAATCTCTGAGCCTCTGACTATAATCCTTGAGAATTCTTGGCAAACAGCTGAACTCCCTGCAGACTGGAGTCGGGCAAATGCTGTCCCCTTCGAAAAGGAGAAAAAGAGGGCTCAGGCCACTCCTGACTGGTCCGTTTGACAATGTTACCAGGAAACCTTGTAGAACAGATTATTAAACAGTCCGTCTGCGAGCACTTAGAAAAGGATGCTGTAATCATTAAGAGCCAGCATGGGTTTTTCAATACCAAGTCATACCAGAATAATGATTTCTTTTTCTGATAGGGTTGCAAGCTTAGTGAATCAAGGGGTTGCTGTGGATGTAATGTATCTTGATTTCAGTATGGATTTCAACAAAGTTCCCCATGGTATTCTCGTGGAGAATCTGGTAAAATATGGTCTAGATGATATTACCATTTGGTAAATTTGTAGCTGGTTGACTGACCAAACTCAAAGAGCTTTGTGGCTGCGTGGGGATTTTAACCCTAGCCTCTCAGGTCCTAGTCCAACGCTCTAACTGCTGTGCCACACTGGCTGCTTACAGGTGTGGGTAGATGAGGTGTTTAATGCAGGAGAGCATTCAAAGTTGCTATTCCCCATCTGAAGTGATATAGTTATGGCACTGTTTGTCTAAACCACTGAGCTTCTTGGGCTTGCCAATCAGATGGTCAGCAGTTTGAATCCCCGTGACGGGGTGAGCTCCCTTTGCTCTGTCCCAGCTCTTGCCAACCTAGCAGTTCAAAAGCACACCAGTGCAAGTAGATAATTAGGTACCGCTGCAGCAGGAAGGTAAACAGCGTTTCCATGCGCTCTGGTTTCTGTCATGGTGTCCCATTGCGCCAGAAGCAGTTTAGTCATGCTGGCCACGACCCAGAAAGCTTTCTGTGGACAAATGCCGGCTCCCTCGGCCTGAAAGCGAGATGAGTGCCACAATCCCATAGTCGCCTTTGACTGGACTTCCAGGGGTCCATTACCTTTTACCTAGTCATGAGGAAAGACTATAGCTCCTCATTCCAACCTCACTGTATTACAGGCCTCAGTCCTTATCTTTTCAGCAGAGAAGGAATATACAGTACTGTATTTATACCTTGGCTGCTCTGATGGCAGCTCTCAGCTGTCCAGGAAGTCATCTTGTGAATGTCTCAGAAACAGGGGTCAAACCCAGCCAGGACAGCCTGTTACCCTTTTGTAGAGAAACAGTTGGAAATGAATGAGGAAAGTACTGTAGTAACCTTTGGCTATCAGAGGTTTCACTGTGGCTTGTTGTCTCAGATGAAGCTTTGGGGACAAACTCTTTTGCCAGTAACACTCACCTTGCGCTGATGTTATCAGTTTTCCACAGAATGAACTTGTTGAGCTGTTGCTTGTGGTTCCTCTGGGGAAACACTCAAAGCTCCTTGACAGACCAGCCTTTGCCTGTTGTTTGCACATCATGCATAATCCCAGAAGAGAAGAGAAAGAGAGAGAGCAGGTGGCTGAATTTACTGGAGATAAATTCAGCTGGAAATACGTCACTGAATTTGGCAACTGCTTTCCCATTAAATATATAACCATTTCAGTTACATTTCAGCGTTGCTCCTGTCAGGAGTGAAAACTACAAACCTGCTGCTTCATGGAAGGATCCCTTGCCCAACAGAGACCACTCCTTGGTGGCCGAGGAGTTCGCAAGGGCATGGCCAAGACCATTCTGGTTTTCTCCCCCAGTCTTCCTCCTTTTCCAATTAGAAGAATATTTATTAAAGTTTTCAATAGTGATGCAATAAAAATCAAAAAGAAAAAATAACAAAAATACAAAAATAAAAATAATTAAAAACACACAAAGTTTCCATTACTTATTTTCCATCAACTTATTTCCCAGACCTCCTCATACCTCCCTTTTTTGTATTCCAGTTCAAATTGTTAGTTCAGCAAATCCTTATCAATAAATTTTAACCTATTTCTAAACCTTTTTTTCCATATTCTCTTAAAGCATTACAGCTGGAAACCACTTAATTTCTATCCGACATCATTCTAACATTCATTAATTTTGCAATATTTCTGTAAATGGTCTTTAAATTTCTTCCAATCTTCTTCCGCCAACTCTTCTCCCTGGTCTCGGATTTTGCCAGTCATTTCTGCCAGTCCCATATAGTCCATCACCTTCATCTGCCATTTTTCCAGAGTGGGTAGATCCTGTGTCTTCCAGTACTTTGCAATGAGTATTCTTGCTGCTCCTCCTTTTCCAATTAGACCAGTCTTCATGATGTTTGGAGGCTCCTGAACCCCTCAGGAAAAGGATCAAACTTCTATTTCACATGCGTCAAAATGACTTTTCCCTTTGACTGCTTCATAATTAGTGCCATGTTTCCTGGACCTATTGGCGACCTGCATTATTGGCCCTTTTGTTAGCTCAGATCACACATCATTACTTTCGTCTCTGGCCTTTGTCCTTCATCTGGTTATGTCCTTCATCAGGGGCACCTGAGTCCCTCTTGGGCCAGCCCGCCCCCCCCCCATTTCTAAAATCTAATTTTAAAAACTGGAGAAGAAGAAGGTCAAGCATATGGTGTGGTTAGAGCGCCAGAGCAAAATTTTGGACATCAAACAGCAGAAGTGTAACTCTCTCCCACCGAAATCAATCTGGATTAAGACGTGCTTAGCTTTCTTGCTCAGTTGCGCGGCTTGATTTTTCTTCACTTGAGGGATTTGCATGAAGCAGCCCAGGGCTCAGCGACCGGAGAAGCAGAAGCCTCTCTCGAATATTTAAGATTGACATGCCAGTGGCGTTATGGTAAGGTAATCTTTAGACAAACAGAGAATATGAATCACCAAGCCTGTTCATTTGTCACTTGTCATGGAAGATTCGGCCCACACAATTTTCATTAACTGTTGTTTATGTTTCTATGCAAATCATTTGCTGTCACGCAGCCTAAACTACCTCATCAGCTAATTTGCATTAAATGTCAGGCATGAAAAGCTTCACACACACACACACAGAGAGAGAGAGAGAGAGAGAGAGAGAGAGAGAGAGAAGTCTGGCTGCTATGGATTAAAGAATTAGTCTGGGTTTATAATGCATTTTTAAAACCAGAATTTTGTCAGATGCTAGTGAAGGTGGTTAGACATATTGGGGTGGCTGGAGTTTTTTTGGGGGGAAAGAAGATGTAAGGTTGTACTTATGTTCTTTGTAATAACATTAATAGTAATAATTTTATTATTTATACATCTGGCTGGGTTTCCCCAGCCACTCTGGGCAGCCTCCAGCAAAATATAAAAAATAATAAAATGTCAAACATAAAAAACTTCCTGATACAGGTCTGCCTTCATATGTCTTCTAAAAGTTGTGTAACTTTGTACTCACAAAGTTTCTGTAACACGTACAGGGAGAATGGTCTGGGTGCAAGCTGTAGACTGACTGACCTTCCAAAATACGAAGTTGGACACCCCCAAGGAACGCGAGGAGAGGAGAGTGAGAGAGAGAGAGAGAGAGAGAGAGAGCAAGAAGAGAAGCCATATATTAATAATATATTTAGAAGGAGACGGGAAATAAGTCTTTGTGGATTCCCCCAAATGGTCTGCCAATTAGGATAACTGTGCATCACAGTGTTTATAACATGAAATCTTCTTTCCATTCTCCCATTATTCTGCAATATACTGAGCAGAGAAGCAAGTACTTGAACAATAATGCACAGCTGCTATGGCCTCCCTGAGAAAATCCTGGCTTCTTGCAGCTTGTACAGAGGTTGAAACCTAGGCTGTAGTTTTAATCTCTGTTATCCTAACACAGATAACAGCTTCACCGTTGCTGTGATTAAGATCATGAAACCCAGAAAGCCCCATGGGGAGAAATTGAATCCCACACCTGGGTCCTTCAAGCAACCTTGTGCCAAGCAGGAACAGACATTGTGGGGTGGGACCTGTGGTGATATGCCTCCTGTGTTCAAGGAATCGCTGAAGAGCATCGTACCTCTAGCAAGTACCGAGAGCATTTAAAAATGGGCAAGTTCTGCATGTTATTAGTCAATGCAGACCAGTGGTCTGGGGTCATAGGCCCCTTACTATTTCTGCAGCAGGGTGTGTACGCATCTCCAGCATCCTAAGTCAGCCAAATCAGCACGAAAGGTGTCATGGGAAAATTGGCTCCCTGCCACTCATTCCCAGGTGGGAAATGGACCTGAAATAAATGGACAGAAACCAGGCTAAAAGCAAAAGCTCTTCAACAAAGGAGATCGTTTGCTGACTGCCAGCAGGACGAATCTTACAGGTAAATAAAGGTAGCTGCATGTTACAGCCACACACCTTTTATACTTTTTACAGTCAGGGAGTCGCCCCTGCCTCTTAAAATCTTAAAACTGGGGTGCCACGGGCAACACTGGCCTCTGTCCCTCTTTCCTGTCCCTGATGATCACTCCCTTCCTCCTCTGATGCCCACTGTGTCATGTTGTTGTTTGTTGTTGTTTAGTCGTTTAGTCGTGTCCGACTCTTCATGACCCCATGGACCAGAGCACGCCAGGCACACCTGTCTTCCATTGCCTCCCGCAGTTTGGTCAAACTCATGTTTGTAGCTTCGAGAACACTGTCCAACCATCTAGTCCTCTGTCCCCTTCTCCTTGTGCCCTCAATCTTTCCCAACGTCAGGGTCTTTTCCAGGGAGTCTTCTCTTCTCATGAGCTGACTGTGTCATAGTGGTTACCTAAGAACATAAGAAGAGTCTGCCCATCTAGTCCAACATCCTGTTTTCACAGGGAGCACCCAGATGCCTGTGCGAAAGGCACCAAGCAGGATCCACCCAAATCAGCACTCTCTTCTCCTTTGGTGTCCATCAACTGGTACTCAGAAGCACTGCTGCTCCCAACCACTATTCCACTATTCCTCATGGGGCATTTCCAGAGAGTAGCATTGGCTGATTGCTTTTCGGGTTCCATATTATTTCCAACGCCATTTAAAATCTGTATGAAACCACTGGGGGATTTGGGGCATGATGTCACCTGTACATCGAAGACTCACTTCTCTGTATTTCTGTGACATCTGAATCAGCTTTGGCTGTGCGAGTCCTTGGTCGGTATCTGGACTCAGTGGTGGGTGGGATGAGAGTGAACAAACGGAAACTGGATCCTTCTTAAGCCAGAAGCTCTGTTTATGGGTGGTTTCCAGGTCCAGTAGCTTGCTCAGTAACCTATTTGTGATGGGGCTGCACTCCCAATGAAGGAGAAGGTTCATAGCCTGGGAGTGCTACCAGATTCATCACGGTTGCTGGAGGCCCAGGTGTCTGCAGTGATGAGGAGCGCTTTCTACTGCCTCTGGCTGGTGCAGCCTTTCCTGGACAAGTTGGTCAGGGTGGTGTGCGCACTGGTAACTTCAAGACTGGATAATTTCAAGGTGCTTGTGTTGGGCTGCCTTCAAGGCTGATCTGGAAGCTGCAGCTAGTGCAAAAGGCAGTAGCTAGATGAGTTTGTGGAGCAGCCCATCCTCAGCATATGTCACCAGTGCTGTTAGAACTGCACTAGCTGATGAAGTGTTGCTGGGTCAAAGTCTTACTTTCAGTTTAGAAGACCCAGAACAACCCAGGACCAGGACCACTCTGCTCCCCTTGACCTCTGCACTCAGCTGCTGGGGCCTTGTGGCATATGGAAAGGTGGGGCTGGCTCGCCTGTGTCATTTTTTCAGCTGTCCTACTTTTCTTCTGGCCTGCTCTTAGCTTTCTGTCCTCATCCAATTAGCAATGCATATGCAGAGTCAGTGGGATTTTTTTTCTTTTTCAAATACAGACTGTCCCATATGATAGGTATGCAAATAAGCAGTCTACTTTTAGATTGAATTTAATACTTAAAAAAAACAAAACAACTTAAGCTTGAAAAAAACCAAGTGTGATAACAGGTTGCCCAGGCGTTGCATTTTAGAACAGCCTTTCAATTATTCTTCAAATGGGACTTCTTAGAATCAGAGCGTGCTTAGCTTAGCTTCTTTAAAAAGCTCTCAGAAGTTTCAACTGATGCAAAATTTTGCAGGAAGGGTTCTAGGACTAGTCCATGTAGGGAGCCTATTGTTGTACAGTGGTACCTCGGGTTACATACGCTTCAGGTTACAGACGCTTCAGGTTACAGACTCCGCTAACCCAGAAATAGTACCTCGGGTTAAGAACTTTGCTTCAGGATGAGAACAGAAATCGTGCTCCAGCGGCGCGGCAGCAGCGGGAGGCCCTATTATCTAAAGTGGTACCTCAGGTTAAGAACAGTTTCAAGTTAAGAACGGACCTCTGGAATGAATTAAGTACGTAGCCAGAGGTACCACTGTACCTTCACCACCATAGCTGTCAACGTTTCCCTTTTTTAAAGGGAAATTCCCTTATTCCGAATAGGATTCCTTGCAAGAAAAGGGAAAAGTTGACAGCTATGTTCACCACTTGGCCAATCAGTCCACATTCTATGGGCTTCCCCTTCTCTGGAGAGAGCATGGAAGAGTCCTGGTGTTCCTGCAGTGTTAATTTCATTTACAAATAGGCTTGTTAAACAGGAGCAAGCACTGTGTGCACTCCTGCCATGACACAGATCCACTGTCTCCTATCAGATCCCATAGGAACACAGGGTGCCTGTCTTCAGGGAGGTTCCTGTGTGCCGCAAAGTGTTGTATGGTCCTCCCAGGTTTCTGAGCCCCTCCCCAAACCTTCCAAGCCGTTGTCCAGACTTTATCCTGATATCCAGTGTCATTGTTTAATGACGTGGGTGGCGCTGTGGTCTAAACCACTTAGTCTCTTGGGCTTGCTGATCAGAAGGTCAGCGGTTTGAATCTGCACAGCGGACTGAGCTCCTGTTGCTCTGTCCCTGCCTCTGCCAACCCAGCAGTTTGAAACCACACCAGTGCAAGTAGATTAATAGGTACCACTGCGACAGGAAGGTAAACAGTGTTTCTGTGTGCTCTGGTTTCCATCACAGTGTTCCATTACGCCAGAAGTGGTTTAGTCATGCTGGCCACATGACCCAGAAAGCTGTCTGCAGACAAACGCGAGCTCCCTCAGCCTGAAAGTGAGATGAGCGCCGCAATCCCATAGTCGCCTTTGACTGGACTTAACCATCCAGGGGTCCTTTAGCTTTTAGTGCTGTGCTGTTTTTACCATCTGCATTTTTATAGAGTTGTTTTTACATCATTTCAAATTCTAACTATTGTCTTTTATATGTTTAGCTTAGTGGTTGGGTTTTTTGTGAGCCACCCAGGGGAAAAGGTGGGGGATATACCGTATTTTTTGCCCTATAGGATGCACCGGCCCAAAGGACGCACCTAGTTTTTTTGGGGGGAAATCAAGGAAAAAAATTTTATTTCCCCCCCAGGTTTGCGCAGCCATCCCCAAGCTAGAAGAGGGAGATGGAGTGCACCGTCTCCCTCTTCTAACTTCTGCCTTCAGGGACAGCCTCCCTAGCCTCTGTGGGGCAGTGCACTCCCTTCAGGGACAGCCTCCCTAGCCTCTGTGGGGCAGCGCACTCCCTTCAGGGACAGCCTCCCTAGGCTCTGTGGGGCAGTGCACTCCCTTCAGGGACAGCCTCCCTAGCCTCTGTGGGGCAGCGCACTCCGCTGCCCTGCAGAGGCTTTGCGCAGCCATCTGCCTTCAGGGACAGCCTCTCTAGCCTCCGTGGGGCAGCGGCTTGCTCCGCTGTCCCCCGAGCTTGTGGGGCTGGCGATGGGGAGAAGCAAGCTTGCTTCTCCCCCCCCCCCCCCGGCCACCAGATCAGGTCCGGGAATAGCGGGGTGGCGGCACTGCGCCTCCCCACTGTCCCCCAAGCTTGTGGGCTGCAGGCTGCTGCCCGCAAGCCTTGCAAGCCCGCAGGACCTCCCGCCGGGCTTTCAAGGCTTGCAGATAGCTTCCTGAAGCCTGCATTCGCCCCATAGGATGCACACACATTTCCCCTTCATTTTTGGAGGGGAAAAAGTGCGTCCTATAGGGCGTAAATACGGTGTGTGTGTGTGTGTGTGTGTGTGTGTGTGTGTGTGTGTATATACACTAACTGAGAGGCTCCTTACATGTTTCTGCCCATGTCCTCTGCTTAGCCAATCAAACTAATCACTGCCAGCAGGTCGTATCTCTGTCTCTAGCAACTTTTTCTTGTAGAAATTGCTTGGTTCAGGCAGTGGCTTTTATTGCCTTTTACCTCCACAAATGAGAATAAATAAGAGAGAGGATTACCATGGGAGTGGGTCTCTGGTAGTCTGCCCTGTCAATCTAGTTTATTTTTTTGTTTATGAAAAAGTTAAGTGGGATCAGCTACAGTACAAAGATTTGGAATATCTGCATATTTTCCACCTATGTGAGATTGTCTATTTACTCTTATCTCCTGCTTCCTGTTACTTAACTGGTTGCTAATCGATAAGAGGACCCTTCCTGTTATGTGATTGCTAAACTTAACTAGGAAGGCCCTTTGTTGAGTGACTTTGTCAGCAGCTTTCTGGAAGTCCATATACATAATGTCTACTGCATCACCACTAAGTGCAAGCCTGTTGAATTGCAAAGAAATCCAAAAGATTGGTGAGAAGGACTTTCCATTGCAGAAAACCACTAGTTCTTCCCCTGAAGGGCTGGGTCTTCTGTGGTTGATAATTCCTATCTTTACAAATGCTTCCCACTAATTTATTTAGAACTGATGCCATTTGGTTTGTAATTTCCTGGCTCCTCCCGGAACCCTTGTTGTGTTGGCTGTTTTCTAACCTTTGAGTAAGGAGGTCAGTTTTAGTGACATGTTCCAAATGCTAGTTAGTACATCAATTTCACTAAGGAGTTTTTAAGATCTCTCATGCTCTTAACAATCTAAAGATAGATATACAGTATAAATATCCAAATATCTTAACTACTTGCTTCCAGGCAAAGACAAGAAATGGAATTTCTGTTTCCCAATAATGTGAGAATTCTAATACCAAAGATTGTGTCCTTTGCTTGCTTACTTGCAAATGTACAGCTTTTAATTTTTTTTTAAAAAATAATGCATTTTTTTTTACCAGTACTGAACATTGCATTTTTATTTTATTTCTATAAATATTTATATAGTGCTGAATCATAAAGATACATCACAGCCATTTACAATTGTGATGTCCTCTACAAAATATATTTGGACTGAACTGGTTTTTTTCCCTCCTCTCCTATCATACGGCTCCTTCACAATTCATCTTTAGGTAGGTTTCCCATACGTCAGGAAAATTCCTGACATTCCTGGTTTGAGGGTGTAAAAATGGTGTTGGGGGCAATTTTGCCAAATTGGCAAAATGTCAGGGAAAACCTGGATGAATGGCAACGTGAAAGAAAAAGTAGTGGAAACAGCAGGGGCGTAGCTAGCTGCACCAGGAGCGGCGGGGGCAGGGCGAGCCACCCATGGGGGTGCCGCAGCAATCTGCGCATGGGGGCACCACCCAAGGGTGCCATGGTGATCCGCCCAGGGGGGCGGCGATCTGCCCACAGAGTCCATCTGGCAGATGCAAGCCCCACACTGCTGTTTTGGGCAGGGTTGGGTTCCGTGTCACTCGCAGGAGAGATGCCTAGCTCAGGTGTGCTGCAGGGCAGGCCCCGCGGTAAGTGCCACCCCCCTGCGGTGTGCCATTTTGTCACCCCCCTCAAGGATGACACCCGGGACGTACCACACACCTCGCACCCCCCTTCCTACGCCCCTCAGAAACAGCTCCAAAAGCTTAAAATCACTACAGTGGTACCTCAGTTTAAGTACTTAATTTGTTCCAGAGGTCTGTTCTTAACCTGAAGCACCACTTTAGCTAATGGGGCCTCCTGCTGCCGCCACGCCGCTAGAGCCCGATTTCTGTTCTCATCCTGAAGCAAAGTTCTTAACCCGAGGTAATATTTCTGGATTAGTGGAGTCTGTAACCTGAAGCGTATGTAACCTGAGGTACCACTGTATTTTGTGTTGAGGTTTCCCCCCCCAAAAGCTCAA
The DNA here is from genome assembly GCF_964106915.1 of Podarcis gaigeae. NCBI lineage: Eukaryota > Metazoa > Chordata > Lepidosauria > Squamata > Lacertidae > Podarcis > Podarcis gaigeae. Next base: position 30,926,851 of record NC_139678.1, on the reverse strand, counting down.
CAATTTGGGTTTGTTCCCCAGAAAGATTCTCAACGATTTTGGTGGTTTCCTAAAAAAAACAAAAAACAAAAAAACAGCAATTTGGGGGTCTGCCAAGTAAAAAGCCACTTTGTGGGTGTCAGGAATTTTACTTTTTGAAATATGGCAACCCTATCTTTATACTTAACAGACTTTATTGTTTCTCCTCCTCTTCTGAGGTTTGCAGTGTAGCCGAAACCGCTCTTTCTCTTCTACTAACTGCCTTAAGTTATGCGGGTTTTTTTTTCTTTTCAGACCATTTTGATTTTCCCAAAGGTTTTTTCCCCCCTCTCTCTCTCTCATTACTTTTGATCTTCGGAGTTTCCGCCCACGTGACTTTCAGTTGAGTCCCTTGCAGCTTCCGAGAAACCACAGCGGCTAAGCTCTAAAGAGAGGGAACTATCAGAGTGAGCTGCAGACTCTAAAAGGACAGGAATGTAGACACTGGGAGAGTGTCAAAGAAAGTGACCAAGAAGCCAGAAGGAGAGGGAAAGGAGGAAAGAGGAAAAATCAACAGAAAAGTAGTGGTGGTATCACCAAAGACCTCCAGGAAGCAAGAAAGGAAAGACCACAGGCAGGGGGAGCTGTAAGCCATGCCCCATAGCTCTGACAGCAGCGACTCCAGCAGCTACAGCCAGTCCTCTTCATCCAGCAAACAGGTACAGTTTGGGCAATTCCTTTTGAGGTAATTTTATGGCCGTCTCTCTTTTTTCCTAGCAGTGCTCCTGTGCCTTGAGCGCAAAACACAGAAATTCAACAGATGCAGCATCTCCTAGCATGGAGAAAACTTTGCCTATAGGATTTCTGCCCTATAGACACCAGAACAACTCCAGATATGAAATATGAGCTCCAATGGATACCGTCTTGCCACTTTGCCAAACACTTCGGTTCGTCTCGTGTGCTGAAACAGAGAGGAACAGAATGAATGAGAAACGTTCAGCGCTGTTGGGATTTTGGTAGGACTTTGAAGGAACTGATGTAGGGACAAACCCAGGAAAATGCTATTCAGAAAAGCTAAACCAATGATAAGAAGCTAGGCAATAGGCTAATACGAAACAGTTAAAGTTACAGCAGTGCAGGGACCGAATGAGGAAGCTTGGTGATACTCTTGCAGAAAAGCATCAAAAGTGTCATTGATGGCTATCGTAGCAGAATAACTGTTTACAGATAGGTGGCATAAAATGACCTCATCTGCTTGGCACTGCTCAAGCCTCTGCTGACTTGTGCCATTCTCCTTGGGTTGAAGTCACGGTCCCAAAAAAGAAGAAACTTTGGAGGTCATAGAATCATAGAATTGTAGAGATGGAAGGTACCCCATGGGTCATCTAGTCCAACCCCCTGCGATGCAGCAATCCTGCCCATAGCCATCCCTGGGTGGGCTTGAACTACCAACCTTCTGGTTAGCAGCCAGGTGTGCTGATCCATTTTGGTCCCCTCAAGAAAATGTTGAAAGAGTTAAGATGCCGCCAGCACCACAACCACCCAAGATGGGATGAGTTTTAAAATCCTAAGATGGAGACGAGATATTTACTTTGCTAGGAACAGGTCCTTAAAACTTGAACAAATCTGTGCAAAGAGTTCATAGACTCATATACTAAAGGAAGTAGGAACCCTACAAGAATTGTTAAACACAACACAGTAAGAGATTATCCAAGGAAGGCATGAAATTACATCATTGGACATGATGTAATTTTTTAAAAAGTGAGGCAAAGACATGGGTGAATCGATTTTTTTATCTTAACATTTCTATCCCTCCCTGCTTCTTTCAAGAAACCCAAGGCAGCATACGTATGATTCTCAGGTAGTCCATCACCTATTGAGAGATACTAAGCAGGCCTAAACTGGCGTAGCTTGGTAAGCTGGTAGTCTCATGTGCCTTCACGCTATATCCTAGCACCATAGCTAGGCTGGGATTGGTAGGTTGGGGAACTTTTACATCAAACCCAATACTGTAGTCCAGGAAAGGGGAATTTGTGGCTCTTTAGATACTGTTGGACTACGGATCCCATCAGCCCCAGCCAACATGGCCAATGGTGAGGAATGAAGGGATTTGTAGTCCAGCAACATCTGGAGGTCATTCTTCCCTGCTCTAGTTAACTGAATGTAAGATGAACACCCCAACTGTTTTGTATTGAGAGTTCCAAAGGGGTTGTTGCTCAACTCTGATGTCTCATGTAATTAACCTGTTGGTTCTCCTGATCCTTAGATGCACTTACTTCTCCTGCATTAGGAATTGGGGCAAATTTAGGCAGGGGGAGGGTCCTCCATTAAGCTGATACTGAATCTGCCATGGAGGCAGCAGAGGAGGAGAGAGAATTGCTGAGAAAAACGCTTCCTTCTGCTTTCTATCCTAACATTGGCGTTCTATGCAAGATCCTTACATGTACAGATGTTAAGATGGTATTCCTGTCGTCATACCTTGTATTGCGTGATTCCCCTCACCCAGGAATCTTCGGATGATATGAGAAAAGTACAGAGAAGAGAAAAGAATCGCATTGCAGCCCAGAAGAGCAGACAGAAACAGACACAGAAAGCAGATACCCTGCACATGGTAAGAACGCCCATCCCCTACCCACCAGGATTTCTCTGGTATTAGCCCTGTTCCATGCAGGTGTGGTGATAAAATTGTTCCTGGACTGTATCACCACAGACTGCAGGTAGGCAATTGTGTGGCTGGGTGTGCCTTTTTGTAAAAGCTCCTTTCATATAATTCAATATTCATTTTTTCGTTGCTTTAGCAATCTGCCACATAGGGCCCTCACAGGAAAAGAAAGGCGCTCTCTTCTTGATTTATGGGAGTCTAGCAAGCGAATCAGCAGAAGCTTTCTCCCTTAGTATAGTTCCCCCGCTTGTTCCTATATCAGCAATGATGTCAACTCATTTCAATACTTTTATGCACTTAATAACACAGATACCATAAATTATCCAGAGCATACACCCTGAACCCCATGGTATACTGTACAGTGGTACCTCGGGTTACATACGCTTCAGGTTACATATGCTTCAGGTTACAGACTCTGCTAACCCAGAATTATTACCTCAGGTTAAGAACTTTGCTTTAGGTTGAGAACAGAAATCGTGCTCCGGCGGTGCAGCGGCAGCGAGAGGCCCCATTAGCTAAAGTGGTGCTTCAAGTTAAGAACAGTTTCAGGTTAAGAACAGACCTCCAGAACGAATTAAGTTCTTAACCCAAGGTACCACTGTATATGCATTGAGGTGAGCATATGCATCCCTATACTTTCCACAGTACTGCAATGCTAGTACTGAGCACTGGGTAAAAGTAAGCAGCAATCACACATATCGAATGCTATATCTGCATGTAGAAACCAAGATACAGTATAATGGAGAAAAATTCTCACCTAGCCTTCTCTCTGAGATGCTAGTTTTATGCGGGCAAGTCGTTTTTCTTTTTCACCAGAAAGCATCCAAGCATGCAATTCCCCACCTGCTGTGGTACATTCCAAGTGCAGATCTAGTCCGCTTGTTGCTCTTCTTTTCTGTCTGAACTAGGCCCGTGACTCAGCTCTGCACCAGATCGCTCACATTTATGGCCAATGTCTTTTGTTTGTGGCTCCAGAACTGCTGAAACTGGCCACAGTTGCAAACACAACTGCTTCTGCTGTGGGAAAAGCAGTATCTGCACAACAAGAGCAGTGCCTTTGTCTGAAGATAAAAGAGCAAATGGGGAAGGGCAATAGCTCAGTAGCAGAGCACACAATTTACACCCAAAAGGTCCCAGGCATCTCTAACGAGGGCTGAAAAAGACCCTTGCCTGAACCCTAGAAATCTGCTACCAGCCAGTGTCGACAATAGCATTCAGTAAGATAATACAGAATCCAATGAGGCTGCCTTTGGAAATATATTTTCAGCAGTACAGTGGTACCTCGGGTTAAGTACTTCATTCGTTCCGGAAGTCTGTTCTTAACCTGAAACTGTTCTTAACCTGAAGCACCACTTTAGCTAATGGGGCCTCCTGCTGCCGCCGCACCGCTGGAGCCCGATTTCTGCTCTCATCCTGAAGCACTATTTCTGGGTTAGCGGAGTCTGTAACCTGAAGCGTATGTAACCTGAGGTACCACTGTATGCCATGCCGCCAAGCTTAATTGCAAACCGGACTTTAAAGGAGAGCAGCCTTGTTCTCTGTACGAAACGTTTCCCCGTGTTTTTGCACCTACAAGGAGAGGGAAGCTCCCCTCCCCTTTATCTTCTGGTGAATTTCCCCATTGCGTTGCCGCTTTCCCCAGCTGCTGAAAGAAACAAGTGAGACTTTCCTTCTAGGCCAGTAGCAGGTTTCCTGTGGCAGGTGGTTTTTCTGCTTCTACATGGCAGTTATTGACCTCCCCACCCCCACTCCGTCTCCTTGAGGCCTGAGCCGCACGCTCTCTCAGGTCAGGATGTCTGTGGCCGAGGAAATACGCGTGTATGAAAAGGGCTTGGTGACAGGCAGTGGGAACCTACAGGCGGCGGAGTATACACTGCTGTCATTTCTCATAAGTCGCTGGCTGGGGAGAGAGTGCGGCCGAGGACTGAAAATGTCATCCGCTATCAGCACGGGGCTGGGTTCTCTGCTTGGGTTTGCCCAGAACATGAGTTTACAGGAAGAAAACGTCAGTCAATCAGCCTGGAAACTCTAGAGTAGCTAGCGAAAAAAGGCTATGAACCCCACCCACACAGACCCTTTCTCACTACCACTTCTTAGATACAGTATTGCAGTCAAAAACAGAGGCCTGCTCATTTTTATTTATTTTTTAAATCCTGCTCCAGCTGCTCTGGGTGACTTCCAACAAAATATAAAGGAACGTGGCAAAACATCAAATGTTAAAAGCTTCCTAAAACAAGCCAGCCTTCACTTGTCTACAAAAAGTCAAAGTGTCTTTTTGTTTATCTGATGGAAGGGCATTCCACAGGATGGGGCGCCACTACCAAGAAGGCCTTGTTCCCCGTAACTTCCCTTTTTGCATTGAGAGAGAATTGCCACAAGGCCCTCAGAGCTGGATCTCAGTGTTTGGGCTGAACGATGGGGGTGGAGACGCTCCTTCAGGTATACTGGGCCGAGGCTGTTTAGGGCTTTAAAGGTCAACACCAACACTTTGAATTGTGCTTGGAAAGCTCACTCCGCCGCCCCCCGCCACTTTTGGGACCTAGCAGACAGGAGAGGTTTCTGACTGAAAATTATATCTTTAAAGCAAAAAAAAATTATGATGCTTCTTGCTGTGGATCTCTTCTTTCTACAAGTGTACCTAAGGCCTATTTTGCATGTTATAAAAGGGCTCCAGGCAATGTACCTTGTAGAAAGCCATACTTTCTAATTTTCTAGAATGTAATATTCTATTTATATCCTGCCTTTTGTATAAGTAGCTCAAGGGGGCACACTCAGTTCTCCTCCCCATTTTTATCCTCACAACAACCCAATGAGGCTTAAGTTAGGCTGAGAGACAGGGACTGGTACATGGTCACCAGTGGGAATCACCAGGTCTCCCAGGTCCTAGATGGACGCTCTAACCCAGTGATGGCCAAACTTGGGCCACCAGTAGTTTTGGGACTACAGTTCCCATCATCCCTGACCACTGGTCCTGTTAGCTAGGGATGATGGGAGTTGTAGTCCCAAAACAGCTGGAGGGCCAAGTTTGGCCACCACTGCTCTAGAACCAGAGGTTCCTATCCTGTGGTGCTCCCTTTAGTGCCTCTCCCGAAGCAGAAGTCTCCTTTCCTCCTCAACAGCCTGGATGTTCTCAACATGAGTGGTTGTTGTTGAGAGGCACCAAATAAGCAGGGCTATTGCAATTGGTACAGCAGGCACAAAAAATAATAATAAAGTTGCCTGCAAAGGCCCTCAGCAATTTTCAAGTGGTCTACAAAAAACAAAGTTGGGGAAACCACTGCCCTGTACCACACTGGCTCACCGGATGTGTGTATTCACATGGAAAGCCATAGCGTGACCCCCAAGTTCTGTACACATCTGCATGGGCCACAGTTCTCTGTTGCAATTCCTGTGACTTTGGTGACTGAAAAAAACAAGTGTCACTACAATTGTGGGAATTGGCAACCGCAAACCTCAGAGATCATCACTTCATCTGTTGTGGAGAAAATAATTACTGGATGCCCTCCCTCCTCCTTTTCAACTTCTAGCTCTGAAGAACAGAAGCAAACTGAGTTGCACAGGAGTAGCTGGGTATACACCTCCCTGGCAGGAAAGATGAAAGGAAATAATTCTGGTAATCGAGACAGGGCTGGAAGGCAGCTAAATTATTGCCCGCCCTCTCCTTTCTCTTTCAGGGCCAAACTAGACTTGACATTAAATGTGTCTTTGCTTTTAACTTTTTAAATGCAAATAACACCAGTTGGGGGAGGAAGTGATAATTATCTGGATCTTGGGGGGGGGGGTATTTAACCATTTCCTCCCCTGCTGCAGTTCTGAGGAAAATCCCTCCTCTGAAGGTGGTATTTGCATTAAAAGGAAATTCCCCCATTGGGGCCTTAAGAGATGAAGAAAGGGATTGCTTATCCTGCTCACAGGACATAGCAGGATGCAAGCTAAGACCTCTTTCTCCCTTCAGCTGCAAGTATCAACCTGTGTTTTTCATAATGCCCACTGTTAAAAGATACAGCTAGTTTCTTGAACTGTCCTAAACTCATAATTAACTAACCACCCTCCACCAGTGGCTGATCTTGGGGTCTCAATATTTCAGCAGCACTCACTCTGCACGGTGCAAAAATTCAGTGCCTCTCCGCCTCTCGTGCTGCACTCTAAATCACCACCTCTGTCCTCCACCTTATAGTGAGATCCTGCTTTCTTTTGTTGATATCCCCAATGTATCATTTCCCTGCCCTTTTCTCACTTTTACTAGCATGTTGGAACCTTGTTTACTCTTTCAGGTTCCACACTGATAATGGTAATCCATAAGTCTATTAAAACAGGGCTATATACAGTTCCTTGACAGGACTTTAAAATAGAGGCCTGCAGCAGGGCTCATTGTCCCTTACTAGGAAAGGAGGGAAGATCTGGGCTATACAGGATTCTCTGGGGAAAGTTGCATGCTTTAAATCAGGGGTGGCCAGCTCCCAAGAGAGGGAGGGGTTCAGGTCAAAGTAGTTGAGCTTTTGTTAGGGGTGACAAAATTGGGGGGGAGTCAGTGATCTAACAGTGATCTGCCAGATTCGCTCCACTTCCCAGTGGGGAGGAATTGCAGTGGACTGCATGGCCATCCACTCCCCACCGGGATCCTGGCCACATCAGAGCCCGGCTAGCCAATCCACTGGCCAGGAGGGCATGGCGGGGGCAGTTTAAACAGAGGAGCGAGCCAGAGGACTTCCTCTTGGACCGGACTTCCTACGCAGCGGCAGGAGTCAGATTTACCGTAGTCGGGTCCAATCAATGCCTAAGCCAATACCGTTCACATTCTGTAATTCAATAAAGTTATGGCCAAATACGCCCAATAACATAAACTTAATATCTGAGTTCTGGTGTGAGTTATTTCCCAATGAGGGGGTAGCTGAGGGCTCTCGATACGCAATAGATCACGATCTACCTCTTGGACATGCCTGTTTTAAATGTAATATAAATTTATGGTGTGGATGCAACTTCCTTCTTTCATCCTCTTTTACCTCAGTTTTTCCTCACCATGTCGCCTACATAAAATTAGGCCAAGGCCTGCATTTGGCCCTTCAGCCACTGGACTGCCCCATTTTCTTTCTCCATGGTGGGCCTATCATTTCTAACTGATTCCCTCCCCCCTTTTCTTCAAAGGAGAGTCAAGACTTGGAGAGGCAGAATGCCGCTTTGCGCCGGGAGATCAAGCAACTGTCAGATGAACTGAAACACTTCTCTGCCATGCTGACTTCCCACGAGACTCACTGCTCCATCCTCCATACGCAGCCCCCAGCACCCACCGAAGTGCTTTTCACGCCACTCCCCTTTCCCCAGACCCACATCAGTGCCCCATGCTTCCAGCACTGAGAGCAACTTCTAGGACTGGGAAAAGTTTGCAGACTTCATGCCTGGACAGAAGGAGGAGGAGGAGAGATGTACTTCACCACTATGGACCATTTGGGGGGTGGTATTCCCATATATCTGTTGGCAGGTGCTGTCCTGAATAAGGAGTAAAATGTCAGTAGGATTTGGCCTTTGTGAAGAACCTGTGACATGCTAGACTCACCTGCAGGGTATTGTGTGTGTGATTTAATGTACAGTAACCACTATCAGTACTGTTCTGTTGTTTGCACTGATCTTCTTATCACAGAGTCTTGTACAATAAGCCATGTTCTGTTGTAAAATGTATACTAGTGGTTCTGTGGACACAGAGAACAAAAGGTGTTGATCCATTCTTTTTTTAAATAAAGATCTCTTTTTTATATATATACAGTATATATATATATATAAGTTTAATGTTTTATTTTTTAAACCTCGTCTGACCTTCCCTTGCAGAGTTAAGAAACAACGAGACAAGGGAAACTGGGCAAGGAAGCCACTACGAATTGTTGCTGCGTATTCAGGACAAAATACATGTTCTACATGATGAACAATGCTGTGCCAAATAGCAGCCACAGAGGAGACCAAGGTGGACTAAGACTGCAGTGGTGGTCAGGGAATTTAACCCTCTGTCCCAGCCATGGTCCTCATCCAAATTCCTCACCCACAGCTGCTATTTGCCCTGGGAGGAAGTCATTCTGAGGCTGCTTCCAGATTGTCACTACTTTGCAGGTGGGATTTAAGCATATGCTGGCAAATTTAGAGTTGTACAGTGAAAGTGGACTTGAACTCTTCTAACCACAACAAACCCACTTCGAAAAATATCAAACTTTCTGTGGTAACTTGCGACAGGGAAATGCACTAGCAAGTTTGGGGTGGCAATTGAGTGGTGCATCATGTAATAACCTTCCTCCAAACAAGCAGACACCCTGAAACGTTTTTGCAAATAAATCAGGACAAACGCTCAGTAAAAAGGTGGTCTACTCTGGTGGATAGAAAATCTGGTCCTGAAAAAATGTAATAGTTATGCAATACACAGAGGCAGCGAGCTGTGTAATTACATTACTAATTGGTTTGGGAGATACAGTACAGCGAAGCTATGGCACAAATTCCATAAAGCCAGGCATAATCTGTTCTGTCTTTTGAAATAATTACATAAAAACACCAAAGTTGAAGTATTTCCTGTTACCTCTAGGACTTCACCTTTCCCCCTCTGATGGGAGCTACTGTCCAGTCCTCCATATAGCTGCAATGGAGAACTTGAGGCTGCATCTCTGCACATTAAAGATAGCTTCCATTGAGAAAATTGGGCCTGATAAATACTAGTTAAAACTTGGGTTAGGGAACATGGGTGTAGACAGGAGGCAGGACTTTGTTAGGGGGGGCAGAACCATCATGATTGGTCAGTTACTTAAGCACTTCTATTGTTTTACTTGATGGGGGGCAGCTGCCCCTCCCTGCCCCCCTGACTACACCCATGTTAGGGAAGGTGAGGGAGAAAGTGGGAAGCCTGCAAAATTCCTGATGCCTGCTTGTGTGCTTAAAGTAGCTGCTGCCATTCCCCAGCTTACTAGTTTTCCCAGTGATTTTTCTGATCTGAGGCTGTGGTAATTCTCAGCTGCAACATTCTTCAGTAGAATAACATCCACACTGTGTTTTTTTTGTCCAGAAAGGGTCTTGTGTGAGAAGCTTTGATAAACAGAGAACATATTGTTCTCCGGCAGTGGAGCAAATACTATTGTTGCATAAAAAAACTGCTTGGGTTGCCATAATTCCCAGATTACAAAAATGGCTACTTTGGGCAAAACTAAAAAAAAGAAAAAGCTCTTATCACCAGGGTTTTCCCTCCACACCCAGCCCAGTGATCTCTCATTTGCCTTGCATAGTAGATATGAAAAGCAGGGGTGGATCTCTCTAAGGCTCTCTAACTGGCCCTCAAAGACTCTCTCCAGGCCATGGCCCCTTCCCAGCTGCACCGCCTACCAAATCTGCCTTGCACACACCCCTCCAGTGCTTTCCCCTATTCCGTCCTTGAACTCTGATTGGTCCTTTTGCTTCCTTCGAAGGGGAACAGAGAGGGGTGTGTAGACACTGACTAGCCTTCTGTACCAAGGTAAAATTTGCATCCATTGCTCTGCCCTCTTGAGGCTCTGGCCCCACTCACCCCTGGCATGTGGCCCTTAGAACACTGATCAGAAGGGAATGTGGCCCCTAGCTAAAATATACAGTATTCCCCACATCTGCCCAGAATCATGGGGACCAGTGGAGATGGAAAGCCCCATGAAATGTCCCTTGGACCTTTGAAATACCCATTTATAGTAGAGGGAGGGGAACTATAAGGCACTCATACAAAACTACTAGTGGGAAGTTCTGCCTAAATTTTTTTTTAAAAAAGCCACTTCAGGTAGGCATATTAGGAAGCTGCCTAATTTGGCCCATCTAGCAAAGTATTGTATACATTGACTGACAGCCAATGACTCGCTATGATTTCAGACAGGAGTCTTTCTCAGTCCTACCTGAAGTTTGTTTCTTTGCTTATTTCAAATCTATGCTTCCAGGCGCCATAAGAAGGCTGCAGAGATAGTGCAGGACAGTACGCACCCCAGAAATTATCTCTTTCAGCTTCTGCCTTCTGGAAGAAGGTACAGGGTTATAAAGACTAGGACTAGCTGCCTGAGAAACAGTTTCTATTCAAATGCGATTTTGGTTTTAAATTCAGTGTTGGAGGAGACTCTTGAGAGTCCCATGGACTGCAAGAAGATCAAACCTCTCAATTCTTAAGGAAATCAGCCCTGAGTGCTCACTGGAAGGACAGATCGTGAAGGTGAGGCTCCAATACTTTGGCCACCTCATGAGAAGAGAAGACTCCCTGGAAAAGACCCTGATGTTGGGAAAGATGGAGGGCACAAGGAGAAGGGGACGGCAGAGGACAATATGGTTGGACAGTGTTCTTGAAGCTACAAACATGAGTCTGACCAAACTGCGGGAGGCAGTGGAAGATAGGAGTGCCTGGTGTGCTCTGGTCCATGGGGTCACGAAGAGTCGGACACGACTAAACGACTAAACAACAAAAGGTAGTCTTTATGGGAGTATACTGAATTTAATTATGGGGTATCAGAGTTTTTAGGGAGCTAACCAGGCTGGAATAGCTGGGATAGCAGGCTTGTTGGTTTTTCAATGTCTGATGTAGATTTTTTCAATTTTGTTGTTCTGTATGGGGCAATGACAATAAAGATTATTGTATCGTATCGTATTTATATAAAAAAAGAATCAATATACCACTGTAGCCTCCAATCAACATAAGGATTGAATCTGGAACCTCTTACATTCAAAGTATGTGAATACACCACTATTAGTGATGGCCCTTCCTCCTATTCTGAGGCAGGTATTCCTTGTGGGAGAAGCCTGTGTGAAACCTGTAAGCAGGACTTGAGCGCAACAACCCTCTCCCCTCCGGCAGCTGCCAGCAACTGGTATTCAGAATTCGTAAGGCGAGGTCTTGTATAGTAAGCAATGCTCATACTGAACGAAGAGGCTGTTGCGATGTCATTGTGTAATGCCAGGAGGCCAAGTATCAGGAGATCAGATGGATTTGAAGTTCAAGTCAATGGAGTAAAGCAAGCAAGCATACAACAAGTTGCAAAACCCAGGAGACTGGTCAGTGTGAGAATAAAGGTAGAGGAAATGTAAAGAAGGAGAAAAACTAGGTACAAAAGGAGATTAATTTACCTGCTGGAGGAGTAGGTTTGGAATCTGTGTCAACAGTGGAGGAAGAAGTTGAGGAGGACTAGAGGAAGACCCTACTGCATGGCTCTTTAAAGTTTTACATAGTGTCTTGGTTTTTCTGAGATGGTAATAAACAATGCTTTAGCACAGCATCTGTCCAGCATAACCAAATATGAGTTTTTCCATCTCTGAGAGATCACCAACCTGGCTGCAACCAATAAGCAAATTACAGGCGTTTGAAATCAAGGGTAGCATTATCCCTTTCAAACACAGAACAAAAGCACAGTTTAGGATCTTATCCTAACCATGTTCTCTAGGCTAGAGAATAAGTTTCCCAGATTCCAGGATGACCAGCTCTCAAGTAAGCATAGTACAAAATGCCGCATTTGTTGCAAATGCTGACATCTATTGGCCCTAAGGAGAACTGCAGTATTAAGAACTAAAAGTGCCGAACTTTTAAACTTTTAAATGGAATCCTACACTGTACGTACACCTTAACTTAGAATCAAGTATCACTGAGTTCAGTGGAGTTCACTCCAAAGTATGTGTGCATTTCTGATTCAACAAAATCCGTTTAGGTAATGGTTACTTGTGTTAATGCAGACTATGATAATCTGATGATGACTAATTCTGGTTATGCCTCAAAGGTCAGTGCTGAACCTCTTCACTTGCTGACATGTCCAACTTTGCAATCACATGATTTTCATTTCTGACATTTGCTTTAAGTTTCAATTTCATTTAAATAAGGACCTCACCCAAAAAAGGGGGGAGGAATCAGGTAATCCCAGATACGAAGACCCATCTCACATATATGCATGGGGAGATGAGCTTTTGGTCCTTCCTCCATCATGCAAATTAGAATGCCAGCTCAGCCTAGTGGGTATACAAAACAGCAGGATGAAAATGTATTAAAGAGTAGTTAAGATAAGTGAATAGTAAATAGCCTGATTGTTTATCCACCTCCTAAAACATGGACATAAAGCCACTTTAGACAGCTAGACCTTATGGGATTTTTCCTTCATTTTTTTGAGCAGGGCTGGCCCTACCATTGGGGAGAGTCAGCCCATAGTGTGGCACAGAAGCAAGGTGTTGAAGGAGAGAGATGTGGGTTGCCCTGCACTCTCTGCTGCCCTCATGTCTGGTGCAGGATGCGGCCCTGTCACAAGTGTGGAAGTGAAACTCAACTGCGAGTCCAGCTGACTTCTGTACATGGAATGTGGAGCAATAATCATCTTGTCCTTCACCTCGGGCAGCAAAATGTCTTGGGTCAGCCCTGCTTATATACCTGCTTTCAAGTGTACGAGAGAATTTCCCTAATCCTGGCAGCTCTAATGGAAGAGGAGTCTCTGTTGATCTCCTCCTAGCTCTCCCCACTGTCCTCTCCATAAAGAATCCCAATGTTTTGACTCATTTCTTCATAATGACTGACCACTGGGCTTCCTCACCTTTACAGAATGTTTCTGCACTAGCCAGCCTGACCTGAGGTAGAAAACAGAAAGATAAATCAGATTCGAATCAGTAAAAGCAGAGAGATAATTCTAACCCTCTAAATATTTTATTGGTCTGAAACACAATAGATTTATCCACCATTATGGCATCCCATTGTATTGAGGCAGCTCTCAATACAACAACCATGTACTAAAATAATGCAGATGAAACTACTACTTTTATTATTATTACAATGATTAATTACCTTCTACACCACCACCAACTCCTTCTACACACCCTATTAGTGAAAGTTTTGTAAGAACCTGTCAGAATATTTGAAGAACCAGTGCTGCAGAACAAAAATTGCTGGAAGGCAATCAATCAGGTTTCTGCGATACTTCTGGACTAGAAAAAAAAGAGAGCAGCACTAAAGCGAATCCTTCATCTCAGTTATCTTCAAAAATCCCTACTCCTCAGCTGCAAAGAATTTCTTGTTTTACAATATGTGGCTTGTTGGACTTTAACCACATTTTGCTGCTTCCCGGCCTACTCCCACCTCTGGCCTTTTCCTTCCACTGAGCTCCCTTGGAATTTCCAACACATTCCATCACCACAAGAAGCTCAGATCATGTCCTCTTTGCCTTAGAACTGTAACTTTCCCCTTATTCTTAATATTTGCATAGCTGCCCCCAATGGTGTTTAGAATTTTCTCTTGGTCCCTCCAAGTAGAGAGTTGCTAGGTGTTCCTGAGTTCCTTTGCCTTCCATGGCTACAGCTTTCCTCATCATGGCATCTTCAGGAACAGGGCTCTCTCCTCAATGTCTTCTTGTTGCGCAGGAGCTGCGCAATAGGGAAAGGGGACCAAACTGTGATTCAGTGAAACTGATTGGCAGTAGGTTCAGGACAGAAAAAGGAAGCACATACAACACATAGTGAATGTACCAATATAAGAACATAAGAGGATTCCCCTGCTGGGTTAGGCCCAAGGCCCTTTCAGCCTAGCATCCTATTCTCACAGTGGCCAATCATGTGTGACTCCAAGTAACTAGGATTTGGAGGTGTTGAGAAGAATGCAATGTTATGCTAAGATATGGTTACCAGATTTTAAAAAATGAATCTGGGGACACTTTTTTTTAAAAAAAAGCCGAGTAGCAACAGGGAGTCAGTAGTGGGGATGGTGAGGCAAAAGACCCTGGGCCCAAACATACATGCATATTGTATAGAGGTGCAAAGCCCTTCTTTCGCACCCTGTGAAACATAAACATAAATGCAGAGTTTTTAAAAAACTGGGCAATGGCTGCCCGCCCAGGACTCCAGAGCCTCCCCTGATCAGTCAAAGCAAAGGGGGAAGGGGGCAGGAGATAGCACAAGAAAAATCATGTGCGAACAAGACACATCATATGGGGACTTCCAGCAATGAAAAATGGCGGGCGCCACAGCAGCGAGCAGCTCCTGAAGCCAGCCAGAGCCAACTGCACTACCAAGCTGGCTCTGGGCTGCTGAGGCTGCCGCTGCCACATTTCCCAGAGACAGATGTGCAAATCTGGGGACATTTCGGGGACGGAATTTGTCCGGGGACAGATTTGCAAATCCGGGGACTGTCCCCGGGAACCGGGGATGTCTGGTAACCCTATGCTAAGATGATTGCTCCATCAAGGCAAGCATTTGGGCTTCCATGAAGGAATGACCAACCCCCTCTGTTCTCTTGCTATGCACTGATCCATGGGTTCTCCTGTGTGTGTGTGCGCGAGGAGGGAGAGGCAGGAAAGCCCTGTTGTGGAGGTGCAAGTCCTTGCACATAGCCATCATAGCTAGTAGCCACTGATAGCCTTCCCCACCCCCATGAATTTGTCTGAACTCCTTTTAGAGCCTTCAAATTTGATAGCCTTTGCCAAATTTAATGCCATGAGATGGTGATGAAGGCTGCCAGCTTAGATGTATTTGGAAATAGGGTTGAATAGATGAATGAACACTGCAGCAGTGGCTTCGAGTGAACCCTCCTTGTTTGAAAGCAGTATACCTCCCACTTCCAGAAAGTGGGGTCAAAGACGATGGCTGTCATATTCACATATGTGTGCTTTCCTAAGGTTGGCCGCTGTTGGCGGCAGAATGCAGGATGGACCTTGACCTGATCTAGTAAGGCAATGTTTATGTTCTTATCTTGAGTATGCACTCTTAATTATGTGCAGGGGAATAGGCTGACCACCTCACGAACAGTTCACAACCTTTACCCCTTCTCCATCACATTCTGCCACTTGGCTCAGAGTTTGTACTCTGGGCTGCTGCTTGGCTCATCAGCATGTGTATAGAAGTTGTTTTCATTTAATGGGGCATGCACCCTATTTTTAACCTGGGCAGATGTGAACAAAGTCAGGGACACCCAATCACTGAATCACCTTCTTTCAAAGTTTGTAAGGAATTTATATCACTGTTCATCAGCGCTGTTTGTCTAGAAAAAGAGGTGCTGGAACTTGCCATGAACACATCCCTTGTTCTCTTATAATGGCAACGGTGCCCACCTGAGAGGTGCCGAAATTGAGTTTTGCCGAGTTCTGGCTTTAAAAAATCCCTGCTGCTCATGTTCTTTCAGGGTGTGTGTATCACACATGATGCCAGGATTTGCCTTATCTCCTTCTGAACATTTCTCTATATTTTTCTGAACAAACAGTGATCTAATTCCTTTGAGCTGAAACTACTGTCAGGTATAAGCTACTTCTAGGACATTCCCTACTGCAGCAGGAGCATAGCTGTCAACCTTCCCTTTTTTTTGCGGGAAATTCCCTTATTCCAGTGCCGTTTCCCGCTGCTTGCCGCTGCTGTCCCGGATTGTTAGATATCCTGTAGACTGTCCCCGGGACAGGAGAGGCAGCTGAACCCTTATTTTCGAGGCTGCTGATCCCTTATTTTCAAATCTGAAAGTTGACCGCTATGAGCAGGAGTAAGAAATGTGTGTTTGGAGAAGCCAGTCACTGTAGCCATGCCACGCTTGCCTCTGCACTTGCCCTCCTCCACCCTGTTTTTTCGAAATGAGGGGCACCGCCTCACCCCAAATATTGGGGGCACCCAAATGACTCAACCCCCAGGAGCTGGTGCCTCTGCTGGAGGGCACCAGGCTGGGGAAGAGTGTCCTTAAGTTTCCAGTACAAGCACTTTGTGTCTTTACTCTAGAGGAGTGCCTGGATGAGCAGCTTACAGTTCATAATGCTGCTTGCTCTGTTCAAATATTTCTTCCAAACAGCTTCAGCAAACCTCACAAGATCTGGGAAACCAACACAGATAACAGGGAAATATGTTTGCATAAGCATTCTCTAGCACAATCTACAATCTCACCTCATTTCTCTCTCTCATGGCAATGCCCTTGCAGGCTGAGCTGGGAGTCCTTTTGGCCTTGAGATGGCAGTGAGGGGAGAAGTTCATGCTTTTTCTTCATTCGTGGGCCTTAGAGGCAATATTTTGTTTACTTGCACAGAGGATCCTGATTAAAAGGTCTGCTACCCAGGGAAGCACAAGTGAGTTTTGTTTGTGCCAGTCCTCTGGAGCAGAAAGAGTGCCATTGACTTGTTGCATTCTCTCCTCATGCCCACCTGTCATTTTATATCTATCTGGGCACAGGGTGCCCTGGAGTATATGGCTGGAAAACATTGGGGACGTGCAAAGGGTTGCTGATGCACTCAAGTTGCAAGCCTTCAGTATATGACCCTTTCCTGTGTGTAGAACACAGTGAAATTTAGGGCATGAAAATAATAATAAATGTCTCTCCACTTAACTTGAAAGCACAAGGGGGAGAAGGAACGGCATGAGCGCAGCTGTGTAGGGCTCATCTGGTTTAGCTACAGGTCAAGAGTGAGGTGAATCTGCGCTGCAGGGGCCTACAATGTGTTTTCTTGGCTCTTGAGTATGTTATTTGTCCTTAAAGTCATAAGAAGTGAATTTAAGTTCAAACATCTGACATGAAAACTGAATAATATCCTAGTTTAGAAAAACTAGTGAAAGCACAGGAAACAGGAAATGATGTTTGTGGCCAAGCTGACCTATCTATGATGGTCACTGGACCTGCTATTGAGCGTTCTGCCTGATTTTTTTGCTCAGAGGTTACACAACATTGGCTAGATTCTTATTTCTTTGAGGGGAGGTCAGACACTCTCCAGTGCGTTTCCTCATCACTTTCCTTATTGCAAAAAGTGGGGAAAGTGGGTTTGTTGCATAAGACTCAACCTTGCATCCCAACAAAGCCAATAATAGGGATGGCTGGAGACAAAAGTGAGTGGAGCCATTGCTTGACACAGTCTCTCCCTACCCAATGGGCTTCGGGGAGGGGGGGAGGGACAGGCCACTCTTGCCAGAGGCCTGAATCAAACAGTTGTAGAAGGCTTTAACCCACATCTCCTCCCATCACTCTATCCATTTTGGCTCCCCTGCATTCCCTCCATGCGCGACATTCAGGCTGCAGGTTCTCAACCACTGGACTAGGGAGTTAGCCATGGGTGACCCAAGATTCCACATAACAGGGATTAAGTAATGAGTTTTCCAGTCATGGAACTACAACTAGAAACAGGGGTCTAATCTCTCTAAGGTAAATCACACAAAGAGCCAGGCCTAGAATTTTGCATTTATAATATGCTACCCTAGTCTTCAGTTCCAAGATGCAACACCTTCTGCCAAGATGCATGCAAAACCATTTTATAGACTTGTTACACTAGAACATGTTAAACCTGCCTAGCTCATAAATCATTCATATGCTATTATTGTGCTTGCATGCCAGATGAAGTTTGAACTGCCTGTTTAATACTGGAAAGGTAATTGACCTTTCTTACCTGCAGAGCCTATTCCTCATGATGTTTATCCATTACAGCTAGTAAAATGCCTTTCCAAATTAGTTCTAGCCCATAAATGAGCTATAAACAGAGAATGCATCAAACTAATGCCATTGACATTAGTTAATGGTTTTTAGTGTCTGTAGCCGGCTTATCAACTCTGAATTTATATGTTTTTAATCCTTAACTTCTTGCAGAACCAGCTACCTAATAATCACAAATGCTTCTCTACAATGGAGTGCGGTGAAATGTTGCAAAAGGGAACAGTTAGGGCCAGAGACACCAGCTTGCGAGGGCGATGGAGGAGAGGAGAGGAGAGGGAATGTTGTGCACACAACAAAAACCTCCTCCTAACAACAAAGGGAAACGGTAAAGGGACGGTATCCGCAATATACAAAATACTACTCCAAAATCCCGCAAATCCCCTAGTCACAATCAAAAAACAATGGGAGAATGACATAGGCTATGAGATTAACCCCACTCAATGGACCAGAATGTGGTCTAAACCCCCCTTTAAATCCATATCAACAAAAAGAAAAGAACTCACACTGAAACTCACCTACAGGTGGTACCTAACACCAAGGAAACTAGCGCTAATACACCCAGGAACCTCACCAAAATGCTGGAGAGGGTGCACCTCCTCAGGCATACCTCCACATGTGGTGGGAGTGTCCCAAAATTCAACTATTCTGGACAACAGCCATACAAGAAATATGTAAAATAACTAAGCAAGTAATAGACATCACCCCAGAATTGGCCCTACTAAACATCTTCCAAGACAACAATGCCCATTTACACCACAAAGAACTTATAACCCACCTGCTCTCAGCAACCAGAAACATCATAACCAGACACTGGAGAGACCTGTCAGGAGTAAGCATGGACCAATGGTACCAAATAGTATGCGAAACAGCCCTACTAGAAAAATTAACTAATAAACTGAAACTGACACGGGGACAAACAGAAGAAGACGTCTTCACCCCGGTATGGCTCCCCTTTATCACATACACAGCCCAACAGGACAATGACAATAATCCACCAACAGCATACAAATCAATATGGCTAACCTGATCCAAAACACCCACCCACCTCACTCACACACAAAAACAAAGATCACCACAGCCAATCACAAGCAAACAATCACACCCTAAGCCAACCCCAACCTCTCTCACCACCAAAGGAACACAAGTGAACAACACAAGCAACACTGACACCAAACTCTACATACATTAAACATAATAGAAACACTGCCACCCGACCCCACCCCCATCCATCCTCCCTCTCCCCACCCCCCCTTTCTTTTTTCTTTCTGTTTTCTTCTCCCCCTAATGCCTCAACAAATGAAACGGATTTGTAAAAACGTTACATGGAAGAAGAAGAAGAAGAAGAAAAAAATATGAGGCACTACACTTCTGTAAAACAAGAAAATCCTTAATAAAAATATTTTTTTTTAAAAAAAAACATTCTTCCCTTCCGCAGGCCTCAGACAGAATGATGGAACCCTGCTGCCTCCCTCCCAAAACCAGGACTAGCTTAGTCCCCCTAGTCCAGCCTAATCTAGTGGATAGCACTCTGTGTTAGAGAAGCAATCTATGCCTCCAGCCGGCAAAGTTTGCTTCCAGATTACCTGTTTAATTAGCATTCAGCCTGATTTGTTTGCAGAGAGATTTGATTACCTGTCGGCTATCTAATGAGCATTCATCCTGATTTATTTGTGTGGAGACTGGATGATGTCTTATCCCACACCTTCCAGTGCATTTTCTGTTCACTTTCCTTTTCAATAGAAGTCTGATCTTTTGGGGAAGTGGGTTTGTTTTGCAAGTGCTCCCAAATCAGCTTAATTGTGCAGTGAGAGTTTGCCAAGATGCAATTGAATCTCACCTAGCGGGGGGAAAAGACAGTCTGGAAGTGCCCAGACTATGTACCTTATTTATCTTTTATGTACCCCTTACTAGAACAAACTCAATACAATTTATCAGGGCTGATGAACCACCTACTAACCGTACCTCCATCTTCTCTGGATTCAGTTTGAGCTTACAAGGCTGCAACCCTTACTTCCTAGATTGTGTATTAAGTTCCACTGAGATCAATGACACTTGCTTCCAAGTAAATATGCTTAGGACTACAATGTAAAAGATGCCGAAAATGTCTGCAGCTGGATTTGATGCCTCTCCTCCCCCTCCCCATCACAAGAGCGGGAGAACATGCTCTTTTGTTTGCATCAGGAGCCAAGTGTTATGTTTTGCAGTGGGAGCTGACCCAGTTCTCTGCTGAATCCGTTATTGACTTGTCGGCTGCTGCTGCTGCTCTCTTTGTACAGAGCCCTGTCCCCCCAACTGAAGGTGCTTGTATAGCATTTCACTCAGTTTTATGAAACTCTGTTCTATGATATAATGAGCTTTTGCAAAAAGAGCAAGTGCTACCGACTTCAACTGAGGTCAGAAGGATCTTTCTACCACTGCACTACAATGTTCTGCTTTATGCTGCTGAAAAGCTGTATCAATAGACTTTCTTTTCAGTGCATAACTTACTGCAGTGGTGCAACTAGGGAATTTTAGACTCTGGACTTAATGGTGGGTGGGGGGTATGGGTGGGGCTTTATGACAGCCATGTTTATCACTTCACAGCGAGTATTTCTCTTCTCCGCCTCCTCCTCATGCTTTACAAATGCTTCTACATTCTTGATATGTTACAGCAAAAAAAAAAAAAAAAGAAAAGAAAAAAAAAAGATAACAGTTTGCCAGCCCTGGTTAAAGCTAAATAAATACTCTCAGCATGTGCTGTTTTTCATTCTGTATTCACTTCCGTCAGAGCACCATCACGACCACAAGAACAAGAGTTTGTTTCTGTTGTCCTGATGCCAAATGTATTAACTTGGGAATCAGCACCACATTGTTCTAGAAAGGGATAATATATTTTAAAACTAAAAATAATGCAATGAGCATCTGTTACCATGCACAGCCAGCTACCCTCTCACTTAAAAAAAAGTTGAGAAGGAAGCATGTGCAGGAGTCTGCGCCATCCTCCCTGGGCCCGTAGCTGCCCATATGCCTGTTTGAATCTGCCCCGAACATCTGCTGCTCTCTCGGAGGTCATTTGGGACCCAGGACTTCGGCCACTGACCTGCAAGCCCCGTTGTGCTATGGACAGAGAGTTGGTTCCCCGCTCTTTTATCAAGTCGCTCTTGCCTCGGGCAGCGAACCAGGAACTAGGAAGCAGCTTCAGCCTCCGATTTTACCGGCAGTCAGGCTGCGCGCACCCTCCCCAATCCGAATTGAGAAAAAAAACCCGACCCTCAGCAGACTGCGAACCGGGACGTCGCCCCCTCTTTCCCAAGCTAATGACTGGGACCGGATGACTGGCGGTCTTTCGAGCCACGTTCCTCTCGGTCGACGCGCCGCCGGAAGAATTTTGGCAGGTCCTTCCCGCGCTCCCGCCCTCAGAGCAAAACGGAGCGGGAGCTCGTGAGGCCGCTAAAAAGGTTCCCGCGCTCTCGGTGCGAGCGGAAGGCGGGAGAAGAGCTCGGCAGGCCCACCCCCACCCCGCTTTCCCGGAGGCTAACGGCGCCGCGCGGCTGCAGACTCCCGGACGGGACCGTCGGGGGGCGCGCGCCTGCGCCACTTTCTGCGCCCCTCCCGGGGCTTTTTCGCGGGACAGAGAGAGTTGCCATAGCAATAGCAGGAAGCAGCGCAGAGGGGCGGGGGGCAGGCAGCCAATCCGCGCCCGGAGGGGCGTGGTGGGGGGCGTCCAGGTAGCTTCTTCCAACGCGGGCCGGGGGGGGCGGTGGTTTCTGGCTGACGCGCCGCGGCGGGCGGGGCGTGGTGACGTGCGCCGCGGAGGCAAACCTTGAGCTGGCAACATGAGCCGCGAAAGGTGAGCGCAAGAGGAAGAAAGTCCGGCGAGGCGAGGCGTGCGCGCGGGGGGCGCTCGCTGAGGGATCCCCGAGCCGGCGCTGGTGGCGCTTGCTGCAGCTGGTGTCCCGCCGTCGGAGGAGGAACTTGTCTCTCAGCGCGCACTTCCTCGGCCGCTATGGTGAGCGGGGAGCCGGAGCTCGGAGAGAAGCGGACGGGGTACCGAGCCGAGCCCGACCTGCTGCAAGAGTCGAAGCCCGAGCCGGCGGACGCCGAGACGCCCAACGGGTCCGCGCCGGGGTCGGTGCCGGAGGTGCGCCTGAGCCGGCGCCGCTGGGCAATCGTCTTCCTCTTCAGCGCCTATTCGTTCTGCAACGCTTTCCAGTGGATCCAGTACGGCAGCATCAGCGTCGTCTTCGCGCGCTTCTACGGCGTGACCCCTTTCGCCATCGACTGGCTCTCCATGTGCTACATGATCGTCTACATCCCGCTGCTCTTCCCGGTCGCCTGGCTGCTCGACAAGAAGGGGCTGCACCTCATCGCCCTGGTAGGCTCCGCTCTCAACTGCGTGGGCGCCTGGGTGAAGACGGGCAGCACGAAGCCAAACCTCTTCCCCGTCACCGTCCTGGGACAGGTCGTCTGCTCGCTGGCCCAAGTCTTCATCCTGGGCATGCCGTCCCACATCGCTTCCGTCTGGTTTGGGTCCCGGGAGGTCTCCAGTGCCTGCTCCATCGCTGTCTTTGGTAACCAGGTAGGTGGCAAAATATTCAGGTATGCATTAAGACCCGGGTTCCCAAGTTGTGATCCACAGATCACCAGCTGTCCACAAGCTTTACTCAGATCCTTCGTAGTGTATCTGTAGCTGAAAATAGTAGATGGTGCATCGGTTGCCTTTTAATATTTGTACTGATTTTTAATTGCATTTGTATTTCTTATATTGTACTTTGTTGTGTTGCAGGTTGAAGTTTATAGAATTCAGATTGTGTCTTTTAAAACTTAAATACAGTTTTTCATTTATAAATGTATGAATCTCAAAGTGATTCAACCACAGCAGTTCAACTGCAACAGCTACAACTAAAATAAAACTCAAATATCTACAATCAGGAAATGCCAGGGTAAAAAGGAAGGTCTTTGGGAAAGTGCCCTGTTGTCAGTGCTCACTTGATCTCTACAGGGATCTCTGGTCACACCCACACCTTCCATTAAAAGGCCCTTTTTTGTATTAATCATTGTGCATTCGCCACCAAAGCAGCCGCTATGTGTCCTGGTGTCTCTTTCAGATCAATTGAGCAAGTTGTCATGTCATTGCAATGGCAACACTATCAAAATAAATAAATTAGTCGGTGGGGGCACAGAAGGGACAAAGTACGTTGAACCTTGTCCAACATATGGAAATGAAAGAAGCGATCAAAAATACAATTACAAATCATACAGCATCTAGCACCATTATATTTGCTGCAATAGACAGAAGAATCATCGAGTGTTCCACCAATATTCTTAGCAGTGGTCCATGGCGAAACATGGTTTGAGGACCACCAAATTAAATAATACCAACTATTTCCATCTTGTTCAATAGTATAAGGTCGGAGAGAAAGAGATGAGGGGGGTTAGAGGAAAGGAGGTGGCCCTTTCCTTTACATAAGACCATATAACACCGGTCCGGAAAGATCTACATTGGCTCCCAGTACGTTTCTGAGCACAATTCAAAGTGTTGGTGCTGACCTTTAAAGCCCAGTGGCGTAGCGTGGGTTGTCAGCACCCGGGGCAAGGCAAGTAATTTGTGCCCCCTAACCCGTGGATTTGTGCCCCCTAACCCTAACCCCCAGATGTTGCGGCCGGTGCGGCCGGCCCCCCCTGCACCCCCCATGCTATGCCACTGTTAAAGCCCTAAACGGCCTCAGCCCTGAAGGAGCATCTTCACCCCCATCATTCTGCCCGGACACTGAGGTCCAGCGCCGAGGGCCTTCTGGCGGTTCCCTCGCAGCGAGAAGCCAAGTTACAGGGAACCAGGCTGAGGGCCTTCTCGGTAGTGGCACCTGCCCTGTGGAACACCCTCCTAGCAGATGTCAAAGAGAAGAACAACTACCAGACTTTTAGAAGACATCTGAAGGCAGCCCTGTTTAGGGAAGCTTTTAATGTTTAAAAGACCACTGTATTTTAATATTTTGTTGGAAGCCGCCCAGAGTGGCTGGGGAAACCCAGCCGGATGGGCGGAGTATAAATAATAAATTATTATCATCATCATCTGATCTTGAGAGGGCTCATCCATGTTTTTGCTTGCCCCATGCCCAGAAAGGACAGGCCCACATGGTTTTCCACTTGACTCACTCTTTCTAGGCACAGGTCCAAGTTTGTTTTCTCCATTCTCAGGGAAAACCTGCTCTTTAGCTCTAAATCGGAGCAAATATCAATCCATTCCAGAGCAAACCCAAATTGCTATTTGCCATTGGCCCATCTGGGTTTCTAGTACCCCTGCCAATCAGCTGACATCACACGGATTGGTGGGTGTCAGCTGGTGGGCAGGGGTGGTGGTGTTCAATTCTTCATTGGTGGTGTGCACTAGTTCCCTGCAGAGAACTGGTGTTCACAGATAATGCAACAGGATGGTACACTTAGTTCATCAGCTGATCAGCAGGGTGGTGTTGGTGTTAAATTCTGGTTAGTTTGCCTGAACAAATTACTTTGCATTGAAACCCCTGTGATCAGGAAGGGGGTTGAATCAAAACTCCTGCTAAAACTACTCCCCTCACTTTACCGATGTGCTTTGATGTTCCGACTTTGGGACTTCAAAACACCAAATAACATGATGCCGTTGTTGATATCAGATGAGTTACAGGCAGGCCACCCACCTCTCAAATTTGGTTTGAGAGACCAATCCTGATAAGGATCTGACCTGTGGAGCCAAACAGGTTCCCTGCCTGTGATCTACTTTGTAGGCTGAAAGCTTGCTAGCATAAAGGAATCACTAACCAGTGGAAAGTAACAGTGGCGAGTAAATCTAGATGCAAGACATGTGTTGCTATACTTCCTCAGGCATGTGCATAGCTGGTGCACCAGCCTAAATTAGGCATAAATGCTCCTGGCAAATCCTGGTGCAAGGCAGAACCCAGGAGGATGCCCAGACTGTGAGTCTGATTCTTCAAGGTGAGTACTACCCCATCCAAAACAGGCTGAATCCCCATTCCAGAGTCTGCATCCTTCCTGACTGGGTCTGCATGTATCTTGTTTCAGCTTCCATTTATTCATCCAGCCCATTACTGTCCCTAGGGATGTGCTTCTGCTAAAGTTCAGTACAGTGATACCTTGGTTTACAACCATCACCCATTCTGGAGGTCCGGTTGTAAACCAAAACAGGTTGTAACCCAAGGTGCGCTTTCACCAATGGGGCCTCCAAAAAAAAAAAAAAGGGTTGTAATCCAAAATAAAAATGGGTTGTAATCCAAAAAAAGAGACACACACTTCAGGGTCTGATGTGGTTGTAATCCAAAATGGTTGTAATCCAAAACAGTTCGAAACCAAGGTACCACTGTACCTTTCCTAGCTAACAGCAGAAGTCTGGAACAGTTTTCATGCTCTCCGACAGCATAAGGTGGTTTTCCAGGTTTTTATTGTTACTGAATTTTCAGAACTTCCTTATGAAGTTAAAATAACAATCCAGTTATTTTGTGCAGTTTTCCCCCCTCTCTCTTTTCTGTCCGGGGTTTTTTTAAAATGCTGGCAGGCGGCAGCGAAGGCTTCTTTGCTGCCCACCAGCATTTTAAGATCGCCCCGGACAGCGGTGCAGTCCTCCGCTGTCCGGGGTTTTTTTTAAATGCTGGCAGGTGGCAGCGAAGGCTTCTCTGCCGCCCACCAGCATTTTAAGATCGCCCCGGACAGCAGAGAAGTCCTCCGCTGTCCCGGGGTTTTTAAAAATGCTGGGGGTGGGAAGAAAAGCCCTTGTCCCCCCCCACCCCCAGCCTTCAGAAGGGGTCGGGGGACAGACTGTCCCCGGACCTGGTCTGAAGGCGGTTTCCATAGGAACGCATTGATTGATTTTCAATGCATTCCTATGGGAAACCGTGCTTCGCAAGACGAAAAACTCGCAAGACGAAAAAACTTGCGGAACGAATTAATTTCGTCTTGCGAGGCACCACTGTATATATATATATATATATATAAAACCAACATTTATAATACTGCATGATTGTAGTAAAACCTCTGATAAATATTAAAATTATCAATAAAGACAGTTAAAAACAATTAGTGGCTCTCTTGTGATACTGGCAGCAGATCTGAGCTCTATACTTCCCCCTCCTTTCAAAATTGGCATTGTTATCAGAGAAGTGGCTTCCTGGGCAGGGGAAAATAAAGGAAATGTATGTGAACATCAAAGTACAATTGTCTCTGGTGAGTTTGTTTGTGCATGATGTGGCGGAAGTGTTCAATGTTCTCTATCCTTCCGCAGGGTTAGCCAGTGTGGAATCCAACAGATGCTCTAGGCTAGGACAACAATTCCCATCATCTGTGACCATGCTGGCCGGGGCTGGTGGGAGTCCAGCAACATCTGCAGACCACAGCATTGGCTATCCTTGCTCTAGTGCCGTCTCCCTAGATGCTGATTCAGAGGCATCAAAGGGAATTCCCACATGCATTTGCCGCTTTTATCTTGATTAAGAGGGAATCCCAGGACTCTCCTGCCTTTGCATTGTGGTTAACCTCACTGTGAAACTAAGGCCTTCATTTTAAATATAAGACCATGCAACTAACCCTCCAACCCTCAAAGACTGTGGGTTGTATTCAGCAATATGCTCTTCTGATCTTTCTGCCAATGCAAGCGTTTTAGCTAGCCGGTTGAAATGCTCTCCATTCCCTCCCTGCCCAGAGCAAACGCTGTTCTGGAGTTCTCCAGAAACCCTCTAAGCCAATTTGGGTGGGTACCTGAGAAGAGGAGAGTGGGGGAAGCCACATGGTTCAAGCAGAAGTCCTTGCCAAGGGCTCATTAGGTGAATCATACCCTATTAAGATAGTGAGAGGACCACAAGGCAGTTCATAATAAAAATCACAAAAATTCATAACATAGTAACAAACAAAAACAGTGCTCCCCTTGCAGTTTAAAAGGCCATGTTTCTGTCAGAATAGGTGGAGACAGGTAGGTTTTTAATGTTTGATATTTTGTTGTCGTTTTATAATTTGTTGGAAGCTGCTCAGAATGGCTGTGGAAACCCAGTCAGGTGGGCAGCAAGCAAACAAATAAACAAATAAGTCTAGCTGCTTTATAATAGTTTGTATTTGGAACATTTTCTTTGCAATGAATGGCCACCATAGGGTATGTATTAGTACTCCTGCAAACTTGATGGATCCTCTTACTTGAAAATCTTTCTTTATTTTCTTGCCAAGTATGCTGCTCTCCAGTTGTTTGTCTTAGACAGAATATTATTGCTAGCATCTACTGTGCTCAATAATGATGTTCTTTTCTAAAATCAGGATATTACGGAGCTGAACAAGAGCAAACAAAATAAGTTTCCCTCCAGTATAAGAAATGCTCTGTGTTCAGGTTCTTCCCCCTCACAGGTGTGGATTGCTGAAGGCAAAAGGGAAGTGCCTGATGCTGACATTGTGCAATAAGAAGATGCCTTGGCTTTCAGGCGCACTTCCTGAGTTCTGCACACGCAGAAGATATAGGCATAATAATAGCTGTGATCATTAAAAGTCAGTGTCGTTGGAAGCAAATCTTTCCATATGAAGGTGATGGTGAAGATTGCTATATGCATTTGAAAGGAGATAAGTGTGCTTGTCTCACCGGACTGAAATTGCACGTCCTTAAGAATGATCTCTCACAACAAGTACCATTGATGCATTTTAAATGACTCTTCATAGCAGAGACACTTAACTCTGTAAAACTGTTTGAGCTGTTAGAGACCTAAGTCAGCAGCTGAACAGTTCCTCTGCCAGAGTTGTCTGGAAATGCACACATGCAGTTAGAGGGAGAGAGAGGGGGAAGGAAGGAAGGGAAGAAAGAAAGAAAGAAAGAAAGAAAGAAAGAAAGAAAGAAAGAAAGAAAGAAAAGGTCAAATAGAACTCAAAGATAGAACCTTTCTATGGGATTTGAGCATGAGTCAGCAAACTAAGGTCCACAGGCCGGATCAAGCCCAATTGCCTTCTAGATCTGGCCCATGGACTGTCCGGGAATTGCTGTGTGGATTGCCAGCGCACATATTCTTTCCCTCGCCCTTCCTCACACGGCTGCGCTTTTCTCCTGAGGGATGGAGCAATCTTGTCCCATGCCTGGTGCCATCGATGGTGGGAGTCGGCTCACCCACCTGCCCACCTCAGCAGGGCGGTGCTGTGAAGGGGGCATGTGACACCAGCTGCTGGCTGCTGCTGCATTTTCCTCCCTCCCCCTCTTCCTCAGCGCCGCTTCCTCCCTCCCTCCCTCCCTTCCTTCCTTCTCCGCGCCGCTTCCTCACACGCTTTCTTCATCCCTCCCTCCTTCATTCCTCCTGTGGCGTTCAGGCAGGTTGTTGTGGTGACCACGGCCGCCGCTTCTGGGTTGGCAGCCGGCTCTGTCTTCACGGTGCCCCTCAGGAAGCAGCAGCAGCAGGTGGTGGGTAAAAGTTCCAGTGACACCCTGGTTCCCCTACCTCCATCCGTGGCTCCTCCGCCGGGGCTGCTGCTTCTGCCTTTGCCAGCCAACGCAGCCTCCTACCCTGCCATGGCAACTGGCTGGCTGGAGAAGCCCAACTACAGCTATTGGGACAACAACTGGGACAGGTAAAGCGAAGCATCTTCAGGCCTCTTTGCAGACGGGCAAAAATCATTCTCTCCCCCCCCCCCAAATATAGTTGGCCCCCCACAAGGTCTGAGGGACAGTGGACCGGCCCTCCTGAAAAAGTTTGCTAACCCCTGGATTTGAGTGTGGGATCCCTCTTTTCCCTAAAGAGGGTACAGGTTACTGTAACAAAGAGTTGACTTTTGTAATTTTGCAACATTTACTGCTGCTTCATGGTGTAACCTAGATGCAGTAGAAACATGTCAATGCTTTGCACTTGGGCAGGAGTCCAGGGGATGCTGGCATATTTGGGGAGCATGTTGCCTGGGCATATTGCCTGTGCTGCATTTTCATGGTGCATTGTTTAAGCATTTGATGTGACCAGAGCCTCTTTCTGCCAGATTTCATGTGTCTCCTTGGTTGAAAT
Source organism: Podarcis gaigeae (assembly GCF_964106915.1). Classification (NCBI taxonomy): domain Eukaryota; kingdom Metazoa; phylum Chordata; class Lepidosauria; order Squamata; family Lacertidae; genus Podarcis; species Podarcis gaigeae. The sequence continues at coordinate 30,897,870 of NC_139678.1, read as the reverse complement.
AAAGTTGATTTATCTTTCTGATGTCTCACTCTGTTGGAATCTGGTAATTATATTATGGTGCAGAACAAAATAGTCTGGTTAGACTGCTGGCTGAAAGGATAAAGAAAACTCAAGGCCATTCTAAGTACAGGTTTACAGATGGCCAAGTTGGAACCAAGAAGATAACAGTTAATACTGATGCCAGTGGTCTCAAAAATTTCAGTGGCATCCTGTATGAGGCCAAAATTCAACGACTTTCCCAACGCTTATCTTCCATTCTGCTCAGTTCACTACATTATAATTGAAAGCCCTGCAGTGTCTTTTGTGTTGGCACCAAGTGCACCAGAACCAGTCGCACTCCCCAAAATCCACCTCTGCTGATACTGCACTTGTAGAAGATACAGTAAATAAAACCTGAAAGGAAATGATCTTCTTTGCCAACAAGTAGTTACTAAAAGAGAAGGAATCAGTGAGGAGGAAGAGCAGATTACCTTTCTATGTCTCACAATTTCCCCTGGTTCAGGTAGCTCAAGATAGCATCTAATTACCAACATTGATTCTAAAGGCTTGTCAGCTAGTGCGTTTGCCCCATTCTAAATAATCCCCACTTGTGCTTTTTCATTGTTTAAGTTATCACATGATTTCTTGGAACACACCACACACAATGTTGCAAGAGGGATCTATGAGACTCCTTCTGCTTCCCTGCTCTCCAGCTGAGTATCTTGACCTTAAACCCAGAATGCAAACACTGAGATAGGGAGACAATGTTTTTGGGTTGCCATTGGGGACGTGGTACGTTAGACATATCTTGTAGACTTTGCTTTTGTTTCAAGGACAAAAGTCTGGATAGTATCTCTTATAAAATGTTGGATGCAATACCACAGAGTACTGTTCCTTGAGCTGTTCATAATGTTTTTAGTAGCCCTCTGCCTTTCAGCTAGGCTGTCATTTTGTTTAGAGGAATAATTTGTCTGGTACTGTAGTTTTTTCAGAGTTTGCTGTTGTGACCCAACATGTTTGACTTGTGTTTGGTGACTATCCAAAGTGGGCTTTGGTGTCAAATTTTTATTTTTTAAAATTTTTTATTTTGAATTTGTTTTTTATTTATTTGTTAACATTCTTATATTACATTGGTAAACGTTGTCATATTACATTACAGGACTTAAAGGTAAAGGTAAAGATACCCCTGCCCGTGCGGGCCAGTCGTGTCCGACTCTAGGGTTGTGCGCTCATCTCACTCTATAGGCCGGGAGCCAGCGCTGTCCGGAGACACTTCTGGGTCACGTGGCCAGCGTGACAAGCTGCATCTGGCGAGCCAGCGCAGCACACGGAACGCCGTTTACCTTCCCGCTGGTAAGCGGTCCCTATTTATCTACTTGCACCCGGGGGTGCTTTCGAACTGCTAGGTTGGCAGGCGCTGGGACCGAACGACGGGAGCGCACCCCGCCGTGGGGATTCGAACCGCCGACCATGCGATTGGCAAGTCCTAGGCGCTGAGGTTTTACCAACAGCGCCACCCGCGTCCCTCTATTACAGGACTTACTATAATATAATTTCCAACATGTATACAAAAATTATATACAAATTTTATATACCTAGAAAGAAACAAACAAAAAAAAAGATGGAAAAAAAGAAACCAAAAAAAGAAAGAACAAAAAGAAAAAAGAAAAATACCCCCCCCAAATCATACATACCAACATACTAGACTTCCTGTCTATCCCATTGTATATTCCTTTTTTACAAATGAATGTACTCTTATTATTGTATATTTCTTTACATTTTATCTAATGCATTCCTATATCAATATGTGCTCTTAGTCTTATTTCTCAACTCATTCTCACTCCAACGTCAATCAAATGCTAGCACAGATAGCGGACCTATACTGTATTTTTGAACATATGTTTTATATCTGTCCCACTTTTCCATAAATTTTTGTTTTGAATTGCCTCTCAGGGTATTTGTTAACTGTGCCATTTCAGCAAATTCTTGTAGCTTATAATACCAGTCCGTTGTTGTTGGGGCTTCTTGTTCCTCCCACCCCTTTGCCACCAAAGTCTGAGCTGCGGCCGTTGCATATAAGAATACCTCCCTAAAGGCCTTCGGGATGTCCCTGCCAACAATGCTTAACAGAAATGCCTCTGGTCTTTTTGAAAAAAGTTATTCCAAACATTTTTTTCAACTCCTTGTAGCCCCAGAACACTTTGATCTTCCTACATGTCCACCACATATGATACATGTCGCCATTACTCCCACCACACCTCCAACAAGTATTTGCTAAGTTTTTATACAACTTTGATAGTGTTGGGGGGGTGAGGTACCATCTGTGCTGCATCTTTTCTTTGATGTTATAACATGCCGTAAATTTCATATTTGTTCTCCAAAGCTCTTCCCATTCGGCCATCATTATTGGATGTCCAATGTCCTGTGCCCTTCTAATCATTGTTGCCTTAACCTCCTCCTCCTTAACTTCCCATTCCAGGAGGAGTCAATATATTCTCGAAAAATATGGTAACACTAAAGCTGAGCTTCTCTTGTTGTGGATTTGAAAAACTCCAAAGCATCCTGGGGAGCTTTGGTCCTCTTTGCTTTCCCTTCTTACTCTTGCTGTGGTGGGTGTTAGAATCTGGACTCTTGTTGTTGTTGTTTAGTCGTGTCCGACTCTTCATGACCCCATGGACCAGAGCACGCCAGGCACTCCTGTCTTCCACTGCCTCCTGCAGTTTGGTCAAACTCATGCTGGTAGCTTCGAGAACACTGTCCAACCATCTCGTCCTCTGTCATCCCCTTCTCCTTGTGCCCTCCATCTTTCCCAACATCAGGGTCTTTTCCAGGGAGTCTTCTCTTCTCATGAAGTGGCCAAAGTAATGGAGCCTCAGCTTCAGGATCTGTCCTTCCAGTGAGCACTCAGGGCTGATTTCCTTCAGAATGGATAGGTTTATTCTTCTTGCAATCCATGGGACTCTCAAGGGTCTCCTCCAGCACCATAATTCAAAAGCATCATTTCTTCGGCGATCAGCCTTCTTTATGGTCCAGCTCTCACTTCCATACGTAGTGAATCTGGACTCTTAGGTGAGAGCAAAAAAGGAGATTTTAAAGGACAGCAAGGCCAACTAGGGCTCATTATAATATTCATTTGCCAAAGATGCCCGCTACAGCATAAATGGAAGGTGGGGGAATTAATTTTTATGCTTTATTGCCTGTGAATGAGATGAAGGTGAGATGGGAGAGGAAGATCGTTAGGAAGATATGATGGGGAGGCAGAAACAAAAGCTGGGTGTTGGTCTGGATCTCCCACAAACCCTTAACCAAGAGGTGGCAAGGCTTTAATGTGGGGGTGGGGGCAGAGGAGGCCATAGTGGTTTGTGAGACAAACCCCAATGCAACCATATGGCTGGATGAAGTGGAATATTCTAATTACAGGAGACACTCCAGATTTGCCATTTATGATCTACAGTGGTACCTCGAGTTACATATGCTTCAGGTTACATACGCTTCAGGTTACAGACTCCGCTAACCCAGAAATAGTGCTTCAGGTTAAGAACTTTGCTTCAGGATGAGAACAGAAATCGTTCTCTGGTGGCGCAGCCGCCACAGGAGGCCCCATTAGCTAAAGTGGTGCTTCAGGTTAAGAACAGTTTCAGGTTAAGAACGGACCTTCGGAACAAATTAAGTACTTAACCTGAGGTACCACTGTACAACACACACTCTACTTTCTCCCCTGGACTTTAGAAGCAATTACAGTGGTACCTCGGGTTAAGTACTTAATTCGTTCCGGAGGTCCATACTTAACCTGAAACTGTTCTTAACCTGAAGCACCACTTTAGCTAATGGGGCCTCCTGCGGCTGCTGCGCTGCTGGAGAACGATTTCTGTTCTCATCCTGAAGCAAAGTTCTTAACCTGAAGCACTATTTCTGTGTTAGCTGAGTCTGTAACCTGAAGCGTATGTAACCTGAAGCGTATGTAACCCGAGGCACCACTGTATTGCAGCAGAGATGTGGCTCCTGAAGAAATGACTGGGTTTGTAAAACTAGATGCCAGCCTGAGGGGAAATTAAGCAACACTGAGACACAAATAGCCTGCATACCACTTTCTGCAGCGCATCTGTCAGCGCTTAGCTTGGGCCTGACTACAGTGCACTTATTTTTGGGATTGGTTGCACTTATGGCAATAGCACATCCAATCCCCACAACCCGCACGTACCAGGGACTTCCCTTCCTCTGCTCAAGGCTGCTGTCCATACATATGGATGACAGTGGGAATTGTGGAATAAGCAATGTTCTGGTAAGACTTCATCAGATAGTTGCAGCCTTTACCATTCTGTATGAGTTTTACATGGCTGAAATATCTCCCTAGTGAGGAGGGAATAGGGTGTAGCCATGTGTCATTTGCCCTTGTGGGTCTTGTAGTAGCCAGCAAAACCGGTGTGATTATTTATTTTACTAAATCTTAGTGCTGCTTTACAGAAAATTATTGTTTCCCAAAGAAGTTCACATTAAAAAGAGAGGGAGGGAGGGGCATTGTATACAAAGACACAGCAGGGAAGGGGAGACAGTGGAAGAAGTAGAGGAAGTAAATAAGTTCTTTAAGGCCAGAACAAAGAGGAGAAGAATAACCAGGCATTTCTCTGTAGTTGAGTTTAGGCCATTTTCTGTTTATTTATTTGCTTGTTGATGTTTCTTTATTGAATAGTCTTTTGGGGGCTCTTGTTCCTTGGCGGATGTAGAGCATCTTCCCATCTTGCTTCTGCGGTCCCAGTGCAGCTGGCATTTGGAGTGGAGCATCCTTTCTGCAGGTTTCCTGCAGCTGCTCCTTCTCTGGCTGATGGATGGGACCCTCTTGGTCTCCCCTTGGCCATTACGCTATTCCTGGCAGGCAGGAGGAGCAGCTTCACAGCTCCTTCCCATGCTGCCTTCAGCTGACCCTGGGCAACTCATTTAAAAAATGTTTCTGCTATCCTTTGGTTGGGGGTGTGATTCTCAAGTTCACTTTGGCAAGTTTCTATGTCTTGGCAAATTGTGGAGAACAACCCTACTTTTGAAATTTAGGTGACTGGTATTGCAAAATGTGTTTGTTTGATATTCCAGCTACATTGCTCTGTTCCTACCTTGTTCTGGAGTGTCCCTTTGATCTGAGTGGTGCTTATTCATGTACGGTTTCCTCACACTTGGAAACCTGTTTGGTTCCTGAATCTCTCCTCCTAGACAGTAGCCATTAGAAATCAGACCCTGAGGCTGTACTTTTAGATCCACTTCCCTGTGAGCAAGCTTCATTGAACTCAGTGGGAATTTTCCATTTAAACATGGATAAGATTGCACTGTTAAGGAAAAAGAGACTGTAGGATAAACATTAAGCCAGTTTGACTTATAAAGGCCACAGGTTGGACCTGCAACAATCCCTCCCTGCAACATGCATTATTGTTCCTGGTCCCAGTCAACCACCTTCTTCTCTTCCAGGTCTCTCCATTCCTTTCCTTCTCCCTCTTGGTTTTCCACCCTCCCCAACAGTGCACTTCATGCCCAGTGAACATTCTCAGCCATCACTGGAATGCTTTTGGGTCCTATCTATTTAGCCCCCCCCCCCTTTGTTTTGTATTTGTGCAAACTTTGGTGTTTCCCCAAGTTGGCTAATATTTCCTTTTTAGCATGTGGTTGGTGCGATTTTGATGACAGAAGTGATGGCACACTTGCTTGAGTGCTGGAAATAAAGGAAGATGCTGCTCAGTGACTTGAACCTCTGAGATGAGTTGTGACCAGGTCAGAAGTCCTTTTTGAAAGTGCCATGTCATTGGCTGCTTGGTCGCAAGATGTGTTCGCATTTCCAGCTATGCTTTCTTCTGTAGGAGTTATATCTGCCTTTCTTTCTTACTCTGCAGAATTATTTAGCTGATGGCCATGCTCCCTGTGGTATTCTGCTTTCCCCCTGAATAGCTCCATGTTTATGCATTTCTGCATGTGGTTATTTCAGATGTTCAGTCCATAAAGGCTTACTACAAACTCTGCCAAAGCTGTTTTTCTTTTCTTTTTTAAATTAAGTTCCAATTGCTTTTCTAAATGGAGTCCTTTGTGCTATATTAGAAAGCAATATACATTATTTGTGTATGGTGAGGTTGAGTCAGTCTATTTGTGTTTTGTGCAAACCAGCCAGGAAAGGAGGGTGGAGGATTGTGGTACTTGGACGGTGTTTGTCCATCAGTGGTTTTGCTGGTACCACTGCTCATATACTTCCTCCACGAAGGCAGTTCTTACATGGGAAAGGATCACGTGCCCACTTCCATGTTTATTAGGGGAAATGCATCCACTTAAACACACATGTATTTTTGGTTGGGATTGCCCTCTATCTATGCTGTGGTCCAAGGGACACGGGTGGCGCTGTGAGTTAAACCACAGAGCCTAGGACTTGCCGATCAGAAGGTCGGTGGTTCAAATCCCCGTGACAGGTGAGCTCCCGTTGCTTGGTTCCTGCTCCTGCCAACCTAGCAGTTCGAAAGCACCTCAAAGTACAAGTAGATAAATAGGTCCTGCTCCAGAGGGAAGGTAAACGGTGTTTCGGTGCAATGCTCTGGTTTGCAAGAAGCGGCTTAATCATGCTGGCCACATGACCCGGAAGCTGTACACCGGCTCCCTCGGCCAATAAAGCGAGATGAGCGCCACAACCCCAGAGTTGGTCATGACTGGACCTAATGGTCAGAGGTCCCTTTATCTTTACCTTATGCTGTGGTCCATGAAAATCACTCCCAATATCCCAACTCCAATGCCTATAATTAAATAAAGGGGGGGATCACAGATATCTTACACTGGGTGTCTGGGGAAATAAAACAAATGAAATTATAAGATGTATTTGTGTTTGAGTGGAGAAAATAGGGCAAAGTGCAGTGGGGTGTCAAGTAAGGCTATATGCACCACTTGAAAAGAGAGGTGATGTCTCTTGCCTTTGCATTCATTTCCTTCCAAAAATCCTGAAAGGCCGGGCAGAGCTCATTAATTCTTTTTCTCACTGACAGACATTTCAGGCTCATTTTAATTGCGGACAAAAAGTTTTCTGGAAAATCCTTCTAGGAGGTGCAGTCATAAGGATTGCCAGGATGTGTGAGTATTTGACTGCTTTGAGATGTAATGCTCAAACCTTTTCATTTTGCTTTTGTCTGTAACCAAAAAAGAAGTGAAAAAGCAAGATTGACTTTAATGTATTTTTAGGGGGCTTCTTTCTGCTTTTTTACTCTTCGTTTAACAGTGTTCACAAAACACTGGGTAGTAGACAACTGAGTTTTACTTAGAGTAGACCTGTTGAAATTAATGGACCTAAGTTAACCTTATTAATTAATTTCAATGGATGCACTCTGAGTACAGGGACGCGGGTGGCGCTGTGGTCTAAACCACTGAGCCTAGGGCTTGCCGATTGGAAGGTTGGTGGTTCGAATCCCCGTGACAGGGTGAGCTCCTGTTGCTCGGTCCCAGCGCCTGCCAATCTAGCAGTTTGAAAGCACGCCAAAGTGCAAGTAGATAAATAGGTACCGCTCCGGTGGGGAAGGTAAACGTTGTTTCCGTGCGCTGCTCTGGTTTCACCAGAAGTGGCTTAGTCATGTTGGCTACAAGACCCGGAAAAACTGCGGACAAACGTTGGCTCCCTCAGCCAGTAAAGCGAGATGAGCGCTGCAACCCCAGAGTCGTTTGTGACTGGACTTAACTGTCCTATGCTTTTACCTTTTACTCTGAGTAATGCTATGCTGAACACCACCCGATGTATCCAAAATAAAAGTTGTTCTTAGAGCCTGTTGTGGTTTTCCTGCCAATGGAAGGAACTATATTGGCAACTGTCTCCGAACTACATGCAAAGTGCAGGATTGCCTGTCATGATAGTGAATAAATTTGACCAAATTTATTTTATCCTAACTACCAGCTGAACATGTAAAAACAGAAGAAATGACAAGAGGAATATTTAAATTTTAGGTTTGCTCTGATCCACTATTGCATGCTGGACTGTGGGAGGAAGTAGCTGGCATCAGTTTTAGGATTTGCTATAGTTGTAGATCAGGGATGGGGGACCTCCAAGTATTCCATGGACTCCAACTCACAGCCAGTGTGGCCAGTGCCCTTATTTCCTTTTCAAGTAAAGACTCAGATCTGATGCTTTCCTCACAGCTATACAGAAATCAAGCTGGTTGTCTTCTTTTGGGGACCTTGGGAATTAGTGGGGCCTAATTTATGAGAGAGGACTTGAACAGAGTGACCTGAATAGAAGCAGCAACTCTGAGTTGTGATCTAAAACATGGCACAATAGTTTATGATGCCACTGAGTCATCAAAAAGTCTACTCTATCCTTGGGCAGGGCACTTACCTTTGAGTTTGTTTGTTTCCAGTCCACAAAGTGGATGCACTTACATATTTGTAGGGCCCTTTTCCAGGATGAACGTGATAAGCAGTTTGAAGTGCTTCTCACACTGAAAGTGCTAGTGGCAAAATTCTTGGAAATCTCTTTTTAATTGTCCCACGCACTGAAGTGGGATATGTTGTGCCTTACATTATAGCAGGGACTGCAATCTGTTCCCAGTATAAAAAACTGGCAGTGATCTAACCATTTTCATTGGAGGGAAGGGCCAAAGTTGTGGAGCTTTTTTTAGGGGCCAACATTACGTTCGGTGATCACTTTCTTTCATCCCGCGATCTACCTGATAGACATCACTGCATTATAGCTTTCAGTTGTGGCTCTGTCATTCATATAAATGATCTGAGTTTCAGGAATCTCTGCCCACATTTGTTTCACTATGATAATAGCTCCAAAGCAGCCCAGGTGTGGAATGATAAGAGGGACTTTCAGGGCGATGCCTGGCAAATGAAGATCTCCAGCAAACATTGTGGGAGTTAATGATTTGTAAGTTTAGATGGTATTATTGGTTTCACAATTGAAAACAAGTTAATATATTGAAAGGTCAAACATGACACAGTCCATAATTTGAATTTCTCCACCATAACATGAGGAGCTATTTAGTTTTCACAATTTATTTTGTAACACATTTGTCATATATGTTTGTAATAACAATTATATATTTCAGTTTTCCTAAGTTCTGCTCCTGTTTCACAGTTATTGTGAAATAGCTGGTAATACCAACAAAACAGAAGCGATGTATTCTGGTTCTGTGTTTAAACAGCAGTCCGTAGAGTTGGTTGTGACAGAGCAGGGCACATTAACCTAAATATGCAAGTCAAGTTTTCCATGTAGAAAAGCAAAGCTTTGATTCCACCTTCATACAAGATAAGCGAGATACAGCCATGCAGCCTGCATAGCAGTCACAAATGCTGAAAGTCTGGCCTGAGAGCCCACCATCGTCTGTAAAAGAGAGAATAAGTTTTTCCAGTTCACTTAGTCTATTTAGAGTAGACTTCTTGTGAAGGAATGCCCAGTTAGACAAAAAGGTGGGACCTGCCACAAAATACTACATTGTCTTTTCATCTCACAATAGGAATGTTTATAAGAAGAGAAGAGTCTGCTAAATTAGGTCAGCGGCCCATCTAGGCCACAATCCTGTTCTCTTAGCGGTAAATCAAATGTTTAGGGGAAATGCAAAGGCAGCACCTGAATGCAACAGCATTCAGCTGCGATTCCCAGCAACTGTTCAGCCAACCTGCTACAACCTCCCCCAGCAGACCAGCCATCCCCACACCAAATTCCCAGTTTCTATTTCCCAACGTGAGTATGCTTAGTCCTTATTGGACAGGCTCCCCCTCACACCTAAGTTGGCCGATACCTCTCTTTGGTTTCACAGCACCCCTGTTTTAGATCAGTTTCTGTTGGCACTCACCACCTGAGTTTGCTCTTAAAGGGAGTGATGTACTGTGTTAACTAAGCCCATTCTCTCTCTATCTCAGCTAGGAGAACTGACATGCTAGGATGTCACAGCACGTACAATATTAGGTTCATCCGTGTTTGTTAGCTGCAGGGTTGATATGAAGTACCCATCCTTATCGACTCATATAAATATCTTTAAAAAGGATACCTAGTTTTGGATTTCCTCTTTGAAAAGGCTTTGCATTTTAAAATTTAGGAAACAATTTAACTTTGTTGTGTATTTAGGGCAGCAATGTAATTATACATAGGGCTGAGGCACAAAGTGCTAGCACACCTTAACACAGGCTCAGTGCAAGAACATTGCATGCTAGTTCAGTGAGCCCTGGTTGAAAGTCCTTTGCTGTTTAAAATTGTGAGAGTTCACAGGAGGCAGCCTAAAAAGCTTCCTGACAATGGGGAGCTCATCTGGGCTTAAATCTCACAACCTTTAGAAAACAGTTTGATACATTTTTATTCTTTCAAAGCCTTCAGTAAGAATATGTAACTTTTGCTTAAGATGTCAAAAGGTTTTTGCTTATGTATCTTACTCATGTTGATGTTCTATAATTTCGTCATTGTTATGGGTGTTATGGTCCTCTGTACACTGTTTGGGGTTTTGTTCAGCTGAATAGGTATATTCACACACAAATTGGTATTAACTTGATTTCAATTTGAGAGGCAGTTAACATAAGAGGAACCCTCCTGGATTCAGCCAAAGGCACGTCTAGTCCAGCATCCTGTTTTCATAGTGGCTAACCAAATGACTATGTAAAGTCTGTTAGGATATGAGCGCAATAGCATTCTTCCTACTTGCGATTCCTAACAATTTGTAGTCGAAGGCACACTGCTTCAGTCCTAAGGACTGTATTTTACTAGTGCCTGGCTTCAAATGAATGTTGGGTGGGCTTAATACTGGTCTTAAGAATGTCTAGCCAAGTGTATCCAAATGCTTGGATATTTGTGCATACTCCGCCAGCTTAAACTGTGGAATTTGGCTTTAGCTGGTGAAGCTAGCATAAGCAGAATTGATAGCTGGAGAGTTCTGAGCCTTTATAGGATTTGTTAATCATAAAATGGTAGAATTGGAAGGACAAGGCTCCTCTAGTCCCTTGCATAATGTTGCTCCTGTCAGGATAAGTGGCGGTCCTGCAGTGATCACTTCTGATAGCTTTTGGTAAAATGAAGATGAAGTAGATTTAAAACAACCTCCTCTGTAGACCGTAGATAAGTTTACTGGACTAGACAAGTGTGAGAGATGACAAACACCATCTGATGATGTTTTCTGTGTTTAGCTTGGCATTGCAGCGGGTTTCCTCCTGCCTCCAGTTCTGGTTCCTGATGTGGAAGAGGAGGAGAAGCTGGCCTATCATATTAGCATCATGTTTTTTATGACTGCAGCTGTGGCAACAGCACTCTTCATCTTAGTAGCTGTTGGTAAGTAGATTTAAGTGGGATACAGTTTAAGGCTGATTTATAAATCACGTTTGGACACTGTGTGAACTCCGGAAATCGTGAACTTCTCTTTTTGACACCTGCTTCTTCTAAATATGTACTGTCTGGAAATAGTAAATCCATATGACAAACCTCTAGGTGAGAATGATGACTAAAGTTTGCACCAGATAGGTTTATTCTTTTCTGAAATCGGCTTCTCATCAGCTAATCACCAGGGCTTGCAAAGTGCCATACACATGCCATGCAAGCAGCGGTGATCAGTTGATTGCTGAAGCTTCCATGGCTTCATCGCCATCTGATCACTCATAAGGGCCAAAGGAGATCATGTGACATCAGGAGATTGACAGGCTGAGGCCCCACCCATTTGTCAAAATCAGCCCACGGGATGAGGGAAACAAGTTCCCAGCCCCTGCTCTGCAAGGTTCTTTGCCAATGCCCCTATGTTTGTTCTGCAGAGTCGGGCACAGCATCCAATCCATTCCTAACTTCTGGTTCTGTGCTCTTTCCATAGTGTTCAAGGAAAAGCCTGCACATCCTCCGAGCCGGGCCCAAGCCTTGATCCACACAGCATCACCTGAGGAATATTCCTATCTGCAATCTATTGTCCGTCTGTTTCGCAATGTCAACTTTGTGCTTCTAATAGTCAGTTATGGTAAGGTTCCTTTCCTGCTGATAAGAAGCAGCCAACATGGCAGTTTCTCTGTCATTCATTCGTTTTCTTTAATTCTTAGGCTGCTTTTGTACCATACAGTACTCAAGGCAGCAAGCTTAAGTATAAAACAGCAACTCCTTTTGTAATAAGCCATGCTTTAAAACAACAACACAGAAAACATTCCAAATTGAGTTAAAGATAAAATAAAATTAAAATTAATTCTGCTTTTAGAAAGACACATACCAAAGCATCCAATTTCCTTTAAGACAGTCTGCAACTAATATTTGTGTGAGGAAAGAGCACAGTCAGAACCACATCCCATGATCAGTTGTGATTTGTGTTCCCCTTTCTGTTAGCCCCACCTATGTAAAAGGTTGTAACTTTGTATTAAGAAGAAAGCTTCCTTGTACTTAGTCTTGACAGAGGACTCTTGCTGCTGTCAGCACCATCATCAAAATGTTTAGAGGCACTCCTCTGATTTCTTCATGGGTCAGTATTGAAGACACAATGAACATTTCTCTTCCACCCCACTTTATTCCACTGCTTTAAATGGTAAACTCCATAAGACACAGTTTGCTAACTTTGATAAATAACAACAACAACTCTGAGCACATGCACTTTCATATTTTTAACTCAATCAGTCAGTTGAATATGAAGGTTGAAACTGGAAACTCTATTTGCCAACACAGTACAGAGGGATAGCTTTAAAACAATTATTTTTCTTCCTCATTTTGCAAACACGCACACCAAAAAACCTTTAACAAAACAGCAACTCAGAGAAAATAAAAAGGAAGAGAAAGTTTTTGAACGGAATATGAAGAAACCTCCTTTGAGGAAGCATCTATAAACAGGGAGGAGTTGTAAAGTTATGTGGAAATGTGTGGGCAGGGTTCAGCTGAGGAGTCCAGTCAGCAGAAGCCCTAAGCAAAGACTTTCACTTGCACAGTAGGCCTGTCCTGTCCTCCTCCTGCACACACACACACACACACACACACACACACACACACACCATAGCTGCCAATTTACAGATTTGAAAATAAGGGACCAGCAGCCAAAAGAAGGGACCTGCAGCCTCACCTGTTCCAGGCACTCCAGTCTTCCTGTCCTCCTGCAGTCTGGTCAAACTCATGCTGGTAGCTTCGAGAACACTGTCCAACCAACTTTGTAACGAGAGGTTCAACTGAATAGAATCTGAATCACATGCACCATAAGGCCTATGCAGCCTCAACTTAAGATGGCTCCCCGGCCTGGCTTTGTACTGCAAGGTTTGCAGCAGCACATGCAACAAAATGGCGTCCAGCATTCAAAATCCCCCTCAGCTTGCATTAACTAGCCACAGACAAGGCATGCAAGCTCCACCCCCCAGTCATTCTTAGACTTCTTATTGGGTGAGCAACACAGCCAAGCAACACAGTTGGAGCCTCCCTCCTCCCTGGCAGGGAGGGAGGGAGAGGAGCTGCTTCCTTTGAAATTTAAGGGGCATCATTTAAGGGACATTTAAGGGACATCCATCAATAAGGGACAGCAGCGCGACATGGCGCTGGAATAAGGGACTGTCCCTTCAAATAAGGGACACTTGACAGCTATGACACACACCCTGCCCCAAAATTGACTCAGGAGTTGGGTGGGAGCAGTGGCGTAGTGTGGGGGTGCAGGGGGGGCCCGGCCGCACCGGGCACAACATCTGGGGGTTAGGGTTAGGGGGTGCAAATCCACGGGTTAGGGGGCACAAATTACTTGCCTTGCCCCGGGTGCTGACAACCCACGCTACACCACTGGGTGGGAGTACCCCCGGGGACAGCATGTGGCAGGAGAAGAGGGGGAATTATTCTGTCCGACAAGCTGAAATGCTTGCCCATAATTCCTCCCAATGAAATGCTTGCCTCATAATTCCTCCCAATGTCATCTGCTCAACAGAAGTCTCAGTTATGGGCCCTAGCACAGCGAGAGTGACTTGATGGTTGTGTTCAGTTCTCTCTCCACAGTAACAGAAAAGATTGATATGTCTCCTGTTCTCTATGGGTTCTCTCTAGCTCTAGACAACAACCACCTTATTTGTTTATTTGAGAGATCAGGGTATGCAGTGTTGTAAAGACAGACCTCTCATTGCTGTGAGAGCTCTGGCTCCAGTTCTGCTATGTAGCCAAAGGAGTGATTGGGTGGTTTGGCTTCCTGGCTGAAAGAGATGGAGCAATTTTGGGGGTGTCTTTTTTTCCTTCCTCCTGTGCACAGTGCAGAAGATGTCTTGAGTAGGAATACAGTTTGCAGAGTGTTCCTGCTTCCCCTTAATCCCTCCAGAACCAGTACTGTACTGCAGAGTCTTTTAGCATTCAGGCATCTCTGCTGCTCTGAGCATCACAATTAGTTGCTAGAGACAGTCCTACTATTGTTCCGCATTTGAATTCTTTTGAGGAAATAGAGACGCACGACTTTCAGACAGAAAGTCTTCTCTCTCCTTTTTGTCCCTGTCATTCAGTGGAACGGAATTCAGAAGAAAGAGGCACGGATCAGTTACGGATTAAAGTAATTCCAAAAAAAAAAAAAAGGATGGAAATGGATCTTCCTGAGAGCATTTCTCACATTTAGGCCATTTAGTTATTATTAGTATTTAATTTGTTGGTTGCTTTATCTTGCCCAGGGCAGCCCAAAGCAATGTGTAGCCAGTTATGATGTACTAGTTACAGGTAGCTAGCCGTGTTGGCCTGCCGTAGTCAAAACAAAATAAAATAAAGATAAAAAAATATAAAAATTCCTTCCAGTAGCACCTTAGAGACCAACTATAAGTTAGTTAGGGACGCGGGTGGCGCTGTGGGTAAAACCTCAGCGCCTAGGACTTGCCGATCGTCAGGTCGGCAGTTCGAATCCCCGCGGTGGGGTGCGCTCCCGTTGCTCGGTCCCAGCGCCTGCCAACCTAGCAGTTCGAAAGCACCCCCGGGTGCAAGTAGATAAATAGGGACCGCTTACTAGCAGGAAGGTAAACGGTGTTTCCGTGTGCTGCGCTGGCTCGCCAGATGCAGCTTGTCACGCTGGCCATGTGACCCGGAAGTGTCTTCGGACAGCGCTGGCCCCCGGCCTCTTAAGTGAGATGGGCGCACAACCCTAGAGTCGGACACAACTGGCCCGTATGGGCAGGGGTACCTTTTTATAAGTTAGTTATTGGTATGAGCATTGGTGTGCATGGTTTCTGAAGAAGTGTCCATGCACATGAAAGCTCATACCAATAACTAAATTGGTCTCTAAGGTGCTACTGGAAATATTTTATTTTATTTTTTATTTTGTTTCAGTTATTATGTGTTATGATTTATGTATTCAATTTATATCCTCCCCTTCCTCCCAGAGTATCCCAGGGTTTTTCCAGTCTATAGTTTTGAAAACTATTCCTTTTAACCTCTTTCCCAGCCTCCTTTCACAGATAAGCAGGTTGAAAACATCCAAAACTACCAAATATTTTGTATATCTTGGACTATATAGAGGCAGGGTGTCACTTATTTCCCTCCCTCCAGATAATCATTCCACAGCTGCACTGCTGTGGCTACATTGGACTTAAATGTTGCTAGGTGTGTGTGGGGGGGAATTGTGGGGGGTGAATCTTGCTTTGGATTAAACTGTGACAGGGAGCAGGTAGGTGTAGCAGTAGCATTCCTGGAACAGGGATAGCCAACTCTCAGTTCGGGGGCTTCACCTGGCCTCCACAAGCAATTTTTTCCACCCTTTCCCAAGACTCTGCCAATGGTTCAAACTCTAATAAGATTCAAACAAACAAACAAAAAGCACTAGGGGAGAAAGGGAGATGACAAAACTTTCTCTAATGAGCAGTTAGCCAGGCATTCATTTTCTCATACAAATTAATAGGACATTCCTTTTGGCTTCCAAATTTATCATGAAGCTTTTCAGTGAAGTCATGCATTGGTTTGGGTGTGTGTGTGTGGTTGTTTCTTTTACAGCAATGACAGCTGTAACAAGTAGGGCTCTGCATGCTTCTCTATAAGGTCACACTAAAATCTTGTGATGCTGTGGTCTTGTGACAAGAGAAAGGATGTGGTTTTATTTGTACAAATGACATGAAATGAATTCCAGAGTCCTTGCAAGTTCCTGACTTCTACCAGTTCCCCCACCCTCCACCCCGCCAAGACTGTGTTATTGGCCTTAAGCATATCCTTCAATGCATCCCATTTCTCTGTCAAAACAGTGTAGCACAAAGGTCAAGGTGTGCTGCTGCCTATGCTCAGGGTCAGATGGTCCCCTGGAATGTGTGCTGTCAGCATCTTGCCTGCCTTATCACTTCCTCGGTGGTTGGCTTGCTGATTGTTTGAAGAGTGTGCCAGAGTGATTGCAATCGGCCTTCCTCCTGAAGAAGACAGGAGTATTCAAAGTTCACTGTCATGTCTCTCGACTGGGAGTTCTTGACTTCCTTCTGTGTGGTTTATCGCCCTTTTGTAAATAGCAGGCTTTCCATTCTGCGTCCTGTATGGCCATGTTAAATATTCTGCAGTGTGTTGTTTTTGCCACAGCACGGCTGGCAGAATTTGGATTCATTGTAAGTGTGGTCAAACTAGCAGTCCATCCTACTGAGATGATGATGGTGATGATGATTGATATTACCGACCACACTGAGCAGAAGGGCAGTGAACTGTCACTGATCTCTTGGACCTGATCGTACAAATCAGGTCCTAACTTTAAAGAAAAGGATCGATAGCGATGAAAGGTTTAGAAATCACTGCTGTGTCTGCAGCAATTAATTCTACTGTGGGCAGAGGCCAGTGATGAATCTGTGCACTTTGTGCATTTCGTTATTGTTCTGACAAGTCCCCTTTAGGAATCCAAACTGCTGCATTGTGCTTTGGGGATGTTGAAACAGCTCATTTGTCTCCTTCCCGTTAAACACGGAAACTGAAACGCAGCGAAAGGCTCCGCTAGAGACATTGATGGAGCTGTGAAGAAGCACCACACTATTTTAGAAGTATGAATGGTGACAGCGGCAGCGGCTGGGCTTGTGGGGAGAGCTGGGCTGCCGTAAAAGTGTACATCAAAGGCTGTGCCAAGTTATTCAGATGGTCTCCTCTAGAAAATTGTGAAAGAGGAGTTGCAGACTGCATCCCTGTGTACTGCATCCCTCTCACCTGTGCTCTGGGTTTTTTTTCATTATCTCTACCCTCCCTCCGGCTCCTACCTGGCTAATGAGACAACGGCTTTGATGTGACTGAATGATGCTTGTTCCAAAGTAATGCCCTCTTCTAGTCATTGTCCCATCTGTGCGCCTGCATTTCAGTACTGTATTTCTTAAATTCCCCCCTGTCCCAATAAATAAACTCAAGTGTACAATTGCAGGAAGAGGAAAGGGTGTTGTGTGTGTTCAGGAAATACCTGAAGATTAGTATCAAGATTGCGAAGACAACAAAGTTGGTCTATGTGTGTTCATCCAGACTTTAACAAGGGTTCAAACCCCGATTTAGATTTGACCCCACTGGATTTTGTGGTTGAGACCTGGCAGTGCTGCTGTTTGTCTCATAATCCAGGGCACGCTATGAATTTGCTGTCTTGTTATCTACCTTCCAGGTTTAAACACAGGCTGCTTCTATGCTCTCTCAACCCTACTCACCCGCATGGTGATCAGCCACTATAAGGTAAGTGACGTTCTGTTCAGCTGTCATGGCTTCCCCTTCAGGACACTGGCCCTTGCTGCATAATAGATGCCTGTGATCCTCTGTTCTAGGGGAGCCTTAGAATGAAGAACGAAGGCGAGAGCCTGAGAACACGAGGCTGAAATCATTTCTGAGCCTCTTAATTCCATGTATGTGAGCGCTCAGTCGTTTTCTGATGCTCAAGGGGAAAAGGAAGAGAGACATTCGAAAAATCAAGGCAGATTTCACGCATATATATTCCAAGCAGAATGTCATTTTAAGCCTTGTGCATGGGAGAAACACTCCTGATTTTGTGTACGCGTGTGGATTAGGAATATAATACCACCTCCCAACAGTGTCTTCAAAGCCTAGTCGTGCTGATAATGCCTCGAGATTCTCCCTAGTCCATGCCTCTTTAATCATTGGCATGCTGCCCTTGGGAAATTGTGCATGTGAGTATGTGGTCCTCAGGCTGGAGCAGGTTCTCATTCCATTGCCTGAAGGAAGATTCTCACCTAGTGAGCCTCACTGCTGGAGAGGAGCCTTGAGCAGGGTCTCTCTGGTCCCAGCCTACCCCCTGGGTCCTGCGTACCACATCGGTTTTCAGTGCTCTTGGTTCCACCCCGAGGTCTCCTGTTGTCCCTCCAGCTGTTTGCGTGCTTGAAAGCAAACTGCTCTGTGCATTTGTGTGTTGCTGATGCAGGATGAGCAGCTGAACGCTGGTCGAATTGGCCTCACCATTGTCGTGGCTGGCATGGTTGGAGCTTTGATCACTGGCCTCTGGTTGGACAGAACCAAAACATACAAGTAAGTCCTTTATACCACCCCTATTCAGCGGGTAAGTATAGGAGGAAACTCTGCAGGAGCTGCTTCCTGCTTTGGAAGAGCTTTGGAACTATTTGGCTGAAATCCTTGGCACATGCGCCTGTGACATCCACTGTTTGCGGTGTGGGGCTTTGCTTGTCCTAGCTAAATGAACTGTGCATTGGAGAGACTAACAGAAAGTATAGCATTTTGTTTATTTTTAAAAAGCTTGGTAGGAGGAAGATGCGGGGATCACAGTTTGGAGTAAAGGCTTGCCAAGAGGTCCAAGAGCATTTTTATATATTGTAGAAGTAAAGGTAAAGTGACCCCTGACCATTAGGTCCAGTCGTGGCCAACTCTGGGGTTGTGGCGCTCATCTCGCTTTACTGGCCGAGGTAGCTGATGTACAGCTTCCGGGTCATGTGGCTAGCATGACTACGCCACTTCTGGCAAACCAGAGCAGCGCACAGAAACACCGTTTACCTTCCTGCTGGAGTGGTACCTATTTATCTACTTGCACTTTGATGTGCTTTCGAACTGCTAGGTTGGCAGGAGCAGGGACCGAGCAACGGGAGCTCACCCCGTCGTGGGGATTCGAACCACTGACCTTCTGAGCGGCAAGTCCTAGGCTCTGTGGTTTAACCCACAGCACCACCCACGTCCCTCATATTGTAGAAAGGCTGGTTTAAATGTGTAGCATCCCTAAGATATTGCATTGATTTACTTCCTAAGATATGTCTATAACTTTTTGAATGTGTTTCTAGGGAAAGAGAGGTGGGTAGCTAGAGTAAAGGGGAATTGAGATGCACCACAATATTCCTCTTAGGTCCAGATTAGATGCTTTCTTGGCATATGTGTGATGACACAAGGAACAATTGCTGGGCAGGAGGTAGGGATGCTTAACTCCCCCCCCCCCCCCCCCGGCCACTGATTCTCCCCTGCAAATGTGTTCAGTTACATAAAAATGTGTTTCCTGCTTTTCTGGTGCCTTCACACCACTCAAGGCAGCTCACAGCAATTAAAGCCAACCACTAATATAATAAAAACTGAAGCGATACAAGTTTTTATCTGATAAAACAAATGCCTTACCTCAGCAGGAAGATTTTCTGTGATAAGGCAATGAAAGTGAGTGAGTGCGCCCACAAACAAAGTATTGTGAGGAAAACTAAGAGCAAAGACAGATCTCAAAGCACTCTTCAGGATGCAGGAGAGGTTAATACAGTGGTACCTCGGGTTAAGTACTTAATTCATTCCGGAGGTCCGTTCTTAACCTGAAACTGTTCTTAACCTGAAGCACCACTTTAGCTAATGGGGCCTCCTGCTGCTGCCGTGCTGGCGGAGCATGATTTCTGTTCTCATACTGAAGCAAAGTTCTTAACCCGAAGTACTATTTCTGGGTTAGCAGAGTCTGTAACCTGAAGTGTATGTAACCTGAAGCGTATGTAACCTGAGGTACCACTGTACTGCTTCCATTTCCTTATCCAGGGAAATCTGTCTAGTGCTATAGCCTATCTGAAGAGGTAGGTTCTGGGTCTGGCAGGTTCTTACACATGCAGAGTCTGTAACATGAAGCGTCTGTAACCCAAGGTACCACTGTAATGGACTGGAATTGAAAAGTTGAGTGGTGAAGAGCTAGGAAGTAGGAATTTTGCAGAAGGCTGCGGGTTGTCAGGGCTGTTTTCTGTTTTGCAAAGCTAGAGCTATTGAAAGTTTGGTACCTAGGGACAAAAACTTTTAATTTTCTGCCACTGTGGTGTGTTCAAACAGTCCTTAAATATCTGGGTTTCATAAATTGCTTTAAGTATTTCTAAAGGTAATTAAAAAAAAAAACACCCAATGTGCGGCACAGAGTTGTCACTGTCCACCTAGCTGCATATACCATAATTCAGTGACCCTGTATAAGGATACTTCCTATATCCTCACAAGTGTTGTGACCCTGGTGGTGTGACTCAATCCAGGCCTGCTCCAGGCTGATTTATACTTGCTGATTTATACTTCCCAGAAGGCAGCTGTGCCACTGCATGGAAATCTCCGTCAAAGGGCTTTCTGTCTTAAACAGCAGCCCCTAACGGCTAGTTTTTAGCACTGCTTAACATCATGCTTTCTCTATAGAGGCTCTATACGTAGTTAAGCTGGGATGACAGAAAGAACAAGTGAAGAAGATAAGTGTGTGGAGGAGGAAGGAAGCATTATTATTTTGGCAAATAATAGACTTTCGGGGGAAGGATAAACCCTTCTCCCCTGCAGATACCTCCCTCGCCCTCACTTTAGCGCAGTGAGGTGAACCCTTGGTTTATGCTTCCCTCAGTATCAATCAATCAGTTTATTGTATGTAGCCAAAGGCCTTCACAATGGACAACAAAGGGATTCCTCTAAAATCGCACAACATTACCAGTAACATCTACAGCATAAAAGTCTGCAGCATGAAAATCAACAGCATAAAGTATGATGCATTAACATAACTGGACTGGAGCTTCTTAGCTGCCAAAGCAAAGATGTGAAATTTGTAAATATTTATCGGCTAAGGGTTCAACTATCACTTCCTGGGGGGGGGGTCAGCCTGCTTCCCACAGTAACATGTAGGACTACCCTGAAACAGAGGTGAGTAAAATGAATTATTTTGGGTGAATTTAGCTGCTAGGGAGTGATATGTTTCTTCTCATCTGATTTAACAAGGATCCTGCAAAGCCTCTTGCCGTTTTTACCACTTATGGATAAGAATTAATCCATGCACACACAAGCACAAATGCTATAAATCCCCTAAAGTACAGGAAGGGGTTTTTAAAATTATTATTATCATTTGAGAAGGAAGCTTTTGAGAAGTTGCATGACCAATTAGATCATGCTGGTAAGGGTTTCTGTGACGCTCTCTTTCGGCTGAAACCAAATAGCAGGGCGTTATTTTTTCCTTTTCTTTTAGCTTGACAGGGGTGATGTACGGCAACTGTTGCTGATTTGCCCTTTATATAACTGGGAAAGGTACCCATCCCTCCTGCCAAGCCATTCTCTGGAATGCAGGGTACTGACAGAGAGTGCTTTTTCAGAGTGAAGCAAGATGGATACAATTTTACTGTATCCTGGTTATCCCTGATATAACAGCTTGGCAGCTTCTTGTTGTTCTGTGCATGTTTGCTCTGAAAATAGCAGGCTGCCCTCCCATTAAGCCTTAAGGATAGATCTCTGAGCCAACGCAGAACTGTAATCACTGAACTTATATATACCTCCTACCACTGTAAACAGTAACTCTGTACTTTAGCAGCCCTGCTGAGTTATTGCTCCAGTTGACTAGAAGTAGAATGCAAATCGTGACTGCCCTTAATCTCACTCCCTTTAATAGCAAACTTAGAGTGCTAACTCGGTTTGGATGACTCAGTCTCAGCCTCTCTTGTCCTTTTCCCATATTAAAGTACATCCCTCCCTGTTCCCTAGCAGATTTTTTAAAGAAATCCAGGGAGATCCTAGAAATCTGTGTGTAAAATGTCTCTCACCATCCCTGCTCCACCCAAGGAATACCTAGCAAGCGTACTGAAGCTCTCACTCCTGTTCTTACTTTAATACTGTAAAGTAGCTTGGATCAGCTTCAAAGCTCTGCCGTTCCTGATAAATATGCTTCAAAAATGATGCAGGAAGTGATTGTATGTTGTTTCCTGTCTAGTAGCATGTACAAAAGACCATGGTACAGACAATAAGATGGCTGTACAATTGCACGGTGTCCATCATCATGAACAAGATATTTACCCAGAAGGAAGTCCCATTCAGTTCAGTGGACTTACTTCTAAGGAAGTTTATTTAGGATTAGAGCTTTCAGTTAGTAAAGGTCCCCCAGGTCTTGCTAGTTGAAAAAATGACCAATTAAAGGGCCAGTAGTTGGGAGAAGCAGGGAGACCTTTCTTGGTTGATTGAAGGCTTCAATCCTGACAGGTTACATGGGCGAGTGTCCAAAAGCAAGAGGCCATTACAAACCCCCCTTCTCTCTGGCAAACGTATAGCCAGCAGCCCGGGGCTGTGCTGCCCACCTCTGTCCAACTGAGATGTTGTCACATACAATGAGGGAGAGGGTGAGGAGCGTGAATCAGACTTCCCAAATGCACCACCAGGAATACTAGATTGGCTCCACCAGTGCACTTGCACCATGCCAACCTTGCTGCCACTGTACTCCTCCCCATCTCAGGATAATGCAGCAACACACCAGCCAGAGGTCAGGGGAGGGGTACAGCCCCGCCATGCTGTTCGCTGCTGGGAACAGAAAGCTTGTTACCTTTTTAAGGTAAAGGTAAAGGGACCCCAGACCATTAGGTCCAGTCGTGGCTGACTCTGGGGTTGCGGTGCTCATCTCGCTTTACTGGCCGAGGGAGCCGGTGTACAGCTTCTGGGTCATGTGGCCAGCATGACTAAACCGCTTCTGGAGAACCAGAGCAGCACACGGAAATGCCGTTTACCTTCCCGCTGGAGCGGTACCTATTTATCTACTTGCACTTTGACGTGCTTTCGAACTGCTAGGTTGGCAGGAGCAGGAATCGAACAACAGGAGCTCGCCCTATCGCGGGGATTCGAACTGCCGTCCTTCCTATCGGCAAGTCCTAGGCTCTGTGGTTTAACCCACAGCGCCACCCCCATCCTTTTTATTCAACCGCAGTATCACACAATACCACATGTGAGCATTTGTCTGGACTCTGCCAAGCTATAAGTCAGAAGCTGGTGACCTTAGGGACCTCAGCCATTTCATGTTGAGAGCAGCTACAGAAGCCTCTTCCAAGCAGTAGCAGATGCTCCTTGACCTTTAGAAAATATTCCAGGTCAGGCTTTCTCACTGGTCCCTGAGCAATGGGAAGTCTTACTATTTTACACAAGAGGTAGAGCAGGACTTGACAACTTTTGAATTACAGATGTAAGAAATGGGGAGTAGGAGATATTGGCAGGGCCCTACTTCTGGCAGAGGAGGACGACAAGGAGGGCAAGAGGAGTGATGGTGGCGGCAGCAGTGCTCCTCCTATGAGAACTAGCAGCCACCATTTTGTTGTCCCTACAGTGACATAACACTGCAGTGGGGGGTTTTCAGGAAATTCAGGGAAGCTGGTGCAGGCTCATGCATGAGGCTCTTTTCCCTGTCTCTCTGACTGAGGTAGATAGCTTAACAATGCAGTAAGATGCAGTGCAAAGTTCAGGGGACTATTGCAGGACCCACATTCTACCTCTGCTCTTGCATAAAACTAGCTGCCATCTCCTTCAGAGCGGCTGTAGATTAATTTCCTAGGCAAATGCAGCAGAGAGTGATTTCCATGTGCTTTTTATATCCTCAAGTTGTCCTTTGATTTCCCTGCTTTCCTGACTGTGCTCTCTACTTTAATCCCTGCATACTAGTGAAAGCTTCTCAAGAAATAAGCCGAGTGTCAGCTTCACTAACTGGCCTTGTTAATTTCTCCAGTTTCCTATACCTATTGGTTCTTACCAGCATCTGTGTAGGATACCCTGTGTTTAATTTAATTACAGAAATTAAAAAGTGACATTCTAGATATACCACTATGAGGCCCACAGTCTCTTTCTAGGGCCAGGTCAATACATTTTGCTGCCTGAGGTGAAGGAGAGTATGGCGTATCTCCTCCATTCCATGTACAGACACAAAATGTTCTGGTGCTTGAATTTTACTTCAGCCCTGGTGAGGAGACACCTCCTCCACTGAAACTGAGGGCAGCAAGGTAGCCTAGGAGGTGTGAGGCAGGTTGTGCACACCACGTAGATCTGTGTTCCAACAACTTGGTGCTATTACCTGACACCTGAGGTGGCCACTTCACACTGCCTAATTAGGTGGGACTGGCCTGCCACTTTCTAGAGCTAAGAACTTAAGAAGAGCCTGCTGGATCAGGCTATTTGCCCATCGAGTCCCATAGTTTAACTACACGTAGCGTGAATTAAGTACAGTCGTACCTTGGTTGTTGAACGGAATCAGTTCGACTTCCAAAGCGTTTGACTTCCAAATCACGGCTTCTGATTGGCTGCAGGAAGTTCCTGCAGCCAATCGGAAGCTGCGGAAGCCCCATTGGATGTTCGGCTTCCAAAAGAATGTTCAAAAACCGGAACAGTCACTTCTGGGTTTTGATTGTTCAGGAGCCAAAATGTCGAAGTTCCAGGGTGTTTGACAACCAAGGTATGACTGTATTTTATTAGCCATCCTGGATCTTTCAGCACTAAGCTTCCTTGGTTGTCCACGAGTTCTAGGTCTGATTGCATTACCTCCTTTGGTCTGTTGCTGTTAGGAGACATTTGCTGGCCTGGCTGTAGATTGAGGAGCCCCTGCAACTTTCTTGCATGCAAAGATGAATATTGTCAGGCTGTCGGATTAATTTGTTTTTTTATTGGGGTCCCCCCCCCACAATAGAACTTAATTTTAGTTAAAATGTAATGAAATCCCAATTTAAAAACATTGAATACAGCGTAAGAGCAGTAGCTTAATTCTGATTGTGGTTTTGTTTGTTACAGGCAGACAACTCTGTTGGTTTACATCATGTCATTTGTGGGCATGGTGGTTTTCACGTTTACTCTGGACCTAGGCCATATCTGGGTGGTCTTTGTGACAGCAGGTGTGCTGGGGTAAGTTTGCTTCTCCTCTCACACCCAGGGTGAATTTTCTCTTCTTTGAAGGAGTTTCACTCTGAAGGCATTTGGCAGCTGCCTTGACATGGAGATGAAGATGTCTCTTCTTTCTCTCTCCAGTGGAGTGAAGAGTAAGAAAGTACCACAAAGAATGGATACCCAGGCAAAGTGAGAACTCTGGGATATGCATAGCAGCCATCATATCCTTTCATGTCTCTGCTGACCATGAACATCTTGCATTGCAGAGCGTGGTCAAATGAAATGCTATGGGCAACAGCTGCTGGTGGGGTGGGGTGCTGTTGTTGACTTGGCTTCCCAATGTGGAGGTTGCTGACAGTAAAGAGGCGAGGCATCTGGGAGGTTGGTGCAGTGCAGGTGCTGCCGCACGGCCAATCAGACACTTCTGCTGCTGTGTCTGCACTGCACTGACTTCCCTGCAGCCTCACTCCCTCCCCTCTTGGTTACCAGCAGTAACTAACAGGAAGCAAGGTAAGCTATGCCATCCTGCTCTGCGCCACCAGCTGCTCCTGGCCATGGGGAAGCAAATAGGGTTATGCCTTTGAGACTGAAGTGGGGCTTGTAGAAGCACCCTCACTTTGAAACTGTATGGCCCAAACGTTGCAGCTGCTGATGCTTTCCTCCCCGCCAATCTTTCCTGGCAGTTTCTTCATGACTGGGTACCTACCACTGGGCTTTGAATTTGCGGCAGAACTGACATACCCAGAATCGGAAGGGACATCATCAGGCCTCCTTAATGTAGCTGCACAGGTGAGTGCTTGCTCCGAAAATATAGCAGGTAAACAGACTCACTTCTTAGCTTGGCATTGCTGTTGCACAGGAATTCTGTTGATGAATCCAGCTCTTCAAGGTGGTATCATAGAATTGTGGAGTTGGAAGGGACCCTGAACACTTTCCAGTGCAGGAATCTCAACACATGGTCTCCCATCCAGTTTGAAACCATACTGGACCCTGCTTAGCTTTGCCAGTGTGCTAGGTGTAGCAGTGTGACCGGACTATGCTGCAGTAGCTTTCTTCAGTTTCGTTGTAACTCTTGTTTGATCTTGTTTCAGATATTTGGAATAATTTTCACCATTAGCCAAGCACAGATCTTTGAACATTTTGGAACTCAAGCAGGAAACCTCTTCCTCTGCAGCTTCCTGTTTGTCGGCACTGTTATAACTGGTAACTACACTTTCCAATCATTGTCAAACCTTTTTCAGCTGCTGCTTCCTACAACTCTTGTATTGCTACCCCAGCTTAAAGTACTGAGGTTTAGGGTAGGACTGTAATGTTGAATCACTTTGATTGGTTATTTTTAACCTAGGGATGGCAAATCTGTCAAATTTGGTTCTTCCAGTTATTTTCTCTTTCAGTCTTAAACTCAGTACACATTTCTGTAGCATTTCATCATCAACATCATCATCATCATTATTATTATTATTATTTTAATCCTCATGATAATTCATAAGCGTCTTAAAAAATAGAGGATGGTTTCTTAGCCAAAAGGCTGAGATGCCTTTGAGTGAAAATTTCTCCTAACAAACACTTTTTTTTTGTATGCAGTTTTGACTCACATACACAATTTTGCAAGTAAAATAGCTGTGTTTCAGTTTGCATGTACGTTCAGGAAGTGAGCATTAGGTACCTTTCTCATTAAAATGCAAAGAAAATCCTCTTTCTCCAATAGCCCTGTTTATGCCAACCCAGTTGTTTTGTGTCCTTCCATGCTGCTGTTTTAATAATTGAATTAATATTCTGTTGTGTTTTTATTGTGTTATTGTGCTTTTAATCTGGAAGCTGCCTTGGGGACCTGTTTGGGTGGCTAAGAAGTGGAGTGGAATAGATGTTCTAAGATTTAAAAATAATTTATTTTCCACCATGGAGAGGACAGACCCTGTTCCCTACTTCAGTTGTGCTTTCTGAATCGTAAGCCATGTTCTTCATATCGCCCTGCCTTGAGCTCCATTGCTCTGTGAAGAGCTGCTTATGGTCAACACACAGTGACTTCCTGGCTCTGTTTTCTCTTCCTCTAATACCCCAGCTTTCATCAAAGCAGATCTCCGGAGACAGCAGGCCAACCTGCGCGATGAACAGACTGTGAGTAAATCATATATTTATGCTGGTAGCTTATGGCCAACCGTCCCCACCTGTGAGCCTCCTTTGCTATTATCATGATGAATAACTGTGCCAGCTTGAGGGAGTATTGTTGCTGCCTCAGCTGTGCCAGGTTTGGGTTGTTAATGGTTGAATGCAGTTGGATTTTCCTCCAGGAGAAAGTGTGGCATGTGCCTGGGACCAGCTGCGAGTACTGAGAGAGACATGCTGGCAATCTCTCTGTTTGAGGGCATACATCTGGTGCACTAGCCAGACCAGTGTTAGGCTGTTTGTAACCTTAAGTAAATGCAAATACAGCTGCTTAAAGAAAGGTGAAAGATCATGGGTAATATCCAGGGGTGGTGTCCTACTCGCACAATGGACTTCACTTGTGCACACTGAAACTACTCTCCTACCTGCCCACTATGTGCCCCAAAATGTGCCATGGAGGGTTCCCCAAATCCAGTGAGTGTTGGCGGACCCTCCAGAGCAGATTGGGAGGGATGATGGAGGCTCTAGCAGGGAGCTGCTCTGGCTTATCTTAAATTCATTTAGGACTAGGGAACCAGATGTTGCTGGACTGCAACTCCCAGCATCCCTGATAATTGTTTCTGAGAACATAATAAGAGCCCTGCAGGGACTAGATGGGCTTATGCAGTCCATGGGACAGTGCAACGAGATAGAGGGTGGATGTGATGGTGCTCACAGTGTAAAGGTGTCACTGGGCACACTGTCCGATGGGTGGGTGATCCTACCTTTCAGCTGAGGAATGGGCTACTGATCCTTTCCATCTCTAAGATACTGTGCCTGTAAGTTGACCCTTGGGCACAGGAACCAGATGGGCATTTCTGCTTTCCATAAGCTTTTCCTCCAAAGTTCTCCTTGCTACTTTTGTTGTCTATATTCTGACTATTTGATTTTTGTATCAGGCATATATCTTTGGCAAAGTTTCGTAGCAGACGCACAGTAGTACAGGTGACTCTCAACTTACCCTGGGGTTACATTCTGGGCATAGTGAGTAAAGCCAAGAACACACATGGTCAAAATACATTGGGTTCAAAGGCGGGGGAGGGGGGGATTGCCAAAGTTTTTCCCCTCCTTTCTGCCCTCTTTTTTTTTTTTTTTTGCCAGGTGTGTAAAACACAAGTTAAATGCACGGGAGTTGCAAGTTACCTGTACTCAATACTGCAGAACAGACATATTTAGTACAACTTGGGTCATCATTATGTTTTAAATCTTCATCAGAAGACAGTTCTTGAAAAGGCAAACAAAACTAACAAATTTCAAATAACTCCCTAATGTTTAAGCTCCCTGCACTCGATACAGTGACAGTTATGTGATTCTTCTGTGTAAAGCCAAATATTGAAATATTTAGCGTATGCACTGAACTGTTTTTCTGACAGAGTACCTGTGCTCTAGACAGCTGCGTGGCAGGCAAGAATTCAGCAACTGAACCTTTTCCTGGGATACAGGATAGGAATGACTTGCTTGTTACGCAGTTGTTAAAAGGGACAGAATCTCTACCAGGGAGAAAAAAGGGCAATTCTAATTCTGAATCAGGTCATGCTGAATTGGGTAAATGAAGGATTCTGCAATATATAATGAAGATTCTGGTCTTGGATTCTGAATTGTGGAGTTACAAATAGGACTAAGCCAAAAGAGAGGAGTTTCCTTTAATTCACATTGTTATCCTGATTTTTGTTTTTCTTTGGGGGTGGGGAGGGTATCTCAAAATGTGTCATCGCTGTCTTACCAGGAGAAGGAGTGACTGCAACAGTAGTGGGGGGAATTTTACTTTCCAAATATTGCTGAATACAGCTCCCATCAGCCCCAGCAAACATGTCCAATGACCAGTGATGATGGGAATGATAGTTCAGCAACATCTGGAGGGCCAGAGGTTCCCCACGTCTGTGCTATAGCATGCTTTGCTTGGCAGCAGCCCAGGCAGCAATGGTATCAATGCTCCTCTCTCTGTGGCACCCGCTCAGGCTACTGATGTGTTCCTTTGCCCAGGGTAATGTGGAAAGGTAATGTGATGTGGAAAGCATTGTTTTCACTTTGAATTCATTTATTCTTTCATTTATTCTTTCTTTCCAAAGGGAGCCCAGGGTGGCTCACAATAATAAAATGACCTACAAATGACCTATTTCAGAATTGGCTTTGTTTACTTTCCAGTGATGTTCTGATAGTACCAAATTTGATTAATGACACAGCATTGTAGCACCATCATGTTTGCTGCATGGTCCCTGATTGCTAGGGATAACATTGTAAAAAAGGAGGAAAAACATGGTGCTGAAGAAACGACAGAGAGGTGGAGCACAGTGGTTTTGAGAAGAATCACAAGTAAAAGTGAGAAATATGCAACTGGTTTTTATTTTATTTTAAGGGGGGGACACATTGCTCCACATTAATATATAACTTTCAGACCCCAAAATGCTAATGTGAACATTTGGAGCCTCCTTACTTAAAGTGAAACAAATTGGCAGAAGAGAAGTAAGCTAAAATAAATGAATTTATTTAACATTGAGACTACATAATTCTTCAGGGATTAGGTTAATCAGATCTCCTGTGCCTTGGAATGAGTACAGGGCTTATAAAGCTGAACATTCTGTGGAAGTTTTAGTGATCAAAAGTCTCACTTGCTTTCAGTTCTGCGGAGTTTCACCAGCTTATTCCATCATGATTCCCTGTCTGTCTGTCTGTCTGTCTGTTTGTCTGTCTGTCTGTGCCTCCTGTTTTTGTTTTAATTCTGCCCCTCTTTGGGATTGTGACATATGGCTGTTGTTACAGAGACTCCAGGGCAGTAACTGTCAGATAATGAATTATGGACATTGTACCTTAATCCCATCATTTCCCATCCCTGATCAGTAATTCTCAGACTAAGGTAGGAGAATCATACTAACCTGCTTATACAACTCTTTCTGTGAGATGGCACTGGCACCAAACCAATGGCATGTTGCAGGGCCAAAATGTGTAGAGAAAGGGTTTGGTGTGGGGAAAAGCACACTCACTGGATCCAGCATGCTGGATTCGGCTTATGATGCAAATTTGATCACCCACCAAGCAATTGTCAAAGGGAATGTTAAGTCCTCCAGTTAGAACAGCCACTGGATTGGTGCCTTTTTGTGTAAAATAACTATTGCAATTCTCAAAGCACTTTGCTTTGCAATGTTAATTCTACGCTTTTTCCTGAAGAGACCTTCATGTCGCCGCTAAGTACATGCTTGAATATGCTTCATCTGACTATCTATCTTTCCTTAAACCTTACCTTCCCCTTGTTGAAAATGTGTGCTCACATATTTATTGCTCACCATTCTCAAGTTTGTTGGTGAAGAGGCAGTAATGAATTTCTTAATGCTGGGCTGAATTCTGAAACAGTCAAAACAAGAACGGGTAAAAACATGGTGGGGAGGGGGCTGGGTGCAATAAAGTGCTAGATTATTTTAAAAAATCTATCCATGGCATTTGTGGGGGTTATATATAAGTGCAAGCTCACTGTAGAGTAAGTAGCGAGCAATTGATATGTGAACATTGATGCATCTTTCAAGGTGCCATTCATGTGCAAAGGACATCCTGAGATGAAAACATGCTGCACTACCACAACATTTTTTGCAAGCGTTGCTGCTTGCAAAATGTAACATGTTTACATACCGGCTGTCTTAAGCCATTATTGTGCCTGATCCATTACTTGCAGGATGAAATGATGTTTTGATTGTTTCAAAGACTCTGAAATCCTTCAGGTATATTGCTGACTCAATACACAGGCACCATACCTGACATTAGTAATGGTAAATCAGGACAAACAAGATGCAAGATTGGAAATGTATGAATGCATTTCTGCTTATCGTTCCCAATCTCCCATTTGGTATCCAGCACTTGGGGCTTTTCCCAGGCCACATCACCTCGTTGGCTACACCCCTCACTGGACCTCTTCTGCACCATCTCCAGTTCTTCTGCTTGGCTGGCATACCTTCAGCCGTAACAAGGCTTCTTGCTTACCTGGAGGGAGGAGTTGTATGTACAGAAACCTCTTAACATTTGTGTGGCTGGTGCGTGGCCTACTATAGGAATATAAGAGTTGCCTTGCCAACCTCTTTCATGTGCCCCCTGGAAGGTTTTCAAAGAGAGCAGAGCCGGCCCAGCAATGAGGCAGGGTGAAGCGTCTCAGGTGGTGGTGGAAGCGCAAAAGGATAGCTTTCTGTTTCACAGGCCATCTTCCACCATGTCCCAGGTTACTATCAACAATAAGTACAGCCCTCCTGTTGGCCTTCTTCCTTGTGGTGCCTGGCTTCTGTGCTGTTAGCTTTGGCACGCTTAAGTCCCGGACTCCTGGGCCTTCCTGTGGAGAAATGTGGCGGAGTATACCTAGAATGCCTCTATGCCCTCTTATGAGTCTAGTCAATGGTACTCATGAAGAGCTTGAAGATGGCGTAGGAGTAAGAGCTAAGGCCTTCTTTGTATGGCAGGCCCTCACTTAAAGGCCTAGTTATCCCAGGATGTTCTCTGGAGTTCTGAGGCTTTTTATATCCTTCAGGTTTCCCCAACCTTCATTCAGGCTGAGGCCCTGCAGTTGGACTCCTTCCCTCCCATCAGGCAGATGAATGACAGGGCCTTCCCTGCTTCTTCTAGCACAGATGGAGCCTTTGGGCAATGTTTCCTCAGTACCAAATGGCTTTAAATCCATACCAAGTTATCACTGGGACAATTGCACTATGAGCCAGGCTTTTGAGATGCATTATAAATATACCAGTGTGTTAGCATTTTGAGGCTTGGACCTGGGCATTAACACCTAGGAGCAGGTTCCTAGCTGGTGGCTATTTATATACTGCCATTTTCTGCAGTATATTCTGTCACAGCTGACCAGTTCCACCAGCATGTGATAAAGGAATGCAAAGATCTGTAGGCCCTGACTTGTGAGGCAGATGGGGATTTTTGTTTTACTTCTGCTCAGCTAAGCATGGTCTGGTCTAATCTTTGTAACAGACTGTGCACAATTGTTTAGTATCTTTTTTGGGGGGTGGGGAGAAGAGGGCAGGTTGGGGAAGTCTGATATAGATCACTGGATTAGTGTTACCATATTCTGGTGATCAACCCCCACCCCCACTATTTGGGCACCCTGCCACCCCACATCTTCGCTCACCCTCTTCCTGCTGCTAACCCCTTTACTATTTATACCCCACACATCTTACTGGGCTGCCCCAGCCACTCTGGGCAGCTTCCAACATATATAAAAACATAATAAAACATTAAACATTAAAAAAAACCCACTTCCCTATATAGGATTGCCTTCAGATGGCTCAGGGATTGGATAACTCTATACCCTCTAATATTTATCCAATGAAAATAGAGACATCCTAAGGAAAAATGGGACATTTTGGGATCAAATCAGAAACCAGGACGGCTTCTCTAAATCAGGGACGTCCCTGGAAAATAGGGACACTTGGAGGGCCTGTGAACCTACTTGTACCTCAGTTCTAACAATGTTCACTGGCATGCTATTGGAAACTTGTATGACTGAGCCATAATTATTGTTTGGTGAAAACAGAGAGGCAGCCTTGCATACATAACCATTCCCTCCACGAAAGGATCAGTAACCTTCAGCGAATGGCTGGTCTAGTTGTCATTTATTTGCCTCTCCAGGCAACTGTAAATATTCACCTGTCCCGGAAGAATGTAAAGGCTTGTGTCATTTTGAAAGACTCCACTCTTTGTGGATAGGTTTATCCCACACAGAGACACTGCTGTCTCCTATGTGGCATCAATTTCCTGAAGATTAACTATGGAAGGCAAGTTGATCACAGGTAGCAAGCATGTTTGACTTTGCTGTCTGCCAAGTCCTGATGAATGATCTACCTCCATCATTCTCTGTTCTGTGGGATCTGGGTCAACAGTACTCTTAGAGCACAACAGACTCATTCCTTCTCCCTGGGAAATCTTGGAATTTCACTGTTTGGCGAAGGCAGTGGGGAGAATCTAACAGGGGTAGCCAATGTGGTGCCTTCCCAAATGCTTTTTGGATTCCAACTCCTATCACTGCTAGCCAGTGACAGGGGTGGCTGGCACAACATCTGGAAGACATCACATTGCCTAACCATGCTCCTCTAACAAAGAATTACCACAATTCCAAGGATTCTTTGGGCCATGGCAGTTAAATAGTTTCCATATATTTCTACCCACTTTGTATGTGCATATGCCCTTACTGTTATGAATGGATAACTTCATTAGGCACCAGCAAGCTTCCTTGTGGAGAGGTGCCAGACCCTTTTTAATGTGTGGAATTGATGAGGCAGATGGCGTGTGTGGTCAGGAGACAGAAACAAGGCAAGAGTTTGTAGCTTGTAATTGGCTAAATTTCCTGCACCACTTCCTTCTCTGCAGATCCATCCATGATTTTAAAATACTTGTTACATGAATAAGAAGTATTAGCTTCTGCAGCGTGGATACAGATATGGCTCAAAGGGCATTCCTGGTGCAAATGTATCATTGCAGCCTTCACAAACCTGATGCCCTCCAGCTGTTCTGGACTACAATTCCCAACAGCCCCTGCCTTCTCAGATGGGGTACATTGTACCTGGGATTGTGCTGTTTTGATTAAGGCAATGAGTAGACTTAGAAATAGCATCACAAATGGTAGTGCTTAAGGGCAATTCTGGGGATTGATACTCCCATCTCTCTGGAAAGCAGAGCTCTCCAAAACACTATTCTCCCCTATGAAATTCACTTTTCATAGCTAAGGGTGAATTCTTTCTTCCTAACTTTGCTTTGTTACCTTTTTTGAGTAGCAGTAAGGATTAGGCACCGTTGGTAAGAGAAAATGGAATGTATGTGTCCTTCTTTGGGATCTCTCCTTTCCTCTTGAGATATTTGGACCCAAAGAAAGAGCAGCAATGCTTCTCAGGAGCATATATTCATAGAATCATGGAATTGTAGAGTTGGAAGGGACCCTGAGGATCATCTAGCAATGCAGGAATATGTTGCTGTCCCAAACAGGGATCAAACCTGCAACCTTGGTGCTGGTAGTGGGTTCCTGCTGTCTGATACCTTTGACCACCCCCTAACTGTGCCCCTTCTCTCTCTGATTTTCAGAAGACATTGGGAAAAGTGCCTCAAACCAGCACTGTGCCGCTGTACGAGGAATCAAAATTCTAATGGTGGGAGATTGAGGACCAGCTGGCGCCACCACTAACTTCCATTCTCGTCTTTGACATCTGTATCTCCCACTACACTTGGTGTCGCCCAGCATCTGAGGACAATCTAGGAAGCTGCTGCTGAAAAGGAATGCACAGGACTTGAGTCACCCTCCCTGAGCCAGCTCCTCTGTCCTGGTGGCGTGTCCTGGTGCCCTTTCTGCCAAGGGACCAAAGGCAGCAGTTGCTCAGCGGAAGATAGCTTGTCTTGGCCATTGAAGCCAAATCACTGAATCCAGCGTTTCTTCCATTGCATGGATTGAGAGCGACCATTTGTTAATCCTGTTATGTGTCCAGCAGACCTACTGAATGGGATATGAAATGGATCTAGAGGAAGATCCTTGCTCCTCAGGGAGAACAAGAAAGCACTTGCTCTGTGAGCAGCCCAAACTGAAGCGCAACTCATGATTTGCCACTGGGGAAAGACCTCACTGGGAAGCTTTCTCCCCTTCAAAACGTCCTGTTGGTAGACTATATTTTAGTAAATCAAGCCCCGAGAAGATTCTTTTTAAAGTAACGGACGATAGTTTTGAAATGAGAATGCTCTCTTATTACCCAAATTATGGCAATACTCCAGAAATGTTATGGGGAAAATAGTTTTTAAAGAATATTTGAAAAGGACAGCCTGCCATAGGTTGCTTCCACAC
The DNA here is from genome assembly GCF_964106915.1 of Podarcis gaigeae. Classification (NCBI taxonomy): domain Eukaryota; kingdom Metazoa; phylum Chordata; class Lepidosauria; order Squamata; family Lacertidae; genus Podarcis; species Podarcis gaigeae. Next base: position 30,863,020 of record NC_139678.1, on the reverse strand, counting down.
TACAGCTTTTTAGTATTATTTGAGGGGTGCATAAATTTAATTACTGGTTTCCTTGTATCATTTTATTCTTCTATAATTAAATAACACTGTTTTCAAAGAAAGCGAAAAAAACAAAGTAAGAAAAGCAGTAACTAAAGCCCTGAACATAAGCTAACCAAAAAGTATAACGTATCACTAATTGTCCCAGCAGTGCTGGACAAGAAGCAATTAAACTTTGAGGAAACTTTAATCAAAGGCGTAGGAAGTCTTAAAAGCTTTGATAATGTTTTGCCAGCACACACAGGACAAGCAGTAACTGCAATTGCATTTTATTGCAAGAGGCAGGAAAAATGTCATAAAACAGGTCTGGGAAAAACACAGGACGTCAACACAGGAAACACTGGAAATGCAACAATTTGGCAACAAATTGCCAAATTTGTTAAGGATGGCTGTTTCAGAGAAACGGGCCAGTGTTGGAAGCAATCACAGTATGCAGTGGCTAGCTTTGTGGTTTATGGAAATTATTTAAACCAGATATATTTAATGGAAATTCACCTTTGATCAGGGGAGGAAAAGTGCAGTTTAATTTATGGACAGAAGATGAACCTTGTGTATTTTGAAATGGTTATGAGTTGAACCATATAGAAATCCCCCACCCACCTCCATGCATACCACGATCATCTGAGACAGAGAAGTGCCGGTTCCAAATTAGAGTACAATTTCCCTTCATTTTGAAGGCATCAAGTTCTACCGAATACCTGTACAACTCTTAGTTTCATTGTTTGTTCAGATCATGTATAGTATCTGTTGCCAATGTATTGGGAATTTGGGCTTGGTTTATGAGCTCTTTGACTAGGATGTGTCCTGATATTATTTGGAAAGCACTGTGTAACTATAAAAAATGTATTTTTGTGTACATTAGCTACATAGTGCTACCTCAAATACTGTTCTAAAACCAATGAGCATTTGATGGTTTTAGAACAAATGCACAACACTCTTCTCCCCGCCCCCATAGCACTTCTAAATTGGACAAGTATCCTTATAATTTAATCTCATGCACAACAAGGCCCCCAAACTCATCTGGGAAAGCCAAGGCAGTCCCAGGTTGAAATCTCTGCTTGGTCATGAAGCCTCATTCATGACCTTGGGTCCTCCATTCTCTGTTAAGTCCAATCTACCTCTCAGGGTTGATGTTGTAAGGATAAAACAGGGAAGAGGATATCATGGAGCTCCTTGAAGGGTTGGATACAAATAAAATAAATGCGATGAAATTGATCTACTCACCCTCCTCTGTCTCTCTGTGAACTCAGGGATTGTCCACAACTTTTTGTCTTTCCTCTTTCCAATGAATGGTACTAAACCTGTAGCTTGATGGAGGTAAGTTGTATCTGCTAACTTCTTTGTTTGAGGTCTAGCTATTCATATCCAGGCAATGTATGGCCATTCTTCATAGAAACAGGGGAAGTTAGCACTGAGGCTTTCACATTAATTGGCAGTAAGGAACTATAGATCCAACACCTGGCTTTGTATTATCCTCATTCAGGCCTGCCTACACACTCTTTGAATATACAGTGGTACCTCGGGTTAAGTACTTAATTCGTTCTGGAGGTCCATTCTTAACCTGAAACTGTTCTTAACCTGAAGCACCACTTTAGCTAATGGGGCCTCCTGTTGCCGCCGCACTGCTGGAGCACGATTTTTGTTCTCATCCTGAAGCAAAGTTCTTAACCCGAAGTACTATTTCTGGGTTAGCAGAGTCTGTAACCTGAAGTGTATGTAACCTGAAGCGTATGTAACCTGAGGTACCACTGTACTGCTTCCATTTCCTTATCCAGGGAAATCTGTCTAGTGCTATAGCCTATCTGAAGAGGTAGGTTCTGGGTCTGGCAGGTTCTTACACATGCAGCATTTTTTTTTTAATGGTGAAGCATTAACTCTCCCAGCCCATGCAAACCCCGCCCCCCATGCTGCTCTTATCTTTTCTGGCTTATTGGCCAACAACCCAAAAGTGACCCATGAAGTTAATTCACTTGATTGCTCTTGCTCATCACTTTTTGAAAGCTTGGAAAGGTGAATGTTAGAAGCAAATTGCAAGAAAGTCACTAGTGCACCCGTTTTTCGAATAAATCTGTGGCGCAACAAGGTCAGAGGGGCAGTAGATAGATCTGTATCTACTGATAGGTCACTGAGTGGCCTGTGGTAGATTGGAATGGATTTCCAACTCCCTATTGTTGATAGTAGCACTGAAATCTCTCCCCCACCTTCCGCAATTATACTGGGTAACTTTCTGGGTAACCAGAAGTGGATTTTTAGCTCTTTTTCAGTTCTGTTACTCAAAACAAACTGAACTTAATTCTAAGGGTATGTCACTAGAGGAACACTGAGGTCAGAGAGAAATGAAATGTAAAAAAACAATCTAATGTGTTGAAACTTGAACTTATGTAAATAATTAGTGATTATTCACAGAACAGTATCGACGATAACACAAAGATGCTGTTATTGGTCAGGTAATTATCACTTGAAATTAGCAGGGTAAAAACCCACTAACTTGCTTCAAGCCACACAAGTGATAAATGTTAACAACTTGCTAAATTACAATTAATAGGTTTCACGCTGGAGTCTTCCTTCAACATTTGTTTACAAATGATCCTTTAAGGCCAGTAACAGTGACTGAGATGTTAAAATATTCACTGAGCAGCTTCTGATTACTGCCCTTTCTAATGCCATTATTGTGTCTATTATTTTGGGTGTTGGGAGAAAGTAACATGGGGGGGTTGCTCCTCTGTGAGTGGGTGCTTTGGGTTCAGAGTCTTTTAAATAACTAGTGCTCTGGCACAGTCTGGGAATGCCTATGCTAGTCTTTTAAGTTCAAACAGTTAGGATACAGCAGTGTTCTGATAGCATCATTCATGCTTGGGCTGACACCAAATGCCTTGTTTACTTAGCTATAAATGGATGCCTGATCCAGTGAGCTGTTGCAGTTCAAAGGTGGCTATACCTGGCAAGAGGCCAAATCCCTTTCGTCTGTTTTCATAAAAGATTTTTAGAAACAAATACCACCCAAGCCAGATGCCTCAGTTAAGGATGCGAATTCTGTATGCTACAGCTGATTTCTAGCTCCATCCTGCCTCTCTGTGACCTACAATGGTATTGTCTACGTTTGTTCTGGCTTTTGTTGTTGCTGTTGTTGTTGTTTGGTTGGCTCACAGACATTCTCATATGAACTTTGGGAGCACTATGCATACTTGATCTTGATGCACCTTCCAGGTTTGGTTTTTTTTTTTAGTTAGCCCCTTTTCTGTGCAATAAAACACATACAGTGCAATGTTGCATATACCTAGAGTTTGGTGTAGTATGAATTCAGTGTACCGTCATCTTCTAGCAGCATGTTTAGCAGTACTTTTAGATTTGCTCCAAGCTGGGCTACCTGGAATGCAACTTTCCAAGAGCTGTGCAGCCTCAAAAGATGCTGAGGGAAATGACCCCCATTCTGTATTACAATATTCCGTAAGTAAGTCAGATGCACTGCCTTAATAGAGCTAAAATCTCGCCCTCCTTATCTTCCACCGTATTCTGAACAACCTAAGAGTAGCACATTAAATGATTAAGACCAGCATTACTATTTTCCAATTTTTATTTTCAGTTTCAGTAGCTTAGTATACTTATTTGCATTGCAAATTACTTCAGCTGGACTAAATACTGAGCAGCTGGACTAAATACTGAGCACCGTTACCAACAAGATCAGAATCCCAATTTCACCTGTTAGCATGCACTTTAAAAAAAGGGAAAATCAACCCTTTAGCATTCGTTCACCACTCCGATTGAAAGGACAACTTAACTTACAAAGATCTGTTCAGCACCAAAATGAAAACGGGCAGCCTGACCCTTTGATGAAATAGGTTAGTATCTCACCATCCTAAGATACCTAGAATGCAGGGGATATTACTCAGCCTGTGAAGGGGTCAGCTGCCTCTGGGCATCTCTTTCACAAGTGTCTCTCCAAGGCATTTACATAGCTGAGGCAGGTGCTCCTGGAATTTTGGCACTCCGGGCCATTGCCTAGTTTGTCTCTAGGTTGGGCCGGCCCAGCACTAACCTATAACAAACATATAAGAACATAAAGTTCTTATCTAGTCCAGCATCCAGTTCTCACAGTGGCCAACCACTTGCCAGTGGGAAACTCACAAGCAGGATTTGGGCACAACAGCACTCTCTCCACGTATATGCTGTACTCTAGTAAAGAGATGTGTCCTCATCTTTGTGACTTCAGCAGCAGGCCTTCCAGTTAATAAGACAACATTTTAGGAGGAGGTGACCTGGCCCTTTTTTTGTAGCAGCAGTAAGAATCCAATCTCTCTACTTGTCTCTTCAAGTCCTCTGTTCTACATGGTTCCTACTTCTATCACCCAAAAACTATGCAACAGTATTTTTTTAAAACACTAGTTTGCTATGCCAAGCTTCTTTTCCAAGCCTGAGGTTTGGTCTAGCTCTTCTCATAAGGCAGTCAAGAACAGTACTATACAGAAGTCGCCTGCTTACGCTTGAATTTAGTGTGCCAAATGGAGACTTGAAGGAAGTACACAGCTACCTTAGGAAGGAATAAGAGGACAGGTGAGGGGAATAGGGAGACGTTATCTAGAACGACAGCCTGTTCTATTAAAGGGGAAATTGCCAAAGCAGATTCCCCAGAACCTAAAATGAAAAATACAAAAAGTCATGTTACCTCTTGCTAAGGAGTGAGACAGACAGGCAGACAAAAAAACCCAGACAGACAGAAAATCTGATATCTCTCCTTTTCCCTACCAGATAAAAAGAAGCTGTAGTTCTGCACAATTTTTGCCTGTTTATTGAAAAACCATGCTTATGGACAAACACACAGCTACTATGTGCCATGATGACTTTGGTCTGGCCTCTTCCCACAATACCAGTCTCCCCATGGATTTTGGGCAGTGCTACGTTTCCCCTCCCCTGCAAAGGTGATGGGGGCAAGATATCTATAGCCCTCTCTTCCCTTCCCACCACCAGAACTGAGGATGCTTTAAGAATCAGAGTTGGAAGGGATCCCCAAGGGTCATCTAGTCCAACCCCCTGCAATGCAGGAAGGCGCCCTCCACCAGGGAAACCCACACCCAGTTTAGAACAGCTCTTCAGGGCTCCACGTGTGGCACTGGTCGCAGGTCAAGTACTGCCTGTTCAGATCAAAATCAACGGCAGACAAAAGAAAGGATGACTGAAGTCCCAAGAACGATCTGACCACTTGCAGGGTACGGGATGAGGAGGGAAAGTCAAGGAGGCAATGTGGTAGTAGACACTGGACGATGGCTGGGAGGCTGATATGGGATCCGTAACTTCAGTTCCGTTTCTTGAGCTGCGATGTTGCTTCTACTTCAAGATATTGCAGCCCAATCAGCATACCCAGGATGGAGAAACCTGAGACAGATGGAAAATGAGAGGGAGCAGAGGACATTGCTACCCCTTCTACATCTTTAGGAGGCGCTAGTTGCATTTGGTTACTAAAACCCCCTCTGTTCAGCTCTGTTCAGTTATGAAGCTTACTTGCTGGCTTTGGCCATATCACTGTCACTTAGCCTGTCCAACCAACCCATCGCAGGGAAAGTGTGAGGGTAAGTTTGTGATCTTCTCAGGGGAAAAGCAGGCCACAGCTTTAACAAGCCAAGCACCAGGCACCAAAGAATGGGCTCTACTTACTTGCCACCATTAGGGGTGCCAAGACACCGATTGTTGCAGCTGCTGTGCCATAAATAAACACTTCAGAGAGGAAGTGGCCGAGGGCAAGGAAGAAGGTGAAAAGTGTGATGTTATAGAGGCTGCCGGAGAGAACAAAAAAAAGAGAATTATTGCAGGTCCCAGAGAGACGCCGACAAAGAAATTAAGAGCCAAGGAGTTAAAAAATACACAAAGCAAACACACTCACGTTTTTGCACTATGTCAGCGACAGCCAATATGATGATGCCTTCAAAATGCTGTTGGACTCCAACTCCCATGAGACCCCACCAGCATGGCCAGTGGTCAGGGATAATAGAAATTGGAGACTAGGAACATCTGGAAAGCACCACACTGGCTATCTGGTAATATAGGTACATGCTAGACTGGCTTCTGCATTTCTTGGAAATGACAGAGAGCCTCTTTCGTTGCTCAAATGGCAATTCAGATGAGCTGGTTCAGTCCATCTTCCACCCACTAGTCACCACATGGGATATACGGCCTTCCCCAGGCTGATTAATAGGATTAACAGCATGGATGGCAAGGGGTGCACCAAGTTGTGGTAGCTGGTATTGCTTTGGTTAAAGCAAGATGGATAAAAATCAACTGGGATTTTTTTATTTTAAAAGTATAGTGACTTCGAGAATAACCAGGTTTGAAGTGACCCTCGATTTACTATCAAAATGTTGAAAACCTACACATACAGCACAACCCTTTATGTCTTCCCAGAAGTACAGTGGTGCCCCGCAAGACGAATGCCTCGCAAGGCGGAAAACTCGCTAGATGAAAGTGTTTTCCGTTTTGGAGGTGCTTCGCAAAACGAATTTCCTATGGGCTTGCTTCGCAAGACGAAAATGTCTTGCGAGTTCCTGTGGGGTTCCCCCCCCCTTTTCTAAGCCGCTAAGCCGCTTATCCGCTAAAAGCCGCTAATAGCGCTAATCCGTCAACGGGCTTGCTTCGCAAGATGAAAAAACCGCTAGACGAAGAGACTCACAGAATGGATTATTTTTGTCTTGCGAGGCACCACTGTACATCCCAGCATTGCTCACTCACCTGCACGGTAAAAAATTACTTTGGTATTATCTAATCCCTCTTATTAGGGCTAAATTGACATCACAATTGGAAAAGAACTGGGGACAGGTTTCAGACTTGCCGCGTAACTCTGGGGAAGCAAACAGACCAAGTGCCCGTTCTCCTTTAAAAGTACACCTCACCTTGTCGAATGACACAGTACAAATAGCTCCCTCTCAGCATGCAGCTCCTTGCCACTCTGGAAAATGGGAGATGAAGCTGCCAACTTCGATGATAAAAAAAAGAGAGCTACTGTGGCTTTTCACACATTATTCCTGTTGAGCCAACAGAGTGGAAGGAGGGTGAACTGGCTTGCATCTCTGGAACAGACTCCTCAGCTAAACTCTTATCAGTTATGCTTGCATAGAGGGTAATGGGGACAGCATAGTGCTTTGAAGCCATGGAAGTATTACTAATGAATGAGGACAAAATGGCTACATTTTATTTTAAGTATGTTTGCAGCACTGGCAGTTAAAAAAAGAATTGCAATCCAAAAACCTTGCCCTGTGAAACTTAATCTGTGCTTTCAAATCCACATCTTTCTCTGTCAATAAGTGACATTTAAATTGTGTTTGCAAATGTATTATTTCAATCACGGTGATTTAAAATAAATATATGAAATAGAAACAAAAACTCTGGTATGTTTATAAACTGTATGTCATTTGCTTTCCAGTCCTAGGCCATCAAGGTTGAAACCCCAACTCAAGCCATGATGCTTCCTGGGTAACCTTGGGCCACTCACACTCTTTCAGCCTAATCTTCCTCACGGGGTTGTTGTGAGGATACAATGTGGAGGAGAGAAATGTGTATGCCATCTTGAGCTCTGTGGAGGAAAGGTTGATCTAGAAATGCAATAAATAAAGCAGATCGTGCAACTAAAATCAAACTGCAAATTGTGCAAATGGTCAGTTTCGTGTAACTGAGGATGCTTTAACCAGGACTGGGATGATGGAGGGCAAGGGGGGAAAGGAGGAAGAATGGTCTTCATCCTGATGCTTATAAACATGTCAGTCTTACTGATTTCAGTACAATTTAACTTTCTGGTAAGTGTGCTCCACTGTCACTTTGCTTCATCTGCCAGCGGAATAGGAAGGCAAAGGAAGGGAACCCTGTCAATGTAGATGAAAGAGTGATGAAATTGCAAGTAACAAGGGAAAGGAGTTTGTGGGGGTATATTTTTTAAAATGTCAAGATCAGGAGCAGAGGACTGAAAGCTATTGTGGGTGAACTCAGAGCTGTGCTTCCTTATAGAGGTCCCATATGCCCAACTTGCTATTTTTATAAATTTCTCCAAGCAACTTTCCAACCAGACCTCAAATGCTCCCATTGCTTTTCTTTTATAAAAAGGTTACCAGCTTCAAAAGTTCTTTGCATTTATCCATCAACTGCTCCTTTAACAGTTTGTCATTTTTATCACAGGAAGCCTTCCACTGGCAGTTCAAGACCAAGACAGTAGACTGCTGTCCCATCTTAAGCCTCCTGCAAAGGCTCTCCTGACCTCTCAGACAAGCAAACTAGATCTCTTAGCACACACAGTGCCAAGCTAATGCTGAAGTCAAGCCAAATAGAAACATAAGCTCAGCCCATTCATGCATATGGCTTTCTTGGAAATCACTGACGCAAAATATATGAATGGAATAGAAGTTCCAAAAACAACTTCCAACAGAAGATGACTGAAAGTGTATTTGTGAGCTATCCAAATATCACCAAAAGATAGGGCGAATACCTAATTAGAGTGTTTCCACTTTTGATTCCAGACCTCTAAACAAACATGCGCTATAGAATAACTACCTACATTTTGATTTTGCATCAGTATTATGCTAAACAGTCTTTCCTTCATACCTGTGCGAACGAAGCATTTCAAGAAAATAACACTTGTTGCCTCAAATCTACAAGCTAAAAAAGTTTAGGATAACCAGGAGGGGGTCAGGCATTGACACCATGAGGGTCTGTGCCAGCCAGATTATTCCGTCTTGTCACATAACCAACACCATCAGCCACGTGAGAAGGAAAAAGAAGGGCATGAGGAGGGTTTTATTTTCATTTGCTGGTATAAGATGTGTAAAATTGTAAATCGGCTCTAGTGCCTTGGCAAAAAGTTGGCATAAAAACCAATAAATGAATAAACCATTGCCCTCCAGATAAGTGTTGGACTACAACTCCCATCTTCCCTGACCAAGGGCCATGCTGGCTGGGTCTGATGGGAGGTGGAGTCCAACGACATTTGGAGGGCCACAGGTTACCAACCCCAGCTATAGGGGAATAGAAAAGAGTTGCTGTGGCACCTAAGTGTGTACATGATTGGGAGGTGGGTAAGACAACCGCCCCCCCCCTTTAGCATTTATTTTACATACGTCTTGTTGCGGATATCAATGGCACAGTAGCAGCGAATTACAGAGGAGAGTAAGGTCCAAATGCCAAAGGTCCGAGCCTGGAGGCCATTTACTGTGTAGAGATAACAAATATAGAATTACTAGGGTCTGTCACCCTTGCTTGCTCCGCTCACTAACCCCACCGACCCCTTTGTCCACCCCTCCCCCCTTTACACATGACCAACCTCTCTTTATGCTCACTGACCCCTTACCCATCCCCTCACAGCTCCCTCCACAGTTCAGCCCAAGCCCCTCTGCCCATTGCTCCTGCCAGCCCACACCATCTTTTAAAGGAGGGGTCAGGGGCTTTGCAGAGCAGTTTGGCAAACTCCAATGTGATGGCAGGCAAGTGGCCAAGGAAACCTGTTTAACAACGAAGCAGGCACTTCACCAAGCAGTTTAACAAACCATTCTGTGAAGCACCCGCCCTTCTCCATTAAGCCTTATTGCAGCCATGGTTACTGGTGGGAGGGGGACGACCATTTGGGAAGCACTTTCCAAAGTAGTTTGCAAAATCGCTCTGTGAAGCACATCCTCCCGTTTAAACAGCTTGCCTAGGCTGCCTGCCATCAAGTCGTCTACCTGCCTGCCAACATGGTGGAGTTGACAAAGGCAGCCACATGAACTGCAGTATGACATCCATACATTTTTATGTATATACGGGTGGGGGGCAACTATCTTTTCTGATACTCTCCCAGTCTAGGCAAAGCTAAGCAGTAGGTATGGATAGGGCTCAAGACTAATGGAGTTGGAAAGCGTCGTAGGGGTCAAGGTCTTTCCAAATGATGGAGCAGGGAAAATGCTACTGGCGATTAATTAAAACTACTCGTTTACTTGAAGTTTGGTTTACTGGTACTTTAGCTGAAGCCAGAAGATCTACACATAAGGGTACATGGTTGTGTTTGGGATGGAAGGACTAGTCTTAAAAAATGTAGATGAGCTATTCAGCATTGGACAGGAATGCATGTATAACTTTGAAGGGGACAAAAATCTAGAAAAGGTGGCAGTGAATTCAAAATGGTGTGGAAGAGCTTGATAATGTGCTTCAATAGGTGCCTATGCCTCTATCATAAGGTCTTTTCTGCATAAAAAGACATCAATAATATCTGCACCTGCTGGGCCAAGAGATACCTTTTACTAACAATTCTGGTTAGTGGCTTGAATGCTGTTCAACAGTGATTGTCTACAATGGGAACTTTTGCTGGGATGATGTCATCTGGGTGGTTGAGTGCCAGCAGCACAGTCTTTTCAGATGGACCATAAAATCTGGAAATGCCCAAAGCTCATAACATGGCAGGATTTGCTAGACTCTTCTTGTACTGTGAGTATAATTGTATTACATAAGTGTCTGAGATTGTATTTCTTAGATGGGGAAATATAGTGGATTGGCTGATTGTAGAATCAAAGGACATGTGGAACTGTGCATTCACTTTGAAGCAAATAAGCCCATAAGGACCCATGGAAAATGTTTGTTTTAGTACTGCAGTAAATGCTTGAGACCACTCCAATGTGGATATGGAACTGCACTATCTTCTGCGATAATGCATTATGAGGTGGCAGAATATCACTACGGGTGGAAGGGAGATTAATGGAAAGGGCTTTAACTCAATGGCAGAGCACATGCATAGTATGCAAAAGGTCTCAGGTTCAAGGTCTGACATCTCCAAGTAGGGGTGGAAAATTCCTAAGTCTGCAACCCAGAAGAACCACTGCCAGCAAGAGTAAATCACATTGAGATAGGTGGACCAGTGGATCAATTTGGTATAAAGCTGCATGCTATGTTCCTAAGGGCTATCTGACACATTTGCAGCTATGTGGTCTTATATTTATTTCACCACATACACATGCTCCAGAAAGCTATAATGGGCCCCTGCTCTCCATTTCATGTACAAATAGTGAAACAAACACAAGCCTCTTTTTTACACATCATTGAGGTTTTGGTATACCAAAGGTACACAGAGTGTTTCACCTAAATTTGTAACACATTTAGTGGCCTTCAAGCTGTCATTGTTCAAGCAAAAATAGCACTAGCCACCTCTAGAAGTTTAAGTAAGCAGAAGGTGGGTTATTTTGAAATCTGAACACAAATTTTCAGAGCTCAGGCAAGATAACCCAGGATTAAGGTTCCAGCATTTCTTGAGTACAAAAATGACCTGTGCATCTTACCGAGGCTTGGTTTGCCAGTGTATAGTTTCTCAGAGAGGAAACTGTGATCTCTGAAGCTTTGCACTGTGTTCCCCATGGCAATAATGGACACCATAACTAGCCAGCTACGGAGTACATTCAGGAAACGGCTCATCTTGAAGTGTCAAAACACAATCTGCTAATGGGAACAAAGACAGAATCCAGAATTCACAATGCTTCCATGCATCATAATTCAGTCACCCTCCTTTAACTATGTAACCTTTCCTCCTAAAGTAGTGTAAAGGGGCTTCATAAGAATCACAGCAAGGGCCATAAGCTTATTTTATCATTCCCCTTCATCCAATTTGTCCTATACGATAGCATTCCATAATAATTACAAAGATGGAAATCTCACACACATCCTCCACAAAGCCACTGGCCTTTCTTCCAGAGAGGACTGGTAGCTAGCTGTCTTTACTTTGATCCTCTGCATGCTGCCTTGGGCTTAAACCACAATGGACACGGCGGGGCTTATTTCACAGTAAATACATTTAGGATTGGCTATTGGAGAGAGGATCAGCCTTGAGAAACCATTTTATGTTCAAAATCCTAATTTAATTTATAGCAGAGATAGCTGGCTGCCCAAGGGGGGAAAAGGGAGCACGAGGCACACATGGTTTTCCTATTAAGATGCTTAGCTTTCTGCCTATCCAGTTTAGACGATTGCATTTAGGAATGATGATCTTAAACGCTAACTCGCTTCTTTGCAGCCTTGTAGTTGGCCCTAGCATTAACCATTCTCGCCCCTCTCCCACTGAAGGGACCAACGTTTGTACCTACAACGTTTGTCATATTTAGGAATGCCCTCAGCTCGCCCAAATTCAGTTCCCACGCTGCAATGTCACCTGCTCGCTTAACCTCCAAACCTACCAGCATCCACATCGCGCCTCTTCGTTATCCTCCACCCCTAAAATGCAACCCCACCCATCAATGGAAACCCTACATCGCCTTACCTGGTCCTCAGCCGCAGCAGCTCTCCACCCTCCCTCAAGCCAGAGCAGCAGCAGCAGCAGCAGCAGCAGTAAGCACCAGTCCCGCCTCCCCGCACTCTACGCAACGATTAGCGCACTGTTGGAGCTTGCCTTCCCCTGATTGGCCGCTACGCCCATAGCTAGACCTCTCCTCCGCGCCACATGGAAGGGTAAGCGACTGCGCCAATCACACGCGTGGAACCCTTCTGAGGCGCTGTGACGTTTTCATCAAAGGCGGGGTTAGAAGAACCGACGGCGCTACGGCCTCCTCGGTTCATTTTCTTTCTTTCTTTTTTTTAACAGAGGGAATCTTGCAAGACGCCATCTTAGCAGAGGCAGAGGTTCGAACGAACGGGCGAGTGTTCCTTTGTGCGCACGCGCTCGAGGAAGGAACCCGAGCGGGAGCCGAGAGCCGGCGCTTGCGCAGACGCGTCTTGGGCGAGGGAGGGAACGGTTGCCTGTTGGTTGTTGTAGTAACAGGAGAAGCGCCGGCGGGAGACGCGGCTACCGGGCCCGAAGGGAGATGAAGCAGCAGGTAGGGCGCTGGGGGAGCCCGGCAGTGACGGCACTGGCAGCTGCAGAGCTTGCTTAGGCAGGCGGGTTGTGCTTGGGCGGCGGCAGCGTCTTCTCCCCTGCTGGACAGGAAGGACCGGGCGGGGGGGGGGGACCTGCCTTGGAACCGAGGGCGAGGGGCGCCTCTCGCCCCAACAGCCCCCTTTGGCCTAAATAGAGGCCAGGGCGGCCCGGCTGGCTGGCTGAGCAGCAAAGTTCGCGGAGTTCACATCGGTGATTCCTGAGGGCCACGTGCAGGACCGACTTTCCCATCACACTTTCACCCCCCAACCCCCTACAGACCCCGTTTGTGGGGGGAATGCGTCCTGTGGGAACGGTGTGCGCTTCAAGTTGGGGCTGAGAGACGTCGCTACCCATTTGCAGTGTCCCCCCTCCCCCCCCCCCGGTGTTCCTGCCCCTCAATCCCTAGGGCTGCCTGATGAAAATTAAACATCTTATTTTAAAAGAGCAAACTCCGCTGGCAGAAAGCAGTTTTGGGTTGCGGAGCGATGTTATCCCACTGTAGTGTGTGTGGGGAGGGATTTGAGTTTCATTTTGAGGAAGGAACTGTAAGAAAGCTTGCCTCGGGCTGCCGGGAAAAGAGCCCCAAAGGTCACAGTAGGAGAGTGTGAACCGAATAAAAAGTTAATAAAGAAACGGTGCTGAGCTGAATCTGAGTTGAACTTCTCACAACCGGCAAGTTTTCAGCACAGGCGCCTCTCTCAGCTCTCCCCTTCCAGTCTATGGTATATTGTATAATCTTTCAAGCCGGTAGATTAGAGCTGGTGAATTAGTGGGCAATACATGTCAACGTGTCTGGGATAAGGATATATGTAACTGTCAGGTTGTGACTGGAGTGGATATTTTAAGTGTTGATTCCCATAGCAGTACAAGTAGAGGAGGAAGGCAATCACAGTACAGCCTTCTGCCAGTTATTTATTCATTTAATTTTATCAGGTATATTTATAAACCTCTGAGCATCAAGATAATGCCATGCACTATACAGAAATACAAATAAAATAAGTAAGAATAGATAAGCGTTCTCAAAATGCAGGAGACACTGTTGACGTTTCTGCATGAAGTGCCTGTGAAAATGTGGCTTAGATCAATATTAAAGGTGGTCTGTTAGAGAGTATTAATTATTCATATTGGTATCCTCCCCTTTCTCTAATAAGCTCAGGGTGGTGTATCATATTTTATCCACTCAGCAATATTGTGAAATAGTAACTTCGCTCATAGGCATTGTGGTTGAGGGGGATTATTACCTATGTTCTTGATACCCAGATTCAGCACTCTTGTCATGACACCACCCTGACTTTCTTTGTAAGGGAGGAAATAATGCCAGGGTACTCCATATCTGCAGTTTACTCAAAGCAGTCATTTTGTTGTTGTTGTTGTTGTTGCTGCTGTTGTTGTTGTAGAAAACAGCACTGGTGGATAGGTTTACTGATTCTACGGGGGAGAGTTTGAGAGGCCATCGTTTCTGGGCTGTATGAAAACGTCCACAGGAAATGCCCGTTGGAATGGCTCGGGACTTGGAAGAAACAGATTCGTCCTCAGAGGAAGAGGAAGTGGTGGAAGGACCAGAGTAAGTTAACATGGTACATGTATATGACATTGAAACTGTACATCTTGCATCTCATCTTCCGTACTTGGAAGATTATTTCTCATCGTTAAAAAGGGGGGGTGTTGGTTGGTTACAATGCATGAAAGATCAGTATTCAACTTGCACCTGAGTATTCTTTTAGAGTCTGAAAAGCTGTGTTCTCCTGTAATTCTGGAGTCAGGAACATGGAATAGTCATACATGAACATACAAAGCTGCCATATACCAGATCAGACTGTTTGTCCATCTAGTCCAGTGTTCTCTACTCTGACTGACTGTGGACTCTCCAAGGTCCTTCTTGCTCTCTGATCCTTTAACAGCATATAATAATAATAATAATTTTTATTTATACTCCGCCCTCCCCGGCCAAAACCGGGCTCAGAGCGGCTAACATCAATGTATAACACATTAATATAAAATCAGGCAATCAATTAAAATACATCCTAAAATCAGATCAAGATCAGAATAAAATCCAGTCAGATGGCAACCCACAGATAAGGGTTGGGGACCTTAAATGCTCACCAGGCCCAGCTGTTTGTGCTGAACTTATATGAGCCTGTGAGAAAAATTGAGAGGCCACTGTCATGCATGTTCTTATGAAAGGGGAGAGGGCGTAAGACCCCAACCAAAGACCTGGCGGAACAGCTCCATGTTGCAGGCCCTGCGGAAAGATGTCAAATCCCTCAGGGCCCTGGTTTCTTGTGACGGAGTGTTCCACCAGGCTGGGGCCATGGCTGAAAAGGCCTTGGCCCTGGTTGAGGCCAGTCTAATCTCCTTGAGGCTTGGGACCTCCAAGATGTTATTATTTGCAGACCGTAAGGTCCTCCGTGGGGCATACCAGGAGAGGTGGTCCCGTAGATAGGAGGGTCCTAGGCCATATAAGGCTTTAAAGGTTAAAACCAGCACCTTAAATCTGATCCTGTACTCCACTGGGAGCCAGTTCAGCTGGTATAGCACTGGATGAATGTGATTCCGCGGTGAGGACCCCATAAGGAGTCTCGCTGCGGCATTCTGCACCCGCTGGAGTTTCTGGGTCAGTTTCAAGTGCAGCCCCACATAGAGTGAATTACAATAATCAAGCCTGGAGGTGACCGTTGCATGGATCACAGTGGCAAGATCAGGGTGAGAGAAGTAAGGGACCAACTGCTTAGCACGGCGGAGATGGAAAAATGCCGCCTTTGTTGTAGCTGTAACCTGCACCTCCATAGAAAGGGCGTTGTCGAAGATTACACCCAGATGCTTCACAGAAGGCGCTGGCATTAATTGTGCCCCTGCAAGCGATGGGAGTTTGCCCACCAGCCGCATGTCGTCTTAACCCAGCCAAAGGGTCTTCGAATGATTTAACTTCAACCAGCTCCCACACAGCCATCCAGCCACAGCTTCCAAGCACCTGATCGGTGTGTCTGGGGCCAAGTCAGGATGGCCGTCCATCTACAGATAAAGTTGGCTGTCATCAGCATACTGGTGGCAGCCCAAACCAAAACTCCAGACAAGCTGGGTGAGGGGGCATATAAGGATGTTAAAAAGCATCGGGGAGAGGATTGCGCCCTGCGGCACTCCACACACCAAGGAGTGCCGTGATGACGACTCCTCCCCTAGTGCCACCCTCTGTCCTTGACCTTAAAGGAAAGAGCGCAGCCATTGAAGGACTGTGCCTGAATCCCCACGTCGACAAGGCGGTGGTCCAGAAGTTCGTAATCGACCATGTCAAAGGCTGCTGACAGATCTAGAAGAATCAGCAGCCCTGACCCGCCTCGATCCAGCTGCCTACAGAGGTCATCTGTTAGGGTGGCCAGAACCGTCTTGGTTCCTTGGCCAGAGCGAAAGCTGGACTGAAATGGATGCTGGGGACTGAACTTAGGATCTTCTACATGTAAAGCACTTACTCTATCACTGAGTTATGGGTAGGGTATAAATGTCATTATTATGATTATTGTTACTACCATGAGGCAGAGTGAGACAGCTGCCTCAGGTGGCAGATTGGAGAGAGCTCTCTGTGTGTGCTATGCAAACCTTTCCTGCATCCACTAAACTAGGCCCCTGCCCTCAGGGTGCTGTGGATGTTGAAATAAGATTAAATGGTTTGCTGAGCTATTGTATGTATAATAGACTCCAGGGAGGCAACTTTTTGCCCTTTGCAATATGCCTTTGGCTGACTCTGGCTTCTTTCTGAATGGTTATCTTTAATTATCACCAATTTTTATGATCTTGTTATTGATCTTCTTTAACAGATACTGCCATGACTTACTAATGGGTCCTTTGGTGGTTGCCACCAACCCCCTCTTTCCCCAAGTCTTTTGGAGTGCATGGAGAACTCTGAAAGGTGGAGGTTATTCTCTCACCTGTGCTGTGGTTTGGAAAAAACTTTGTTGTTTCTTATCCAAAGTACAAGGCAAGTGAGATAAAACTGCTTGCTAGAGAGTGAGTGGTGATCTGTGCTCATCTGTATTTATGTTTAGAGAAGATGAGAAACATCAAGTGATTTCTCAGCTTCTCCAAATTGTTTGTACTTGAACATCCATCTAACCTGAGAGCCTGGACAGCTCTGGATCTGTCAATGCTTGCAGGTAAATAGAAGATGATACTGAAATACAAGAGCTTTGGGAACCTTATCCTGTTTCATATGCTGTATTTGCAGAGGTCTGAATCTTCTAAAATGTTAGCCCTGAGCCATAGAGAAATGGTACAATAGAGAAAAAACCTCTTGCTAACCAGTCATGCTACTAGCATCAAGTGGCAGCAGTATCTATTCCTGAGTAATATGTGTGGCGCTTCTATCCCAGCTTGTCGCTATAAGATCACTTTCATAGTATTAAGAATTGAAAAATGGGACGCGGGTGGCGCTGTGGGTTAAACCACAGAGCCTAGGACTTGCCGATCAGAAGGTCGGCAGTTCGAATCCCCGTGACGGGGTGAGCTCCCGTTGCTTGGTCCCTGCTCCTGCCAACCTAGCAGTTCGAAAGCACATCAAAGTGCAAGTAGATAAATAGGTACCGCTCTGGTGGGAAGGTAAACGGTGTTTCCGTGTGCTCTGGTTCGCCAGAAGAGGCTTAGTCATGCTGGCCACATGACCTGGAAGCTGTTCGCCGGCTCCCTTGGCCAGTAAAGCGAGATGAGCGCCGCAACCCCAGAGTCGGTCACGACTGGACCTATTGGTCAGGGGTCCCTTTACCTTTACCTTAAGAATTGAAAACTGCATTATTTTCTCTTCCCTCCCGGTTACTTTTTACTTTTGTAGTATGTTTATTGGATTGTTGGCCAGAGGGCAGGTATACTTGTTTTTAAATATCTGTACAGTGTTTAGACTGTAGGTGTTCTAGAAGTGATAATTAATAACTTGATCTGGTCACTTGAACAACCTTACTCTCTCAGCTGTCTTTTATTTGACTACTGATATACACTGTGAACACTATTTTTTCTAATTTATTTAAATAAGTAAGAGTTTTGCCCGCTGATCCTTGAAAGGATCGTGGACCACACTTCAAATTGGGTGGGAATGCCCATAAAACTTTTCAGGTATCTTCTCCGTCTCTCTCTCTCTCTCTCTCTCTCTCTCTCTCTCTCTGTGTGTGTGTGTGTTACATCCTGCTAGAGATTCTATGTACAGTATTCTTCTTATTGAGGCCCAAATCTTCCTTCCTTCTTGCAACCAAATCTGCTTTGGCAGGCGTTTGCTTTTTGTCTGAAATACCACACTGTGCACAGAATAGCATGGGATCAGTGCCACAGTTGTAGGGATCTCCAGTCTGCATGTCCAGACATCTTTCTCAGTATACTTCAAGCAATACTGAGCTGGTTGCAGTGCATAGATGTCTGGATTATTCTCTAGGCAGTGACTGCTGTCCTCCAGCATGTTATTCCAGGAAACTGAGGGTCATGAAGAGGGTGAATGTTAGTGTCTGAGCTGTGGTGTCCTTAGTGTAAATCCTCAGAACAGGAATTAGCCTAAAGTACCTTCCTTCAGTCTCGGCTCTGTTCCCACTTACATAAGGTGTTAGAGTAGGCATGAAAAATATTTGACTTAACATCTTTGCTTGACCCAGCTCAGTGTTCAGGGTGAACAATCTGGGGCATCAGAGGACACAAAAATGTTCTTCATACTGACATAGTGGTGTGGGAGTCTAATAATCAAAAGAATCCTGTGTAAAGGAACTTAAGGGAAAGGAAGTGTACAACTGTATAATCACCTTCAGTGATTGACCCCTTGCAGTTTATGCAGATAGAATTGTCCTAGACTTCGGCATGTGTTCACATGAAGGCAAATGGTGATTTTTGTGAAGGGTCTGCAATAGCTTATTTGCATTTGTAAGTCATATTGAAAATATGCTTGAGAGCTCTAGCTAAGCAGCATGGTGCATATAATAATTTGCATGCTCCATCTATAGGTGGAAAATATTTAATGTTGGTGGACATATTGTATATGCTGTGCACTATTTTTTTTTAATTCTGAAATAATTAAATGTGGGGAGAGTGCTGAAATATTGATGTGCTGACAGCACTACGTAGACTATCAAGCATTTTGGCTTCCTTCCTTGTGTAACATATGCTTGAATGGCCTGCTATCACATTTACAGTTTACAGCAATGATGTGAGAACTGGAAATCTCTTAAGAACAACAGTAAACTAAAGCTGCTGTTTTTAGGACTGTTAAGGCAGCAGCTTAAAAGTACACTGTAAATGCATTGCTTTGTATTTGTAGCAAGAAACATTCTTATTCTTGGTTTGCTTGTCAGTTTATGTACCTGTATAGTATACTCTTAAACAACAGCATGTTTTTCTTCATACTTAACAAAGGCAAAAGTGCCTACCTGCAACTGAGTCCTTGTACATCCTAATTTTCCTTCCTGTTCCTGTGTTTTTGTATCATTTTGTTCTTGGGCAGAATGTAAGCCATGTAGGAGATCTCTTAATTTACTGCTCCCCACCTCCCAGCTTGGGACGCAGGTGGCGCTGTGGGTAAAACCTCAGTGCCTAGGACTTGCCGATCATATGGTCGGTGGTTCGAATCCCCGCGGCGGGGTGAGCTCCCGTCGTTCGGTCCCAGCTCCTGCCCACCTAGCAGTTCGAAAGAACCCCTAAGTGCAAGTAGATAAATAGGTACCGCTTTATAGCGGGAAGGTAACAGTGTTTCCATGTGCTGCGCTGGTGCTGGCTCGCCAGAGCAGCTTCGTCATGCTGGCCACGTGACCTGGAAGTGTCTGCGGACAGTGCTGGCTCCCGGCCTCTTAAGCGAGATGAGCACGCAACCCTAGAGTCGGACACGACTGGCCCGTATGGCCAGGGGTACCTTTACCTTTGCCTCCCAGCTTATATGTTATTTTAGAGAGAAAAGAGGTGAAACTGGCGTGAGGGGAATATCTAAGCGTTCCTCCTTTCTGTTTCTAACATGTCTTTTAGCACAGGGTAATACTGGAAGATGGGTATATAATGCCTCCTATCTTAATAGAAACTTGTTGTGAAGTTTTTGGTGCATGCAGTATAGTTATCAGACCACCCAAATATCCAAATTTTAATTTTACGTAATAGAAATATTGATAAAACAAAAGCATTTCTGCATATGATGACTTGCTTAATTTATAAGTAAGAATTTCCTTTTACATTGCCACATGCTATACCCTGGCTTTTATTCTTCCAACTCCACTTTTTCTTATTTTTCTGCGTTGCTACGCCTTTTGCAGTGTGGTAACTGTACAAATGTCAACATCTCTGTGTTTGAGCTGAGATGTAACCTTAGTGTAGTAATGTGTTGCCATTTGACTTGCTGAGGTGTTGCCTTAGCATGGGTTGCCACGATACCTGGCCAGTTTATAACTTGAACTGCACTCAGAAAATGTAAGGGTTTGTCTTGGAATAATTCTTTGAACAATCTAATGCTACATAAAATATCAAAATCATCTCTCTTTCCCTCATAAGCATTTTAATGCCTTGCTTTAAATGTTGGATCAGAAAAAAGGAAAAGGAAAATTGCTGTACACTTCAGCAATAAATGTTTGTCGTAAGAGGGTTAACTGCTGTTTTTATGTTTCTGAATCTTGAGGCTTATATTTACTTTTAAGTCGTTTTAATCTACATAGGGGTTGCTGTCTGCAGGTATTCTGACTCTCTTCATAATTAGCATTTTCCTGTATATGATCATAAATGTGTTTTGCCGTTTTAGGGAGCACCCATGCATCATGTGGACAGGTGGATTCAGAAGGATCCCAATCTTGGTATTTCATGCAGAAGCTATTCTAACCAAGGACAGTTACATCCGCTTGATTGGGGGTAAATGTGGTTTTATGCAACTCATTATCTCAGCAAGAGTATATAAAATGAAATTACCTGTATATGATTTCTCTTCTTGTCATATAAATAAATGAAATAGCTCTTGACATATTAGAGTTATATGTTGCTTTGACTATAAATCAATCAATCAATCAATCAATCAATCAAAACAGTCAAGTTACAACCTTCTGAGTTCCTAAGAGAAGAATTTAAACATGCTCTGAAAATGTCTGTTGAAAACAACAGGAGTTAAAAAATGCTTAACATTGTTTGGAAGTCTAAAAAGTTCATAGGCTCTTTCTTGTGCAGCAACAGTAAATTAACTGATTAAACAAACATGTGGGAAAAAGAAAGAAAGAGGGAGGGCCAGGGTGAATTTTGTAATTTACTCTTATTGGTTTTGCTGCATCCATAATA
This sequence comes from Podarcis gaigeae, assembly GCF_964106915.1. NCBI lineage: Eukaryota > Metazoa > Chordata > Lepidosauria > Squamata > Lacertidae > Podarcis > Podarcis gaigeae. The sequence goes on along the minus strand of NC_139678.1, from coordinate 30,841,881 downwards.
ATAATAATAATAAGTAGTAGTAGTAGCAGTAGTAGTGTAGGAATAATGGAATGTGTCAAGTTCCCTAACACTGTTTCCCTTTGGCAGCCTTTGGCAGCCAGTGAAATATAATGTGGCTGGGGTGGTGTTACAAATTTGTGATACTTTCTTCACAGAGCGCTATCGCTTGTCTTTTAAGATTGTGAGAACAGACAGTCGCCTGGTGCGGAGCATTTTGTCAGCTCATGGATTCCGTGAGGTATGTTCATCAGGACTTGTTAAATATGAAGAGACTTAAAGTCCAATTATGTTTGCCTGCTCTTAAAGCCAAGAGACAGATATAGTTCAGAGCGTGAAGTGTGAAGATACAGCTGTTCAAACAAAAAGCATGACAAAGCACACTCCTGCATTAGGTAGCTTGTCATATATATTGTTTCTAATATGATTACTTTATAATGTACATTCCTTTCGTCTAGTATGATATTTTGAAACCTACAAATTGTATACATACCCAAAGAAACAAAGCATATGGGAAGAAACAAAGCTTGTGGGGGTGCATTAATACTGGCTGTGTGAATTGTTTTTGTTTTGGAATCTAGTGCCTTGATTGGTAGGTAATATACTTTCCCCCAACTTCCTTGTCATGTCTAGGTACACCCAAGCAGCAATGAGTATAACCTTATGTGGACAGGATCCCATCTGAAACCCTACATTCTACGAACCCTCACAGATATTCAAAAGGTCAACCACTTCCCTAGGTAAGGGGATATGTGATGACTGCATAGAAATGCCTTTATAGAAGGGTACAAATAAGCAGTGTGACTAGAATATGCACTATATTATTCTTCAGTCTCTCTTATAGCTTGTGTAGAAAATTGGGACAAATGAGATTTATAAATTCCCATCACCAAAGTCCTCATGCTCAGTAAAACTTTCATAAAAACACTAATAAAATAGTTTTTAAATTAAAAAATAAAATAAAATCCCTTGCCATGAGATACTTGCTCAAAGAGTTGCCTATTATTGCTTAGAATTAATGGATCTCTAGGGAAATTTGAATGAGGAACCACCACCAAGAAATCTTTCTGTAAGCTTGGTACATTCATATCATCCTTTAGAATGCCTTCAGTAGGAGAGAGTCAATAATAATCAGTTGGTGACTGCAGACCTTTATGTTGTATTCAGACTGACAGTAGCAAGAGAGCAAGCTAGAATTGTGTAAGTTCCTTGTGCTCCTTAAAACTTGTGAGTGTTAAGGTAATTAATTTTCAAAGATCCTCACAAAGAGGCGACATCTGAAAACTGCATGTACATCTCTTCAGGTCTTATGAATTAACTCGAAAGGACAGATTGTACAAGAACATAATTCGCATGCAGCAAACCTATGGATTCAAAACCTTCCATGTGCTTCCTCAGACCTTCATTCTCCCTGCTGAATATCAAGAGTTTTGCTGTAAGTGACTGAATCAAAGTGACCAAGTATTAAGTAAAGTTGGGAAGTGTTTTTCATTTTTCATTTTATGACCTTCCTGGTGCTCCAGGCGACAAAATGTATGTCAGCTTTTGACATTGAAACTCATGATATTTCAATGACTCCCCTAGGAAAAGTCCTCCCTTAACCCTTTGAATCCTTGCAGTGGAGGTCATTCATGCATTGGGAAAACCTGGGAAATAGATATTTAAATGTGGGACATCTCTGCTCCTCCATACTAAGGCACATGACTTGGAGTCCTAAGCCTTATTTTTTTAAAAAAAAATCACCAGCCATTTGAGTGTAGCAATTGACAGGGGGTGGTTCCCGAGCTCTGTGCTTGCTTTAGTCTGGTTTGCACATAGCCATAAGCCAAACCATGGCTTATTGTGAATTAGCAAGCATGCTGGTGCACAGGGAGAGAATTGTGTCTGCTTTGCTCCTCCCCTGTTGCTGCTGCAGTACTTTAACTTAGCGTTATGTCTGAACAGGGGCTCACAAAATGTGATCAGTAACTAAAGTTTGTACTTGGCTTACCGCTTATGGTTTGGGAGACAACAAACCACGAGCCTGGGTTTGGACATAGCTCTAAGGCAAACCATGGCTTGGGGGCTGGTAGTGCAGCAGGAGTGAAGCAGCACAAGTTTCCCTGTGCAGTGGCACACTCTATCATTTAGGAATAAGTCACAGGGGAATGGCTGTAGCTCAGTGGTCGAGTATCAGTTTTGCATGAAGGAAGTCCCAGGTTCCATCCCTGGCATCTGCAGGTAGGGCTGGGAGAGAACCCTGTTGGAAATCCTGGAGAGCTGCTGCAGGTTAGGGTGGACAATACAGATGTAGATGAGCCAATGCTCTCACTCAGAATAAGGTAGTTTTCTATGCTAAGTACAAACCAGGCAAGTGAATTTTCCAAATCCCATAATTGTTATGTGTCACTATCTGTGACCAAACGGAGTATAAAGTGAGGAGGAAAGATGCAGAATGAAAAGACACCTGTGGCAATTTTTAGCAGTTCATATAAAGACTGGCTGAAAGAGGCCCGTAAGTACTGCTGAAATTCCATTCAGTCATTGCTGGAAGCTGTGGCAATGTCTGGTAAACCTTTTGGTAAAGCATTTGATAGTGTTTGTGATTTTTATTCTTTCTCAACCAGGTTCCTATTCAAAGGATAGGGGACCCTGGATAGTGAAACCTGTGGCGTCTTCTAGAGGACGAGGTGTCTATTTGATCAACAATGTAAGCACTTAAATATACCAAGCTTGATAAGTCGCTTTCATCTTTGAGCAAGTGATAACGTTTCATGATAATGTTTTGGCCTCCACATAAATGTTCAGACTGTTAGGAGCAACACACTGAGTATGGTTTATCTTGCTGCACTTGTCCTGTTCCCTGTCACTTGTATCAGTTAAGCAAATTATTAGATAGTTAGATGTTTCTTATTTGGTTTGTCAAATGCTGACAACAGAGCCTAGACAGAGCAAGCAGAGTAGCTGTTACTGTTTTGGTTGCTACTTAACATGTGCAAGAAGTCTGAGTCTTTGCTACCAAGGAAGTAGTGTATAAGACCTTTGATTTGGGACATGAATGTTTTAAAACTGTGAGTGAATTTCCTGGGTGAAATTTCAGTTGTTCCCTTTGTGCAAGCATTCCAGCTTGCCAGGTGGAACGATACCTTCTCCCATTGTGTGTCGTTCTGTGGATTCTTCTGACTCCCTAAGAGCCAATTTTTTTGAAGTGGGAGGTGCTGTGGGAGGCAGGGGGAAGTTCCATTGTGCAAGCACTAACTTTTTGTGCAGGGCTTCCCTTGACAGGGCTGATTAGGTGACTCCTGCCATATTGCCAGAGCGGTTATAGGAATATCTTTTCAGGGGTGTATCCAGTAGAAGAGGGGTAGATTCAGAAAAACTTTGTAAGTCTAGGAGCAGTTATGTTCAGGTGGTTGCTGTTCTGTGCATTCTCACCTTCTGAACTGAGATCACTCGTTTGTTGGCTAATGTTACTTTTTAACAGACACATCCCCATTCTGGCAAGTGGAGATATTTTGAGGTCCATAGTGCAAAAGTTACTATGCTTTTAGGGCAGCCACAGAATGATTAGAAGGGGCTATCAGATGGTAATGGGGTCATGTTGACCATACACTCATTTGCTAGGCTAGTTGTCTGTATGGTGAGGCAAATTTTACCAAGCACTTGATCAGAAATCTGGAGAAGCAAGGGTGTGGTGACATTTTTGCTACAGGTAACTAGCTCACCTGAATCTATTGCATTCAGCACAGATTAGCACTTGGTAAATAGATTTCACCCATGGAGAACAGTGTAGCAGATTCACTGTTGACTGTTTTAACTACCTTGTCTATCACTAGTCGTGAAAGGAGCCATAACGGATAGGAAAGTTTATGTGTGTGTCCCCTAAAACTAATAGGGAAACTATAAAACTGAACAGTGAGTCACTCCTTTCACTCATATATATCTCTCCTCTCCCCATATTGAAGGGGCCAGTTTGTCTCATATGTTCTCAGCCTGGCTCCTTTCCCATGGAATAAGGCAGCTGTTAGCCAAGTGCATGAGGCAACTGTTTCCAGAGCTGCACAAGGCTTTACTCTCCACTTCAAGGAAAGACATATGTGAACAAAGGGTCAGAACCTGGAGAAAGGCACTCTAAGCTTATTTCCCATAATATCTGGTTCTTCCAGGATTGTTATACCCGCAGATCTGTCAAATGTCTTACTCCTTCTCTAGAGAGTGCTCTCTAGAATCTCATTCTTAAATCGCCTTAATCTCCTGCAGATAATAGGGGATGCTTTTGTTTCTGTGTGTCACACTAGATAAATACAAAGTTTTCTAGTTGACTGTAGTTAACTTGTTCCTACCCAAACTTATTTGAATAGTGGTTGCTACATAGGAAAGCCACTTTAGACTTGATTAGAAACCATATCAGTGTTCTGTGCTTTCAGGATGTTGCAGCCCTCAGACTTATCCACATGCGGTCTATTCCTCATATTTTGAGCCCTTGATCATGATTTTATCACATTAGCTTTTACTATATTGAACTATCACAAGTATCGTAGTTGTCGCACACAGTACTTTTCTGTGCTCACAGTTCAAAGCCTTGGACAGAATTGCTTAGTTTGGCATTTGGACTGTGGTGCAGAAAGCATTATGTAAGGAAATTGTTTTCTCTGCTGATGTTGTGCAGCCTGAATCCTATGCATGCTTCCTAAGAAATTTGTCCCACTGTGTTTAGTGGAGGTTACTCCTAGGTAAGTCTGCATAGGATTGCAGCTTTAGTTCCTATTACAGAGTCCTCATTCACAGCAATGTGGTCAACAATTCCAGTTTTTGCTGGAAGGGAAGAATAATATAAAAAACTTGAAAGGGAGAAACACCACCACTTAATTCTGATCCAGTTTTAATATGAGAGGGAGCCCTGTGATTGTGTAGAATTATAGAATTGTAGAGTTGGGAGGGACCCTAAGGGTCATCTAGTTCAAACCCCTGCAATGCAGGAATCTCAGCTAGATCATACAGTCTCTGCTTAAAAACGTCCAAGGAAAAAAGTCCACCACCTCTAGTGGGAGTCTGTTCCACTGCCGAACAGCTGTTACTGTCACAAAGTTCTTCCTGATGTTTAGTCGGGATCTCCTTTCTTATCACTTAAATCCATTGGTTCAGGTCCTAGACTCCAAAGCAGGAGAAAACAAGCTTGATAATAAGCTGCATTCTATTTTGCTCTCTGATGCATTTGTATTATATGAAGATGGATAATCTCTGAAAATGTTGAACTTGGTGTTTGATATTTGCATATTTTTATAAACAATAACAAGGATGCGTTCATATAAAGACAAATTTGCAGCACTTAATTCTTGCTATTCTGCTCTAAGCTGCAAGTGGAATAGCAACTCTGTTTCAAGATTTCTGGAATCAAAATAACTTTCTGCAGCCATGTGGGCAATCTTATTTCTCTAGCTCCAAATGTTTTAGGGCCGGCATAGGCAAACTCTGCTCTCCAGATGTTTTGGGACTACAGTGGTACCTCTGGTTACGAACTTAATTCGTTCCATAAGGTCCATTCTTAACCTGAAACCGTTCTTAACCTGAGGTACCACTTTAGCTAATGGGGCCTCCTGCTGCCACCACGCTGCCAGCACACAATTTCTGTTCTCATCTTGGGGCAAAGTTCCTAACCCAAAGTACTAGTTCTGGGTTAGCGGAGTCTGTAACCCGAAGTGTTTGTAACCCGAGGTACCACTCCCAACATCCCTGACCACTGGTCCTGTTAGCTAGGGATGATGAGAGTTGTAGTCCCAAAACATCTGCAGGGCTGAGTTTTAGGGGGACAAATTTCATTCAGACGGTGGTGTGTATGTATTTAAGAGGATAAATGCTCCCTTTTCACTTGTTGCACTGCCAATTATATTTTTATCTACTCGCCCCACATGCCTCCTGAATCTGTTCAGGATTTTTACACAACCTGGAGGTGAATTTGGGAAAGGGCCCAAGGGATGTAAAGTTCCATTGAGCAAATTCTTGCACAAGTGGGACAACTTCATTGGATACGACCCAATAGCTTTTGCCACAGCGTTTGGTTAACCTAGTAATCAGGCAAACATTCTTTGGCATGCAGCAATTGGGGGATAGTGTGTTAGTCCTGTTCCTCACTCCAATGTGCTGTCTGTTTCTTCCTGTAGCCAAGTCAGATTTCCCTTGAAGAGAACATCTTGGTCTCCCGCTACATAAACAACCCTCTACTCATAGATGGTGAGTTTGTGTCTGAGTTAACTTTTCCTTCAGGAGTTGTATGTGGAGCTTTCAGAATTTTATTTATTGATTTATTATATTTATATCCTACATTGCTTCCAAGAAGCTCAAGGCAGCATATGTGGTTCTAGCCCTCTGCCACTTTCTTTCAATAACCCTGTGAAGCACATTAGCCTGAGAGATAGCAGTCGGCCCAGTCCCCTGATGAGCTACAGAACTGAGTGGTGATTTGAACCTGGCTATTGAATAATAGGAAAACAATTCTGTTTGATTCTGTTGTGAAGCATTCACCCCATTAAAAATACAGTTGTGTCATCCAAATGCACAAAGCATCACTATTCAGGAATGCTCACTGGAAATATCTGATCCCCTGACCCTGTTGTTCTCAACTCTTAGTTAGGTTCAATTTTTGAACAATTTGTGGCCACTGAACAGTGTTGTTCCTTTTTCAGATTTCAAATTTGATGTGCGGCTGTATGTTCTGGTGACATCCTATGACCCCCTTGTCATCTACCTCTATGAGGAAGGTCTGGCCAGGTAGGTGTCCGTTCTGTGTCCCATGCTGTAGAAGGCAAATATTTTGCTCCACAAAGTTGATCAGTCAGGTGTCTTAATTTAATTTTGTGACTGTCTCTTAAGATATTGAAGAGGTCTCTTGGTAATTGTACTCAGCTTTTGGAAGTTGGGAATAATGAACCAATGCTTATAAAGTATCTAGATAAAAATTATTTTCTCTCATTAGGAGTGCATTTCCTTCGTTTCCTGTCCTATTCTTCTCAAGCCCCAAGTGTTAGGGGCAGTCTCTAGTGGAGAATCTGCTGAGCTTAGCTACTGGCTGAAATTCAAGCAGCCTCAGCAATGACAGGGAATTATGGGATATACCATATTTTTTCGTGTATAATTTGGGGATTCCAAATTAAGAAAACACCCCTTAGCACTACCCATGTATAAGACGAGCCCCAATGTTAAACCTAATTTTCTGGTAAAAAAAACCCTAGTCTTATACTGTACATGGAAAAATACGGTATGTATTAGTGAATGAAATGCCATTTCCTGACTGTGGCCTTGAGGTGGCAGTAGTGGACTTTAAGGATTTCATTGCCTTCCAAAGTTTTTGTCTTTCCTGAATTTGTGAGTATAGGCACAAGGGAACGCTTTCATGACTTTGGCGCCATCAGGTTACAACTCTTTTTGTCCACATATTTCCGTCTCTGGCCAAAATGCCAAGAAACCTATACTAAAGAAACATAGGAAGGTGTTTTCTACCAGGTCAGGCATGTGTCCGACCCATTATTTTAATTGAGAACTTGGTTTGAAAAGTTTAAGCATTCCACAGCCTTTCTTCAGTAGCTATATTAAGAACTAGAGGCAGTATGCAATGACTTGTAGGAAGTGGCACAACAATACTGCATGTGAGGTAATATAGGATAAAAGCAGAATGTTGCTCCCCTTGTACTGAATTTAGGAAGAAGTTGTGGTGTCCTTAGTATGTAGTGTTATGGGACAGTGGTCCTCTCTTGTTTGATATGGGCAAATGGGTTGTAAACTATCTCATATATTTTGACTTGTTCCAGAGCAACTTTCCATTCTAGCTCTGGGCCTCCTTTGCAGGTAACAATCTGATACTTTAAAGTGGAAGGTATATTTGTGATGAACCTCTTTTGTCCCTGCTCCTCCTAATGATCTTGGCATTTGTCTCTTATCGCCTCACCTGAAGTAGATTTATTTATTGCATTTTTCAGAAATTATTGTCTCCTAAAGTGGCTCACATCAGTAAGAATGAGAGGCCCTGATATTAGGCATACTAACTTAAAAACAAACAAACCCATAAAAGTGAAAGGAGTGAAGGGAAAAGGTAGAGGAGGGAGACCAGTTCTTCAATGCCAGAACAAAGTGGTGAACTATATAAGCAGGCATTTGCTTTTATTCATGCTGATCTTCCTTTACTGGTGTTCTTGCTTGAATAGCAAATGGTGGCTTTTGTTTCTTTGGCTGATAGATGGGGCCAGAATGTTCTTTCCTCTTGCTTCTACAGTTCCAGGGCAACAGGCAGCTGGAGCTGAGTGTTCTTTCAGGCTGTAAAGGGGGAAGCGAACTCCCTGCAGCTGCTTCATCTCTGGCTGATGGATGAGGCCAAGTTGGTCTCCCTCTTGCCTTGATGTTATTCCTGGGAGGCAAGGGCTGTGGCTTCCCAGTGGCCCTCGGCCCTCTGGTCAATGGCAGAAGTCACGGTATGTTTCCCTTCTGCTCTCCAATCTCGGAGCAGTTCACTTATCAAGAGAACGTACTTAATTGTGAGCTGATTTTTTTGGGCGGGGAGAAATCAACTTTACACTTTAATATCACAGCACAACAGGCAGTTTCTGTGGTGCATCTTAAAAGAAGCCCGTTGTACACGATCAAAACAAAGTGCAAAAGGCTTAGATGCATGCTGGTAATTTTTTGTGTAACGTACCTTTGCAAAGTGAATGTTGTTGCCACCTCCTTTTGTGGGCTTTTGTGTTCTTTAGCAGCCTGTGCCCTTCATGTTTGCTGGTTTCGGATTGTGCGCAAACTTCTGACAGCAGTGAAGTGCCAGTAGGGGGCACTCAGGCACAGGTTTTGCAAGTTTCTTCCTCAACTTAGTTTTTCTTTGTTTGGAATCAAAGGGAAAAAGTCAGTTATTTTAAAATATCAAGTATTAAAGAGCTATATTTTGGGGCCTAAACTCTTCCAGGCAGACATTTGTAGTTGGACCAGTGCTGATCTGCGGAGAAAACGCAGAGTCGTTTTGTGGAAATACAATGGGTTGAGCAGAAAACCAAATGTGCTTGAGAGGGGCCCCAGAAGGAGAAGGGGTGGGAAAAGGACGTGGCTGCGCAACTATGCTCTGAAATGAAGGAGCAGGCAGCAGAACCTCCCAGTGCCTGACAGTGTGCTGCTTTCCTGTTCCCTAAGCCCCCCAGTGCCCTCTACTTTGGTAGTCCTGCTTGCTAATTAGCACTGGCTCCATGGAGATATTTACCTTTTCTCTGCTGGATTCCTGTGGTTTCCAAAGAATTCAGGTACTTACTGTGAGCCAAGGAATTCACATTACCTCATAGACTGTGTTGTGGCCAGAGCCTGTTACAGCAGCCCAGTCCCCTTTTCAGTAACCCCTGCCTGGCAGGCCCTTGATGTTTGGGGAATGTAGCTAACTTAAGCAGTGGGGGGATTGCAGTTGGTCTCATGATCCTCCTTTCTCTCTCCCCCCACCTCCTAGGTTATAGCAAACATATCAGTTTTGAGCAACAGTATTTTGTACTTCTTGCTACTAATGAGCATGCCTCGATCGGTTAAGCTAGTATGAAGCAGAATACCACTATTGGTTTCCTACATTGAAGAGCGTTGGGCATATTGACAGGATATAAGAATGTTGGTGCTATCTGTAGTTGTGCATGTGAAGTAGTAGCTAGAATTTGAAAATGGTTCTTCATTTTTTTGTAAGTGGCTTAGAAACGTTTTTGTAGTAAGCAACTAATTATAATAATAGAATTGTAGAATTGTAGAGTTGGAAGGGACCGCGAGGGTCATCTAGTCCAACCCCCTGCAATGCAGGGATCTTTTGCCCATTGTGGGGCTTGAACCCACGGCCTTGTGATTAAGAGTCGCATACTCTACAAGTAATAAATTATGTACCCATTAGGAGATTACATAGATCTGACTGAAGAAGTCTGGAGAATTTGGAGTGGCATTCAAAATGGTACACTGGGCCAGGTTGTTTGTGTTTATATACAGTCTTTCCTCCTGTAGGAGCCCAGGGGGTGCACAGCAATGTTACAATACAAAAATCAAAGTAAAACTCCTTAAAGCTTGATTGTCTAAAACAAGAAGCCTAATATAATGCAGCCAGCCCACCATACCAGCTACTGGCTTCCAGAGCTTATTTAGGTTCCCATAGCCCAGATGAATAAATATGTTTCATTGACATCTGAAAATTTTCAGTGTGGGAAACCTCATAGAGGGAATTCCATAACCAGGGTGCCACTACCATGAAGACTCAGTCTTGGGCAACCAGCTTACAGGCTATACCTGGTGGTAGAACCATTAGCAGGACCTCTTCTGCTGATCTCAAAGCGGGAGTCAGTTTGGAGACCAACAGACTTATGGGGAAGAGCTCTCCCCACTTTAATTTCCTTGGCACGGTTTATATACCATAATGCCATTTGTGTGTCCTCATTCAATTTAAGTTCCATCATTTGTTTGCAATAATATTGGATTTTCCATAAAACTTTGAGTTGCTAATTAATTTGCATCAAATTTTCTGATGCCCCTGAGCATGATCTGATTTAACGTGTTTATTTTACTGGTATTTAGAACACTAGGCTAAAAATGCTGAAACTGCCAAGCTGGCCTAATAAATTATTTACATTTGGTATCCCTCAATTGTTCCTAATTAACTTAAGAAACAGAACATTTTTTTAGTTGAAAAATAAAGCATTGACAAATTTTCCACTCCACATTCCTGTTCAATTGTTATTCCTGTGTCCATATGGAGTTAAATGGTTTAAAAGTCGTTTAAACTGCTTCCTGCATTGAGGATGGGGTCCTTCAAAATTAGTTCACATAAGTCCAATTATGTGACACAAACAGAAAAAATAATTAATCAAAGATGGTTCCTGTTACTGATGTTGGCAGAACAGATAATGAATTCAGTCGCACTGCTATTTCTAAATATATGTGTGTTTCCTGGATAAGACTGCAAATAGCCCATTGCAATTTGGTAGTGGATAAGAGACTGTGAAAAAGAGATGATAGCAATTTCTGATATGGTGTGATGAGGGATGGGTTTGGGGAGTTGGCAGCTAGCTTTCATCAGATGTATAGGTGAGGGGAGAAAGTAATATTTAGCCATTCCCCAAGCTCTAGATAAAAGATGATGGGACAATTGGCCTGCTATGCTTTGAATTATTGTTGTAGTCTTGGTTCTTGTTTTGTAGGTTTGCAACTGTGAGATATGACCAGGGAGCAAAGAATATTAAGAACCAATTCATGCATTTAACAAACTACAGTGTCAACAAGAAGAGTGGTGACTATGTCAGGTACTTACATTTTGCTGAGGAGTTTTTGAGTTTTCAGTTGTCCAGAGAAAAGCAGCCAAAGTCATGATATTTATTTAAATATATTTTTATCCTGCCTGTTACACCCTGCCCTCACAAAGTAGCTTACAGCAGTTAATATATATAATACATTGAATACTGAAGCACTAAAAAACAAAACTGGTATTTTGTTGTGCATGTCTTAAATTGATGCAGACACTGATTTAGAGACCACCTTAACCCAGTAGATCTCTGTGGTCTGCGGGAAGGTTTCTTCTGCAAGCTTCAAAGATCTCAGCCGCCCCCTCTGTGGTAACTTGGATCAGTCTTTTTTAGTGTGGCTGCCTCTGTTCTGCGGAACAGCATTACTGTTGAGATATGACAGACATCCACTTTTGGCACTTTCCAGAAACAGTTGAAGACATTCTTGTTCCTACAGGCTTTCCCAGTTGAATAAATGTGTATTTATCATGAGTCTCTATTTTGTATTGTCTTAGCTTTGTTTTAAAGGTACTGGCTGTTTTGTGTAACTTTTTTTTGCTGTTTTTATTGAACTTTCCCTTGAAATGCTTGCCTAGAAGGTGATTAATAAAATACTAATAATGGTGATGATGATCTATGATTCTATGTGCTACTTGTAAGACTTGACCCAAATTGTTTATTTCTGTTAAACAATTGTCAAAAATAATTAATACAAAAACCCAAAACTTGTAAATTGACATTTAAACAGAAATATGAGACATTATACTGAAGTTCCTGAAAGTGTGAAATCTATTTCTTTGGTCATAGCTGTGATGACCCTGAAGTGGAAGATTATGGGAACAAATGGAGTATGAGTGCAATGCTGAGGTATCTGAAACAGGAAGGGAAAGATACTACAGGTGAGTAGAGAACTGTTACCCCCAGAACAGCACATGATAGGAAGAGAGGAGGGATAATTGCATCTGGCAAGCAAAAATTCTTGCTCTGACGGAACAATCAGAAAAGTGTGAGGTTGAATACTTCCCATGTGTCTTTTGTAAACACACTATTCCCTATGTAGTATTCACTTTATTAAGTGAATGCCTTTCATCTTGGAATTCTGTATTTTATTGGACAGTTTCTTTTCCTCACATTTGATTGATTTACTGATAGCATCATGAATGAGCAATGCAAATTAGAAATTCCTTTTAGCAACAAGTTCTTAGCATTAATTAATTATGACTAGCATCAGTACCAGCGTTGTCAAAATTCTTGTTTAGTGGAAGGAGACCGGTAAAATCAAAAGTTTGTAATGCATGGAATAATGCATGCTGTTTGAAGCAGGCATTGTTTTTGCAAAAGTGAAGAGTCAATGCCTATTTTGCTTTTGTTTTCATGTGAGAATTGAAATGGCTTACAATTAATATATACACAGGTGGTTTGGCCAGACTAAGACATGAGCATTCTGATGTACTTAAAATTTTTTGGATCAACTTTGTGTTTGTCTGAAATCTTGAAAGTGATAGACGATAGTCTGCAACAGAAATGGACAAATTAATTATTCATGTGGGGTCACTAGTCTCCAGACAGTGGTCAAGAGAATATTATTTGGCACAGTAGCTAGGTTCCATAATAAAACTGATGCTTCCTAAAGGTTTTACATAGCTTTTGTGCTTGGGCATAGCAATACATACAAATGTGTACAATGGCTGATAGTCAAGAAAAGCTATAACATTAAAGTGGAATACCTTTCTTGAAAAGCAGCAAGTTTACAAACTTTTTATTTTTCCACGGAATGAAAGTGTAGGTAAATATATTAGGGGTTTCATTAAAAAATAATGATAGGGCTAACAGGGACTGGAACTAATTGCCTTGGGGGCTGTCATTTGGTTGTCCTAGTTTAGAAGAGGCACAGCTTGTTGTGGAATTCTGTCCCCACGGAGGTTCGCCTGGCACCTTCATTATATAGCTTTTGTTGTATGCTGAAGACACACCTCTTTACCTTGGCCTTTACCTCTTGAGTTATATATTTTGAAGACCCACTCTAGCTGTGATTGTAATTAGTTTTAAACTGTTTTTATGCTGTATTTTATATTGCTGTAACCAGCCCTGGGACCTTTTGAGGAAGGGTGGGTAATAAATCTAATAATTAATAATAATTATAATAAGCAATAAGACTTTATGTTGTACCTCAAAACTAGAATATTACTTTACTTGGTTTTAATTCTTATACTTTGGTTGGTATTTATGGGGTACCTATAAGCAAGTCTCCTAATTCCTTCCTACAAGTTTCTTTTAAAGTTCCCTTGTGAGTGCTCTTATGAGCTTTCTGTTTGCTGGCTGTTGTTGATGCTCATGTTCTTATGTGTCTTTGTTTCAATATCACAGGTTAAAAATCCTCATATCAAATTTCTCATTCTTTTTCGCTTTACCCTTTTCTCCTTCCAGCTCTGATGGCCAGTGTAGAGGATCTGATAATAAAGACAATACTTTCAGCTGAACTGGTAATAGCTGCTGCCTGCAAAGCCTTTCTCCCACACCGAGGTGTTTGTTTTGGTAAGGAAATGAAGGCACCTCATCTGTTGTATGTAGTTTCTCTGACAATGCAATCCTATATGTGTCTAGTCAGAAGTAAGTTACATTGAGTTCAGAGGAACTTTTATTTCCAGGTAAGTGTGAAAGGATTCCAGCCTTATGGTGGAATTCAGTATAGCACTAAGTGGGGTATGCATGGGGATGGGGACAAGGTCTGCTCATGCAATGGGACATGCCCAGTGTGTGTCATGACATCATGCGCACTGCTGAGTCTCGGAACCTGACTTCCAGTGACACAGGAAGTCAGGTTCTGAGACCTCACAAGGCCTTGGATGTGACTTCTGGTGCTTCGCGAGGCACTGGAAGTTACAACAGGGGTCCTGCAGTGTGGGTGCTGAGTACCCATGACAATTTTTTTTGTGGGTGCTCAGGCACCCAGAGCCCCCTATAGTTGGCACCCCTGCCCCAACCCTTCAGAGCAAATTTAAGGGGTGCACAGGGGGAAGCCCCGTTGTACTAGCACACCTCGTTCCCCACATCCAACAACTTAGTTGAATCACCCCCTTCAGTGTTTCTTCTTCCTCGGGTCATATTTTGAAGGGAGTATGGGTAATTTGCACTTCATACTAGATCATTAATGGACAAAGAATGGGCCAGACACCTTCTGTAGACCATATGAGGTTGTAAGCAGCTGTTCTTTGAATGATGCCACACATGGTCATAACATGGGTGGCTGGTTTGTTGCTTGTGTATGTCCACTGTGGCATGGGCTGCTGTCAAAGAACAACTGTAACAGGTAAGCTGCTTTGTTTTTCTTAGTAATGTAATATGGGCAGGATGCCAGCAATTAAATTAACATGCAAGGTTTAAAATGCAAGAGAATATTCATCTGTTCAGTGCACGGATGACCTAGAGGGTGCATTCCGCTAGTAAAAGTGTAACAAAAAAGCACTCAACTTATTAATGAAAGACTAGGAATGGCAGCAGCTGTGAGATGGAAAACTTAATCCTTTTTTAAAAAAAGAAAAGAAAAGAAAAGCATATTTCTTGTTCACAGTTTGAAAATGTGCATCAGATTTCTCCTGAAATAAGAGAGCTTCAATGATGCTTTAAGAACAGAAGGAATTGAATTGGCGTCATTGTCCCCGCTCTTGGGACAATGATCTCTTGGGTCTCTCTGCTTCTCATGGCATTTTGTTTCTTTTTGTCTTGCACTTGGTTGCTTTTGTGTCCTGGTTGTTGTTGTTTTTTTGGGGGGGGGAGAGCAGTCTAGGTTGGTGATTATTCAACCTGGTGAGTGTGGTATTGCCCAATGCTTTCTCCTAACCCTGGTTCCGCAGCGGGTGGGGAAGGATCACTGGCTCCTCCCCAGGACTTGAGTTGAAAGGGGAGCTGAGATATGCTTTGACTGCATTCTTGCCAGGTGCATGGGCAGAGCCAAAGCGAGCCTCCACTTCTGCCTCTCCTCCTTGGCTCTGAACTTGAGGAACATGGTGGAGACATGTGGGTTTGCCTCTGCTAGGCACTCTGAGCTTGGAAGATGCTGCTGGAGCAGAAGAACTTGACACATCTCCGACTTCCCTTGCTTTGAGATGAAGATGAAACAGGGAAGCTTGTTTCTGTGTTTACATACATAGTTTTATTTGTATGCTGCCTTTCCATAGCTTACAACATGAAAAAATATATAACTACAACATAACAAAAGTAGTCATAAACCATAAATAAAACATTAAAAAATGCACAACCACATAAACCACAAGATCTAAAATAAAGACACACAAAAAGAACAGCAACAAGTCCCACCAAACAACCCGCCCCAAAACCCACCCCAGCCCAAGAGGGTGTTCAGCAGCCTCAGTTTTTGTAGCTGGGGTCAATCAAGGCCCTGCTGTCCCAGACCAGGTGGAAAAGGCCTGCAAGAAGGGAAGCAGATCTTCCTGGCTGTTTGTTGAGTACTTGTAGGATCCAGAACGAAACCAAGGCTCCACAAACCCCCTCCAGTAATAAAGCAGTGACGAGGCTTCTTGTATGGTGAGGAATGCCTCACACTTCTCCCCAGCTCCAAGCTTGGAGCTAAAGAGCGAGGTAGAGGATGGTAACTAATCTTGTACGTTTGAGACATGCAGCATTAGGTCAAGGACAAGATCTGTCCTATTGGAGGAGGGACATAATATTGATGAAGACTCAGGCTTCCTCAACCTCGGCCCTCCAGATGTTTTGAGACTACAGTTCCCACCATCCGTGACCACTGGTCCTGCTAGCTAGGGATCATGGGAGTTGTGGGCCAAAAACATCTGGAGGGCCAAGGTTGAAGAAGCCTGATGAAGACAAATATTTGAAAGCCAGCCGTACATTGTCCACCCTGGCCCCAATTTTATCTCAATTATTAAAATAATTAACTCAAATGTAAGAACATAGCATATTTCCTTTCTGGATTAGATCAACAATCCATCTATTTGTAATACTCACTTTCCTCCAGTGCCTAACCAGATGCTCCTGGAAGCTCAGAAACTGAGTGTAATTGTCATTGCTGTCTCCTGTTGAGTATAATTAGAAATACGCTGTCTTGAGTATTTCAATTATTATGGCGATCTTCCATGTATTTGTCAAATCCTTTTAAAAGCTATTTAGGTTAGTGGTTGTTGCAGCCGTCTGTAGCACTGAATCCCACAATGCCTATCAGTTGCATTGGGTAGCCCAGAGCTGTAGTTGAAATTAATGAAAAAGCTGAAATTACTCTCCAGTACAATGTCCATATCACTCCTTGTTCTTGTCTTTCTTAGGCCTCTCTCATAATGACACACTACCCCAATGATTTTAGTTCTTCTTTCTTAACAACCCCCCCCCCCAGTTTTCTCCAGCTTTGCAATATTTTTTGTACAAAGGCAAACAGAACTACCCACAATATTTTAAATACTGGAGAAAACAGCCTTTTGGAGCTCTTCAGAACTTATGAAGCACTGTACACTTGGCTCAGATCCTGATCTAAGAATAAATTGCATCTGAACGGTGTGCCTAGAATTCTCAGGGTATCCATCCCAATGCTGTGGATAGCTTTTGAATCACTAACTTCTTTTTCCACCATTAAATTTTATCCAGCACCTGAACCTCACTATTGTCAGGCTAGGATAAATCCACTGATGGTAGCTGCAAAGGTGTGAATTGCACTATCTGTCGTCCATAAAAACTGGGAAATGTCCTTATGATGTAAAATTGACTAAGTGAAAATTCACAGAATGCTTGCACCTCACAAGCGTGCCTCTTTCACAAATTTAGAATTTTTGAGGGAAAATGTGTTGATTTCGTTTGGGTTTTTTCTGGGCTTGTGTTTGGATGGTCATACCACATGGCGGCGATAGAGCTCACCTCTGGCAGCGCTTTTGATTGGAGTTATGTGCTGGCAAAGATTGGAAGACTTGCTGGCAAGAAACCTGGGAATGTTTCCAAAAAAGCAACGGATGGTACCAGTTTGTGCCTTCTCCCACTTTCTAGTACCTGTTTCTCAACCTTCCCCTTGGCAGCAACCTATTGCTTCCTGCAGCCTTATGCGTAAATACAGGACAGACGCTGCAGAGCTGGGAATTGTAGAACCCAGAAGCATTTCATTCCCTATTTATTAAGGCTGCTCAGGCCTACTAGACTAAAAGTGAAGAACCCTCTAGCTCAGGATATAGATACTAGAGCTGTGAAGCTTTTGTAGCTGGGGTCAATCATATAGTAACTATAGTTACTATATCAATTACATTAAAAGTACAGACTTGATTAAAGTTGGGTGGTGGTAGGTCCCAGAAGAGCTGGAACAGAGTATGAGCAATACCAAGTGCTGTGACAGCTACTGGTCCTGTATGCTTTGCTAATTGGAACTCATAACCAAATCTGGAGAATAGGGAGCAACCTTCTTGCTGCAGTAGCTGATGTGCATGGGCTTTTGCCCTCTCCCTCGGAGAAGAAAGGTGTAAAGCAGTACTAAGCCTCATTCATGGGATCTTAGTGTCAGCAGGAGTGTGTGGGCAAGGAGTCCAGGGGTCCCTTGCTGCTAAAGAAGAAAGGTGGATTCATGATGAAACAGCAGCTAATCAGAAGTCAGAATCGTGTTGCAGAGTGTGGAATGTGTGTTGGGGTTTATGGAAACAGGAATAAAAACTCCATGGGCAGTGTGGATGAATGAATGGGGAAAGCCAGCACCAGTGATTCCAGCATCCAAGACAGTGGTGCAATTTGCTGTTTTGGTATCTGCCTCAGATATCAGAATGCTTGCGGCCAGTCTTGTTTACTAGCCAATGTCTCATACAGGGATTGAGGTTCACCATCAGCCTTCTGAGTTGTCCAGTTCCTCCATTAGGAAGTTGCTCACAAGGAGTTTGTGGTTCTAGGATAATGGTGTGGAACCACTTTGGTCTAGAGGCCTGGAGCCAAAATTTGCCAAACTTCTGTAGGCCACATTGGTTTTTTGCAGCCAAGACTTTACCTTTGGTGCTGTTTGAATTTGACTATTGTGCTGCTTTCAAAAGAGGTCGGATATGCTTGGGAGTAATCACTTGCTTCTGAGTGTCTCTGATACCCTGTCATGCTGCCTTTGGCAGGTACGTTGCCCAAATCAAACAGTGCCAACCCAAAGGTAAAACTTTGGCTGCAGAGGGAAGTTCTTTTGCTTGAATTTGGCACTGTTTGCAGCCTTTGCTTGGCTGAAATGGGCAGGCTTGGTGGGCCTATGTAGACCCACAGGCCAGAGGTTCCCCACTGCTGTCCTAGGACTACTAATAATTGCATGTGAGGTGTCTTTTTTCCAAGGCTAAACAAGCTTGTTAAGCACATTAAGCACAGCTTACAAAAGTAACATTCACAACTTTTCATATCATTTGCACAAACATTGTAGAGGCAGGTGATGAACCTTTTCCACTTTTTTGATAAAGAATCCATGACCATCTGTCATGGATGCTTTAGCTGAGATTCCTGCATTGCAGGGGGTTGGACTAGATGACCCTTGGGCTTCACTTCCAACTCTATGATTCTATGAAATGGTGTGTATATTCAGCTCTCTAGTGTAACAGCTGTGGTTTGGAGCATGCACTATAAAACAAATAGCGGCATTTGAAAGTGACTCTGTTCAGTGCCAAGAATATTTTAAACGTGCAAACTGCCTAAACCAAGGCATATTAAACAATGTGCATAAATCCTTAGTTTGCATAGTTCATTTTTGCTTCTATAAGTCATGGGGCCAGGTGGAGGGTTCTATGCAGGACCTGCCTACAAATTCTATGACCACCAGGGGTGCCTATTCAGACTTTCCCTCAGAGATTGCAGCAGGCATTGCTTGCATAAATTCTTTTTACAGATGGGCAGAAACGTATCGTTTTAATTACAGTTCACATGTTTTATCACAATGTTGATTACTGCATCCAGTGGCAAATTACGCATGTCCGCTGTAGTTGTTGAATAGAGAACCAAAACTATAGGATTCCTAGTTACCGTTTGGTGATTCCAGCTTTTCAAACAGTATTTTCCATTTTTACTTTTTCCTGTGATCAGTCAAACCTTGGTTCCCTAAACCGATCTGTTTTGGAACGTTTCAGCTCCCAAACACCAAAAACCCGAAAGTAAATGCTCCAGTTTTTGAACGTTTTTCAGAAGCCAAATGGCTTCCAGGAATCCCCCCCCCCTTTTTTCTCTCCATTGACTTTGCTGACTGCCCTTTGATCCTCGGTCGTTGAACGTTTCGGAAGTCGAACGGACTTCCGGAACAGATTACGTTCAGCAACCGAGGTTTGACTGTAATTGAATAATTATTTGCTGGTTATCTGCAATGCCAGTCCTGTCCTGTCCTCTCTAGCTCCTTTCCACTCTTTTGTGAATTATGCTACCCAGGATTCTTCCTCTCTTATCTCATTCTGCATCTACCAGACCTTGCAATATGCACATCTTCTGATTTGGAGCTTGTACAGAGTTGCTTTGGAATCTTCTGTTTTATTTTCAAACACCTAGAAGTGGTTGCACATGAATTTAGGGTCCTAAATTAACCCAAGTAGGAGATTTCTCCACAAATCTTAAAATGAAAACATGGGGACGAAATATTCCTATTTGGCTAGTAATATTTGCTTGATTTGCCTCCCAAATGCCTTGGACTCTATATCTATTAATCCTTGAATCTTGAGGCACACTGTAGTCTCTCATCATACAGAGTTAAGCTTTGAACAGGGGGAGGAAAGCCAAAGTAACCTCAATTAGTATAATGTATTTTTATCTTCAGTGAGGGTTATTTCCCCTTGTAAACGCTAACCAGCTTGACATTGGGAGATACAACTTAAATTGCAGCCCTAGGTGGTCTGGCTGTAGCCTCCCTGGAGATTGCAGGTATTATGTATACATCCTGACCAGGCATTAATTTGGCAGGTAGTCTGGAAAATGCCACTGCGTTGTATTCTAATGTGAAAGCTGTGTTTAGCATCTGCATTGAGTGGAAAGAGGTTCTGCATTTTGAGGAAAAAAGGACAACTGGCAAGTGGGAGTTGGAATAAACCAACTTCATATAGGATCATGCCCCTTAATGTGGTAAATATAGTCTTGGGAGATGATCAAAAAGCATTATTATTTTTTTGCTTGGCAGAACTAGCTTATTCCCATTTGTACAACTTCTGGAGGGTTACAGAGGCATCTATGAGTTAAACAAGGGAGAGTGGGAGCTTTCAGCACTCCAAGCAGACCATTACAGTAGTGATTCAGCAGGAGGAGGCGGCAGGAGACTGGTATATTCCGGTCCAGGCCTATTAAAGGTTTCATTGTTTTGACTTCTGGAGTCTGCTTCTGGGTGGGCATCGAAAAGCCCCATTATGGCATATATTGAGTCCTGCTTTGAAGCACTGAAATTTTTCCCTAGGGGGAAAAGGGAAGAGATGGTGAGAAGGCACTAAGTTCATTTTCTGACTCATTCGCCACTGCTGCACCCACAGCATAGGTCTGGCGCAAGTATAATCCTATCACAGTCCCGTATATCACTCTCATAATCACTGATATAGGTAATGTAGCACTATAAACTACCCAGAGAATGTTAGTTTTTGAGCAGGAAAGAAAGAAATGGGGGACTGAACACCAGAAGTCTTTTAAAGCTCGAATGAGACCATAAACACTGAGAAATTGTTTTACATTGCTGAATTGTAACCCATTTGTTCTTTGTCAAAGCGATAAAAGAACATGCAGAGGCTTAGGGGTTAGTAGTTGTTCAAGAAAAATGCAACAACCTTTGCATACAGTAGATTTATTAGTTAAGCAGAGTGAGCTCAATATATGACTATAATAACTGGGGAGAAGGGGGGAGCAAGGAAAGGTATTTGATTTATTTATTCATTAAAGGTGTTTTAATACAGACATACAATCATATCCCCATGGTACTTACTTAAACTAAGCTGTCATTTTCCAGTCTTGGAAATTAGAGAACACATGTGGTTCAGTAAAAGATTAGAGTATGAAGTTGTGTCATGATCGTACTGCTGAAATTATTCATTGAATGATGTATGTTCTTTTAAGCTGAAGTGGCGAATGGAACAAATGACTGCAATGTTCTTCCCCTGAAAACCACCATAAAGAAAGTATTGGGAGCAACCATGTAAAGTCTTGGCCCCTTAATCTGCAGAGAAACTCAATGTTTAATTTATTCTATGTCAGGCAAAAAGGTGTGTGTGTAGAGAGAGCTTTTATTGTGTGGTCCTTTTTTGCCACGCTAGAGTTGGAGTAGATGTTGCTCTGAGCCCTGAAAAGACCAAAAGTGCTTTCAAGACTTTGAATGCCCTACACAGTTTTCTCACAGGCTAAGGTAGCCTTCCCCAACCTGGTGCCCTCCAGATGTTTTGGATGGTAATTCCTATCAACCCTAGCCAGTGTATCCAGGGTGATGGGAGTTGTAGCCCAACATGTACGAGAACACAAGAAAGCCTGTTGAATTGGACCGGTGTCCTCTCTAGTCCAGCATCCTGTTCTCACAGTGGCCAACCAGATGTCTGTGGGAAGCAAACAAGTAGGACCTGAAAGTAAGAGCAGTCTCTCCTCCAGTGGTTTCCAGCAACTGGTTTAAGAGCATACTGTCTCCGACAGTGAAAGAGGAACATAGCTGTCATGGCTAGTAGCCAATGATAGCCTTATCCTTTATGAATGTGTCTAATCCTCTTCTAAAGCTGTCCAAGTTGGTGACCATCACTTGTGAGAGTGAACTCCATAGATTAATTATGTGTTATGTGAAGAAGTTATTTCTTTTGTCTGTCCTGTATCTTCCAACATTCAACATCATTGGATGGCCCAATGTTCTACCACTGTGAAGACAGATACAACAAATTCGTTCAGGTTCTCCACAGTCTCTGCAGAGGGATCTTTAGCATACCCTTGACTTCTGTAATCTAAAGGTCCAACTGCCTCACTAGCCTGTCTCATGCTGCTCAATGTATTTAAATTATTTTCTTGGGTTTATTTATTTTTAGCAATGTGCTCCCCTGATTCTTTTTTATCATCTGTTATTGCCTTTTTGCACTTCTGTAGCCAAAGTTTGTGTTCCCTTTAGCTCTTATTTGGACATGAGTGTCATTTTTATCTCTTAACAGCTTCTTAACTCTACTTGTGAAGCACGCTGGCAACCTACTGGCTTGATAGTACTTTTCCTGGTATATATTCCAGCTGTGCTTCTAATAATGTGATTTTAAATAACTCACAAATATTGGGGGGGGGGGGGATTGGCGTCTCTTGACTTTGTAGTTGGGGCACCAACCAACGATGTACCCAGGAACAGAACAAAACTATATGCCTGCTGTTTCAGAGAAAATTCTATTCTATCCAGAGCTGGTACGCAACCCAATTCCTGCATCTGGGAAACACCCATCTAGAGGGTCTCAAGTCTTGTCATGATTCAGTTGCACTTCACTAGCCCTCATCCAGCCCATGACTGCATCCAGGCACCAGTTTAGGATATGCACTATTCTCCTGATTCACCGTATTTTTCGCTCCATTGGACGCAGTTTTTCCTCTCCAAAAATTGAGGGGAAATGTGTATGCGTCTTATGGAGCGAATGCAGGCTTGTGCCATAGCCGCGCGCAACCCCTCTGGCATGGAGAGGCTGCATGGGGCTATGGCTTCTTTAGCCCTGCGCAGCCTCTCCCGGCAGGGAGGGATTGCGCGGGGCTAAAGAGGAAGCCAAAGCAGCCAGCGGGATCCATTCTGCTTGCTGCCTTGGCTTGTTCCAGCCTGGTTGTGCGCAGCCTGTACGTTGCTCTTTGGGGCTGGGGGGGGGGAAGATTTTTTTTATTGATTTTCCCGTCTAAAAACTAGGTGCGCTGTATGGTCCAGTGCGCCCTATGGTGTGAAAAATACAGTAGATGTTACAGAGAAATAAATATAGAATCTTTGAAATTTGGGTTTCAGTATTTGTATAAGGACAAGTGTTAGTACTGATTTCCCTCACTCTCCTTATTGCACATGGTACTTCTCGAGGCAACCAGGATTATTACTTGCTAAGGGGAAGAAGATCTCCCAAAATATTTCTCATAAGGATCTTGGAGGTCAGTTTGCGAGCTCCTCTAACAAGAAGAAGCTCAGGGGAAAATACGTTGCCTTCTGAACTCATTTCAAACCATGGAGAAAGGCTGTGAATGTGAAATAGCCATTTGTTGTTTGTAGATTCTGGTACAAGTGGAATGTTAGGAAAACATCTGAGGAAACATGATCTTCAGTTTGCTTCCATTTCCCCCTTTAACGTCAGTGGTGCAATATGAGCAGTCAGGGCTGATGTTGCAGGATGAGAGGAGATATCCCAGAGCATTGCCGTCCTTTAATCAATCTGCTTTCTTTAATCCCTTTACAAAGGGAAAGCGACACTGTGAAGCCTGGCTGTGTCAAGCAGCTGTAGAGAAGGTGCCTGGGTTTCTTGAACGGTGCTTAACTATCCCTTTTCTTGGGACTCCACGACTGCTCTCTGTACTTTGCATTAGCTGGGATGTTCTCCAGAATGGTAGCAAACATTTTATGATCGCTATCTGAATATGATGCATCTTTCTATAAAAATTGTGCCTGCTATAGGCCTTATGTTAGGGAATAGTGGTGCGAGTTCAAAAATACAAAGCTGTAACTTGTGATCCAAAGAGTTTACTATGTGGATATGAAGCTAGAAGAACAATGTATACTGAGATAGGACAGTGTCGTGTCCTCCAGGTCCTTTTGGACTCCAGTTCCCATAATCCTTGATTACTGAGCATGCTGACTAGGACTGATGGGAGTAGGAGTTCAGCAACATCTGAAGGACACTGTGTTGGGTATGCCTTTCAAATACAAAGGAGCAGTTATGATAATGCCTAATAAAGGTGGTGGTGGTGGTGGTGGTGGTGGTGGTGGTGGTGTGTGTGTGTGTGTATGTAGGTGTAGAAATAGAAAGAGAAACATGAAAACTTCAGAAGGGGAGAAAACCATGGGGGGGGGGGGGAGGAAATAGTGTGATGAAGAAATGAATAATGAAGCATATGGAGAAAACAACTGAGTTTAGGAAAGCCTGACTTCTAGCAAAAGGGGAAATAGCTGTATTACATATTAAAACATGAGTTATCTCTGGGTCTAGAGGACAAGGGTGCAGCTACTGTTGACAACTTTTTGCAGTTACTATGAAGTTGTTTTTTACCAGAGAGCGAGTCTCTTGCTGAGAATTGTGAACAATCTGTTGCATGCTGTGACAAATAAAAGGTGCACTTCCCCCTAATAAACTGAATTTGGGAAAAGAACCTGAGTATTTGGAGTTTTGTAACAGCCATGGAAGGAGGACTCAAAACACAGAGCATTTGAAGACCTCTTACTCCAGTGCACAGAAAAAAAGAATTGGGTAATACAAACATCTGTTTGTAGAGTATAAAGACCTCCTTTGTGTGCTTTTTTCCCATGGGAACATCAATACAAGTATTAATACATGTGCCAAAAAGGCTGTGTTCCTCAAGGTATGAATGACAGCTCAAGTGTGTTGTGTTCAGCTTGTGTATGTGACTGGGCAGAAAGAGAACATAAAGAAACCATAATGGGAGCTGGGGGTTTATTATGAGAAAAGAAAAATATTTCTAGCGTTCTGCAGCGGTTGAAAGGAAAGTGTAATACTAGGAGAAATACAAAGGGATACAAAGTAGGCTCTGGTATTCACATTCTAGGGTTTTGTTCTATTGAGGGCTGCATTTCTGGGGGGGTAATTTGTTGGGGGCTGCACACTGGTGGTAGGTGGGGCCAGATCCAAAAGCAGGAACATTTGCAGTCTTGCAGGATTGCATAGCAGTCTCTCTCTCTCTCTCTCTCTCTCTCTCCCCCCCTCTCTCTCCCCCTCTCCCTCCCTCTCTCCCTCTCCCTCTCCGCCCCCACTCTTCCAAGGTCCAATTCAGCTTTCCTCTCTTTTCTCCCTTAGTAACATACAGGTCAGAACTGATTGCTTGCAGAAGCTTCTCCCTCGATCCTGTCCATTTTGGCTCTGTCCATTTTTATCCATCCACCCCCTACCCCAGGCTTCATTCTCCAGGCTTCTTTTCACTTCACAGTTCAGTGTAAGAAATTCCTATAGCCGTGTCTGTCTTGCATAGGTGTGTGCATATGCAGGCATATACCCTTTTCCCGCCCCTGCATTGATGTGAGAACTAAGGGCATTCAATGGAAGCCTTCCTGCAGGGAGGGAGAAGAGCAAGGCCAAAATTTGATGCCCCAGCTGTCTTCCCAAAGCCAGCTGAGTGAGGCATAGGGCTTTGGGAAGGAGGCAGAAGGCTCTGGCAGGGCCCTAGAGCCCTCAGACATCCTTCCCAAAGCTGGGAAAGCGCTAACTAAGCTTTGGGAAGGAGGTGGGAGGACTTGAGGACTCTGTCAGAGTCCTCACACCTCATTCCCAGAGCCCAGCACTTTGCATACCTGGCTTTGAGAAGCCAGTGTGAGGGCTGCAGCAGGTGTGTGTGTGTGTGTGTGTGTGTGTGTGCGCGTGCATGCGCATGCACGCATGAATGCACCAAAGACCTCAAGGGTGTTGAACCACCCTGCTCCACCCCCTTGTCTCAAAATGGAAAATCAAGACTGAGCAGTAGTTTTCCAAGCCAGAGAATCTTAACTTTGACTTACTTAGTAATGGCTTCACAACCACCTCCCTTAGACATGTGGGCACCCTACTCTTCTTTGGAGAGGTTTGCAGCACCTCTGAAATCCATGTGCCCAGCCTCGTCCTCGCCAACCTTAACAGCCAGGGAGTACACATTAGGCCTCAAACCTCCAAGTAGCTTATCTATGTGTTTTGTTTTGCTTTTCAGTTGCACAAGCTAAAAAGCATTATAACTAGGCATGGGGGAGGAATTAGTTCAGTCTGCTTTCCATCACCCCTTCATTCTAAGCAGAGCCTAGGACCTTGACAGGACCACTGACTGAAGTTGCAGGAGCATTTGTCAGGAAAATTTGTATCTTGGGGTGGATTGTTCCCACTGGTCCACTACCCCCTTCATAGGCTCTCTCTCTCTCTCTCTCTCTCTCTCTCTCTCTATCTCTCTCTCTCTCTCTCTCGTAAAAACCTTTCTAAAGGTACAAGGTATGACCAGTGGCAGGCCTAAAAAATGGGGGGGGGGGATATTGGTTGTAAGAGCAGCATGGGTAAACTTTATTTCCTTCTCTTGACTCTCTTTCCCCCGTTTCTAACTCATACTTATTGGTGTAGGCTGCAATGATGTCTGGATCGCTTAATTTTGCAAATGCTTAGAAAAACTAGATTCTGATGTCTGAAAAGATGGGGTTCTGGAAGACATGCCTTGTTTCCACCCCCTTTATTCTGTGGCCATTGTTTTGCATTCCCTTTTTGAAGCTTTCTATTTCATTAGGGCTTTTCCTGAACTTTAACTGGACAAAAGCATGCAGATGCCTCTATTGTGGGACTGGACTTGTATATTTCTAAAAACAAAGAACCAGGAAGCAGTGACAAAATATAGCACCAGTACATCTTCATTCCAAAGCAAGAGCCAGTATCTTAAAGGTGGAGCAACTGTGGCCACAGAATATTCAAAACTGGCCATGGTAATCTGTATCACACTTTTAAAGAAATGAGCAAGCATCACCACATTTCTCATGTGGTGAAATACACAGTCCCTTGTTATGATGTTGGTTCGATTCCTTGAAAATACAATTGCACCACCACGAAATACTTTGTGTGTGCTTTGTTTCAGAGCTTTATGGCTTTGATGTCCTCATTGATTCTTCTCTCAAGCCTTGGCTACTGGAAGTGAACCTATCCCCTTCCCTGGCCTGGTAAGGAGTTATTGAGAAAGATGGAATTTGAAATGACTACCATCTGTTGAATACTCTTGATGGCTACAACTGAATAACTACTTTATACTATGTTTTAGAGGAAAGGCTCTAACTGGAGATACCATTAACTACTTGCCTTTTCTGTTTCTTGTTGTATAGTGATGCTCCTTTGGACCTGAAGATTAAAGCTAGTATGATTTCAGACATGTTCACACTTGTAGGTGAGTTCAGTTTCAGTCCAGTGTTTTGTTGGCTTAGGATGGTGATAGCGGGTTATAAGTGGGTATGCCATGTTTGTATGGTGGGTGTGTATATATGACATAAGAATGGTATGCTGTAGAATAGTAGAGGTATTCAAACTTGTTTTGTGAAGGGCAGGAATGCTGTAGCTGGAAAGTATATAATCTGAGAGAAGTGTAGGTGTCCTTAGCTGTGTGGTATGAAAGAGTAATGAATAGTGGTGAACAGGGTGTGGGTAAAAAATTCTTCTTGGGGGGGGGAGGGATGCTGTTGAGTGCCTGACATCTGTATGATGCTTTGATAGCCTAAGGATCATTGGGTAACTCTAGAATAATTACTATGTTGGCATGGTTCCTATTAAAACAAGTAGGTAACAGGAATGCTATAGAGATGTGAAGGGGTGGTGGAGGAAGAAAAAAAGGGAACCCATTTTTTGTTTTTGTTTCTTCCTTGGGCCTTCACATGTTTACAAAGCATTGTACTGGGGTAGCTAGTCCTCAGTTTATGGGCCTCACCCAGCCTACAGGCAATTTTTTCTGGCCTCCCAAGAGCCCACCAATTTTGACAGTGGGGAAAAAAAGTTGACACAGCACAGATGCAACTCTCCTCCTTTCTGTCATCCGATAAATCATTTGATGAGCAGAGAGAGGAGATAAACCCCCACCATCAGCTGATCTCTGTGTTTTGAATTTGGTTGCATTTCGGTGTTTCCTAGTGGTGCATTTAGATCTTGTTTAGAGCATGGATGGAGAACCTTTTCTGACTGGAAGGCTATATCTTTATCTCCCCCACCCCTGGAGGGTCCAAGTTGACCTGTTAGCCCTGCCCACCTGTTAGTCACCTGACGGCATAGTGACATAATGTGATTCTTTGTTGGGACTTCAAAGCAAATGGGGGGGGGGGTTCCTCATGCAGGGATTTTTACAAAAGACTTTTTGATACCCTTTCTGTCCTGCATTTCTCTTTCAAACCATGGTGGGTTGAAGGAGAAGCAGCAGCGGTGTGTGTGCTGGTTGGAGGAGCACTTCCTGCCATTCATTAGCTGATGAGTGAGTTCATGGATTTGCCGGGGGGGGGGGCACTTGCGCCTACTCCATCAGCTGATTGGTGTGTCACAGTGCACCTTCAGTTCTTTCATTGGAAGAGTTAAGCTGCTGTTGGCTATTGATACAGAGTTACTAAACTAGCCCATAAATTAAGTTTTCTGTGCCTATTTTGCTTCCTCTCTCAGGCTTTGTTTGTCAGGATCCAGGTCAGCGGTTCAGCCGAACTTCATACTTTACCCCTGAGGGAAGGAGACATCCTTATCAGAAACCTCAAGTAAGGAGAAATTTGAGAAAGTAGCTGAAAGATAAAAACCTTCTCTTCTGCTATTAACAGATTATGAAGACGGGTTTAAGCAAGGATGACTACCATTTCATTTATTCATTCTTATCTGACAACTTTGTGATTTCTTTGATTATTTTGTATCTTAGTACTTCATCGCTGTGTATGGCCTCTATACTGCTGGATGTGAAATTGACCTCTAGATGCTAACCATTCCCCGCACCCAATCCTTTGCTATTTTGATGATGATTATGGTGATTATATAGTGCCATCAGTGTGCATGGTGCTTTGGAGTACAAGAGGACAGGTCTTTGGTCCAATGAACTTATAGTCGACACAGGGAAATGAAAAGAAAAGGGTGAACTGGTCATCAATCTGGCATTTTTCCATTTACATATGCTTTTGCTTTAGTCTTTTCAAGCAGAAGAGGAAGTTGGTTTTATACATTTCACATGCGTGTATAATCCTAAATGTCTTGAGTACATATTTAAGAGGTAAAAATGTAATGATGAAGATGAAGCAAAAGCAGTTGACATTTTACACAGATTAGAAATGTGCGCTAGATGGCTGATAGTTGTAATATCCTGCTTGCATGATGTTCTTCCACTCATGCAAATGTGTCCTCCCTTTCCTCTCCTCCTCACTTTAGCTCACACCCTCAAAATCTGCTCCATATACTTGAGAGACTCTCTGGAGCAAATTGAGGAGGGAGAGGCATAGGAAATCTGGTCATGTCTGTTGGTCTGAAATCTATGCATTTATGACATGCTACATGAGCAGAGTTGCTTCCAGGGTTCAAAGGGGAACATCAAATCATTATTCTTTGTCTTTCTCTTGTAGCGCCCTGTTTCTGCACAGTCCCGATCAACAAATGCCAAATTGGTAGGTATTGGGCTATTATGTTTCTTCATTTACAAACTTCCATTTGCCTGTTTTAAAATTTAAAGTAATATATTTATTTTGTCTGCAGTGACTTTTAAGACACTATAAAGGAATGGTAAAGAGGTTCAGGGGAGAGAAATGAACATATGGAATGGCAGGAGCTGCAGGCAGGTGATAACCCTTAGTGTGCCTGCCTGCCTCTCTCCCGCACTTACTTTACCTAAAATTGCAGCCATTTGTGTCAAGTGAATCCCAACTTTGTTTGAGAATAAAGCACACACACTAAACAAGATTATGCATGCTCTGCAAAATATGCATGTTACTGCAACAAATTCAAAAATTAGATTATTTTGATAGAGTGTATGCATATTTCTGAAATATGGAGAAATACCAATGTAAGAGAGAAGAAGCACAAGAAAGATTGTACTAAGAGAAGAAGAAACCTTGGAGATTGGAGACTGGGTGCTCATAACTGACTTAATGATGGCAGAGGCAAGCACACACAACTGTTTGGTATTATTTTCATACAAAGTCAAAGAGGAGGTAATAAACACATCTTGTTCAAGAGAAGAAATGATACTTTCCCTTGATTATGCCTTAAAAATAGCAGAAGATCCACACTATAACTGACTGGAAGGATTACCGTTTATTATTATTATTAAGTAATGGGAAAGATTGCTGAACTAGATGAAGTTTCGGGCTGATCCAGTAAACCTCTTCTATGTTCATTCATAAGCCTGAGTTACTTACTGATAATAGGTCTTCTTTTGTCTAGGTTTCTATATGTCTCTTCTGAGGCAAATTCAGTTTTTGGTTTTTAAACTCAGCTTTTCTGTGTTAAGGGGAATATAGCCCATATCAAATAATGGGGCATATTGCTAATATTCATATCTTTATGGAGATGGATCAAGCTGAGCCTTTAATCTGTGGTGCAGCTGAACTTGGTTTTCGCTTCAGCTACTTTGATCTCAAGGTTTTAAAAAACTCTTTAAGAACTTATTATCTCAAGGTCTTTAAATACCTTTTGTTTTCAGCTTTGACAGTGCAGTTAGGTCAAAAATGTCTTGCCTGGATTTCAGCTTCTGCTGCCCCACCCTTTTGTTTGCATTTTGTACTTGCCCATTACTAACTCAAGCAGCCTTGTGACGTGAGATAGAGCTGAATGCAGGATATGCAATCTTCTGGCTCAGTAAAGATCTTTAGCTGTGGTCATTGTAACACTTGGAACTAGTGTAAATACAGATGAGCTGCATTTCTTTTCCTTACTGTAGCTTCATCTCCTAAGCAGGTTACTACTGCAAGACATGGGTTATCCAGCAAT
Organism: Podarcis gaigeae; assembly: GCF_964106915.1. Taxonomy (NCBI): domain Eukaryota; kingdom Metazoa; phylum Chordata; class Lepidosauria; order Squamata; family Lacertidae; genus Podarcis; species Podarcis gaigeae. The sequence goes on along the minus strand of NC_139678.1, from coordinate 30,811,082 downwards.
TGAGATCTGGAAATGTTACCCCCTGGGTACCAGAGCCAGGAATATGTGTCATGTTTTGCCCATAGAGACAGAAGCTGTGAATGCTGGCTCCTGCTATTTTGGGGTGTGGTTCTGTGGTCAAACACTGGGAATGTGAAGTTTGGCTTTGGTATTGAATGGGGTGTGGACTTGCTATAGTTGGAGGCAGAGAGTGTGAATCCTGGCATTGGTGCCCTTGGATTCTTCTGCCTCTTGAGTGTGACTCCTGGTTCTGATGCCTGGAGAGTGATGTCTCTTGCTGGGCAAATGACTTTGCTATTTGAAACCCCGTTAAAAATAATTGGAATACGATTAGAAGGAGGGGAAATGCTTAAATCAGGTTTCTCATTGTGATTCTACAGCGTTCTCGGCCGCTGTCTGCCAGTGATGCTGAGATGAAAAACCTTACACCCTCAGCAAAGGAGAAAACAGTAGGAAGGCATTTTGGCTCCATGCTGGGGCTCTCCATGGAGGAGGTAAGGGTTGTCATGTACTGTATTCGCTCACTGGACATGGAACATGTCCAGAAGAAGGGAACAATTAGTCACCATGAATGGGTGCATTTGGCTACCAGATGCCTCTGCCTTCTGTCAGCAGACTGAGACTGGCATCTTGGCAGCATAGATAGGGAAATTAAGGGACAAAGAATAAAATGGTTTGTCTTTTAAAAGTGGAACTGTTAATATTGACCCCATAACTAAATGATTCACAGGGATTATGTGTATGTCAATGCATTCCATCCCAAGGTTCACCCTTTCCATTATTTGTTTTAATTTATTTGAAAGATTTATTACTCACCTTTCATGAAAACTGATGCCACGTCAAGTTACATCAAGACGACAAAACCAATTCAAACCTAAACAACTAAAAAGCACTAATGCCTTTCATTGCTTGTTCTGATTCCAGATAAAAGTCTTGCGTCGAGTGAAGGAGGAATATGAGCGAAGAGGGGGATTCATTCGTATATTCCCTACGCCATTAACTTGGGACACTTATGGGTGAGCCAAAAATCTAGTTTTGATTCTTTCATCCTGGAATGATAGAAGACATTAGGAGGTAGAAGATGCAAATGCTAATTTATTCCCACCTTAGTGGTCTCAAAGACCATTCATTATGCTTTAAATTTCACTTTCAGGGTCTTTTTGCATATCAAACACTATTCTGTCGCCTTTTGTGAAATCTAATTCTTACCAGCTTCCTTATTAGTCTTACCTTTTCCTCCATTCCTGACAGATGAAGCTATTCCCCCCTCACTTTTCATGATAAGCTTTCACTTTTTCCTCACTGAGTCTTCCATTTTTAAATACTCCTAATCTGAATTTAAACTGACTCCCTTCCTCTTGGTTTTTCAGATCCTATATGGAGCACAAGACGACAATGAACTATATGCTGGCCTCTCGCCTTTTCAGCGACAGGTAGGAAAGTGGTTCCAGGAGTCTGCAATACAGAAGGAATTGAATTTAAAATTGAAATTAAGAAGGAGACCCATAGGAGGAAGGAGAAATGAAAGTGAACATGAAGAGCGGGTTGCTTGTAGACAAAGTACTGGGTCCATTGGGCAGTTGCTTGTAGAATGCGTTTTGGCTCTTAGCTCACTAGCTGGAGCAAACAGTAACGGAAATAGAGTAATTCACAGGCTTATAAAGAAGGCAATTCTCAAGAACATAACAATTGCCTTAGCTGTTCAGATGAAAGCCCTCCTCTATGGGTAAGCTAGCTCCTTCTGGAGGTTCATCAGAAGAGCCTGCTGGATCAGACCAATGGACCACCTAGTCCAGCATCCAGTTCTCACAGTGGCCAACCAGATACCAGTTGGCCAACCAAGCTGATTTGGGGAGTGAAGAGAGAAGGTGAAAAGCCTTGTTATGGAAGCCTTTCTGCGGGACTCTTGCTGATGGGATTCATTAGACAAATCCTGCCTTGGGCTTTTAATGTATCTGTTTTATGTTGATGTAATATAATTGTAATGTAATCACAATATTCTTTTTTCACTGTTCTGCAGAGGGTCAAGAAGATGCCTAATTTCTAAACGAACTCGGTAAGCAGCTTGTATAGGCAAGTTATTAAAGGAAAAAGGTTGGTTTTGTATTTTTGACCGTGCAGTTACCTTAGACTTTAGATGGGACTCTTTTTGTCAAACAATAGAAGGTTGTTTTCAAGGCTAATTGCTGTGTTTGGGGTAGTGAGAAATGTACCCTATGCACTGAGACATCCAGCAGGAGGTCTTTTACAGAGGAATTGGGGGTTTTTTTTGCGGTGGGGGCTGTAGTTGTGGAGGGAAGTGGTAACCTTCTGCTTCCCATTTTCTGTGATCCTCATTCCCTGGCCAAATATTCCTTGCATGGGAAATAGTCTTAAAAGTGTTTCTGTGTTAGGGGGTTCCCTCTTTGGTGGTCTGTGTCATTTCTTTGGATTTCAGTATCGTGGGACTGATTGTTGCTCTGCCATTATGAAATGGTTGTGAAAGCTGAATTAGTTACTTGCTATTATTGTTTTGCCAAGGTCCAATATTAATGTTCTAATGATTGCATAGTTAAACTCTCAACCAGCTGTTTTTAATGGTGTAAACTGGTGGTCCTGAGTATTGTGTTGCTGGATTTTTGTGATTTTCAATTACTACTTTAAACTGTGTGTTGGCCAGAGAACATCCATGGGGGGGGGGTCCCCAATATATAAAAAGTCAGAGGAGAATTCAAAACAAAATGTCAAAAGCATTATTTATTTATTTATTTATTTATTTATTTATTTATTTATTTATGCCCTGCCCATCTGGCTGGGTTTCCCCAGCCACTCTGGGTAACTTCCAGCAGAATATTAAAATACAATGATTCATCAAATAACACAAGCTTCTTACCTGGCCTATGTGGTCTCTGACCAGGAGTTTTCCCAGTTACTTGGTTGTAGAAAATAGTTGTTTCTTTAACCAATCTCTAAAAAGGGAGATCAACATAGACTACCTCAGAACAGCAAAACATGGACAAGCAGGAAATTGCCCCTGGGCATTCTAGACCCAGAGGGAAGTTCTTTCTGTGGCCCTGAAAACTCTATTGAGTTTTCCAGTTCTGCTTTTTCAGTAAGGAAAATCTGAAACTGAAAGAGAAGGATGTGCATAGTGCTGCAGCTAGCAGGACAAGTTTTGGATTGGGTAGCAGAGATTATGATTTTATTCTAAGTTGTGTTTTCCAGAAAATTGAAATTAAAACAGAAATTTTAAAATAGTGTGGCCAGTCCCTGCAGAAAGCAGAGCTTGGAGTCACTCCAAGGGCAGATGGGCAGAAACCTCAAGTTAGTGTAATGTACATAGATGTGTCATGAAAATTAATAAGTCTTTTAGGAAGAAAGAAATAGGTATAGTTTTGTTGTGTACTACCTGTTGGTGGTCCTTATAAAGAATTATTGTAGATGTATTGATATTTACAGATTAAGCAACAACAGTTCTTTGAGGCCATTAATTACCAATAGATCATGGATAGCTCAGTTGGTTAGAGCATGATGCTTATAACGCCAAGGTTGCAGGTTTGATTCCTGTGTGGGACAGCTGCATATTCCTGCATTTCAGGGGGTTGGACAAGATAATATTCAGGGTCCCCTCCAACTCTACATTTCTATGATTCTATTATCCCTGGACACTGGGCAGAGTGGCTTTCCTATCAGCTAGTTGTGCCCATTGACTCATTACAGTACTTATGTTTCATTTTCTCCAGTTGATCAGATAACAGAAGGTTAGAGAAGTATGAATTTCTTAGTGCAGCTGGCTGTTTGCCTGTGGAGAAAGAACATGACTTACAGTAAGGTCAGAACACAGAGGCATTAGCACAGTTTTAAGCAATAACTGGCTACTTCCCCAATGTTCAGAATCTTATTCAGTAGCCTACAGGTGGTGCTCCATTTTTCCTGGTCCACAGCACATGACAGACATACAGTGGTGCCCCGCAAGACGAACGCCTCGCAAGACGAAAAACCCGCTAGACGAAAGGGTTTTCCGTTTTTGGAGGCGCTTCGCTAAACGAATTTCTCTATGGGGTTGCTTCGCAAGACGAAAAAATCTTGCGAGTTCCCGCGTTTTTTTCTCACTTTTTTCTGCCCTTTCCCTAAGCGCTAAGCCGCTTATCAGCTGTTCCGCTGATAAGCCGCTTCTCAGCTGATCGCTAAAAGCCGCTAGACCGCTAATAGCGCTAATCCGCTAAGCTGTCAATGGGCTTGCTTCGCAAGATGAAAAAACCGCTAGACGAAGAGAATCACGGAACGGATTAATTTCGTCTTGCGAGGCACCACTGTAGATAACATTTCTGCTGCAGGCAAACAGTTCATAAATTGCAATTTGATTGTCACAGATCTTGATTTCTGGACAAAATAATCTAATACCTGTGTATCTGAAGAAGTGTGCATGCACACGAAAGCTCATACCAAGAACTGACTTAGTTGGTCTTTAAGGTGCTACTGGAAGGAATTTTTTTTGTTTTGACTATGGCAGACCAACACGGCTACCTATCTGTGACTAATACCTGTGAGATTTATTTTGGTTTAAGTCTGTTGCTTTCAGTAGGCTGTATGTTTTAAATTGTGGTTGTAACTTTTTTAGTGATAATTTTATTGTTTTATTGTTTTATCTTTTTTGTAGACTGCTTTGAAGTCTTTTCTATAATTAAGCAGTATATAATTTTAATGAAATAAATCTTGCATTTTACATTGTAGTGTGTAGTTCAATGAGCAAGCACTTGTTCTTTAGGTTGTCTACTCTGGCTCTCTTTTGATTAAAAGAGAACAAATAAATATTTAGCAAGCAGAATAATTCAAAACTAAGTCGGACTTAAAAGGAAATTCCCTATAATGTTCTTTGTATTCTGCACCATAGGAAAGTAAATCATTAATATTAAAGAGTCTTCACACATACAGCGAAGCTGAGAGAGGGATGCATTTCCATTCATTTCAAAATTCATCCCTGGAAAAGCCTCTCCTTCTCTTCTGCAGTCGGTTCTTCAGGCACAAGATGCCAGTTTCCAAAATCAGTTTTTTCCAGGCAGAAAGTTGCAGAAACCTTAGGTTTCTTGCATTTTAACTCCTCCTAGTTAACAAGATATATCATCAACAGGCACAAGACAGAGTTCAAAGGTGCAGTCTTTAAAATCACACAATTCTTGCTTTTTTATTCTTTAGAGGCCTTGACTTGCAACGTGGTCATCTCGCCGCTAGATGTCTCAGGACCGAGTCCAGGTAATAAAACTACTCACTCTCCCCCCCCTTTGGATTTACATAGGGCTTCACATACCCTTTGATCCCAACTAGGCAGTAGTTCAAAGCTTTATAAACTGGGGCTAGCTGCAAGCTCTTGTCCCCTCTACTCAGCCTCAAGTACAGTCTCTGCTTCAGAAAATTCACAGATCTCAGCAAGATCTCTAAAAGATACAAGTATCATAACTTCCTATTTTCTTTTCATAATTCCAGCATTGCAGACACTAGAGAATATTGCCAAATCTTGGAGAAACCTTATGAAACGTTTTTATCAGCATCTTCCACATTATTCCATGTATGGAGAAGCACTGAGTTCACTAGGCTAGGGTTTTTCTTCATATTTCCCCCCAAAGTTTGAACTCAGTGAACTCAAAGGCCACGTTGGGGAATTCTCAACCACCTGAGAACTCTGTTTCCCTTCAGCTTCTGAATACAGACATATTTCTGCTGAAGGGTTCCACCTCACAGTTGCTGAGTTTAGCCAGTATTTCTGCTCTTGGTTCATATAACCTTACAGGCTGTTCCAGTAAGACCTTGGGAGTCTTAAGTTACAGAATTATAATTAAAAAGTAAATCTGTGTGCATTTAAGGAGATCAAAGTTTAGGTTGCTTTAAAGTAAATGGAATTAATTCAAAACAAAATATCAAAAACATGGGAATAATAGTTAATATTTCTTACACACCTAGCCTATTGTGTCTGATCCGGAGGTCTTCTAAGTACTGTATTTTTAAAATGATTTATTATTTATTGAATTTGCATACCATCCTTCATCTGAAGATCACAGGACGGTTCACAACATTAAAATGAGAACACCAAATACAGAGGAAACAACAACAAAAAAAATTCCCCTCCCACAAACAAAGGCGATAGAATATTTAATCGGTCAAAGGCCTGATTACAGAGAACTGTTTTAGCCAATCTGCCAGAATATTGTCCACCCCTGCCAGATGGGTCGTTCTGTTAACCGAATGCCCTCCAGTCCACTTTTTCATTTGACCCACCCTGGTTCTGCTTGTTGCCTTCCAGGTTTAGGGGTGGAATAGACATTCCTGTTGAGGTCCTCTCAGTTATCTAGGAATTCCTTTTCACTGTGTGAGGTATTCTTGTTCTGTGTTAAAATACACTGTCTTGTATCTGTGTATGTGTGACATAATTTTTTGTGTGGAGCATGGTTTATGGACTTTGCTTGTATTAGGGGTTGAGGGGTCTCCTTAGCTCAGTCATTATGATCTGGAGCAGGGGTCCAGATCTAAGGCTCCTGGGCTGGGTCAGGCCCGTCTGAGTTGTGGATTTGGCCTGCGCCACGAAGCCAGAACTCGCTGTGAAACCAAGACTCCCGGCAATGGCAACGGGAGGAAGAGGCTGAGTGGCGGCGGCTCTGCCAATCAAATGCTGCACCTGGTTTACCTCAGCACAGCGCAGGGCAGTATTGTTCAAAGGGCACTGCCTGTATTCTCTAGTGGGAAGAGTCATCCGGTTAACCAAATGTCCTCCAGTCCCCTCTTCAAACAAAATCACAGTTGTACCAATTTTGGGTTTTTTGCCAGGCGCCTACTTGATTGTAGAAAATGCTATTTTATGTAGCTTCCTTTATTTAACCAATGCCTAGTGCTTGAGGTTAGACATATGGTTCTTCAGAACAGCATGGCATGGAAGAGGAGGAAATCACTACATTTTCTAGGCTCCAAATATATCAGAGGCACAGAAAACCACTTTTTAAAAAGCTTCTGACCCTGCCTTTTCATGGCAAAATCCAGTCTCTCACGGAGAGTGACGACAAATTAACTTTGTACATGTTGGTCACAAGATGCAAGGCTTTCACTGGCTAGTCAGTGATGATGTCATTTTGAGCTTTCCCTTACAGGAAGTGGAAATTAAGCATCATTTATACTGTGTTAATAAGTCTTTGTTCTTTCCCCTGCTCCTACAGTTTTCTATTGTTCCTTAGCTTGCGTTAATATATAGTTTTCTATTTTTAATTTTCTGGGCCACTTATGAGTGGTTCTCCCTGAAAACCAGCATATAAACTAATTAAATAAATTTTCACAACTTCACAAAGCAAAGTTTGCCAGAATATCAGATGTTCCGTTTACCATTCATAGGTCACATGCATTTAACCTTAAGTATCCAGCAGGATGAAAAAGTGGGGAGAAGATTTGGGAGGTTTTAATTCACAAAGGAAATGTCACAGGCTAATTCTAATGAAGTTTTAGACTGAAAAGATGAATAATTGACAAAACTTTAAAAATCCAACTAGTTTCCTTCACACAGGGCTGGCTCACAGAACTACACAAACCTGGGATCTTTAAAATGCATTGTATTACTTTTCCAGATTCAGAGTGATTACTACAACATTGTATGGCGCTTGAATCCATTGAAGCCCCCAAGTGCACCAACTCTCTCCCTACTTGTGATTCTCAGGCATCCAGTAGTGGAGAACTTCATTGTAGCCACTATATGAATCTAAGCAGCAGTTCTCAGTTTTCAGAATCCAGTATCCTTGTTATCCTTGCCTGCATTTAAAAAGGGTATTTCAGCATTTCTAGAATTGTTTTGCCTGATGACAATTGAGTCTCAATTCCCACAAGGGGGTGCATGGAATGAATTACTATTTTACATTCACCAGTAGCAAAATATACCTGTGCTGTGCTGGCTGGTGACTATCTGTTGCAGTGTTCTTGGCATCTGGAATTGCAGGGAATGCCCCTCCTAAAGTTTTATTGCCTTTCCTGGCATACCATTGGACATATTTTCTCAGCATACAGCTTCTTAGTGGAAAATAGTTTGCTTTTAAGAGGAAAGGAAAATGCTCAGGGATTTTTGGTGGAAATCTTTTTAAACTTCTTCTAAGACAGCTCTTCAGTATAGGAAAACAAATCTTAAAAACAATGAGTCCAATAAGTGATGGCTACTGCCATGGCCTAATGGTGCCCTGATTTGATTAGGATTTCAATGTTCAACACAGAGGCTGAGTGATGTCGCATATATCTTATAGCTGGTACGGTACTATAATGGCAGGAATGATAAAGATCTTTCTTCAGATCCTTGTTTTAGATCCTTGTTCAGCTGTGCATTGATAGGTAAGTTTTTTCTTTTTAAGGATAGCATACTTCACAGAGCTGTGAGGCTACAAGACTGTTCAGGAGTAGAGTAGGATACAAATGAAACAAATACAGTGGTACCTCGGGTTAAGAACTTAATTCGTCCTGGAGGTCCGTTCTTAACCTGAAACTGTTCTTAACCTGAAGCACCACTTTAGCTAATGGGGCCTCCCGCTGCTGCCGCGCCACTGCTGCACAATTTCTGTTCTCATCCTGAAGCAAAGTTCTTAACCCGAGGTACTTTTTTCTGGGTTGGCGGAGTCTATAACCTGAAGCGTCTGTAACCTGAGGTATCCCTTGTATTTGGGCAAGGCATGTCCTGGGAGTAGTCGGATAGTCCTCCCTGGTATTAACTTTCATGTGCACAAATCCAAGGAACTTAATGCTGCATAATCATAAAGAGACCAGTATCTTTCCAGTTGGGCCCATGAAGCAGATAGATGTATGAACAAATAAACTGCTTCCTTGTTCAGCCAGTTTCTTCCCCCCACCTCCCACCCCGGCCCTCCAGCTACTAACCTGTGTGTATAGTTATTATAGAAGCCTAATGCACATCATGGCTTGTTACACATGGTTCTCTGAGCCCCAGTAAATACACATGCACACATACATCCCCACTGCTTTGAAGAATGGCATAAAAACTTTTGCTCCCGCTAGTGTGACTGTGTGTGTATTCAAAGAGTATTAGTTACAGGTAGGTAACTCTGATTCTTCTGTACTCCTTGTGACTGGATAATTCTCAGAAGTGTAACACTGTACTTGTACTAACTCAGTCCTGTTTGTCTGGTGGTGTAGGAACAGTATAGATTCACTACAGAGACCAGCATATAGGTTTTATCTGGATATAGGTGGGAGGAAAGGCATTGAGGAATCTCCTTGTTCTTGTCTTTTGCAGTTTGAATCTTGCTGGAGAACTGGGTCTGGACATTATGGATTGTAATGCTCAGCTTCATGCTGCTCTGTATGAGCGGAAGCTCCTGTCACTAGAGGTACGGAAACGAAGGCGGCGTTTTGGCAAACTGAAACCAGGAAATGCAAAACTGTCAGGTACATGCGAGTCCTGCCTCTTTCCCCATATTATAACATTGGTGTCTGGGTTTAAATGGTGGTTAGCTTCTCTTGCCATGTGTAGATCTTGACCATATCTGGGCTAAAAGAAAAAAGATTGTGTACATCAGATATTTCCTGTGTTGGTGATCAGTTGCTAGCATGTATTCTATGAGTACACATGGTGCATGTGAGAACCTAATGTTTTCTGCCTTCCTTTACTTATCCTAAAATGTTGAGAACTGGACATCTGTTTTTGACAGGGACTTCGCAGTCAACTGACTTTGTCCTCAAGTCAGAAATGGAATGTGAAGAAGAGGAGGAGATAGTGGAGGAAGATGAAGAACTGGAGATACCTCGGGAGGAAACAGCTGGCTCTCTTAGGAACATGCAGGTGAAATTTAAGCCAGAGTTGCCAGAACAGGTGGAGCATCCCAAAAAGGAAAAGTTGTCAAAGGAGTCTGAACAGAAACCTGTCCGTGAAGCTCTGCTGCTTCAAGCCAAAACGGAACCAATGCCAAAAGATGCTGAGCTTCCATTTAATTTGCTACAGGTTTTACAGGAGAACAGTAATCTAAGGTAGGAGCTTTAATGAGATTTATTTGACTATCATTGTGGCAAATATGAGGCAAGCATGTAAACCAGAGTCCTTGTCCGCTTGTGAAAAGGCATGTTTTTGTACTACACCCCTGTTTTTTAGGTTGTAGAGGAATTGCTTCATAAAACGTATGCTTTGGCCTCTTAATCTTCCCTAGGCCAATGGATGGATGCTACTGTTGATGCCCTGCATTCATTTAGTGCCCCAAGTGTACCAGATGCTATACAGAATACTAAAATAGTTTGTATACTTGTCCGGTTGGCTTATTCTATTTGCCTTCTGGTGGGCAAAAGTGAAGACAGTGTTGATAAGAAGCAATGAGAATGAGGTAGGGTGTTCTAATGTTTCAATAGAGAACTTCCATTGCTAGTGTTTAGGTAGGGGTAGAGAAATCCATTCTGGTGACACAGTACATAATTTGCTTGTTAGTTCTACTTTTTCCTTTGCTATCTATTCTTAGCTAACCCACTGTAGGAGTTAGGTGAGTTACTTTTTGAAGCATGATAAAACAAATGTATGGTATGTGGTACAGGGGATCAAAAAGGAAGAACAATTGAAGGGTTAGAACAAACAGGTCCTTGGGTGATATGTCTTTCTGCTTTATGATGTAGAGTTGTATTGAGACAATAAATTGTCCTACATGCTCACCTTGAATAACTTGCACAGTCCCTCTTGGGGTTTAGAGAGAAATGGATATACAGCAAAATCTTAGTATAAGTTTCACACCACCAAATGTTGTTTCTCCCCACCTCCCACCCCTGAGGTTTTGTTTTTCAGAGAAAGCTTCCCTGTTTGAGACTTGAGTTAGTTTTTCTTATTTAGTCTGGGAAACATAGGAAGTCTCCTTTGCATGGCACTTTTGAGGGAGTTTTCCTGTTTTAGTGGACTAATCAAACTACTCATGAGAAGCAAAATCATAGCTTCAGAACATGCTAGAACCATGATGACGATAAATTGTTTCAAACTTACCCTAATGTTCATGTGGGAAGTAGTCAACCCCACTTTCTGTCCTACTATAGCCTCCTGTGGTATTCCAGTGAGAGAATGAGGAACTCTGCTACCCAGACGTGTTCTTCTGGATGTCTATTTTGAAAAATGAGCTAGAGTTTTAACTTCATTTTCTAAAATGGACTGCCAGCAGCAAATTCTGTTGCCATAGATGCTGCTTTTTCATGTCCAGGTTGGCAACCAGATGTGGTGGGAATTTGGGGCCTCCAGTTGCTGCCCAAGATTGTAAAATGGTCCTTTGCCCTGTGTACTGAGGGGTTCTTTGTCGAAAAACAAAGGTGTTTATCTGTACTTCTGACTGCTGTCTGTGCCTCTCTGTTTCTACAGCAAAGTTCAGGCTCGCAGGGCTTTCTCTGCCTATCTGCAACGTGTGCAGCTGCGCCTGATGAAAGAGGCTGGAGATCAGGTCCATAATCCTGCCTGGGCTGCCAAAGAGGATGAGCAGATGGTAAGAAATTGTTTGCTTGCCCTACTCCTTTCAGGGAGGAGCCCAGCTCATCTTACTCCACGTTCCTGAATTGCAGTTAGTGTAAAGCTGATTCCCATCAGCTTGAGCTAAACAGCTATATCCTGTTAACTCATCCTGCCTCTGTTACTGAAATGACTTTAACTCCTCTCTGAACCAATGTAGACTGTTGGTGTGCAGAGCAGGTAGAAGAGGTGTACTTTGGAGTCTAGGATAGAAGAAGCATTTTTGAATATTGCTGAGGTGATGGCCACCTGTGATTGCCATCCTTTATTTTATTTTATTTTATTTTATTTTTATTCTTATTTTTATTTTTTGCATAGCCTCCCTGAAGCCCACTTCTTAGTTTAAGCTCTCTGTATGTCAATCGGTTTCCAGGTATGACTTTGAGTTGTCTGCCGGTTTCCCCAGACAGTAGCTAAATCATTATACTCTATCTGAGGCAGTTGCCTTACAGTGCTTATTGACTTCAGTCCACATTTCTAGTCCTTGCCCTCAGCTGGCAGCCCACATGGAGACACTGTGAAAATCCCGTATGGTTAGAGAGCCAATCTAGCTCATAGATTAAAACCCTTATGTCAGGAATTGGGAATAATCAGTGTGCCTCAGTGGAAAATGTTACCCTTGCTCTTTCCAAGTGGAAAATTGAAACTGGTTCTCTGAGAGCTGCTTTGTCTGCTATGCTGTGAAAAATAATGTTTAAAATAACAGATCAAAACAGCCTAATATAATGCTAGTGAGAGGCGAGCTGTGAAATTCAACGCTTTGGCTATGAAGCAGTTTACTTGCATGCTAGCAGGGCACCTAACCAAAAGTAAATCCAGAGTGGAGACAGAATATGTTTGAAACTAAACACTCACAGCAGGCGTCTTGCTCTAGCACTCACTTTAAAGTGGGGGTAGTTCTCCCTGCCATTGGCTGATGGCATAGTAGGAGGGATTGGTGTGGTTTTTGAGGCAAAGTTGGTGCAAGGCACAGAGCATAGAGAGTGACCAGAGGTGGTGCAAGAGATGCATGAAGGTGACAATAATATAAGTGGTCAGAGTTTTATTTGAAAACCTGCTATCCTTAGAGAGATGCACTTTTGTCTGCAGTTATTTTCAGCAATCATAGATTATGTTAGAATCCCAAGGCTTTTGCTTTGCACCTTTTTGTCAGAGTTTACTTTTATTTATTGACTTTTTGCAACCCATTTTCTCTTATCCTCAACCCAAACACACTTTGAAAATCGTTTCTAGTAGAGTGATGTATATGAAGATAAGCAAATGGGCTCACTCTTTGATTTTTTTTCTTGGTGGCAGGAACTGGTTGTTCGCTTTTTAAAGCGAGCAGCCAATAATCTTCAACAGTCTTTGAGAATGCTGCTCCCGAGTCGGCGCCTGGCCCTGTTTGACCGTAGGCGCATCTTGGCTCACCAGCTAGGTGAATTCATCATCTGCTATAATAGGGTGAGTATGGCATGTGCCAGCTCAGTTCTAACACAGCAGAGGATTTATGCAGATGATCTAGAGCAACACTCCTTGTTTTGTTTTATTGCTTCTAGGGTTGGCCCAAATGTTTCAGAGAAGGAGGGAAAGCAGAAGCATGAGTCATTCATATTCCTGCTTTCTGTCCTACTGTAATGATTGAATAGAATCTTTTTGCATGTTACCTACGGGTGATCCATGAACTTCTGGAGCTCACAGATGGTATTGTGAAATTCTCAAATTTTGTTTCTGATATTACAGGATAAGCAGAAGCTTCTTTTTTCGAGCTTTCGCCTTCCCTGTTTCTTCATAATGAAGTGCAGGAACCTACATTTATATCTTGCCCACGGTCAAATGGCAAAATGCATGCGCATTTTTTTTGGAATAAATTTTTATTAGTTTACATCAAAAATAAAAGACATATTAGTTTCACATCAAATTTTTCACAACTTATTCCTTTTCAGGACTTCCTTCAGCTTTTCCGTAAATCATCCATAGTTATTATTTAAATTACGCATTTCTTAAATTTATATTGACATTATTTATATATTTCTTTCTATTCCCTTTAGACAATACTTCTTAATTTTTCACAGTGCTTCTTTAAATCCCTTTAGCGTTATCTGTCCCTCACTTATGTGTTCCAGGTATTCCACAAATTTCCCCCAGTCCTCGATGAACTTTTGGTCTCTTAAATATCTGATCTTCCCTGTCAGTTTGTCCAGCTCCGCATAGTCTAACAGCTTCATTCTCCATTCTTCCACAGTCGGTATTTCCTGTTGTTTCCATTTCTGGGTCAGTAACACTCTTGCTGCTGTTACTGCATATTGAAAGAATTTACAGTCCTTTCTTTTTATCTCAGGGGACGCAGGTGGCGCTGTGGGTTAAAGCCTCAGCGCCTAGGACTTGCCGATCGAAAGGTCGGCGGTTCGAATCCCCGCGGCGGGGTGCGCTCCCGCTGGTCGGTCCCAGCGCCTGCCAACCTAGCAGTTCGAAAGCACCTCCGGGTGCAAGTAGATAAATAGGGACCGCTTACCAGCGGGAAGGTAAACGGCGTTTCCGTGTGCGGCTCTGGCTCGCCAGAGCAGCGATGTCACGCTGGCCACGTGACCCGGAAGTGTCTCCGGACAGCGCTGGCCCCTGGCCTCTTAAGTGAGATGGGCGCACAACCCCAGAGTCTGTCAAGACTGGCCCATACGGGCAGGGGTACCTTTACCTTTACCTTTTTATCTCATTTCCTAATATTCCTAACAGAAAGACTTCTGGTTTCTTTATAAATGTATATTTTAAAATCATCTTCAATTCATTATATATCTTTTCCCAGAAGTCTTTCACTTTCTTACATTCCCACCACATATGATAAAAAGTACCTTCTTTTTCTTTACACTTCCAACACTTATTACATGTCTTATACATTTTTGCTAATTTTACCGGTGTCATATACCATCTATAAAACATTTTCATAACATTTTCTTTTAACGTCATACATGCAGTAAATTTTAAACCTTCCTTCCATAGTTTTTCCCAGTCCTCAAATTGTATGTTATAACCCACGTCTCTGGCCCAGTGAATCATTACCGACTTAACTTCTTCATCCTTTAAATTCCATTCTAACAACAACTTGTACATTTTGGATAAGATTTTACCGTGATTATCTATAATTTCAATCTGAAATTTAGAATCCTTGTCCACATAGCCATGCTCCTTACTGTCTTTCCTAAACATTTCGTTTATTTGGAAATAATGCAACCAGTCATATACATATTATTTAACCTGTTCATATGGTTTCAATTTCCATTTTCCTCCTTCTTTAAATAGCAATTGACTATATGTTGTCCGTGGGACGCGGGTGGCGCTGTGGGTAAAAGCCTCGGCGCCTAGGGCTTGCTAATCGAAAGGTCGGCGGTTCGAATCCCCGCGGCAGAGTGCGCTCCCGTTGCTCGGTCCCAGCGCCTGCCAACCCAGCAGTTCGAAAGCACCCCCGGGTGCAAGTAGATAAATCGGGACCGCTTACTGGTGGGAAGGTAAACGGTGTTCCGTGTGCTGTGCTGGCTCGCCAGACGCAGCTTTGTCACGCTGGCCACGTGACCCGGAAGTGTCTTCGGACAGCGCTGGCCCCCGGCCTCTTGAGTGAGATGGGCGCACAACCCCAGAGTCTGTCAAGACTGGCCCGTACGGGCAGGGGTACCTTTACCTTTATATGTTGTCCACTTACTTCTCATATTAATTTTCTTTACACTCATAACTTCTAAAGGAGATAACCAGTGTGGCACTCTAGGTTCTAATAGGTTTTTATACCTATCCCATATTTCAATTAAAGGACCTCGAAAGATGTGGTTCTCAAAACCTTTATGGACTTTCTTTTTCTCGTACCATAAATACGCATGCAATCCAAATCTATTATCAAACCCCTCTAAGTCAAGCAATTCCTTATTTTCTAATTTAATCCAGTCTTTCAACCAGCAAAGGCATGATGCCTCATAATACAGTTTCAGATCCGGCAGGGCAAAGCCTCTCTCTCCTCCTGCTCCTCAGGTAAATCCAACATGTGCATTATGTGTGTTTTGCCATTTATACTTGGTACTTTTTGTACCAAAGAATGAATTAGCTTTTACTGTATTGAATAGTTAATACCCAGCATCTGGGTAGTGCAGAAGAATTTGCATTTTTATATTTTCAAAGCATTAGAATTATTTTCACAATCAGGATTTTTTGGGGGGGTACATGTATAACCATACATGATTTATTGCAGCAAAAACAGATCAGTCAGGATTTTAAGAAACAAATGTTTAAGCTACTAAACGTCTTGAGGCACAGATGTGTTTATTTCACAATTTGGACTCAAGACAAATTTATTTCACTCAACTGAGATAACTGTATATACATTTTGAATAAAAGCTCCTTGTCTTGAGCAAGATAAGCAAAACTCATCTTGTTACTGAAGTCTGTTACCATGAAGTTACATTCCAGTGGTAAGAATATTGTCTTCAGTCCGGTGCCTCAGGCATAGCCATGCTGCTACAAGTGCATTTGAGAAGCTATCACTGGCTACCTGAACTAACAGATCATGTTTTGGAGTTTTTGAAGTGCAGGAGAAGATATCATGGAATACTCACTGAGGTCTTGTTTAAAAGATAACCTTTATAGCACAGAAGCACATTGGACATTTTTACAGAGAAGCATTTGAATATGTCACTGGGCTGCTTGTAGTGACACTGCTGATTTCTCTAGTCAGAGGTCAGCCTAAAGATCAGTATAGTCCCCGTGTGGCTCAGGAGTGTCACGTTCACCAAGTGGAGGTCTTGCACAGCCTCCATCCAAGTACTCTTCCTGAAATCACCCAAAGTGTTACGTAATGTAGCAGTGTTGTTGTTATATTTATCAAACACTTTCTACTATAGAGTTTCTAAGCAGCTTATAATAGGAAATTAATTCAATGCAGATCCCAAAACTTTTTCTAAGAACACAAAAATAATTATATATTGATTATAAAAATGGAAAGCAGAATTCCTCTACAGTTGTATCAGCAAAAGACTAAAAATAGCTATGATAACAGCGCAGATGGTCAAATGCTAGGAAAACAGAAAAGTGTTTGCCTACTGCTGAAAAGATGTTGGCACAGGTGAGTCTCCCTGGAGAAAGCATTCCATAGGGAGGGGGCCAAAAATGCCCACTCTCTGTACCACACTCCAAACTTCTCTTGGAGCGTGGACCTGCGGAAAGACCTCTGATTATAATCTCAGGGTCCAGGTAGGCTCCTGTCAGAGGAGGTGTTCATAAACTATTGGGATCCTAAGCCATATAAGGCTTTATAAGTGAAAACCAGGATGTTAGACTGGACTCAGCAATATACTGGCAGCCATTGCAACTAGACCAGATCAGTGTATATGATTGGACACTGTTCCATGTCAGCAGTCTGGTCGCTGAATTCTGCACTAGTTTCCAAACCGTCTTAAAGGAAGCCTCACCTGTAATGCATTGCAGTAATCCAGCCTTGAAGTTACGTAGAACATAGACCCTAACAGGAAGCCTTTATGGGCAGAAAAGCTGGTTTGAGAGCTTACTTAATTTTACTTATTTGCAGGAAACAGATCAAATGGCTCAGAGAAAGTTAATGAAGAATCAGGAGGATGAAGAGGAAGGGGTAGATGCTGAAGGCTTTCACAAATTTGTTACTAAGGCAAGGTATGAATTTACTTTAAAGCAGGAATAATTGTGCCAGGCTCTCGTATCTTGAACTGCAGCAGAGGGGGAGTTGTTGGCACTATGCTCAGTGGTTTGGGAGGCACTGAGGGCTAGCAAAACGCTTCTTTTACCCCTTCCTAGGTGGGAAAGAACCCTGGATTTTGAGGCTTCCTTTAGCTGCATAGGCCTCTTCTATGAGCATAATTTTTAAATGCCACATGGCAGCTGATATGTGGGGGATAAATTCTGCAATGGTAACAGGTATGTGCAGCCAAGGAAAGCCTGTGAAATGCAGGCTTCTTTCTTGTGCTCCTCAAAGTGGTGATGGCAGAGAATGAAGGGGAGAAAGAAGATTTCTGTGGCTGCTTGTACCTGTTCCCTGGGCAGAATTTGAATCAAGCTCATAATCCAATGAATGGGAGTTAAATCCTGCTGCGTTGGCTGCTACTGCCTGTTCCTAGCTCAGAACAGGCACCTGTAAGCCAATGCAGAATCGAATTCTACGCTCCCACCAATCAAGGTGTTTGATAAGTGGGTGTGGTTTGGGGGAAATGGCATTGGCCAAGATTGGCCTGTGGCCTGGATATTCCCTACCCTTTATGTAGGGCTTCTGTTCGTGTGAAAGGATTTATGTGAGCACAATTCTACATGCATAGAAACTCCCCTCTCGCGTGCTGTCGAATGCAGAAAGGTTGGGAGCAGCAGGCATAAGCCTGTGCTCCTCCATCTGTTCATTATTGAAGCAGGTGAGGTATTTGACCTATCGTTGTCTTCAGTTAGTTTTTCCTTCTGTGTCTCTCTCTTTCATAGAATCAGAGTAGAGTTGAAAGGGACCCCAAGGGTCATCTGGTCTACCCCCTGCAATGCTGATGCTTCAAGAGTCTCTCTGTATCTATTTCAGTTCTGTCACCACATTGTAAAAACTTGCCACTTGCTCCTTTTCTACTCTTTTCACATCTTAGCGAAAGTGATCTTGAGGAAGTGTTGACTTTTTACACACACAAGAATAAGTCAGCAAGTGTCTTCCTGGGAACAAATCCTGGAGTTACACAGAATAGTACCAGCCAGTTGGAAGGTAAGGCCAAAGAAAGTGAGCATACTTTTTGCTGCTTATCATTGTTACTGACAACTTCCCACAGAGAGATGGAGAAACATAGGCGCAGTATTTTTTTAACCCTCCCCCAATTTTCTCATTTTACATACTCTTCACAAAGGAGAACAAATGTATACTTTAGTCTCCCTAGCTGATGTGTGGAAATACCAAATTGACAATAATTTTCAGTGCTGGAATGGATTTGTGCTTGTAACATACTGTCAAGTTATTTACCATATTAAAAAGCAGTGGTGGGTAACACATTGGAAAGCCTTGTTGCATACTGTTCTCCAGCAGAGTTATAACTGGGAATTCTCTCTCCCCCCCCCCCCCCAATTCCAAACTTCATTTCAGATCAGCCAGAAACAGTGGAAGAAGCTGCAAAACAGCAACCTGAAATCCCAGTGGAAAAGGAAAATGTGGCAGAGAAACTGAGAAGTGACCAACTCAAAGCAACCAGACTATCCAGTGAGTGAGAATAATGGAGAGGACAAAACTAGCAATACATAACATTAGGAACAGGTGCTGGATGTTAGAGTCTGACAGAATTTTATGGCTTCTTTTCGAATTCAGGCACATTTATAATTGGTGGCTGCAGCAATAAATGGTCTTTCTTAACAAATCTTCCACTGACATTAATATTTATAACAGAATAATCAGCCAGCTGACATGCTAAAAATTGTCATTTCCTCCCAAATTCTAAACCCATAATCTAAAGTTAATCATGGTCAGAATTCTTTGCTATATTTCCATTGCGGTGTCAGTAACAATGGATCAGACAAGTGGAAAGTACTCAAGTCCACTGTTGGAGAACTTGTGGCCCTTTAGATGTTGCTGGATTCCTTATCAGCCCTAGTCCAGCATCTTGTTCTCACATTGTTCAGCCAGATGCGTATTGGAAGCTCGCAGGCAGGACCTGAATGCTGCAGCACTCTCCCTACTTGTATTCAGAGGCAGTTTAGATAGAGCATGGACATCATTTTAGAAGACTTATTTGAAAAATTCAGTTGTAAAAAAAGCATGTTATGGAAAATAGTTGTGTAGTCTGCCTTGTATAATATCTCATGTCCTTTGTTTGCATAAGATGGAATTCAATATAACGCTGTGTGGGGCATGTGGGGGGCAATGAGGTTTACTTGCGCAACAAGACTTTTCTATCCTCTTCTCCCCCGCATGGCCCACTAAACCTGTTTTGGGTTTCCCCTCAACCTTCCAGATTTGTGGGACTTGTGGGGGAAGATGGGGAGTCCCATAGCACAAGCAGATCTCATTCCACACAGTCAGTAACTCAGTTGAATTTCAGCCATTGTCCTTCTGTACTATTTTGTAAAAGGCTACTCTAGCGTAATTGTGAATATAGTAGTACCTTTGTTCTCAAACACCTTGGTACTCAAACGCCTTGCTTCCCAAATGCCAAACACCCGGAAGTAAGTATTCCGGTTTTTGAATGCACCAATCAGAGGATGCACCTTGGTTTTCGAACATTTTGGAAGTCAAACGGACTTCCAGAATGGATTAAGTTTGGCGCTTTTGTTTTTGCTATTTATTTTGCGTTTTTGTTTTTGAGGCTTTTTTGGTTAATTTGTTTTTGTGACTGTGTGGAACCCAGTTCAGCTATTAATTGATTAATTATGTGACTGTGGAAATGGATAAAAGCCCCCCATCCAAACAATGACTATCATCAGTGCAGGTAAGAAAGAATTGTAATTGCAATTTTTATCATCTAGAGTACTGTCTTACTTATTTTATAATACAGTACATTGATTATTGTTTTTGTTTTATGGATAATGGTCTTGTTACATAGTAAAATTCATGTTAAATTGCTGTTTTAGGGGTTGTTTTTAGAAGTCTGGAACAGATTAATCCATTTTGCTTTACTTTCTATGGGAAAGTGTGCATTGGTTTTGGAACGCTTTGGTTTTGGAACGAACTTCCAGAAGGAATTAAGTTTGAGAACCAAGGTACCACTGTACTAGATTTGTGTTTTACTTCAATGTTCTGATCAGATTGGATATGTCTTTTTTTACAAAAAAAATAGGGATGCCCTCTTCGGCAGAAGATGAACAGAATGCACCGCAACCCAGCCTCCTTAGTACGTCTTCCTTTGTTCCAAGTGCCATCCTTCCACAAAGCATCAACTCCCAGCTATCCTCTCATCCTGCTGCCTCAGATAACGCACAGGTGCCTGATCATCGCCCAGGGCTCTCTTTTTCATCTGGTTCTAGACTGACTCCTTCCCCTTCTCTCCAAAGCACAGCACCTGACATCTGGTCTAACACAGCAAAAATAACACCCCGCCTGTCCTCAAACAATGCAAGCTTACACCGTTGTCGGTCTGGCAGTTACACTGCCAGCCCCTTCTCTTCCTTTCAGAGTGCTTTGCAGATCTACAGCCAGAGACTGTCCCGACCAGCTTCAGCAAAAGCGGGTAAGCCATATCTGGCTGCTTAGCTGGCACCATATTGTAATATTTTTACTGTCTAGCAGTATTCAGAATAGCTCGAATTGGCACAAAGGGTCAGAATGTGGCTATGCAAGCAAAATTTAGGGAAATACTTACTTATGGCTTGCTAAAAATAATAATACAGTTAATCAGATTCAGAAATTGGCCTCTAGTTAAGTCCTAGATTAATAATACATGTGTGGAATTATTATTATTATTATTATTATTATTATTATTATTATTATTATTATTATTTTGGCGACTTCCAGAAATATAGGATCATTTTGCCTCTCCAATTTAGCTGCTGTTGGCACATGATACGGCTTGGCAGTGATCCCCGGCAGTCCAGGAAGTGATCATTAAAGGTTACGCATGTGAAACTGCTTAGGGCAAAGTGTAGGGCAGCAACAGAAAGTAACCTGCATTGAAGTATGAATGGATGACTCAGATTAATAGCTCTTTGGAATAATTCTGTATTTGTACTGTGAAGCAGCTATTCTGCTCACATTATCAGGCAATATAGCTCTCAGCTGTCCGAGAACTTTGTCACTAATGATACACATGAAGGGTTTAAATATGGAGACTGTTGCCATTTTTGGTATGGCATATTCTCACATCCTTGGTGCTTTTCAATTGCCAATTGGGCCACAAGCACCTGAGAGCTTCTTGCATACAATGTTTCTTTTTCCTTGTCAGTTTCTAAGTTTGGTAGCTTTTCATGTTGGTGGCTTGCAACTCTCTCACTTCAAAATAGTACTGCAGCATTTTTCTTAACAATGGTATTTCTAGGTGTTCTATTCTGCACTTCTTTCCTGCATTCACATTTTTGTGATGGTTCCTCTCTTTTCAAGTGCCCTCCCTGGGGAGGCCCTCCTGAGACCTCACTACTAAACATTGTGGCAAAGAATTTAGCATTGAAGGATTCGATATCAGTAGGAAGTAATGTCAGTAATTGCCAGCTGTTTACGCTATGCTTGTCCTGCATCTGCTGTCATATTGGGACTGATTCTGCCCCTGAACCACAATTTTGTAAGTGGTGTGTCTCAGTAATCATCAGCCTCTCAAGTAGGCCTTGGGGATAAAAAACCTTGAGAACCTCTGCTTCGTTAGACAAGGATGAGATGACAATAGAACTGCAAATGGCCCAGTGACCTTTAAGGTGTTGAAGGGGATGTTAGGCTCTAGCTAGATTTAGCTGTTTCAGGCTTGCAGTCCTGAGGGATAGGTGCCAAAGCCGAGAAATGCAGATAAAGTCTGCTCAGATGAGACTGAGATTTCCCAAGAAGTGGCAATACTACCCCACAGTGGTAGTATTGGTGAGCTTAACTCTGTTGTATCAAACTCCTGTCTTTCACCTCTTCAAAATTTCGAACGGTAGGTTTTTCTTTGAACCTTCTTTCTCAGAGTTTTGATTTTTTCTTCTGGTTTAACTTTGTCTTCTAAATATAACTCTGCTACACTATGTACCATATATTGTGTTTTTAATATTATGTTGGCAGCTGCCCAGAGTAGCTGGGGAAGCCCAGCCAGATGGGTGGGGATAAATAAATAAATTATTATTATTATTATTATTATTATTATTATTATTATTATTATTATTATTATTTTATTATTATTATTATCATCCATATATAAGATGACATTTTTTGCTAAAACAAATTAGTAAAAAATTGGGCATCATCTTATACACAGATGATGAATGAACAGGCGTAAAAGAAACAGCGGCTGCCATGTAGAAGCTGCTGGAATGCACTTGCAAGGCTGATGCTTGCCTGTTGCTCAACAACTCAAGGGTGCCCTGCAGGTCGGAGCTGCTGCATCACTCTGGCGGGTGCATGCCTACCCCTAGCGCCGATGGATCATGCTCAGTCATTAAAATATTGATTTATTAGTTTCTGGGTCGCCTTATACATAGGGGGCATCTTATACACATAAAAATATGGTAATATTTAGCCATGGCTTCCTTTAGAAACCAGAATACTTTTTCCTGGTTCACTTTTTGCTTATTGGTTTTTACAACTTTTCAAGTCATCATTTTTCAAGAAAATTAAATTTCCCTATTCCTATAATTTGTCCTTTATAAGTAGGATGCAGTGTTCTGGCAGGTGTATGGGGTGTTAGGGGAGGTGTAGTACCTCTGGTGGGAGGCACTTTGTGATCCTTCTGAGGTAGTATGTCTACCTTTGGTCCCCACCCTGCACACAGCTCTCACTTGTGGCTCCTAGAACCTGTCAGCATGCAACAGTAGCCACACACTGGGAACAGCTTCAACTAGCCAACTAAGCTAGGTGTGGGTAGCTGATGGGTCTCAAACCCTTGGTGAGTTAGGGACTTCCCCTGCCTGTGAAGACACACTCCTGCAGATTGAGCATACAAGACCAATAATGGATGCAGCAGTGAAGAAGGTGGAAGTGAAGGGCAGACAGGGCTCATCAACCTGGAAAGGTAGCCCATCTAGGAGAAGGAAAACTTTGATCCTAAACCTCTGCTGCCTTCTTCTTTGGGAGAAGAAAAGGCTAAGGAGTAATCTCTACACAAATCCGGAGTGGAGTCCCTAAGATGGTTGGATGGTGCCTTGTATGCTTCCTTCTGGCAACTCCTGCAGCCAAGCTGGTGCCAAACGTTTTACTGTGCTTTCCTTTGGACCTCATCAGCGAGGCCGAGAGGGGGGTCTTGTCATCTGGGCAGCCCAGGACCTCCATACACACTGCCCAGGCTTGTGCCCCAGGGAGATCATAGAATAATAGAATCATAGAGTTGGAAGAGCCACAAGGGCCATCGAGTCCAAGCCCCTGCCAAGCAGGAAACACCATCAGAGCACTCCTGACATATGGTTGTCAAGCCTCTGCTTAAAGACCTCCAAAGAAGGAGACTCCACCACACTCCTTGGCAGCAAATTCCACTGTCGAACAGCTCTTACTGTCAGGAAGTTTAGGTGGAATCTTATTAGGTTCCTAATGTTTAGGTGGAATATTCTTTCTTGTAGTTTGGATCCATTGCTCCATGTCCACTTCTCTGGAGCAGCAGATCACTTTGGTGCTGCTAATGCATGTTTGACTTCACTCCCGGAGGCACACTCCATTGTCTCTTTAGACAGATGAATGCCAACATAGTGTTCTGTATTAAACCTTCTCTGGATACAAAGAAAAAGAATGGAGATTTAAACTGTTTTGTACACAAAGAAGGGTGTATGAAGTTGGAATCAGCCAGAGAATTTAACAGTAGAAACTGCAACACAGCCGTTCAGAGGAGAATATATCAGTAGGTTCTGTAGAAAACACCGTGGTTCTAATTGGTTGTGCAGATGTTTGTGTCTTGCCATTTTCAGACACACAAGGCAGATTCTTTACCGACTAGTACAAAGTCTTGCAAAGTAATTTTTTTCACCATCTTTAGCAGATTCAAGGAGTCACAGCCCAAGCAAACAGCGTGGTGGATCTGCCAGAGTTAACAAGGATGGGGATGACTCCTCTTCTGAGAGCAAGCAGTACAGTCATGGTCTTGTTACAACAGAACTGCAGAGACTGGCAGAGAAGCAGGCAGCCAGGAAGTACTCTCCTTCCAGTCACATCAGTCTCCTTACACAGCAGGTACAGTGGCAGCAGTCTTCTATGGAACGAAGTCTGTGCATGAGTGAGAGAGAGCTTGGACAGAATGTTTTTGCTAGTTAATGGTTTTTAATGGATCTCGGGCAAAACCTGATCACATCACTTTAAAATGCTCATTATGTTCTCTCTCAGTCTGTAAGGGGTCTTGTCAAGGGCAAAAGGTTGTAGGGAAATAATTTCTTTTTGAATTAGACTTACACCAGAGGATACTGGAAGCATTACATATAAAATGTAGATGCAGTTCTGCCAGAGGCACAGGTCAAAAGAAAACAATAATAGAGCAGACTGTGATGAAATACCCAAATATCTGATCTTTAATTCTGCTGTCATGAAAGTGAATAATAAAATTATTGAGGTTTGTTTGCACAGTTGGGACTTGTGGATGATGGAGAGCCTACCAGCTGTTGAAACTGTGAATAAGGGAGGGAGGGGGTTCTCTTCCACCATGATTTAGTATGGTTAGTCAGGTCACAGGAAGCTTCAGGGAGTTGATTTACTCTCTCCTCCTACATTCATGCAGATGAAGTAGGAGCAGAAAGAACTCCTATAGTTACCCCACACCAACCTGACCTTCCCAATAGGTGGACTTATCTTTTTAAAGCAACAGGCAACTTGCTCAAACAGCCTTGGATCTCCCCTGTCTGGGCAAAGGATCCTTCTGGAGGAAATGAAGAAACGAGTGTTTTGAGAGGATGGATGTAGCAGCTAAAATAGAAGGGATGGTGTGAGGCAGCAGCTGTGCCATCTTCTGCTGCTCCTTTCACAACTCTCGGGTGGGGGGAGTTCTCCTTTCTAGTGTGGTGAAGCAGCGTAGTAGTTATACTTGTGTGATTAAACAGTTTCCAAGACTGTGATCCTAATTACAACAAGAAGTAAGACAGCAAGCAAAGCTTTGCAACCACTGTTATTTTTATCACTGTCAAATCCCTGCAACTGTCAAGCAGATATTGCTTGTAGAGGTAGAAATTAACCATGATCTAAGTTACTATATTACAAATAGGAATAAAGGCAACTAAGGCGATTGCTTAGCACCGGTATTTGGTAGCGGTTATGGAATTAGGTGCCCACAAGAATGTGCAACTTTATATGGAAAAGAGTTACCATTCCTGAAGGCTAGTCTGCTTGCCTGGGACTGGTGGTGGATCTGCTAAAGTGCTCTTGCTTCTGTTTTTCTGTGCTAACGAGTCTGTTCCTTCTCCTTCCTTTCACTTCTTCCGTTTCCTATTTTTCCTCCTTTTAGACAAGAAAGGGTTTTCTGTATAGAAGGCTATTGAAGTAGTTGTGACTGAGCAGTTTGGAAGTAACGTTTCATTGTTTTCGGCTTCAGTCCTAGACTGTCCATTAATGATCCTAGTCTTCTGGTCTCTAGTTGGTCAAAGCCAATAAAATTTTTGGCTCAAAATTTAATTAATCAATTAACAACAACAACTGTTTAATAAACTACTTCCCTTAATCAATTAACAATTAATAAGCTACCTCCCTTTTTGCTTAGTAAGACTTGAGGTGATATGCATTTGGGGGTGCAGATTCTTTTCTTTTTTGAATTACCTATCCTTTCTGTACAATATGCTGTGCTGCAGATCTGTGTAAGGTATTTATGGTACTTTTATGTATGTGTTGGGGGCAAGAAGCAGTAGCCTGTTCCTATTGTCTTCCAATCTGCTGTGCTTGGTGGTCATAGATGGCAAATAGGCTGTGTTGAATTGACATAACTTGATAAAGAGAAGGGAGAATTTAGTAGGAGCACTGGCTGCCCTTGTCCATGAACAAATGTGTGAGAATTTAGGGCTGGCTATCACTAGGAACAGTTCCAGCTCTTCCTTCCAGAGAGTTTGATCACAGGCATAAAACCAGACCACCCAAGTGAGGGAATGAGATGTATCTTTCTTATCTAAGCCAGCCAGTGCTCAAATATTGAAGCCAGGTTTCCTGCAAATGTGATGATCTATCCCTAGGACGATGAGCACATATTCCTTTCAAGTTTTATTTTATTTATTTTATTTCACAACATCTATATACTGCTTGATTGTAATAAAATCTCAGAGTTTGCAGAAAGAATGAAACAATGAAATTATCAGTAAAAAGCAGTTAAGTATTTAAAATATTCACATGTTTTCATTCTGGCAGGGAGATAATTAGAGGAACTGGTCATTCCTCATAGAACTATATGGAGTGCAAATAACCCACTGTTGTGGATTTACAGTAACAGCCTTCTGCTAGGTACCTGTCATTTCAAAACCTGACCTGTAGTTTTACAGTGTGATGTTGTCTGACCAGCACGTTCTGGGTGGAGTTTAGACCAATGGCTATAAAATGAAGGAGTCAGGTGAATAACATAGTCTATGCTGAAATGATTTAATCTCTTGGATGAGACAAGTCATTTTTAATGGCATCCCAAAGTGCTCTGTTTTCTTCTACATTGTTTTGGCTTTACATTTTTGCCACTCTTCTTTGCTGAATTATGTCATTCCACTAATACTGGCTTGCAGCAACTTCAGTAAGATGTCTCATGTTAGGAAATTTATCTTTAGAAAAGTAATTTCAAAGTTTTCAGACCCAAGTGCAGTTTTCCCTGCAACCTGGAGCTTGAGACTTACTTTATTTATTGTGGGGATCCCCAAGTTTCTCCTTCCCTGCCTGACACCCTCCCCACTGTCTTTCTTCTTCTCTCTACTTTGTGACTTTTTAACTTGGTGAATATGACCCACCTGAAGACAGGGCATGGCCCATTTCTAGGTCATGACCTACCAGCTGAAGACCAGTGCTTTAAAAGAAGAAAGGTGTCTTTGGAGCACCACCATTCCTGCTGTATTTCAGCTGCAGCAGCTTTTGTGCAGTTGGAATGGACCTTGTGATTTGAAGGAGGCCGCCAGTTGAACCAAGCTGAGCTTCAAGGAACTTTTGTTGTGGGAAGGATTATTCCATGATCATCAAACGTTTGGCACATCTATGCCCTATTGAAATAGCTCCCACTGAGAAGTTTTGAAGCTGAGAGTACTTAATTCAGAGCCTGACTTTTCAGTACCGGCAAGAGGCAAGTAACCATCCACTGCAGCACAAACTACTTTTTTTTATTGTTAAATGGATGCATACGCTGGAGAAACTACAAACGAATCTGCAAGTTTGTCAGGTTTCCCAGGAATGTCTTTGGCAGGTCTTTGTCTGGAACGTTTTCTGGAGACTAGAACACTTATGCTTTTTATGCATGTGCATATCCTGTAAGCTGGTAAGCTCAGCAAGCAGGGAAGGAATGTCATGGGCCTTTAGCCAGATCAACTTTGGTACACACACAGATTTCACACCTCTCTAGCCCTTTAGTCTTTGCTCTCATTTTCCTCTGGCTTATAGCTGTAAATACAAATGTATGCATGAAATGAACTTGCCTAAGGGTAGATCTGTACTGTATGGGTGTGGCTGAAAATGAGCCTCAGTCGACAACAGAATGGCCCTTTTTTCTCCCCAAGAGGCCCCCTAGCCACAATTAGATACTACAAGCCTTAAGGCCAGGGAATAGTGTACCAGTGCAGTTCTACCCTCTCCCCTGCCCCCATTATTGGCCATAAATACACTTCATGTTTACTTGCCTTTCTAGTAGAAAGATTGGCCATGAGAGATGAGAAGCACTGGATGCGGGTTTGAGGGTTCTCAGTGACACAGAGTGCCTTACATCAGCTTAGCCTAACTGTGACTATATCTAGACAAGGAGAACTTGACTACTATAATCCAAACTACAGCCCAATTGGATTGTAAACCAATCAGTGTTGGATTGTTGCAGTGTGTTTATGTGGGGCTGCTTTTGCAACTGTTCAGAAGTATTCTGATGTTGGGAGAGGTATTCATCTGGAATACCTCTCCCAACATCAACCTACCTGGACTCTTAAATCTTCATCTTAGGCCCCTCTCTGGGTCCCACCTATGAGTGAGGCTGAGGGGGCAGGACAGAGACAAGGAAGAGGCACTTTTCAGTTGTGGCTCTTCATCTATGGATTGTTCTCCCGAGCAAGGGCTGGCCAGTGCCTTCTTTGACATCTTTTCAGCACCTGCTAAAGACTTGCCCTTTTATCCAGACTTTTGATAGACTAGGATGATATTGTGTATTATTAACATACTGCCAAAACTTGCTGTATTGTAAGTCCTTTCAAGACCTTCATATAACAAATAACTAATTTATTCTTCATCGTCATCATCATCATCATAGTTTATTTCATTTCATGTGCCTGAAACACTGCAATCAGTTTTCCTTCCCTTCCTTACATCCCGCCCCAAACTTTTCCAGTAAAAAAACCCTTCATTTATTCAGGAGTTTTCTACTTCGTTTCTTATTTGTGATTTAAGAATTACAATTAAAAAGACCTGTTGGCATTTTTTTTAATAAAAAAGAAGAAGGGGGGGAGTGATGTCGTCATATCTCCATGACAGTCTGAAAGTTCATTAACTGAATGGGAAAGACTGTCACTATCAGATAATTCAAAGCAGAGCTGCTGTACAGATGCTTAAGTATTACGGGCTACCCAAGGAATCCACCAAGCTGGCAGGCTAATTATAGCAGCTGAAACAAATCAGGGCATGGAGGAGTAACTATCAAAATGAACGAAGCTGGTGGGCTGGTTCAAATATGCCTTGTGTGCTCTCCTTTGAATCCATTGCCTGTATTTAATTCTGCTGTAATTTAAACACCTGTCTACATGGAATGTGTGAAATGTCCTTACCCGCCGCACTCAACTGTTTACACACCTGCCTTACTTGGAAAGACAACTTTAAAATAAATGGTGTTTTGATATTGGAGGGAAAATGCAACAAGGTAGCACAGATGGGGGAGAATAGGATAGAGTGGTGAAACAGCTGACTAAATGCACATTGATGCTGGTGGGAGAGATCTTATTTTAGCTGTCTTCATGCAGCGCTTCTTTACTGGAAATCAAATCTTACACGTTACAGGCTTGTGTGCATCCACAAATGCACAAATTCTGCACTATGAAAATACAAATTCTTCAGTTTGATTACATTTGCAAAGTGCACATTTTAATGCTGCTTTCAGATTTTCAAAAAAAATATTTGCGTTTTTTGTTATGTTTTAGCGGGAGTTGGGCAGGGCATTTTCTGAGCTGACTTTTTGATCTCCTAGTTCCAACTAGAACCACTCATAATCTCGTAATATAAATTTGGGTTGCCTGGGGCAAGATAAAGGGACTAAACAAACAAATAAATAAATAAATGTCACTACAGCTTGCTAGTTGGGTTTTGGTTAAGTTTGCGTCTTTCATTTATGTGCTGATACAGCAGCTGCACAATAGGTGGCAGAATGTTTGCACCAACAAAGTAGAAATAAGAAGGTGTCAGAAGAGTTTAGCAGGGATATCTCAGGAGAGAGAGAGAGAGAGAGAGAGAGAGAGAACAAAAAAAAAATTCCTTCCAGTAGCACCTTAAAGACCAACTAAGTTAGTTCTTGGTATGAGCTTTCGTGTGCATGCACACTTCTTCAGATACACTTCAGATGTGTATCTGAAGAAGTGTGCATGCACACGAAAGCTCATACCAAAAACTAACTTAGTTGGTCTTTAAGGTGCTACTGGAAGGAATTTTTTTTTGTTTTGACTATGGCAGACCAACACGGCTACCTATCTGGAGAGAGAGAGAGAGAGAGAGAGAGAGAGAGAGAGAGAGAGCGCTCTTCAAAATCACACTATCGTCCTTTTGGAGTCTTAATGTTGTGGATTATCCTCAAACATACTGAATCTAACCAAGAGTCCACATAACTCTTACTGTCTTTATAATGGCAGAAGAATGCTGAGAGGGAATATTTGTAGCTACTTGGCTCTTAGGGAATTTTTTTTATTTTCTCCAGAGGTTCATCTAAGATGAAGCATTGCAGAGGTGGGTCAAAACCATGGTGTCTATTAACACAAGTCTTATCTTTACTCCATTGATGCTTTGGGAGCTTTATCTTTTGTTTTTGTTTTTATGCTCTGGTTTTGAATAATGTTGCAACAAGTCCTGAGCTCTTGGGACAGGGTGGGGTTGGATCAGAATCGAAGAAAACACAGTTCGGTTCATAGACTATTTGTGTCATTCATCTTAACCATTACAGTGATGAAAGGAAAGGGATAAACTCCAAAGAACAATGACGCCATATTTATAAATATTTTCTTTTGTTGTTGCATTTTTATCCCGTCCTTTCTCAGTGGAATTCAAGGTAGCATACATGGCCTCCCACCCCCTGCCCAATCTCTGAGGTAGGATAAATTGGAAGTCAGTGCCCAGCTCAAAGTCATCCAGTAAGCTTTGTGGATGAATGGAGATTTGAACCAGGGTCTTCCCAGACTTAAATACAACTACCTTTCCACTACCCTGCCCTACACCCCACTGACTATCAACATACAGAGACAGTATCAGGGATTGGGCACCTGTGGCCTTCAAGGTATTATTGATTCCCAATAACCCCAGCCAGCATTGCCAGTAGTCAGGGATGCTGAGAGTTGTGGTCCAACAGCACCCATGTGATAGACAATGAAAATATCTTCACTCAAATATATTATAATCCAAACTTTGTCAAGTCTCTTAAAGTGCTTCCCCTTTTTTTCTTGTTTGTTTTTAGTTAACAAATTTGAATCTGATGAGCGGAGCTATAAACAGAGGAAATGTAACTTCTCCCAGTTACCGATCACCTCTCAACCAAGGAAACTCATTTTGGGCCTTTCAAGCACACACCGGTGACATCAGGCCTGCATCTTTGACAGTGAGGTAAGTTAACAACATTAGACTGAGAATACTAATACAGTGTGTGGAAATGCTTTTCAATATTACTAGTTTGCAAGGCAGTGACTGAAATGTAGCTGCAGTTTGAACAGATATAGTAGATGGGAGGTGCCATTTGATTCCACAATGAAACCTGAGAATAAGCTTTTGATATTTATTCAGTGCTGAGATGTGCAGATTAGGTAACAGTATCAGCTGAAAATGGGCTGTATTTTTTTCTGATAGTAAAATTCAGAATCCCTTTTCTCTTCCATGGAAAGTCTTCTAAAAGGGAAGTGTCTTCCCTATCTGCTTAGGAGCAAGGCAAGCCAACTGTCTGAAGCACTTGGCCAATGGGAAAGACAAAGCCTTTTGGGCTGTCTGCCTCTGAGATGGCAGGCAGATTTCTCTTCTGTTCTTGTAGCCTGAACATTTTTGTGTGTTCTTAGTGGAGAGGGAAGGTGTGTAGAAAAGCAAGAAAGGCAGAATTTACACAAGTTTTTAAGTTGAGCTTTCACTCTTTTTTTTACCTCTTTACCTTTTCAAGAGTTTATTTGAGCTCTACAGTATTACTGTTTGTAGGGACGTGGTTGATGCTGTGGTGTAAACCACTGAGCCTTGGGCTTGCCGATTGGAAGGTTGGTGGCTCAAATCCCCGCGATGGAGTGAGCTCCCGTTGCTCGGTCCCAGGTCCTGCCAACCTAGTAGTTCAAAAGAATGTCAAAGTGCAGGTAGATAAATAGGTACCGCTCCAGCGGGAAGGTAAACAGTGTTTCTGTGTGCTGCTCTAGTTTCACCAGAAGCGGCTTAGTCATGTTGGCCACATGACCCGGAAAAACTGTCTGCGGACAAACGTCGGCTCCCTTAGCCAGTAAAGCGAGATGAGCGCCGCAACCCCAGAGTTGTTTGTGACTGGACTTAACTGTCAGGGGTCCTTTACCTTTTTATTATTATTTGTACAGGATAGGATCATCCATTTCCTGAATTATTCAAAAGAATACATTGCTTCAGTAGAGAATAAGCTGTCTAAATTGTGTGCATGCATGTATTTTTGAAAGTTCTGTAAGTGAATTAGCAATAATAAATGTTCCTAGAATGTGGAGGTGGTGCACCATATCATACGTGTATTTTCTAGTGCTGTTTCAGTTTGTGAACTCAAGCTCATGAAATAACTGCTCTGAAGCAGAGAAATGAAAACAAAAAGTTTTCAATCCTGAATCTAATGAAAAGAAAGCTGATTTGGTCTGTGACCAAGGTTTGTTAGTAAACTGTTTGAAAAGTAATTCTGAGGTGTGAAGACTCCAGAAGTGGCTTGGAGGCTGTGCTCCAAACAGACCTATTGACTGAATTATGGAAGATCTGTTTTCTTTTTGAATCTGAAGATCCCTCTCTCTCCTATTTAGAGTTTCAAGAATATTTCATTTGTTACTTCTGTAAGACCCCAGTGCTTCTAAAAACATGATGTAAGAGGTTGATTATGTCAAACTTACTCCAAGCATACTGGTCCTGCCCTTGGACACTGAACTACAGAGTTCAGTGAATTTCTTCTGCTGGTCCATGGGTCTATTGGAAGCCTGTCAGACACGAAGATGAATTTTGCACAGGCATCAAAACATGTAACTAAGATCATGGAAAGTTGAGCAACACTGGATTAGTGAAGCTACTTGTATTAATCTGTCCATTTTCTAAGCATTGGCCTACATCTAGAAAGTGCTAATTCTTCTGGCAGATCCTCACTTCCTATGTTTCTTGTTGTTTGTTTCTATCTCTGTGCTTTTAGATTTGTAGGAACATCAGATAAGGGGTGGTAAATTTGTGCCTTTATGGCCCCCACCAATCCCCCACCCAAACTATTCAGTTCTCACACAAAGCAGAACTAAAATGAGAAACCTCCCTGTCCTCCAATAATACATTTTTATAAGCAGAACTTCAATTTGTAAGTGAACACCTCCCCCGCCCCAATTTGGTGACTTATTCAGTGGCCTCACACTTTTTATCCCTCTGAATTTAAAGTATGCAGCCTTCTGTTGTTGTTTCATCCCTCATCAGATCGTTGCTGAGCTACTGTAACTGCTCTGCTGTCCACTATCCTTCACTGCTTGCACTGGCCCAGACACTCTCTGTTCTCTGGCCACATGCTCTTGACATGGCAAACATTGCAGCTGCCACATCTTCTGATTAACTAGAAGAATCCTAGCGTGGGAGAAGCTGTGGAGTTTCTATGAAAACACCCTTCCTCTCTGTTCCCATTTTAAGCCCCATTGTGAGCCTAAACACCACAGTGAGTAAGGCCCATTGAGCACAGTAGTAGGAATTGCTTCTGAGAAAACAGATAAGGTTTTTTGTGTACTAAAGTTTCCAGAACCCAAGGGTTTTCCAGAAGTCACAGCTTTGGTTGGCTATAGTTCCTTCGCCCTAAATTCATCTTACTCATTCTCTGCTTTTTGCTGTACTACCCAGTGCCACCCCCACTAGAGGAAAATATCCTTTTTTATGGCCTTTCTTGCATATTCCGTAGCCACCAATTATGTTTATTCCCTGAGGAAGCTTTAACCACACAGTATTTGGAGAATGATCTTAGCTCTGTGTTAGAAATGGTATCATGTTCAATCTCCAGGATCCCATGGTAGGACTGGGAAAGCCCCGGTCTCAACCACTGGAGAGTCGCTGCCAGTAAG
This sequence comes from Podarcis gaigeae, assembly GCF_964106915.1. Classification (NCBI taxonomy): domain Eukaryota; kingdom Metazoa; phylum Chordata; class Lepidosauria; order Squamata; family Lacertidae; genus Podarcis; species Podarcis gaigeae. The sequence goes on along the minus strand of NC_139678.1, from coordinate 30,777,406 downwards.
AATAGACATTCCTGAGCTAAGTGGGCCAGTGGTCTGACGACTGAAGGTAGCTTTTTATGAACTGTTTCTCTAGAAGGATTGTCCATCAAAGTCAAGGAGCATTAAGGCAAGTTGTTCCTGGGCCACCACAGGGCATAGCCACATGACTGTAGCCTTAAGGGATGGATAGCAATCCATGGCTTTTGACTCAGTGGGGCTTATCCACTCCTGTGGTCAAAAACCTACTTGCAACTACAGCAGCACAACTTGCACTGCCTGTGTATTGGCTTTACCATACTGGAGAAACCTGTGTCGGCAGCTCCAGTTGTACCTCCACCTCTTCTGAAATAGTTCTGAGCCCATTATTGTGGGATGGCACAGTTTTGTGGGCAGTTGTCTTTTGCAGCCTCAAGTCTTGGTTTTGTCAGCCTGGGGCCTCAATGGGAGGTAAAGCAGGAAGCTTATATCTCTCAGCGGTTTGCGGCCTGACCCTGCAACCTCAGATTTCCAGGCACTAATGAGCCAATTAGTTTTCCAATGTAATCAGGGATATTAGTTGCCAGAGAGTTAGGTAGAGTGCAGTGAGTTCCAAGAGCCACTTTTGGCCATGTATTCTGAGTTAACAACAATAGCTCAAGTGATGGGTGGGAAGAGAGGTGACAGAATGTTATCACCATGGCTTTCATTTATGGTGGGTGACATCTACTTGGGCACTTGGTTAACTTTCTTCTCTGAGGTCTGATTCTCTGCTCAGCTTCTTTCTGATTGCCACAAGTGAGGGTAATATACATGTACAGTACTATATTTTTGGAATATGTGGCACCTAGATAATTAACAGCTGATCGTCACTCCTCAGCTTACTTTCAGGGTAGCATTCTTTTCATTCCCATTGTCCTTATGCTTAGCTTTTCTTGGCTTCAAGCTTTGTTCAGATCGCAGCTGTAAGAAGGATAAATGGAAGGGATGAAAATCATACATCTTCCCTTTCACTAATTCATCCTAGTTATCAAAAATTAGTTTACTTCAGCTTCACCTCTCTAAATTTTCCTCTATTTATTTTTGGGGTCATAGCTTTAACTATTTTTTACTCCATTGCCAACAACTTAAGGTAAAGGTAAAGGTACCCCTGCCCGTACGGGCCAGTCTTGACAGACTCTGGGGTTGTGCGCCCATCTCACTCAAGAGGCCAGGGGCCAGCGCTGTCCGGAGACACTTCCGGGTCACGTGGCCAGCGTGACATCGCTGCTCTGGTGAGCCAGAGCCACACACGGAAACGCCGTTTACCTTCCCGCTGGTAAGCGGTCCCTATTTATCTACTTGCACCCGGAGGTGCTTTCGAACTGCTAGGTTGGCAGGCGCTGGGACCGAGCAGCGGGAGCGCACCCCGCCGCAGGGATTCGAACCGCCGACCTTTCGATCGGCAAGTCCTAGGCGCTGAGGCTTTAACCCACAGCGCCACCTGCGTCCCCTGCCAACAACTTAACTATTATTTATTTATTTAAAGGATTTTAGCCATTTAAAACATGTTTAGCCCACTTTTTAGCTGAAAGGGCTCCAGGGCAGCTCACAAGAATCACTAGTAAGAAAGTCTCTGTCCTCAGACTTACAATCTAAAGACATAACACATAAGGAAAAAAGGGCTGGGATGGGAAGAGCAAAAAAGAAATTTCAAGCACCAACACCTAAATTTACAGTTCAGGTGGTCTGATGGAATGACCACAAGTAGGTGGCAATGAAGGAAGGCCAAAGGCAGCTGATTTTTCAGCAGAGGCCATATGATATTTGGGCTTCCCTTCTTTCCCTCTACTGGTCACTCTTTCATATTATTATGTTAGCTTTTTGGTTCTCTGGATGACAATATTTCAAGTTAGGGAATGCATAATTGTTTTCCATCTCAGTGCAATCTGTATCTGATGAAGGTTCCTTCCTACAAAGGTTTATGTCACAGTAAATTTAGTTGTCTTTTATGAGAATGTCTGTATTAACCTTTGCTGGATCTTTTTGCTGCTCATAAACTTTCCACTAAGATTTTAGTTTGCTTCATTTAGTCATCACATTTTTTTATCTCCCAGACTATGGTTTGGAGGACTGGGAATGAACCTTGTGCTCCCTTCTCTTCTTCTCACATGCATGTCTTAATGCAATACTTTCTGGTTTGGCTAGTCAGCTTGCTGGTTCAGACACAACAGCAAAATTTTGAGCATGATTTCCAAACTAGGAGTGCAAACACTGGCTTGATCAAGCCTGGGAGTATTCCATTAAGCCAAGCGCTAAGGGCAGGAGAGACCTCATGAGTCCAGAGATTGTTCCTGCCCCTCCAAACCAAACAGTGATTGAATACAGTCATTGAGTTGCTTACAAAGAGTGTTCTTTTTATTGCCAGTGGTTGACATAGTGCTTGAGTGTATGGGTCCCCCCTCCCTTTAGTTTCCACTTTTGCTTCAAAACTGAATCTCCCACCCCTATTAGCTTCCACTCCAAACGAAATTAAATTGTATCAGTTGGTTCTGGCTATAGTGTGCATACCTGTAACATTGCTGAGTAAATTTGATTAGGAATGGGCTGTTGGTTTGTCAGATTATGCTGATACTGCAGCAACTGCCATACATTTTTCTGCTGCTCTCTTTGCAAATAGATACTTGAAGGAAAGTGTGTGTGTGTGTGTGTGTGTGTGTGTGAGAGAGAGAGAGAGAGAGAGAGAGAGAGAGAGGTGCGCGGTGGGAGTGGGGGAGGCACTTTCCATGGTTATATGAATGAGGTATCAAATTATAGCATAGAACACACAGATTTCCAAAAGAAACTACCAGTTTGCTCTCCAAACCTGATACACACAAGAAAAGGGAGAAGGGAGATTAATGCATGTTATAGCGATTGAATCCACTCTATCTACTGTTAGATTCTTGGCGTCGTTTTATTAAAGCGAGCCTCCTCCGGCCATCAGTTGTGTTGCTGGTACAAAATATTTCATAAATATATAAGTTTCTCAGGTTTCCTTTTTAAAAAAAAAACCTTTCATCACACAAGCCGAAGGACAGATTGAGTTGTTGATGTGAAGGGTTGCAGAAAAGAGAAGAGGGAGTTAGGCAGTTATTTGCAGAAAGTGAACCTTGCAACATTTTGCTGCTCCTCAACATCTGAATTAATTTAGAGCTTGTTCATATTGCTTCTGTTTTAGTCATATACTATATTATATACTATATAAATATGTATACTATATTATATATTTATACTATATAATTATACCTAATATGTGCTTAGTAATATGAATTAACTGCCACAAGTACAAATTGCCAGTTTGTGTGACATTAGCACTATAAATTTCTACACAGCCCTTCATCCAAAGATTGCAAAGGGCAACCTTGCATTCAGAGAGGTGTATCATTCCCATTTTGACAATAACTCCTTTGTTTCTGGGTCATGTGACCTCAGGTACTTTAATCAGTAGGAGCCTTTTGTTGTTTAAAATGTCTCAGATTCGGCTTTACCAATGCCAACTTCACTATCTTCCTTGAACAAAAGCTGCTGGAGCTTGCTCTAGTTATTTATATGCTGCTCTCTAGGGAATATCCTCAGCTGCTTTCACTATAATGCTCCCTACTCTAATTTCATAACCTCAGCCTTAAGTTGCTGTACTTGGTTCTCAAAGCTCTGATGTTTGCACCTGGCCAATGTATATCTTATTTGATCTTGGTGCAAACAGCTGTATGGTGCACTTTATACTGAATGCAGTAAACTAGGTTTCTAACCGAAATATCTCCCCCATTTCTGTTGCTAGCTATGTGGCAAGCAGATTTCTAGAAAGACAAGTGTAGAATTTGACACCAAGCATTTTCATGGCAGAAGCCAATCTGTTCAGCTTAAAACACCTGGAGTTGCTTTATCATCATCATCATCATCATCTTCATTTGTTCTCCAGTACATCCATTCAGGGACAATACAGTGGTACCTCTGGTTGCGAACGGGATCTGTTCCGGAGCCCGTTCGCAACATGAAAAGAGCGCAATCTGAAGCGCTGTATCTGTGCAGGTGCACGGCGCGATGCGCGATTTAGCACTTGTGCGTATGCACGAGTGGCGAAACCCGGAAGTAACCCTTTCTGGTACTTCCAGGTCGCCGCAGGACATAACCTGGAAGAACATAACATGAAGCAAATGTAACATGAGGAATGACTGTATATCACTCTGTTATATAGGAACAGTGAAGTTGTGGTCTTGGACACGTATATTCAGTCTGTTGAGATCTTGTAATCTTATGCCATTAGTTCACTTTTGTTTCGCCTTGTTTTCCATTAGAACATCAGAGAGGGATATGAAGTAAAGAGTTAAATCACCTTCTCTGCCTATAAAATAACATAAGAAGAGCCTGCAGGATCAGGCTAAAGGCCCATTCTGTCTAGTCCAGCATCCTGTTCTCGGTGGTCAGTGGGAAACCAGCAAGCAGAACCCCAGGACAGGAGCATTCTCCCCTTGTGTGGCTTCTGGTATTCAGAAGCATTATTGCCTGCAAGTGTGGAGGCATGTGCATCTGAGATGTTTTGTCCATTTTAAAGATGGAGACTGAGAGTGAAACTCTTTCAGCTGATCTAGTATTTGAATCAATATCTTGATTTATGCAGAAGTTAGGACCGGAGTTGTCCTTGCAACTCATTTTTGCTATTCTGAACAACTGTAAGAGGTTGTGGGTGGAAAAAGATGCCTGTGTAACCCTGAAGAATGAAAGCAGGAACTATGTGCTACTATGTGCATAGAAGTGTCAGCTATCAGTGCATTACTAAGCGATCCTGTCTTGTCTCCTCTACTCGCACCTGTGTCTTTGTTGACATACTTACTAACTTCTGGGTTTTATCTACTACTGGTGGCAAACCTGCACCTTCATGGCCCTTGTACTAGGTGTTTCCTGTTGGAAGTGAGACCCGGAGTGCAGGGAAAGTGTTGCCTGATGCTCCTCTTGCCGTTCAGTTTCTCGCTATCACCTGCTTGGATGGGCTTGGAGGCTGCCAAACATGCTGAAGTGGTTAAGTTTCCCACAGGCTCCTCGGGAAGCTGTGGGGGAAGAGTGGCTCCTGCCTGATGTGTTTTCAAAGTGAGCCGAGTCTTTGAAGTTTCGTTTTAGCAGCTGCCAGGTATTTTTGCCTCAGCCCTGTGCAGTGTTTCTGAACCCAGCCTTCATATGCTGCATTCTTTGCTGCACATGCCAATGTTTGCAGATGGGGGAAGGGAGGAAAATAATTAGCCAAGGGGGTAAAAGGCTTTAACCTAGTTCTACTTCGTTTAAAATTCTTTTGGCACAAGCCCTCTCTTGCTCTTCTGCTGCTTCTCATGTGACTCACTCGAAATCTTTTTCTAGGTGTTTACTAATATTTACTGGGATTTTTTAAAAAAGCTTCCCTGGTTCTGCAGTTCAGATTTGTTAGTGCAGTGTTCTGATACTTTTGTCTCTCTAAAACATGAAGAATGTCGCAGATACATTCCTTGAAGGTTTAGAGGATCAATCTTGCTTTAAAGAAGAGAAATAACCTTAGCTGACGGAGAATGGCTTCTTGGAAAGTTAGAGAGGATCTGGCTGCCAGAGATTATTTCTGGGAAAGACTGATGTCTTGGGACAGCCTTTTCCAATCTAGTGTCCTCTAGATATTTTAGGCTGCAACTTGCTTCCCTTCCAGCCATCATGGCCAGTAGTCATGGATTCTAGGAGTTGTAGTTCAAAACATCTGGAGGAGCACCAAGTTGAAGAAGGCTGCCTTAAGCCTTGGTGTATTTGGGGGCTATGTGAAACCAACTTACACTCCTGCCTCTTCACTATTGGGCTTTGTAATTTTCATCTCCCTCATGCTTTTCATCTTCACTTTTCTCTTTTTTTTATAATAATTTTTATTAATTTTTCCAACACAAAAAAGGACAAAACAATACACACACATAAACAAATCAGAAACATACAAACATGTATAATTTCAAGAAGACATATTTTCATAACCTTACTTCTCGGACTTCCCCTTACCTCCCCTTTTCTGCATCTCTGTTTTAAAAATTTTTCAGCAACTCTTCACACCAATTAATTAATTACTTATTTTCTCTTTAAATTTCTTCTAACACTTAATCAATTACAGCTGTAATTCTATATTTTCCTTTCCCTTGACATTTTAGCATTCATCAATTTTACAACAATTTCTCAAATATACTTTAAATTTCGTCCAGTCTTCTTCCACCGTCTCTTTTTCTTGGTCACGGATTCTGCCGGTCATCTCCGCTAGTCTCATATAGTCGATCACCTTTGTCTGCCATTCTTTCAGTGTGGGTAGTTCTTGTGTCTTCCAATACTTTGCTAAAATGATCCTTGCCACTGTGGTAGCATACATAAAAAATGTCCTGTCCTTCTTTGGCACCAATTGGCCGACCATGCCCAAGAGAAATGCCTCCGGTTTCTTATGAAAAGTACATTTAAGTACCTTCTTAATTTCATTATAAATCATTTCCCAAAAGGCTTTAATCTTCGGGCAGGTCCACCAAAGGTGATAAAAGGTTCCTTCCATCTCATTACATTTCCAGCATTTATTATTGGGCAAATGATAAATTTTTGCAAGCTTGGTTGGGGTCATGTACCACCTGTAAATCATTTTCATAATATTTTCTCTTAAGGCATAACATGCCGTAAATTTTATACTGGTGGTCCATAACTGTTCCCAATCCGCAAACATAATGTCATAACCAAAGTCTTGTGCCCATTTAATCATAGCTGATTTAACTGTCTCATCCAATGTATTCCATTTCAACAGCAAGTCATACATTCTTGATAAGTTCTTAGTATTGCGTTCTAACAACTCTGTTTCTAATTTGGATCTCTCCAACTGGAAGCCAATTTTCCTGTCTTGTTTAAACACCTCCATTATTTGATGATAATGAAGCCAATCTCGTACTTTGGGCTTTAGTTTCTCAAAACTCTGTAATTTAATTTTTCCACTCTCTTGCTCTAGAATTTCACAATATTTTGACCATTTAGATTCCATATTAGGTCTTTTCACTTCCTTAGCTTCGATTGGTGACAACCACCTAGGAGTTTTATTTTCCAACAAATCCTTATATTGAGTCCAAACATTATACAATGCTTTCCAAACAATATGGTTTTTAAATCCTTTGTGAATTTTTACCTTGTCATACCAAATATATGCATGCCAACCTAATCTATTATCAAATCCTTCCAAATCCAAAATGTCTGTATTCTCAAGAAGTAGCCAATCCTTCAACCAGCAGAAAGCTGCCGATTCATAATACAGTCTTAAGTCTGGCAGGGCAAACCCTCCTCTGTCTTTTGCATCAGTTAATATCTTAAATTTTATTCTGGGCTTTTTGCCCTGCCAGACAAATTTAGATATATCTTTCTGCCACTTCTTGAAACAGTTCACCTTGTTCACAATCTGTAATGTCTGAAACAGAAATAGCATTCTAGGCAGTACATTCATCTTGATTACAGCAATTCGGCCTAACAAAGAAAGTCTCAAATTTGACCATATTTCTAGATTTCTTTACCTCCATCCAACATTTGTCATAATTGTCTTTAAATAAATTCACATTCTTAGATGTCATATTAATCCCCAAATATTTCACTTTCTTTGCCACCATAAACCAAGTTTCACTTTGAAACCTCTCTTTCTCATCATTTGTTAAATTTTTCTCCAAGACTTTAGTTTTTTGCTTGTTCAACTTGAATCCTGCTACCTGACCAAAAGCTTGAATTAGTTCTAAACCTCTTTTCGTACTAGTGTCTGGCTGTTGTAAAGTCAATACTAGATCATCTGCAAAGGCCCTCAGTTTATACATCTTCACTTTTCAGTTTATACATCTTCACAACATCTTCACTTTTCTCTATAGAACAAAGTATGTTACTGTAGATCTTCAGTTTTAAGCCAGGACTGTGTAACAAAGGCAGTGATGTAAGTTGTCACTGTGGAAATCTGAGGCATGCAGTTACTTCTTTCTGTGAAAATTCTGGTGGTGTGAAAGTAGGTACTACCTACCTGTGCTGTTTAATTGAGTAGTATTACTAACCAGTGACTGGAGAATCCAAGAATTAATTCCTTTCTGTGCTACAGTGTTATTGTGAAGTTTGTGGGCCAATATATCACTAGAAATGTACTTTAGATTTACTCTTTTGTACAATTGGATGAATAAACACCTCTTTCAGCACTCTAGCACTCCAGAAAGAGCTGTTATTGATGCATTGGACTAGCTTTCTCCAACCTAGTGCCCTCTATATGTTGTGGTATTCCAGCTCCCATCAGCCCAGACAGCCTATGGTCAGGCACGATGGAAGTTTTAGTCCAACAATATCTGAAGGGCCCACATAGGATATCCCTGTTCTACTGTGTCCCAACCAGAGGGCCGCTTAGGTTTTGCTTTGCCTACTTAATGTGGTCTCAAATTTAACTCAATCATTTTCTGGCTAAAGTAAAATTGCATATAGTACACATAGCAGCCATAAGAGTAATTCTTCCATCTGTGGAACAGTTTTTCATGTGTTTTGATTGAGTTTATGTAATATACCAATAGATGAATTGTGCTCATGCTCTCCAGATAATCTGCTTTCCCTGTGCTTTGCATTTGTTGGAATACTTTGAATTTGGAATTGTGGCATGCATTATCTACAGAGGCACCTCTTCCTCTTCCCAAAATAATGGAATAGCAGCAGTTCTCTCATTCATGCTAATCTCATCACATGTATTCTTTATCATTAAAATGTTCCAGCAGGCTGGGCCCATGTGCAGGTGCATGTGCAGGCATCCAGAAGCCAGGACTGCTTCCTGTTCAGTGCACCTAACCATTTGGCTTTGGCTAATTGAAAGAGAGGCTGCTGTGTGCTCTCAGATTCAGCTAATCCAAATCACACAAAGGGGATAAGCATTGCTGCCATTACTACCTCTTCTCCTCTGACCTGATGTGTTGTGATGGGATGGAGGCACTGAACCTCTTAACCAGATGACCCCTCACTTTCCTTTTGACTTAGTTCCCATATATTTTCCCATTTGTTTTCAAAGCTTGATTTTCTATGAAAGGAAAAGAGGGAGGAGAGGGGGGAAATGAGACACTCAGCTGCCAAATATTTCCCAGCTCATAGAGGCCAGTGTTACAGTACTCTTGGCACAGGTCCACAGATGCTACTTTGGGCTAAGTGAAAGCCCACTCTGCCAAAAGCTAGATATTTAATAACTGGCAAATTCTAGTTGTTCTGAACATGATAGTGTGGGTAATGTCAATTGAATCCAGAAATAGTTTAATCTGAATGTCTTTAGATTTTACTTATACAGCCCTTCCAGTGTTTCACCTCTTCTACTGTTTCAGTCCATCTTTGCCAGCTAATGTTTTGGCAGACCTACATCATGCGTGGCCACATTCCTCCTCTAGACCGCCATGCTTGGCTTTGGTCAATTGCTTCAGGCTAAATTTCCAAAAGTGTAGCCTGCGCTGTGAGGATGTCCTGCCTGAACTCTGGCAGCATTCTGATAACCTGTCAGGTGGCACTCTCCCCCTGGATCGTGAGGCAGGGCCAAACTTCTGCCAGCAACTTCTCTAAGAGGAAGGGTGCCCTGAACCAGCCATGCCTGTTGGCAATAGCTCATCTTGGTTCTGCACGCCATGAGCTTGGTTGGGTTCATCTTTTTCTTACAGTGATTTCCTCTCTTTTTTCTCCCTTTACTCACGTATCCACAATCCACAGAAGAAAGACCTTCAGGTTTGGGAGGGAAAGAAACTTGTAGGTCACTGCCACTCCATCTTTCGCCCTTCCCCAAACATGGGGAGTGGAGCCGTGGTATTTCTTTGCACAGGCAATACCAGGCAAAGCACTGACTTCATGGTTGTGATTCAACATCTGGAAATTCAAGCCATTGTAGCAGTGCCTCATTTCAACAAGTGCTCCAGAGTATACTTAATAGAGGGATATTCTTTTCTTTCTTCTTCTTCTAAATAAAATGAAATAAGCCATCCTGGACCTGAAGTGAGTGAACTAGTCACTTGGCTAGCAGTGCTTCAGGATGGAAATGCAGAAATCCTTTTTGGCTTCTATAAACAGGAATTTGTAGCATTCATCTATTTGTACAAGGCATATTTCCACATTCCTTTCAGAGATTGGAATAACTTTTGCCATTTTTACTGCATTGTATTATGTTTTTGCCTAACTTTGGCTCCATGGCTGTTCCCCAAGGTCCTGGTGCACACTTTAGGATGCAGGGCACATGTCTATAGATGCAGGGCATCTATATCCAGTTGGCTAAAGGAAAAGAGCTTGACCAACACCCAGGCCGTACTTTCATGCCTTAGACCCTTGACTGTGTTGTGAACTGGACAAAGAACTCACTGATTCCCAGGCAATGCCTGGAGCACTTGGGGCTTATCCTGGACATTGCACAGTACAGAATGTTCCTTGCTGATAAACAAAAACACAAGATTTTTCAGTTGTCAATGACAAGACAGCAAAGCATTACTATTATGACCTTGACTCAAATATTAGACATGATGGTCATGTCTCTCCTCCAGATCTCTGCAAGAGCTTCTTTTACCACTCCCAGTGTACATAAGAACATATAAGAATATAAATATGAGATAGCTTCCCTTACACATCTGAAGGGTGATGATCACAGACCATATCTACCTAACGATGGACTTGTGGTTGAACTCACATAAGCAGTCATGTAGAATGAGTCAGAATTAGAGAGCCCATAGTAACAATGGTCCAACGGGAAGCCCACCTAAGGGAGCATGTGGCTCAACAGACTTGATCTCAGTTGGAGTTCTGCCCAAACATAAAATGGTTAGAGCTGCTTGGTGGCCCTACAAGCATTCAGGAAGAAGGGGTGTGTGGTTCTGTTAGTGCTTTCTGTCAATCTGGTGGGTTCTACTAGATGGCTGACTGGTTCAGTAAGACATCAATCCAGGAGTTGGAATGATGTGCTCTCAAGTTCAAGATCTTCGGATATTTGGTATGCCAGTTAGTCTGACTGTTTCTGGACCTTTTTGCCTTCACAGAGATTCCGTACTCAATTTATAGAGACCATTCATGTCCAGTACTAAATTGTCCAGAAGCTCCTGGAGGCAGGACTTTCTAAAGCCGGAATTTACCGGAAACAAGTTCCTGCATGGTGCTTGGGGCTGCACAGTGGAGGTGATGCTCCCCCTCTTTTTCTAGAAAAAAAGCCCTGTCTGGAGGGTATTGAACAGGATGGCATATCCTATCGCAGCCCATAAGCACAGTTAAATAACTTCCTTCCTTCCAAAGGAGAAACAACACATCAGTCCCCAGACTAGCATAATGAGTCTGTAGGTCATGATTATTTTGTCTTCTTAAGATCCTAACCTGATCTAGCTTTCTCTTCACATTATTTTTTTGTTTCACCTCTTCCTCTCCTTCCCTCTCTCCTCTGGCACATCCTAGGAAGGGAAGGAAGACTTTTCCCATGAAGATAGAGAAACACTCTTTTCCTATTGTTTTTGGGTCTGGTCACCACAGTTGGTGGCATGTGAAGAACCAGGCCCTTAGTAATGCTACTGCAGTGTGGCAAATGTACCATTTGGCAAAACACAGTCATGGAGGCCACAAGCTGTAGAGGCCAGGCCATTGGAAGTCATTGCTATCTCACCTGACACATAGGGCAGTACCACTATGGGGAATTTGGACTTCTTATCATAGGCAAACAGGCCCATTCAATAAATGAACTGATGATAGCAAACAGGAGAAAGTGAGGAAGGCTACTAAGACTCCCTACATAATGGGCTAATCTTGTCAAGGCATGAGCCCTTTAAAAATGGGTGGTTTGATTTTTCTTTTTAAATTGCCTTATCTGTGGCACTCTTAGCAGATTCTTGCTTTGATGCCATTCAGTTTGATGCCAGAAGCCTAGTGGTTAACAGGTTGTCCAGAAGGAACAACTGGCTGAGGAATTATGACGTTGACCTGGGTGGGGTGTCAGACATGTCATTCTCAGGGCCAAATCCCCTAATTTTGAGAACCACCGGAGGCGGTTTTGGTTGAGACCAAATATAAAAGAGAGCTGCTCCAACAGCAAAGGAAGATACGGTACTAAGAAGCTTAGGTTGTAGTATTCTTTTCACATCTCAGATACCATGTTTAGATCTCCCCTCAACAACTTTAAAAAAGCTTTTTGAAATACTCTAACTACAAGCTTGCAGCCTAGATGGAACCATGGCTTTTAAATCTTTTTAAATTCTATTTTAGCTATATTGATAATTGTCCTGAAAACATAAATTTGTGCTGAAAGTCAGGGTTCTGAATTACATATATTCAAAGGATTTAGAATGCCCCTCTGCTTCTGTTGCTTACTCTTCATAGGAAAAAGTTCCTCTTTTTCTGCTTTCCAGCTGCATTGTAGCTTTTTGCCATTTGTAGATAGTAGGAGTGTAGTATCTGGACAGCTCACAGCTCTGGTGAGAATATCTAGGGCATTCATTCTAGGCCACTAAGGAAAGCTACAAATAATTTGTGGGCATATAGCTATGTGCGTATAAGAACAATGCAGGCTTATATGTTTGTTTTCAGCACTTTCACAGATGCAGGATAGTGATTCACATGAGATGCAGGCCAGAGTCTCTGGCCATGCTGGATGTTGCTTTTGCTTGCATATCCAAGAGTAACTTTGACTCTTAAGTTACAACACAGAGTCATAAGTAAACAAGACTTAAGCGGGGCTCTGTGAAAACTTCTACAAGGGCCTTGGGGGTTATGGAGTGAAGTTTAGGTGCAACGAAGTTTAGGTGAAAAACAAGGGTGAATGAATTGGATAACAGGATATATTGCCTGCAGCAGGAGTGACTTTGGGAGTAGACTAGGTCTTCTATAGCAAGTTGGGACTGAAAAGAGCCAGTCAGGACATGCAGTAGGGATTTGGCTATCGATCTAGGTCACTAGACTTAAAGGGAAAAAATACTGCTGTGTTAAACCTGAGGCATCAGAATCTGGCTAGGTTCAAAATAGAGTAGAATAACAAATGTTCACTGTTAGCACCACAAAAGCCCAATGCCCCCACCCCTAAGCTGCTAGGTATCTTGACTCCTCCAGCCCCTAGGCTTTTTTTGCCAGACAAGCCTGAAAGGGATTGGCATATGCCTATATGTACACACCAGCAGTGTTGTAAAGCCTCAATTTGCATTCCATGACTTGGGGTTTAGAGGATAATCAAGGTCACTAGTATAGAGCAAGTTGATGATCCAAGCTTCAGAGGTTAATGGCTAGGTATAACAGTGCTGCTGCTTCTCTTTGGCGATCACTCGTAGCCAAGTAAGATTGTCTTCCATGAACATGGTCTTAACAGTGAGTCTGTAAGTGACTGTGGAAGCCAATTCTGGATCCACACGTCCTTCCACAATGGGGACATAGGTTTCCGGGTGGGAGTTGATCATTATGAGGGTTTGCCAAATATGCACGTTTCTCTCTTTCATCCTGAGTTCAAGCGTCTTCAAAGCCCATGACACCTTTGGTAAATGCTGTTCTCCAATTGGAGCGCTCACAGGCCATTGTTTCCCAATTGTTGTTTATCCTACATTTTTAAAGATTTGCCTTGAGAGCATCTTTAAACGTCTTTTGTTGACCACCAGCATTACACTTTCCATATTTAAGTTCGGAATAGAGTAGTTGCTTTGGAAGACGATAATCAGGCATCCGAACCACATAACCAGTCCAACAAACTTTATGTTGAATCTTTGCTTCGACGCTGGTGATCTTTGCTTCTTTTAGTACACTGGCATTATTTCACCTGTCTTCCCAAGTGATATGTAGAATTTTTCAGAGATACCATTGATGGAATCTTTCGAGGAGTTGGAGATGGCATTTATAAGTGGTCCATGTTTCACAAGCATACAGTAAGGTTGGTAGTACAATAGCTTTGCAAACAAGCATTTTGATGTCCTGGTCCTCAAACACTGCACTTCAATCGGGAGAAAGCTGCACATAGCCTTAATGTAGTAATAGTTCTAAATGTATGTTTCTGTGGATGAAAACAAAAGAGACACAATCTAAAGAACATACCAGTGAGGAAGCATGTAGAGCTGACAGACTAAGCATGGAGGAGCTTCATGGTTTTTTTTTTTTTTTTAAAGTTAAACCAAGTTCCAGGAGCCATTGAGACATGTGATGTGCTTTTTAGGGGCTTCATATTCCAGGCCCTGTCAATCTACCACCTGTTCTCCACAAAACAAGTGTGCCTGGCCTAGAAGAGTGCAGTACTGCAGCCAGGCCCACAAACTCAAACTTCAAAGCAAACAGGCAGGCTTCTATTGGCATGTATCACATTGCAATTCACAGCTGAGCTCCCTCTGTTGATGGCAGGGTTGTAACAATGCTTTTGTCCTTTGAAAAGATGTCTGCTTCTTTGAAGACCTTACTTTTTGGTCAGCTATTATACTAGTGTGATGAGCAAGACAAAACTAACTTCAAGCATCATGAGCCAGTTCCATATGTAGCCTTGCCTTTACCAAGCTTCCTCGGCCGCCTCCTGTGCATTTTTCTGTCTCCTAATACACAGGAAATCCTCATGTATTTACCGTATTTTTCGCTCTATAGGACGCACCGGACGATAAGACGCAACTAGTCGGGGGGGGGGGGAGGAAACAAGAAGAAAAAAATTCTGAACCCCAGAAGCCAGAACAGCAAGAGGGATCTGACTTCTGGGATAGCCCCTTGCTGTTCTGGCTTCGGGGACAGCCTTTGAAGCCTCCGCAGGGCAGCGGGGTGAAGGCTTTGTGCAGCCATCCCCAAGCCAGAACAGCGAGACAGAGCGCTGCACAGCGCTCTGTCTCGCTGTTCTGGCTTTGGGCTTAACCATGCAGCCTGCATTTGCTCCATAAGATGCGCACACATTTCCCCTTACTTTTTAGAAGGGAAAAAGTGCGTCTTATAGAGCGAAAAATACGGTAATTGGTCTGGTCAGTCTCATTTGGGTATGTGAGAGCACTTCGTATAAAATCACATAAACTTGATGGAATTAGGCATCTAGGAATTTCGGTGTAACTGGGTTTTTGTGTGTGCAATCTGGATTCTTGTATACCTGTTTTGGGGGCTAAAAATGGACTGTTGGTGCCCTTCTTCTTGGTGCCAGAGTCTACATATCCATTTCTAATCTTTATAAGATTCCTAGGTTCTGGGCAAATTATTACAGTAATACTGTATGTTGCTCTGTAATCATATCTACTCTGTCAGCACCATGATTCCCTTTCAGTCTTGTAACTTCTGTATCACTTTCTAAAATCCTATTTGTTCCTTTTGTGCTTGGAGAAAGTGGATAAAGCACTTTCCCAGAACATGGCTGGTATTGTACAATAAGTGCTCTTCCATGGTTATTCACGCATGCGAGCCTTTTATCAACAATACAAGAATTTCATACCACCATTCTTTCAGTACATTAAAATAAGAACCTTCTTGAACAAACTGGAGCAAAATTAAGAAATTAGGGAACAGAAAAAAGAATGAGAGAATGTGAGAAATGTAAGCAGCGAGTTAAATGGTTTCCCCAGTATATTAGATGTATGTTCCCAGTATATTAGATGTTGACATAAACATAACACACAGTAATACATAGGTATATTTTATAATGGGACCAAAATTTGCATGTGGAGATTCTGGAGGAAGTATAGAGTTCTTTTTAATTCAGTGTACTGTAGGCTCAAATTTTACAGTAGCCACAAATTAGAGAGAATTCTATCAAAATTGTATTTCTGGGGCATTGGTCACAGGGATGGCTGAGTCAAATTCCAGTATGTTGTTGTTTAATTATAAAAGCCAGAATTCCCAAACTGTGGTATACCAGTGGTCCATGAACTTCATTCAGGTAACTTACACACT
Source organism: Podarcis gaigeae (assembly GCF_964106915.1). NCBI lineage: Eukaryota > Metazoa > Chordata > Lepidosauria > Squamata > Lacertidae > Podarcis > Podarcis gaigeae. The sequence continues at coordinate 30,761,587 of NC_139678.1, read as the reverse complement.
GGCACAAGTAGACGTGTCTCACTGGTTTCCCACCCCTTTTCCAGTTTGTTTTTACTCCTGTGATATATCCCAAAGGATGCCATCCTCCCTTTTCTCAGAGAAAATAGGAATGTTTTACGTATGGTAAATGTCTGTTATTGAGGGGTAGGAAGGAGAGCAAACATTGATTGGCTGAGTTTGCCTCATCTTTCCAGAGACAGGCGCACAAGGCCTTCTAGGTTGTAATTTTTATTTCTGTGCTTATTGAGAATTCTTTGTAGGGACCCAGTTGACACTGAATATATATTTTTTCTGGTTATTGATATTATTACAGTATCCTAGAGTTCCTGTGCTTGGTGTGGGGGAAGAGGAGGACTCCTGCGAAAGAGTATTATGAGTTATACATATCCCACATATCTCAAATGACAACTTGCATTATCAAGCCTACCCTTTCCATCAGGTGGAAGAGGAGAGCAGCAAATACAGTGGTACCTCGGGTTAAGTACTTAATTCGTTCCGGAGGTTTGTTCTTAAGCTGAAACTGTTCTTAACCTGAAGCACCACTTTAGCTAATGAATCCTCTTGCTGCTGCCGCACCGCCGGAACACAATTTCTGTTCTCATCCTGAAGCAAAGTTCTTAACCCAAGGTACTATTTCTGGGTTAGTGGAGTCTGTAACCTGAAGCGTATGTAACCTGAAACATATGTAACCTGAGGTACCACTGTACAAGCTTTGGCTATTCATTGTGTGAGGGTGTAGTCCACAATAAACAAATGGTTGAAATTTGGTACATTTTAGCACCACTAAAATAGCATGAATCATTTGGTGAAGGTGCTTCCCCCGCCCCCTCTTGTAGGAGGACTGTTCACTGGCAAAAACTCATATAGCTCCTTGAACAACAAGGGAGGTCTTTAGGCCTGCTCTCTCTCTTTGTGTGCAGGCTGATTAAAACGTAAAACTTTTTCAATGGTTCCTTTCTCACTGCAGGACCCTGGAGACTGACAACTTTGCCTGGGAAGGAGATACAGAGAACTGCATACGCAGTAAATTGATAGGAGGTCAACCAGGGCTTCCCAGGGCCCCGCCAAGTGCCGGCAGCTATCAGCTTCATTTTGCCCTGCAGCAGCTCCAACAGCAGAAGCTTCAGTCTCGGCAGCTTTTGGACCAGAGCCGAGCCCGGCACCAGGTAACTTAAGATGAGTGAGTCCGTCTTGGAAGATGTATCATTGTTAAATTCCAAACCCAGTCCAAATAGATCAGTGTTCAAAATAAAGCTAAATGCTGTAAATAAAGCACCCTTACCCAATTTTGTTCAATTGCACAAATTATGCAGGTTTACGTAAATGCATTTTGATTTGCATAGCTACTTCCCTGTTTCTTCCAACCCCTACAAATTGTAAATGGCAACGGAGAGCTTTAAAGAGGAATGGGCCTGTGCAAAAAGCCACACCATCTGATCACAAGCATTTACAGAAAATGCTGCCTACAAACCTTTAGTCTTTTCTTCATCATCAGAAGCCAAAATTTTAAAGAATCACAATCCAGGTTTTTTTGTGATTGTGTTATAGCCCCACAGACTTCTCTCAGACTTGAACTAATAATTTTAAGTGGATAAGGCACAGAATGGAAGCAAATTAATAATCTCTCCCCATATTTGCTTATTCTGAAACAACATTCACTCAACAGCACATCTTACACGCTGTTACTTAGCCTTGCTTTTATAAGCATATTTTCTAATCCCCTCTCCCATAAACCCATAAGCATTAGGTACACAAATAAGCTGAAGAATAACTTAATGGCACAGTTTCACAACGAATTCTGGAAAGCAAACATATAGAAAAGATCCCTTGTAGTTCAGCAGTCCCCGCTTGGTTGTTAGGACCCACTGTGTACTGTCCCTCCATTTGTACTCCCCTCTGTACTAGCAGAGCAGAAATAGTCGGCACATTTTTAATCTTTTATCCAAAAGGCTCCACGTGGGCAGTGCTCAGCTCAGGGTAGCCCTGTGAGCAAAGCTGTGTCTGTAGGGGGGTTGAAGGGGGCCATGCTGCCTGGCTGATCCCTCTTCTAATTGCTGACATTGAGATGATGTTGTTCTTGGCTTGGGGCAAAGCCATTACTCAGGAGTTTCTGTTAAAGTGATTCTTTGTTAAACCTCTGCTTGCATCCCCCGCACTCCTCCTCCTTCCCTCCAAGCACAGCCGTTCAGAGTTGTAGTTACAGAGATCTTTGCCATGCCGCAGGCTCAGGCAACACTGAAGTTTCCATTATTGAAGAAAGGGGGTTGTTCAGCGGCAGAGGCTCTCACAGCACACGCTGTAGGTTAATTTAGTTAAACATAAGATCAGTATAATTTAAATGTCAAAAAGCAACAAAATATAAATGATCTGGCTTTGCCCTTAGTAACCAGCGGGGTTTGCCATAAATCTACATGCTGACATCAGGCTGCAGCAAAAATCCACATAGCCACTGCCACCATAACCTATTAATTCGTTATATGTACCATTCAAGTTTCACGAATCATTAAGTAATAGTTTAAAACATGAATTAAAGAATATAAAGAAGGACATTATAATACATGTGTAATAGGTTTTGATGTACAAGACCAGAATTCATTCCCTCTTTGCCCATGGCCTTGTATAGCCCTGGGCAAGTAGCTTTTTCTTTAACCTCAGTTCTTTAAATTCTAAAATTGAAAACTTAATTATTGATGTCCCAGGATGGTTGTGAGAGTAAAACACATCATTTATATAGAAATTGGCAGATAAATGCTCCGTAAGTTATTAATAATGTTCAAGTATTAATTTCCTCTCACAAAATAATAGTGTGCTTGGATTTTAGGTGGGTCACATTTGATAAATTCAATTTTTTCTTTGTTTTTAGGCAGGTTCCCTTTCAGTTTTGTAGAGATCCCGATTATTTTTACTACTTCCTATTCCATTGTAACAATAGGGCTGCCATGTTGGCCACTGAAGTGTAGAGATTGTTCAAAGTTGCATTTCCTTGCTTTTGAATTATCTAAATCACAGATGGGGGACCTTAGGCCAGGGGATCAAATGCTTCCCTGCAGCACTCCCTGTTTGGCCTTTGGGACTCTCTCCAGAGCACATTTCCTCCCCAGTCACACCCCACTTCCCATGCTATACCGCTTATCAGCCCTGTTGGACTGGAACGTGCCCCTTTGGTTGATAAAAAGTATCCATCCTTGTTTTAAATTGTTCAAACTGTGAGTCCTACATAAGCTTATTTTTCAAACTGTGTTTTTGATAATGTTGTTTGTATCATGAAAGATTTTTAGGTGAAGCATCCCGCTAAAAGAAAAAGACTATGCACCAAAGCACACACTTTCCTGGCTCAGTTTCTGCTTTTGAATATAAAGCACAACAGCCATTCAATGACTACATGGAATTCTCTCTTTATTTCCCTTCTGATCACGCTCGATGTGCTTTTTCTTACTGCTATCCTCATTCTTAACTTTCTTCTCATTCTTTAGTTTGTTCCTAGGGTGGTTTACGTTCGCCATTTTCAGGGTCCTTTAGCCTTTGGTCCACAGTGCCATAACTTATTTTGGAAAGAACTTCAGTCATACACATAGAAAAATCATGCCAGGAATGTATTTAATGTATTTTTAGTGTAACAGCTGAGAAGAAGGAATGGGGGTTGGCTTTTTGGCTCATAGCTTGGGAACTCCTGGTTCAATCCTTTCTTCAGTGTGTGTCCCTCCCTCCACTTTCCCCCTTCTTTCTTTTTTCCATTCACTCTTTATTTCTTCTCATAAATCAGTGACCCTCAAAGAGAAGTTTTTCCCCATTTTGAGTTCTGTATAATGCCTAGGATATAAATCTCAAATGGAAGCAGTATCCATGCAATCTGACATGGAGAGTGTAAGTGAGAATTGTTGATTTGCATTCTTCAGACAGGGCTATTGGGAAACAGCGGGTTATCTGGCAGTGGGAGAGTCTGGGTTATATTGTAAAAGCTTGCTTTTGTTGCTGAGTTCTGCAAGAGCCCTTTGCAGAGGAAAGTTACTCTGTGTTCTGCAGCCAACAGAATTGCTTCTGGTTCTTAGAGCACTTAGGATATTTCTGCATCAGAATGGCTCCTGTTACAGGGGAACAGCAGTAACTCAGTTTCAGAGCACGTGCTTTTCACTCCAAGTCAGTGTAGATGGTACTGAACTAGATGGAGCAATGTCCACCTTGAGAGACTTTTAGGAAAAATGCAATTAAGAAGTGACGTGATAGAAGTTTGTAAAATTGTGCATGGCATTGAGAAAGCGAATAGACTTTCATAATGCTAGAACTCACTGACATCCAATGAAGCTGAATGCTTGAAGATTCAGGACAGGATTAAAAAAAATACTTCTTGGTGCGACGCGTCGTTAAACGATAGAACTTGCTCCCACAGGAGGCAGTGATGGCCACCAGTCTGAATGGCTTTAAAAGAGGATTGGACAAATTCATGGAGAAGAGGGCTGTGCTCTGCCTCCGCAGTTGGAGGCAGTAATACTTCTGGACAGTGGCGTAGCGTGGGGGGTACAGGGGGGGCCGGCCGCACCGGGCGCAACGTCTGGGGGTTAGGGTTAGGGCGCGCAAATCCACGGGTTAGGGGGCGCAAATTACTTGCCTTGTCCCGGGTGCTGACAACCCATGCTACGCCACTGCTTCTGGACACCACAGGAGGAAAGAGTGCTCTTGTGTTCAAAGCCTGCTTGTGGGTTTCCCACAAACATCTGGTTGACCACTGTTTTGAGAACAAGATGCTGGACTAGAGGGGCCATTGGTCTGATCTAGCAGGCTCTTCTTACATAGCTGCTGTTGCATCTGTGGCTGTGTTGTTTCAATCAATGCCAGAGTTCTGATGGCATTCAGGGGAAGAGTGAGGTAGTCCTACTAAATGAAAAGAAAAGTGGAAGTACAGTGGTACCTCGGGTTACAGATGCTTCAGGTTACAGACTCCGCTAACCCAGAAATAGTACATTGGGTTAAGAGCTTTGCTTCAGGATGAGAAATCGTGCGGCGGTGGCAGCACAGCGGCAGCAGGAGGCCCCATTAACTAAAGTGGTGCTTCAGGTTAAGAACAGTTTCCGGTTAAGAATAGACCTCCGGAACGAATTAAGTTCTTAACCTGAGGTACCGCTGTATGAGTCCTCCTACTGGACTAGGCTTGCAGGGTCTTCAAGGCATTACTCCCGCTCTCTATACTAACTGGCAGAGCAAAAGCGAATTCCTCAACCCACTCTAAAAAAACCCGATTAGATCCTTCTGAAGACACCACTCGTAAGGACAAAACTGAAGAATCGCAGGAAGAACAGCAGAATTCCACTGCAGAATTAAAGAGTACAAGAAGAGAGAAACAAGAACTCTAAACATTATGTGCAGTATGTAGGATGCTGGCAAAAGCTGTGACTAGCACACCCTAATCCAGAGAGCAGCCACACAGGAAGGAGAGGTGGGTGCAATGTGCTCCAACCCCACCTTCAAACAAAAATTCTGTTTTTTGCTGAATAGGTCTGGAGCCTATTCCTAAGGCAGATAGAAGAGACCAGTACCCCCTGAGCCAAGCGGGCTTCCTCTATAAGTCCTCCTATGGCAAAACTCTCTTGGAAGACTTTCCTGTCAAATGTTGCATCAACTGAGAAAAATTGTCTCTATTTTCTAGTGTTTTACAAAAGTGTGCAGTGAAGCCCAAGTAGTCACCTTGCAGATATACAAAACAGGGGAACCCCTCTTGTAGGCAGACAGAGTGGTGGCCCTCAACAAATAATGCACAGTTGTTTCCCAGGAGTGTGGTGGAGCAGGGGGCTTACCCAAAGCAACATGCAAGGGAACAGGAAGCCATGAGCTCAAATGGAGCACTGGCCAGGGCAAATAGTACCCCGTTGAGATTCCAAGTGGGGAATCTATGAATGACCTTGGGAGACGAACCAGCCACAGTTCTATTGGTTCACCTTCATGTGGCAGCGGGGCTGCAGAGGAGGTGGTAGATCCAGACTCTGAGGAGCGTGCAGCAGCTGCTGCTGATCCTGTGGTGGTGGTGGAGGTGGGCAGTGCTTTCCTCGGAGGCTGGATCTGCTGCCCCTGTAGATTCTGCCACCCAAGGCAGTTGCCTCATGTCACCTCATGGGTGGGCTCACGGTTCAAAAGTAAACATGTAGATCTATTATTACATTTTTATCTCACCCTTCCCCCAAAGTGTTCAGGGTAGCAAATGTGGTCCACATCCTCCTTCTTAGAAGAGAGAATAGGAAAAACAGTCTAAAGTAAACTTTGAGCTGCCCAGAATGGTTGGGGCAACCCAGTCTGATGAGCAGGGTACAAAAGAATATTATTATTATTATTATTATTATTATTATTATTATTATCATCATTATCATCATCACCACCATCATCATTTCCAAAGTATGGTACTTAGACAACCAGTGGTCTGTGACATTCATTTAGCGCAGGATATTACAATCGCTAAACAACAGACAGAAAAATCATTAAGACCTGCAGCAATTTTCAATTGGTCCAAGGCCATGTGTGTGGAGTTTGTGGACAGCTGGCTTAGATTTTTTATTCTTTTCTAGAATTCTCAAGAAATGTGGACTCAGCAGTTATAATGACTAATGCAAAAGGATTACAGATTTGACTGATTTCTGTCGGGAGCACTGGGAAAGCAGAAGGGTTGGGAGAAGGGCAAAGATTCAAAAGAGAGGACAGTGAAAGGCAGGTTACATTAAGATTTGATAGTGGTAGAAAGAATTTTTAACTCCACTCCATTGGTTGGAAGCAGGGAAGATTAATTCAAACGGCAGTATTTTCTATAGCCTGATGTACATAGAACTTACCACTCCAAGCTCAGATATGGTAATTTATAAACAATTGGCATTTACAAATTAATTCTTGGGAAGATTCCATTTGGCTGTCAGTTTCTATAGTCTCTGCCCATTATGTGTGTGTGGGTAGTTAGGCCTAGAATATTTTCCAATATATTTCACATGAGAAATAACATAAATCAAAACAATACCAGTCCAACCCTATAACAACTTAATGCTTGTTGGAAAAGTTCACATTAAATGTGATACAATCCATGCTGCAGAATATCTGGCTCCCTCTGGATTGTTTTATTCAACAGCTAGTTGATTGTTTTCTTCAATTTTCTGAGCTGGCAAACTACTGTTTGCTGACCACGAAATACTAATTGTGTTAGCAGAAAATCTGGTGTGCCCCTCCCCCCTCCAATGAGATTGTTCAAGAGGAGCAGTAAGCAAACTACCGTATTTTTCGCCCTATAGGATGCACTTTTTCCCCTCCAAAAATGAAGGGGAAATCTGGGTGTGTCCTATGGGGCGAATGCAGGCTTTCGCTGAAGCTTGGAGAGGGAGAGGGGTCGGTGCGCACCGACCCCTCTCGCTCTCCAGGCTACAGGAAAACATCCGCAGCCTAAGCAGCCCTGCGGGAGTTCCCACAGGGCTGTCTAGGCTGCGGATAGCAGCCTGCTTCCCGGAGCACCAGGTGCCCTGAAAGCAGAGCGCCCGGCGCTTCAGGAACACATCCGCAGCCTAGGCAGCCCTGCGGGAGGTCCCGCAGGACTCCCTACGCTGCAGATAGCAGCCTGCCGCCCGGCGCGAGAAGCGCCCTGAAGCAGAGCGCCCCACCCGCCGGAGAGACATCCGCAGTGTGTTGGAGCCCTGTGGGAGTTCCCCACAGGGCTCCCCACGCTGCGGATAGCAGCCTGCCGCCCGGCACGAAAGGCGCCCTGAAGCAGAGCGCCCCGCCCGCCGGACAGACATCGGCCAGCCCCACAAGCTCGGGGGACAGCAAGGAGGTGCAGCGCTGCCATCCCGCTGTTCCTCGACCTGGTACGGTTTCCCCGACCTGGTTTTGGGGGGGGGGATAAAGGGGGAAAAAATTTCCTTTATTTCCCCCCCCCAAAAAAACTAGGTGCGTCCTATGGGACGGAAAATACGGTAAATGCATCACTTTAGCCTTAGAGCAGGACTCTGATTTGTCAGTTTAAAAAATGGTTGTGTTTGTACTGCATTTGGCACTCCTTAGAAGCTACAGATCTCCGACATATTAAATATTGCTTGGGACAACTCATAGAATAATAGAAGTTGTAGAGCTGGAAGGCGTCATGAGGATCAAGTAGCCCAACACTCTGCAATTCAGGAATCTTTTGCCCAATGTGGGGCTTCAACCCACGACCCTGAGATTAAGAGTTTCGTGCTCTACTGTCTCAGCTATCCCAGGCCCTGTTGATGGAGAAACATGGGCAGCAAACTAATAGTTCTGTACGTATCTGCCTGTTTTTATGCCTGAATTGCTCTTGCGTCCTTCCCTCATTGCACCTGATCCATGGCAGATGAAAGCTTCTTTCTCATTTTTCTTCCCCATTTATCTGCGTCAAGATTTTCCCAGCTCTGGCTTCTTTTGCTGTGTGGTCAAACCTCTGACTTCACTTGCTGCTGTCTTGTTTGTAGAGTAGCTTCCCCTGGCTTCCTAACATACACTAAGGGGGCTCACAGTGGGATAGCTTTCTTTGAAGCTGAATCCAGAAGCTCAGGTCATTCTGTATGCTGGCTAGAGTGTAGAACAGCCAGGATTACAGCACACCAGAGAAACAAAAGCCTTTTGGATGTCTGCTGCCCCCAAGAAAAACAGTCCTGACCTTTCTTCAGCCTCTGACAGTCATGCTGTTAGAAGCTGTTTTGTTGACTCTTCCCACCGGGTGATAGAACTCCTCGTCTGCATGCAATTAGAGAAGATGCAAAGGCAGCACTGAGCAATAATCTCGCAAACATCAGGAATCTTAAGGCTCTAAGTATTGGAGAAGAGCATAAATTCAATTACTTTTTCATTGCACAGTGAACTATAGAACAAGGTGTTTGTAAAGTTAGTATTGCATTGTAAATTTCAAGTAGAAACGGTCTGGCGGGACACATAACATCTACTTCCTTACCTAGTCATAGAAGGCAGATTAAATCTACGTTTCTTTCTTTATTTTTTTGCTAGGCTCTGTTTGCTAACTTCCCAACATCCACCATCAGCTCTATGACCCTATCAACTAATTCTGGTGCCCACAGGACATCAAGTGCCATTTCTAGCAGCCAGAAGGTACCGAACCTGAACAAGGTGATGCCATCCCAGAGTGCATCTTCAAACTTGATCCCTAAGCCCCCAGCCAGCCATAGACAAGCAGTTATTAGGAAGGTGGCATCTCAGAGGATTTCCAAGTAAGTTTGTGTTCCTGAAACAGAACTCGCTATTGAAAGATGTTGATGGAGAAACATGGGCAGTAAATGACTAACTTTTCTTTGGTGGGCGGGCGGTGTCCTGATTGTTTGATGTAACTGTATTAGATAAATTTTAAGAACTGTTTGTTTGTTTTTTTCGTTTGAGGAAGGTGGGGGAAAGAGTAACCTAAATAAGATGAATTGCTGTACACCAGTGATGGCCAAACTTGGCCCTCCAGCTGTTTTGGGACTACAGTTCCTATCATCCCTGACCACTGGTCCTGTTAACTAGGGATGATGGGAGTTGTTGTCACAAAACAGCTGGAGGGCCAAGTTTGGCCATCACTGCTATACACTATGGCAGCCTTTTTCAACCTTGGGTCCCCAAGTGTTGTTGGCCTACAACTCCCATCATCCCTGACCCACTGGTCCTACTAGCTAGGGATGATGGGAGTTGTAGTCCAACAACATCTGGGCACCTAAAGTTGAGAAAGGATTTGCTATGGCATACAGCCAGGGTGGGGAATCTATTTCACCCCAAGGGCTTGATTCACACTTGACCAAGCTTTTGGGAGTCACAACATCACAAAACAAACATGCACAAAATAAATTTGCATGCACCAAAAATGCAGAGAGACAGTGCACACACACAGCAGGCATGCAGGGCCACACACACACCATTTCCAGCCAGGGGTGGAGGTGGCTAGCAAGATCCCCTGTCTGCTCTTTAGATCAGGAGTCAGCAAACTTTTTTAGGAGGGGGCTGGTTCACTGCCCCTCAGACCTTGCAGCGGGTCGAACTGCGCATGCGCGCACACATGTGCACACGTGCACGCGGTGGAGGGGGTCTTCTGTCTTCCCCCCTCCCCTCCCCCTGCTTTCCTACCTCCTCTGCTGCTCTGCCTGCGGTTGGGAGCCGGCGGCGGTGGTGGCGCCTCTCCTTTCCGGGCCAGCTTTCCCAGGCGCCAAGCACAGGGCCAGCAGGCACACCAAGCTCCAGCCAAAGCCCCGCGATGCACCCATGAAGATGCCCACAGCGCGGCCATGGATGGAGAGGCCGGCGGGATGGTGGCGAGTCTGGGCTGCGCCTCAGCGCGCGGGCAGCGAGGCTTTGAATTGGCTGGCACCAATCAAAGCAAGCTCCCTTTCTCTGCAGGGTGGGAAGAAGCCAGGAGGAGGAGGGAGGAGGCGCCGCCATGGTGTGTGTGTGTGGGGGGAAGGTGCCCCCCCAAAAATTGCAAAAAAAATGGCATAGCCTGAACGATTACTCTGATCCAAGCGGCAATTCCAGGACCGTCCATGGGCCAGATCCAGAGGGCAGTTGGGCCTGATCCAGCCCACGACCCCTGCTTTAGACAGTATCACTAAAGAGCAGACAGGGATTTCCCCCCCTTCTAACCTTACCGCTATGTACCACAGTACTAAGTCTGGAGGTAGAGTAAAACTCATCTTTGCTTCCTAGCCTCACTCCAACGTTGGAGTGGGAATAGGCGGAAATTTTGTTTTTTTAATATTAAAGAGCAGTCAGACCACTTATCTGTAATTTTAGCTCTATGGTGCTTAGTGCTAAAATTGGAAATTAGAAATCTGCCTGCCTGCTCTTTATTTCCAATCTCCTTATGATTAGTAGGTGTGCAGGACACAGTGGGACAGACATGGCAGGCTGTCAAAAGTTCCCCACTTCTAGCATTCATCCTGTTAGGACCTCATTGCACACTTCACTTTCTGTACATTGTTTCTTTGTCATGGATTTCTAATACATTAATTTTGAGCCAACAAAACTTTGCATTTCTGTATTGTGATGTATGCTTGTTCTGATCTTTATCTGTGTTTGAAAAAAATAATGTGTAATTTAGCCATTATCCTGTATCATTCTTACTTGTATTTAATGCTACAAAGAAAGCTTTAAAAACAAATTATCTTAAATACATATAGAAGTGTATTCTTATCTCCCTGTACTGGTGATATGTTTTATTTCCTGCAGTGTGATAGACTGCTTTTGTAACTTCTGTAGACTCCTAACAAAAACCTTAACTGTTGATGTTTTAAATGTGAGAACAATTTCATATTGTATTGTCCTCAGTTTTTAGTTTCAGTATAGTTTCTGGAGAGGTATTGAAATCATTGTTGCTTGTAAACTTGTCATCTTTCTATTTTTATAGAGGTCATTAAGTTGGAGTCTGACTTATCTTTCCTTGACCATTTTGTTATTTTGTGCTCCATCATGCTGCTTCTTGCTTGTCTCTTTCCTAGACTAAACAATCTCATTAATTCATTATTCTCAGTCTCTCATTATACAGAAGCCTCTCCAAGCTCCTCATAAATTATATTATCTATCTTTGGAGATATTGAGTTGCATTATAAATCTTTATTGTTGTAAATTGTGATGTTTGTTTCGCTTCCCCCAGTCTATAGGACTAGGCAGACTTCACATCAGGTGAAATATGTGTAGCTGCAGTGATGGATGCATCAGTGTGCAGCATCCTATGAAGTAATAATGACCCATAGGGATGGAAGGACCATCCTGTTAAAGGGCTTCTTTAATCCTTAGGATGGTGCCTCCTCTGGAGCACATAAACACAGCCAGAAGGAGGAGCCACCAATGTTTCCTGACCAGCAATGTCTCGCATGTCTATCAGCCAGGCCAAAATCTGTATTAAGAGCCCAACTCCTTAGTATAACCATTCTCCAGTGGTTTTTAAATTGTATGAATTTCCCTAAAATGCACAGTTGTATACACTTTGTATATCAGCATTTTTTGAACTTAAACTGCATTGCAGAAAGTGGCACAACACACCATCTGCTTAATAACTACATTCTGGTCTTCTTAAAGACTGAGAGTTTTGAATTTGTTTGATCTGATGGTGGACCAAAGAAAACCCTTCTCCATCCCTGCTGCCTGTTTTGGTTGGTTGGAACCTTCTAGCACTTAAGCATACTAATATTTGGTAGCCCGGTGTATCTAAGCCTCCACCCCAACCCCACACAATGTAAGTGTGTGTCTGCATGGCTTCTCTTGTAACAAGGTGTCTATGTAGCACAGACGTTGTTTGAAAAATACAAGAGACTAGAGGTGAATTCCCCACAATGAACAGGTATCGCCATTGCCTCTTCTGTTTCCTAGAAGAGTGTAAGATGGAGAACTGTGTTCAATGCCAAACATTGCAAATGATTCCTACGTGCGAACATACTGTGAGTACGATCAAGAGCCCAAAATTTTTTCCCTGACCATCCAACTCTGAGATTAGTGCACTGCACAGGGTAGTGTCATTGTTCCTTTCTTTCTGGTCACAGGTTTTTAGATTATTGTTCCATTAGAACAATTGCCCCTTCAATTTTTATACCTTGGCTTTCTTTTCACCTACCATGAGCCTCTGAAATAAGATGGGCTGCTAATTGAAATATTTTTGAGACTAATCCTCCAGACCCGTTTTAAAATGGGATCCAGGTGTTAAGTAAATTGGTCAGTTCAACTAGTACAGATAGCCATACCTGTTTCGATAGCCCTGTGCTGATCATAGCTTTTGTTTGACTCTCGGTGACCTGGAGGTGATGCATGTTAGTTCAGGTGACAAGCCTTTTCAGTGAGCTTGTCTGCCAAGCAGCAAGATGTGTATTTGAAGATGCCGGTGTGCTGTACTCACATATTGGCAGGGAGAATGTTTATCCTTGTGAGATGGAATTGCAGCTCCTTGGACAGACTTGACTTTACTGCGTTCTTGTGGTTTCTGCTCTGTGACAGGCATAAGTGTGGGAAAACCGGAAAAAGCTCAGCATCGAAAATGCATAGAAGGGTGAAAAAAGGAAAAGATTCCTTCACAATTTCAGAGTGTAGTCCAATTACTGAAGGCTGCAAGGAGCCATTCCGGAAATACTTTCTGAGTTGCTGTTCAGACTCTAGCATAAGTCTCCAAGTCTATTCTTGCAATTTGTGGGATCACATACTGACTTTTCTCAGTTACACAGAAATGAGAGCTCCCAATATATTCCAGAACAACTGGGGGATTGACCACATTCAAACCTCTTTCACTGATCTGTGTGTCCTTTTGTATTGTCCAGTTTGTCTTTCTTACAGAATCAAGGGGGGGGGGGGACAGCCCATGTTCTATATGCAAGAGAGATTCCCTTTTACTAAAAAACAATTCAAATGAAAACTACTTCTTAGGTGCTTCAAGTCTTATGCTTTCCATTGTTCTTCAGCCGTTTAATACAGCCCATTTGTTCTTTGTTGGTATTTCCAGCCTTTTGAACTCCACTGTCAAGAATTCCATTACATCTCATGCGAGAAAATGCTAAGAGATTTTATGTTTGGTCAAACCCCGCCCCCCCAAAAACCCCATCCTTAACAGGAAGGGATTAAGTTCTAAACAAACTCATACTTCAAGCTTTTAATCTACATTAGTAGTATTTTTTCCTCTGGTGTGGGGGAAGAATCTGCTAAACTTCTGTGCAAGTTCCAGTGCTAGGTATTGAGATAAGCAAGAGAACATGCAGTTCAGAACAAGCTGTCTCAGGAGGTTGTGGAGCATGTGTCTCCATGAAGCTTCTCAAGGAAAGGTTGAACCAAGATATTGGCCTACATGACTCCTTTGATCTGTTCATGTTATACCATTCTGTATTCTGGAGGACAAACTTACCTTTGTTGTGTTCTAGTCTTGGTAATTGCAATGCCCCTCTAGGCACATTTACTTGCAAATAATTCTTTGTGTTTAATGGAGGCCTATTCCCATGTAAAGGGACGCAGGTGGCACTGTGGGTTAAACCACAGAGCCTAGAACTTGCCACTCAGAAGGTTGGCGGTTCGAATCCCCGTGACGGGGTGAGCTCCCGTTGTTTGGTCCCTGCTCCTGCCAACCTAGCAGTTCGAAAGCACGAAGTGCAAATAGATAAATAGGTACTGCTCCAGCGGGAAGGTAAGCAGCATTTCCATGCGCTGCTCTGGTTCGCCAGAAGTGGCTTAGTCATGCTGGCCACATGACCCGGAAGCTGTACGCTGGCTCCCTCGGCCAATAAAGTGAGATGAGCGCTGCAACCCCAGAGTTGGCCACGACTGGACCTAATGGTCAGGGGTCCCTTTACCTTTACCTTTATTCCCATGTAAATATGTGCAATATTGGATATATATTTTTCTTTATCTCAAATCTGCTGCCTATTGCCTTGTCTTTTTGCTATTTCATCATAGATATAATATGATACAACCGTTGAATCTCTTTTCAAAGGTTTCTGGAGAAACTGTCTTTGAGCAATAAAGAAAACCTAAAATCTGTATTACATCTCTGAACCATCTCATTATTCCAGTCTCAGCTGGACCACATACGATCTTTAGAAGAAAAGAGATTTTTTTTAAAAAATTGCTGAATATGTGATGGATATCCTAAAGATGAATATTTCTAATTCAACAATATTTGAATAGCTTGAGAACCTCCTAGTTAGGACTCTTCCCCATTCCATCAACCACATTCATATTTTTCCCACTGAGGAAGGTAATAAGAACTAGACAAAGAAGGCTCATCTCTTGCTATATATATCACCTCCTAATTTGTAATAGTAAATTGCCTTTTTTAAAAAATAGGAAACTCCCAAACATTATAAAGACATGCAACTTATGAATTAAAAGTTTGGGGACTTTGGTGGTTTGTTATAAATGTTTATTTATTGAAATATAACTCTATCATTAGGTTGAGAAAAATACAAATTTACAGATAGTCCTGTGACACTAATATTCAAACTCACTGGATTTGTATTCATCTTCGGGCTTCTAGGGAAAGGAGTTGATGCAACCCAGAGCTCGTTCCTTGTCAGGATGGTGCCTCTCTCTAGATCAGTAGGCAGGCTCAATGTATGAGCAACCATCTCACCAAGAGAGAGGCTCTATCATCCTGATGTGCCCCAGGTGCTGAACAGCTGTTAGAAACAATGGGTGCTTTTTTGGACCTCTGTTATTTGATAAACATCTGTCTAGGCTCCTTGATGAACTTGAGGGCAAATCTCTAGGAAACAGTTGCTGGAATCCAGACATCAATTCTTGATGAGATCCAGGTGCTTGCAAATTACTGAAGTGCCAAGTCTGTCATGGAATTTAGGGTGAAACTGGTGTCATTAAAGAATTTGGGAGCAGGTTAGCTAAGGGGTCGCCCTGTAAGTGTGCTTCTCAGATGGGGTACTGCTGAGAGTTCTGCATGCCCTAGAGGTGCACTTCATTTTTACTAGAAACCAAGCTTTTAGTGTTGCTTCTCCAACCCCTGGAATCAGCTGCCATTGGAATAGGACATGAACTTTGATTTAGAGAAATGAGAAAGTGAGCGAAGTGTGGAAGGAGATAAAGAAAAGTGAAACAGCAAAAGGCTAACCATGGGTAGGAAGAGGAGTAAGAGAGAGAGAGAGAGAGAGAGAGAGAGAGACAGACAGACAGACAGACAGACAGACAGAGAGAAATCTGGAAATTAGGGGAAATGCAGCTGTCAGGAAACAAAGGAGGAGGCAGTGACCTATGATCAAGTGGAAGATCAGCAACTCCATTGGAAAGTATATGTTTATCTGCCAGCAGAACATCTAAAAGCATGTGGGATTTGGGGATATTAAATTAGTCCAAGCTTAGAGGTCAGAAATAGAGAAATACTTCTGAGTCATCTGTGCAAAGATTGTAATTTTAAATATAGCAACTTATTAGGCTGAAAAAGAGGCAGAGGGTAGGGCTCAGAGATAGGAGTAGAAGGCAGTTCTTAGGAGTAGAATGCAGCAGTGTTAATTCATAATTCTGCAGTGAGAAAAAATGTAATGCTTTTCACCTGACAAAATGCCTTGGGGCTACTTCAGATTTTAATTTTCGGATGGAAAATGACCCAGCCTATGTCTAAGTTATGTCTGAATATGAATTTGATAATGGAACTTGTAGATCTTTTGAGCTGGGTCTGTAACTTCTTGTAGGGCTGCTTTTTAAAAAAAAGTAAATTACATAATCTACTACATTACATATGCATATATCAAGTTCTCATTACATCTGCAAAATAGCAAAGATACAGTCCAGTATCTTACAGTTTTCATACATTGAAAGTAATTTGACCCATCCATTCTGTCCCTATGCTGAATCTGTTTTATAACTGTATATATATTTTTTCATTTCTGCCACTTGTCAGACTGAAAGTTGTTTTTTTTTTAGGCTGGAATATTTTATTCTCCGTGTCTACTGCATGCAGGTTTTTTGGTTTTTGTTTGCTTCCATGAATTAATTAATAAGGAAGAAAAGCACTATGCAACCCACCAAAATGGAAGCTGCTTGCTTCACTTACTTCTATCTCTGCACCATTGTGTGTTAAGTTTATAGATGTATCGTCAGGCAAATGATGGGTGCTGCTTGAGCAGGGAATGGTCTTCAAGTTCTGAGGAAGACCCATATTTTCAGCTTCTAGCTAGCAAAATGGAGAAATCCTGACAGAGGCATTGCATGTGGCACCTTGCTGTCAGTTTTCTTGAGATGTACTTGAGCTGTAATGAAAATGTGCTCCTTTCTGAATTCAATAACTGAATTGGTACATACAGCATTAATTGAAAATCTTTAAGTAGCCGGGTTACCCTTCACATTGCCTCATTTTTTTAATGATTTGTTTGTTTTGATATTCACTGAACACAAGTCCTGGCAAAATGAAACATTCCTGGAACCGAAGCACTACTTCATGGAAGAACATTTGAATTGTTCATAGGAAACTGATTATGGATTCTGCATGAATTATTTGAGAACTGAATCCATTTTGAGTAGCCCAACTATCTCTGAATCTAGACTCCTCCAGATATTTTGGACACCAGCTCCCGTCGTCCCTGACCATGGATCATGGTCGCTGGCACTGGAAGTTGGGGGGCCCATTTGTATGAACAGCACCAGGTTGGGGAAGGCTGGAGCTGCTTCTATAACCGTGTTTTACAATGTTTTTGTCATTTTAGTATACCAATTTTAAAAGATTAAGTAGCTTAGAAATGCTTTTTTAATGACTTGATTTAAAATAAAATAGACTGCATAGGTCTAGATGGGACAAAATAGTCTGATGTGGCATGAGGTTAATTTGTATGTTCCTGACAACTACACACTGATTATGCGAAGAAATAAATTGTCCAGAAAGACCTTTTGGTTCATCTGTTAATGAATACTAGAATGGCTTTACCCTTGATAGAGATGTATTTTCCCTCTCATACATGGGTGTGTGCTATCCTCTGATTCAGCGTTTTGTCTAGCAGGGCAACCTCCACAGAAGGGCACCTGAATGGATTCCAGAATAGCCTTAACAGTGCTAAATCCTGTGAGCCACTCACAAACTCCAAAGGTGAGAGAACCAAGGCATTGCAGCCAACCTTTTATTGGTTTTCCATTTGCATTGTAACTTGCCTGCCCTGACAAGCATCATAGAATAGTAGAGTTGGAAGGGACCCAAAGGGTCATGTTGTTGACCCCCTGCAATACAGGAATCAGTTTTCAGCCATTACCTCAGCCAACATGAAATGTCATAAAATAGGGTTGCCATATTTCTAACAGTGAAAATCCGGACAGTTGTTGAGCTTTTTAGGCCAAAAAAAAAAAAAAAAAGAAAAAGAAAAAAAAGAAAGAAAGAAAGAAAAGAAAAGAAAATGCAATTTTTTAGCTACTTTTTATGGCAGTCTTTAAGAAAATAGGGCCTATCCACTCCATGCTGCAGAAAAGGAGTAGTCCTTGCTTGTGCCGGGCATACGTCATGTTGGGCGGAACTTTTTCTGAATTTTTAATTGAGGAATGAAGAAAGCACTCAATAACATTTCCACTTTTAACTCAAGTGGGGGGAGTGTTTTCTTGTCCTGAATCCATATTAGTGCTAGAGCTACATTTCCCACCCCTGAAAAGCTCAAATACCAAAATGGAACATCTCCAAGCCAACTTACTTTTATCTGTCATGCTGGTGAGTACGTTGAAATCCCCTTCACTATATGGAGTACACACTCAGCTTCTCATGGTGTTGCAGTTTGATTTCGCATCAGGTCATTGTCGTCTTTTCTGGAATTGGTGGGCGATAAGCCAAGTGGAGGGACGCGGGTGGCGTTGTGGGTTAAACCACTGAGCCTAGGGCTTGCTGATCAGAAGGTCGGCGGTTCGAATCCCCGCAACGGGGTGAACTCCTGTTCAGTCCCTGCTCCTGCCAACCTAGCAGTTCGAAAGCATGTCAAAGTGCAAGTAGATAAATAGGTACTGCTCCGGCGGGAAGGTAAACAGCGTTTCCGTTCGCCAGAAGTGGCTTAGTCATGCTGGCCACATGACCCGGAAGCTGCACGCCGGCTCCCTCGGCCAATAAAGCAAGATGAGCGCTGCAACCTCAGAGTTGGCCACGACTGGACCTAATGGTCAGGGGTCCCTTTACCTTTACCTTTTAAGCCAAGTGGAGAAGAGGTTTTAGTGCAAAGAAGCAGAGGAACCTGGCCCACGCTAAGCCGTTTTTCCCCCATTTTCCAGGTCTTTTGGAAGCTTCCCCCCACATTATTTTCGCCAGAACTAGACCTTTGTCCAGCCGGTCCAGAGCCACTGATTCACTTGTAGGGCAGAGAAAGAAAAGGCCAGTGGAGGGAGGGCCAGCTTAAGGTAACAGAAGACTCATCTGCGCCTCCTTTCCTTCCATAACTGAGTAGAGTAAAAGGGGCATACCCCCCCAAGAACATGTGAGGGTGGGACTTTTTGTGAAAGGGAAAAGACTAGACACAATAAAGACCTGTAGCAAGTCTGTTCATAGTAATATGTCACTTGCCAGCATATTCTAAGAAATAAATAATGGACTCTATATTCTCTCACTGTTTGAGCTAAGCAACTGGACCCTCATATTTTTGCCACTCATGTACATGAACGCTTATGATTTTTGCAAGTTTTTGCCCTTGTGTTACAGTCACATTTTCAAACATAACTCAGAATTTGCCAATACCTTGAATTCTACAACTGTGCCTATAAAATCTTTATTGATTAAGTCAGGGCTTTCAGCAACGTTCAGTTACCTTCACTAGTTTCTTCTCTGCTTTGCTTTCTTTTAAATCCATTTTCTGTGCATGTGCTACTCTGTAGAATGCAGCCCCCTTCAAATAAATGGAAATTTTAATTGTAGCACTTGTTTTGCTTTCCAAGTCTTCCCACAACGTACTATTGGGCAGCAAAAACTCATCTCCCTGGGAGGCGCTTGGGACAATAAGTTCCCCTATGCAGGGTGGGCAGCTTCATAAAGAAGCTCCCTAGAAGGCAATGGAGAGAATCTTCTCTATGTGAGCAGAGACTGCTTTCCAAGGCAGTCTTTTCTTCACCTGAGAAGTCTTCTCCCAATCGGATTTTAATCTGAGTTTGAGAAAAATATGGAGTGCTTTTGATTCTTGTATCTCTTTTTAGGCAAATGTTACTGAGCCCCTGAAGTTCATTTTCAGGGTGGAGACTAGTGAATTTTGGCAGCATCTATAATCCTGACTCTATCCAGGTTTTCCATCATCTATATTGTAGGTTTAGGTTCCCAGGGCTTCTATAAAGTCAGAAGAGTTCTGTACATCGCCACTCTTAAGTATGCATTTTTTATGTTGAAAACTCTAGCCCCTGAGAGCTTTGGCTCCTAGTTTCAGAAAGCTCCTCATTGTCAGCTATATCTTTAAATCCTTCAGCAGGAGCAGCTGGAAACAGGAATCCCTCCAATTTCTGTGCAGTGATGCATTCCTTCCTGCACAATAGTAATCCCCTTTTAATTCCGTTCCTCATTTTCACCTTCCTGCCTCTCTCGCTTACCATAACTGACAGCATAAGTTGTCTTGAGTTTGAAACCTCCCTTCCAATGACATTTCAGGTGGGAGGCTGCTGAACTGGCTCTGTAACAATTTTTTGTGCATCAACTTTTCTTTCCAGTTGTGGGGAAAATAACTGGAGGATGAGTTTCAGTGGAATAATAGCATGAAGGTGAAAAGGTTAAGAAGCCCCTCTGCCCTTTGCCAGTTTTCCACTTCAGATTGCAGCCTCAGCAACTTCATAATGCAGAGAGAGAGAGAGAGAGAGCGCACAAAACCCCCAGTGAATAATGAACTATGGAACTGTATGTAACGTGTAATTCCATCCTTAGGTTTCCTTAGTAAGCAGTTACAGTTCTAAAATCAACCGTCTTTCGCAATTGCAACTGTTTATTCAATACAAAAAAATTCCTTCCAGTAGCACCTTAAAGACCAACTAAGTTAGTTCTTGGTATGAGCTTTCGTGTGCATGCACACTTCTTCAGATACACACTTTGTATATGTGTATCTGAAGAAGTGTGCATGCACACGAAAGCTCATACCAAGAACTAACTTAGTTGGTCTTTAAGGTGCTACTGGAAGGAATTTTTTTGTTTTGACTATGGCAGACCAACACGGCTACCTATCTGTAACTGTTTATTCAATGATCATATTTTCAGTTGAAGTTGATTGAATCCCGGCAAAGTTGAAAGCTGCTTTCTCAAGAGAGCATCTGGTGAATAATGTCAAACACTGTAGCCACCTTCCCCACTAAATCTGAGGGATGGTGCTTGCTTCTAATGAGTAACGAATAGATACTTTTAATCCTCAGCTGATGAGAATGACCTGCCCCTCGTACTTTGGGTCAGCCACTTTGTCTTTGTTTTACAAGAGGAAGAAGATGTTTCCTGTTATCTGCTGGTTTTATGCTACAAAGAGTCCAAGTAATCCAAGTCTACAGAGTATTTCTCTGCTGTAGAAAACACTTTTGGAACTCTGGAATGAGAGAAAAAGTAGTGTGTCAAACCAGCTCCCTGAGTTGAGAGCAGAGTAGGATGAGTGTATTTGGGATGGAATAATCTTGGACTATACCATTTCAGCCTGCAGATAAAGGTTCATTGTTTTTAATGATTCCCTCCATTTTTTCAACAAAACATAACACATGATAAGCTGGCACATTTGAGAGAGAAGCTTTGCATATCTCTCTTGATGATGCGTTTGTTTATTGCATGGGTTGACAATTCATCTTGATCTTGTGTATGTGATATTGAGCAAGGGGATTCCAGACCCACTCCTTCCTTGTACATTCCCCTGAACCCTCTGAAAAGCTTTTACTCTTAAAAATTACTTACTATTTGATTGGGGCAATTTGCCTCTCCTCCAACAACCTCCAAGCCTTCACAGAGGGTTCTCTGACCCTCAGAGGAGACTTTTGAAGGGGTACAAGAGACGATAACATGGCGAAGAGGGCCAAGAAGCCCCTTGCCCAAGAATCCCCTAGCATTGGATAGAAATCATTGCCATTTATGTTTAATAAATTGTATGATTTCCCCTTTCTTCAATTTTTTTTATTATACATGCCCTTCTTAAATCTTAGCTCATCTGTAAGCTCCTTAAGCAGCCACGGTGGTTTCTTTAGAGGCCTCCCACTTTTCTTTCTTGTTAGAATTGTCTGCATTTGGGCCTTCAGTATTTCACCTTTAAGAAATTCCCATCCATCTTGGATTTCCTTCTCTTTGAGTATTTCTGACCTTAGTGGTTTCTTAAGCTGTTTGAAATCAGCCTTCTTAATCAAGCTCAGATAGTGGTTCTGTTATGTACAAAGCATTTTTCATGCATGGCAATATTCCCAAAAGGTCACTCCTGTGATCAAAATATCAATGTAGGGCAAACCAACAAAAAGTTACATCTTTGGCTACTCATGAATCAGACACAGAGCATGTGGAAATGATTAAGTATCTCTGTGTATTAAGATGCATTTTAATGTGTGTGGATATGGGGGAGTGTGGGTTTGGAGCTTGCAAACCAAACTTGTAATGTGCGAAGTGGCCTTGGGATGTCCAGAATCCTCAAAGCCTATGACCTGAGTAGGACGGGGGAAAGGCAAAGACTCATTCATTAGCTCAAACAGTTATTGCAATATAGCAGGGTTTAACGCCAGCAAAAGAGAAAGTGAAAAAAATATGGTCACAAAATAGAGTATTTCCATAGCAGACTTTAGTCACAGATATACATGTTTTTGCATACTAGTATTAAAGCAATGTGGGGTTGAAATAAAAGTTTTATCTTAACTCTAATGCTACTGTTACAAGGCCAATAATTTTTCTGTGAGTGCTGGCATTTGCAGTATTCCTTAAGTTAAAGTATAAATGCTTGCCATACACAGAGGTGGAGTTAATAGCATGGGAATTCACTTAACTTGGTACTGTACCAAAAGTTTCTGTTCAGTAATCCAGCTTTTAATTTTTAATAGCTAATATGCTTGTTCTGTTGGATCAGGCATTGCTCACAAAGACTTCAATTCTGGCCCAGATATCATTCCAGATTCCATGGGTTTGTGTGATGCTTGACACTTAAGGAGACAGATTCGTCTTTGTAAAATGCTGCTAATATTCTTAGTGCTACTCAAGGTAGATTACACAGAGCAATCAACTGATTTTAGTAAAACGTGCTACATGTGTAGCGCAAATTATGAGAGACCATAGCTCAGTGGCATAGAGCATCTCCTTTGCATGCGGAAGGTGGCAGCTTCAGTCTCCCAGGAAATAGCAGGTACCTGTTTCCCTAGAGCAAGCTTGCACTTACTGTGAGAAGGCAGTCATGTGATTGCTCTTCCCTGCCAATCATATAGACTCTTCTAGAATAGCGGAGTCTATTCTTCATTCTGCACAGCAGGGATCAGAACCACCACAGCAGCATTTCCTCTGCCTGCAGCTAAACACTATCTGGAATTATCCTGTCTGGTTTTGTAACTTGTGTCAAGGAAGACTCCTGTATCCTGTGGCTCATGCACATATCTCTGGAACCATTAACCAGCTTTCCTTTGTCTCCCTTTCAGCTCCCGGTTGCACTTACTTTCTGAAGTGAAGGATTAATCCTCAATAACGGGTGGACAAACAATCCAGTGCGTCAGCATGCAAGGAAGAGATGAAGCAGGGATGAGTGCTCATCATTCCACACTCCTGGCAACACCCAGATTGACAGCAAGACCTGGTCGCACACTCCAGAATTTTCCCCACTGAAAGGAGAGCAGAGCAGCAGAGTGTTTCTGGAAGAGCTGTTGGAGCCCTGACTTGAGGCTTTCTAGTTCTGCTGAGCTTTTGCTGCTTAAGCCTCAGGCCTTCCTTTGCATTCTATATCACATCTTCCATCAACTAGTCAAGCTTATGACTCACATAGGACAGGAGCTCTTAATGGTGTCTGTATTGTGTATCCTGAGGCCCAGGTTTCTCCATCCACTCAGTCATTTTGACTCACTTTGAGAACAATCAAGGTTCTCTATCAGGTACTGGGCAGCTTTCACCACCAGTGGCATGAGAAGCTGAAATGCTGACTTGACTATAGACACTTCTGCTGGCTGCTATCTTGAATTTTGACAGAAAGCCATAGAAATGCTCAGTCTGAATAAAATCATTCATTTTGTTTGTTTAGCTTAAAATTTACATTTATTATGCTGGGTAAAAGTCCTTCCAATTAGTTGACATTTAATTTTACTCCAGTGGGAGGCTTTATTATTATTCATGCACTACGTTGATTTTCCCTTGCATTTCTTTACGTTTCTTATGTTTCCGTGCTGAAGTTGTGTTTCCAGAGCCCAGACTGATCCCACTAATAGGGTTCTGTCACTTCAGATCAGCTGCGTGAGCATGGAAACAGTACATTATTTATCATTTCCACACCATTCAGCATTCTAAGTGTTTTACATTTGTCCTGTGAGGTAAGCTGGACTTGGAGAGAGTCTTGCAAACCAAACAAACATCTTACTCAGTCACAGAACAGGGGTTTGTCCTTGTTCATTTCTGCCCAAACTGGTCCTTCTGTTCATTACACTGCCCTTACTACCTGCAAGCTTAACAGCAAAATCCTATGCCTGTCTTCTCAGGGTCACTGTGTTCAGCGGGGCTTGCTCTCAGGGGAGTTTACATAGGCTCACAGACTAGTTTTGACACTGTTCAGTATTGAGGTTCTTTCTAATTGTGATATTGTCTTTTTTTCTCCTGATGTTGACTTGAGAAAATCACAGTTTGCTGTCCCCACCTAGCAAAACAGTCCACACTGTGTAGGAATGTTGCCATCCCAGGGAACTGCTTCCTGGAGAGCCAGTGTGGTGTAGTGGTTAAGAGCGGTAGTCACGTAATCTGGTGAACCGGGTTCGTGTCTCCGCTCCTCCACATGCAGCTGCTGGGTGACCTTGGGCCAGTCACACTTCTTTGAAGTCTCTCAGCCCCACTCACCTCACAGAGTGTTTGTTGTGGGGGAGGAAGGGAAAGGAGATTGTTAGCCGCTTTGAGACTCCTGAAGGGGAGTGAAAGGCGGGATATCAAATCCAAACTCTTCTTCTTCTTCTACATGCTAGAGCTACATCATACCTGGGCAGATAGTAGGGAAACACGCACTTGGACTCTTAGTGAATATTTTAGTACTGTCATGAATGTCTGGGGAGAAAAGGGCAGCATCACTCAAGTTTTCTCCTTATGACATTCATATTGTCTCCACCCCACATAAAGTTGGAGAGTTAGCTGAAGTTGTGGACTAAATTGCAGATGTTTCCTAAGTGGTTTGTCACATGGTAAACAAGCTGTTTTAAGTGCTAAAACTGGTCATGGTGAAGAGCCCCTTTGGAAGACATGCTGCTTACAGTACTATCCTTAGCAGCAGCAGCCATGATGCATGTGACCATAGTAGACACCTTCTGCACTGTGAACATTAGTCATCAGCTTGTGTCTTCTGTGCTACAGACAAGATCACCATAGCAGAGCCAAACATTCTCAAGGATGTAGAAGATGGCCTTCAAACCATTTTCTTATGAACCGATTTCTCCCTGGTCACAGCCTAGCTGACATCTCAGGCAATGGTGATCAGTGTATTATGGCCAGACATAGGAACTGGCTACAAAGCTGAGGCATGGATACAGATTTGCAGACCAGGTTAGTAAGCATCCCAATCTCCAGCTCAATCCTTTTTGCAGATCCGTGGGAATTTGACCCAAGGACAAAACGCAGGTTCAGCAAAGAAAGATGTTCAAAAAACATACCAAGCAACCCTACAAGGTCTGACAGACCAATAGATTTAAGTGTAAGGGATCAAACACCAAACATGCAGAAAAAGGCTTATCCTAGTCATTGTCTGAACTTACCTTTGCCTAAAAGAAAAGAAAACGTCTCCAGTTGACATCAGGCAGCCATGTGTGCCATTAGAATCATAGAATTGCATAGTTGGAAGGAACTACAAGGGTTGTCTAGTCCAACCCCCTGCAATGCAGGAATCTTCTGCCCAACGTGGGGCTCAAACACATCATCCTGAGATTAAGAGTCTCATGCTCTGCCAGTTGAGCTGTGCTGTCCATCATGGGCAACAAGCAGTCGCCTTCTTCAAGTTCATGTAGTGACAGGTTCAAACAGTCATGGAGACATGGCTGAGATTGTGTCCTTTGACTATGCTTTGAGTTTCCCCAGAAGCAGAGGGAGAATTTTCTGGTGTCACCAACCTCCAGAAAGCTACAATGCATCAGCACTGGAAAAACAAGACTGCTGGAATCAATAAATCACATCCCAAATTGTTTATCCCTTGATGGTACAACTCATTGCTTATGATACTGAATGGGGCAGGGAAAGGTTTAGTTCTTCATTATGCTAGGAGGTTCCAGACTAGGGTTGATGGTCCTGGGAAAAGGCTGAACAGAGTGACTCCAGAATTTGCTGATAGAGAAAGAGACTGAGGATAATGGGAATGGGCAAGTCTCTAGCCACGAACCATGCAATAAAAATGCAACATCAGCATGTGAAACCTAAAATGTGTATCGACTAATCTATGCTGGTGGGGGAAATGTGCTGGGCTGCTAATGTGTTTTCAATTAGTTTCTGCCCAGAAGGATAACATCTTGCTATTCAATTGCATTTGTTTTTCAAAGCGGGATCAGAATAAAAAGTGGGGGGGGGGGACTGGAAAAATAATACGATTAAAATGCTGGCACACAAGTCAGTGGTGTGTCCTCATAGGTACAGCATTAGTTCTCCTATTCCAAAAGGGTATTCCATTATTAGAGGGATGAAGAAATCTTGCTTGCCCTTTAGAATTAAAACGTGCAACAAAGAACAAAACGAGAGCTGCTTGCTTCATCTGAGCATGATAACAGGTCAACGAGACCTAAAGAGAAATCAAAATGCCAAAAGTCAGGCAATGAGTGGGTAAATATCCTCTTATCCAAGCATGAATTTCCCTGTCACGGGCACTCAGCCAAAGAAAGCCTGTATGATGGACTGACAGCAGCCCAGCTGCTCTAACTAGAGTTTTTCATATCCCTTTAAAAAAAATAAAAATGCTTGAAATTATGAATTAAAGCAAGTATGGTACGAACAGCGATAGACTTGGGCTACAGGAGCTTGGTTGGGGTTTAATCGAAAGGGCCGCAGAGGCGATGGCACAGATCACTGTCCAAGTTCTAGAAAAAGTGCATCTCAACCTGGGTGAGCTCAAACTGCTGCCAGGGTAAGGGTAAGGGGAGGTCCACGTGGATTTTTATCACCAGTATTTATCTGGCTAAGGGTCAAATGAAACAGACTAGCAGCAATTGCATGATGGGCTTAAAAAACAACAAGCAACTTGGAGGCACACCCACTCACCCCAATCCTTATCAGAGCCTTGACACTTTTGCTCACCTCCATGCTCCCAACTCTTGCCTGTCTGCACCAGCTATTAATATTGGGGAAAGATTTTTCCAGTCCAGGTTACAGGTGTGGGAACCCTAGTCTGGCTCAGGACCACAGTGAAGGGCAGAAGGTTAATCTCATTGGCAGGCGAGGTTGATACTAAGCTGATGTAGATGGGAGACCACACACGAAAAAAGCAGAGGAGTGAGCATAAACAGCAGAGTCAGGGCGATGGAGTGGGGCTTATGGTGGAAAAGGAGGAAATGCAAGCAAGGAGAACTGGATTACTGTAGATCAGTCACAGCCCCTCACTTAAGTATGTGAAAATGAAACATAAGTAGAAGGGCAAAGGACCAATAGGCACTGCAACAAGAGCAGAGTTGGCCCCCTTTTTATTGGCCTCATTCCTGAAAGAGGTCAATGGTAGAGCACATGGAACCAGTCCCACGTTGAATTCCTGATCTCTCCACTTAAAACGATGTGGGATAGCACAGCTGCAAGAGACCCCTGCCGGAGAGCTGCTACCAGCCAGAGTCGGCAGCCCCAAACATAATCGGACAATGAAGAATATAAAGCAGCTTCACAGGAGAACAAAATGTGGTTGAAGTAAACAGCGTCATTATCATGTTCATGGTAAAGTGATCTGACTAGTTCACTAAGAACCAAAATCAACCAAATGTTCATGGTAAGCTAAGCGACTTCATTCTCAGCAGAAAAGAAGCTCAAGTTCTATCTGCTATCCAATCCCTCAGACCACAGATCTATCAAGAACAGCAGGCTTTCAGAAAGGAGCCAATTTTGGCAGTTCTGGTGCATCTACCCATTCCCCTCCTCTGACCAAGCAACTTGTTTGAACAGAAAGTTCCCAATTCCAAAAAATATTTATTTATTTTCTTTACAATAGTTGAGGTTAATACTTCTTAATAAAACCTTGGCAGGTGTGGCCTGGGCCAGATCCTTGTGCAAGAGATGTGCAGATTTCCTTACAATACCTTAGCCACCACAGCAAGTGCAGGATCCTTTAGAGATTACTTTGAAGAATCCTGCATTTGCTGCCCACTCTTACCCAGAGGTAATCGAGCAGGGACTCCAGGAGGAGAGAAACTGTGTGAGAATTCACCATAGTCAAGAGGTCCTCTCTAAAGTGGTCGTTCTGAGGAGTTGGGACCACTGTCTCCTGCACCCATTTGTAGGCAGAATAATTATGTCCATTACGTTCTGGTTCTAAGAAAATATTACGTTCCTTCATAAGGAAATCTTCGTTACTCTGTAGGAAAGGCTGGGCTCGCAGAGAAGTTGACGGTGGGATAAGAAGTCCCATTGTTCCTGCCAAATGTCCACAGCTCTGCTAATCGTCTCCTCCTTCCATGAATTTTTCCTCATTTGCTTCTTTCTGTCTGTCCACTAAATGTTTAGCCGGTACGTGTGTCTTCTTCCCCAGCCTCCATATTGCAAAAGTAACTCCCAAAGAAAAAGAGAGGCATGAAGGCAGAGAGGTGGGTGGTTTTTTTTAATTAAAGTTCTTCGAAGTGGGTAGATTGTCCTTGACTGCAGTGTAAGAAAAGCCAGATTACAGTACCTTCCTTCAAGTACTTCTTTCGTTTTGACCTGGGAGCAGAGAACGGATGGCTGCAATTTCTCGGCTATGGTTGGCACTGGGTCCCTTTCAACTGCATTTGCAGGATTTCACCACCATATTGGAGAGCTGCTCAACTTTGGGGGTCCTTCCAACGTAGTACAGGATGGTGAGGGGCTCTAGATCCTGAGGCACGCAGCAAGGGGAGGCGGATGCTTCAGGATTCAGTGTATTGTATAGGCCAAGTACCTGGAAAAGCAACCAGGAAAAACACACAGATCTGTTTAGGCCAAAACACAAATCGCCATTAGGCAGAAAACATGCTTCTCTTCAGTGATCTTAAACTGTGTAGCTTACCACACCCAGCTCCACCGCTAACATATTTAACAGCTTGTTAGGCAATATGGTTATTAATTTGCAGCAGCTGAGTAAAGCCCAGCCTGAAGTCAGAAACACGAGTGCAGCCCTGTAGCCCTCAGACCTCGACTCTGCATTCAAATAAGCAAAGCCTGCTCTTTTAAAAACAAAAATCCCTGGGTGTAACCATCCTATGGCCCTGTTTGAATTTCAAGAAAAACAGCTGAAAAAAATCAACTTGCTTTGGCCAGCATCTCCAGATCATGCTGGATTTAATCCAGTCCCTCTCGGATATCTACATTCTCTCCCAGCTTTTTGAATCCTCTACCAATCCAATGAGGTCTCTCTCTGCTCCATCTCATATATTGCCAGAGAGAGAGAGAGGGAGTGCCAGATGAGAGCCCTGGGAGACTCTGACAGATTCTTCCGCCTCCTCCTTAGTCTTGGATCTGAACCACTTTTTGAAACATCTAACCTTAGAGCAGTGCTTCTCCCCAAAGCATGCTGCTTTTCATGCAAGAGGGGTGTTGGTGATTTGGGGGGGGGGGGCAGAGTCACAATCTGCTTTTATCCCTACTAAAAATGCCTCTCTAAATACTGAGGAGTCTGCCTTACTGGAAGAACAAGAAGAACAATTTCCCTCAGCCTACAGAAGCCTGCCTGACGCTAACAATGATGGCACACGTTCTAGTCCTCAGCTTCTCCCTAAACCCTCATAAATCAATCCTTTAAGGTTTGAAATGACAAGGGTTGCGGAATCCCCTCTACTGGCTTCTCCATAATGGACACCTTTGACCGCTTTTCCACAGCTTCACTGTGCCGCTGGCACACCTGCATATTACTAGAATTTGACCAGTGAAGGGTTCTCTTCCTTTGGGAACAGGAGCCAGAACTTCCCTTCACTCCTAATAAACAGATCCTCTCGCACTGTGTGTGTCTTTCCTTAATTATATTTAAACCTTGCCCTGCCCTGTGGGCTCAGATCAGCTTATGGCGGCTTCATCTAGGTCATATCTATCCCCATAGGGCTCACAACCTAAGTAATAGCGTTTTATTGAGCTGCATTGGGGAAACTCTCACGATGCCCTCTCTCCATTATAAAGTATTGCCCTTTCCTCATGCTCTAGGAAATGTCTCCCTTGAGACCATAGCACCATCTGTCCAGCACTGGTTTTCTGTCATTTTAGTCTGAGGTTATGACATAACATCAGCTGCCTTTAGAATCTTGATGCTGCCAAGTATATTGCCAGAAAAACACTACCACTTCTTCCATAGGGCTCTCTTCTTTTTGGGTCATTGAGGAATGCAGGAAGCTGCCTATGCTGTACAGATGCCAACACAGCTTGGCTGAGCAGCTGAGACCAGCCACTAGGGATAACATAGATCTCTACAAAAAGCCATAACCAGGAAATGCTTGCAGTGCTTAGAAATAGGCATCCCTGCAACTGCACTATGGATTGCAGACTCTACTATGCCACACAAGTTCAGGGACTTGTACCAGAATCATTGGGGGCGGGGAGTTTGTGGCCTGCACAGGTGAGAGCAAAGCTTAAAATATACAACATCTGACCTATCTCAGAAATCAGGATGGGTTTGGATGGAAGGATTCCACTGACTATTGTACGTCTTGCCCTTTCCCAGTTTTCGTTTCCTACTCTGTAGTTCCTACACATCCTGTACCTTATTACATTTGTTATGCATATGACTCCTTCCCTTCCTCCCCACCCAAAATATTCCAGCTGGAACAGAAGTACATTTATGGTAACTTGCATAATTCATCCCATTTCCAATACAGTGGTACCTCAGATTAAGAACTTAATTCGTTCTGGAGGTCCGTTCTTAACCTGAAACTGTTCTTAACCTGAGATACCACTGTATGAAGAGGACATGAGGAAACATGCCAGAGGCAACCAGGTGTATTCAACAGCACAAGTACTAGAATTTGACCAGTGAAATTCAATTCATGCGAGAAGAGCAGCCTCAACCAAGACACATCAATTATTCCCAAGTTCGCTCAAAGGCACATCCATTCTACAGAAAGGCAACTACTGAGGCTGCCATTTGCCAAAGGCCTGAAAGTGAGTACAGAGCTGAGATGGTAGCTGAACCCAGGACTAAATCTAATTCTCACTCCATGTGAAACAGAATCCCTGGGTAGAATACCAACAGCTAGCAAACTACTCCACTCTAAACTTTGAATTACGTTATGAGAAGCCTAAATAGGTACTGATTCTGAGTGCCCACAGAGTGCCTTTCCATCAGTCATGCCACACCAACATGAGGCAGATCAAAGTCTTGAGCTTTATAAAACAATAAAATAAAAAATAGCTCTGAGAATTAGAAAATGCCATTTCTCTATACAGATTTCCTTCAAACTCACACCCCTAAGGCCTTCTATTGGCAACTTCTGCAGCTAAATGTATTGCTATGCTTTCCTTTCAAACACATCAGCGAAGCCGGGGGTGGGGTGGGGGTCTTCTCATCTGGGCAGCACTGGACCTTCCTACACTCAGCCCAGGCTTGTGACCCAGTGAACTAACACAGCAGTTTGACTTCACCCATGGAGGCGCACTCCATTGTCTCTTGAGGCAGGTGGATGCCAACAACAGTTCTGTGAGCATCTAGAAACTCTATGAACTATGATTTATTTATTTTTTAAGTTGGGGGAGACAGATCTCCCAAATTCTAGGTTCCCTGCTAATATTAAGGAACTGACGTACCGTGCTGTGAGTTGTGTCTGCACTGCGGAGGTATGGGCAAGGTCCAGAGCAGAAGTTGGCGAAGTATCCCTTGGGTTCGTGGACCCATTTCCAGCCCAGGTCTTGCCGAAAGTCAATGTAGAGGCGACGCACACAGCAGTTTTCCTCCATATTCCTGGAACAAAAGAGTTTGAAATGGAATCAAGGGCTTTGGAGAAAGAGGAACTTCTCCTCTGCACCATAATTTTCACTTGGTGCTGGAAGCCCAAACAAGCAGTAGGCCAGACTAGTGATCTAGCAAGCTGGATTTGAAGTCTACCAGCTGAATATGGCAGCTCAAATCAAGTTTTGCTGCCTGACTGGAATTGGTTGAATTTGTTACTCGCCTAACAAGTCCATCAGCGAAAGCTCTGGGCAAGGACTTCCTATTGCACAATGGAGCATCACTCCCCCCCAAAAAGATTCTGGGGGCAGGGTCAGGGGAACCACCAAAACAGCACATGGGGGAGGAGTGTGGGTCCTTTGATCAGGCAGGCTGAAATGCCCAGAGGAGGATCAGAAGCGTGTGACCCTGAATTCCTATTTCACCAAAACTGAGGGAAACATTGTAAGCCACTGAGCTCCGCATGTGCAAAGCAGGAAATGCGAAACTCAAAGGCATCCCTCATTGTCAAGCACAATATTTGACTGAACCACCCATCCCTGCTTTGCATCAGGCTTCCAGAACGTTTCCCCATCACAGTGCAAGCATGGAAACAAAATTAAAACTAGCCAATTGCCAGCCTTGCAGCTGCAGAGCAAACAGGTGGAGCGACAGTTAACCCCAGGGGTGAGGTGGAAGGGAAGGAGAGGGACCCATCGCTTACCTAAAGCAGTAATTGGTGTCGAGGGCCCTTTTCTTCCTCTGGCTTCTCAGGGCGGGGCTCCCCAGCCGGTGGGGGGGCAGCATCATCAGGATCAAGTGGGGGTTGTGTAGGTCCTTCTGCTTCTTCAAGCTCCCCAAGTCCCCACGCCCCACGTGGCTGTCCTCACTCTCAATGCCTGGAAGGGGAAGGGGAAGGGCATTAGCAAAACCGCACGGCCGCTCTAGAGCTGCAGTGGAAAATGTTGGAATCCATGAAGGATGTTTAACAGGAGGGCAGCTTGGGAAACTCTCCAGCAGTACTGGCCCCTGTAAGGTTCCTCTGTAAGGACTGCAGCCAGCCTTGCCAGGAGAAACGAGGTTTCCTCTTAGCCTGAAACCAAGTGTTGTGGGTCATTTGCTTTATAATTTGTAAACTGGTGGTGGGGCCATTAATCTGCTCCTCTTGTTACTGGTTTCAGTCTCAAGAAAGGCCGAGGAAGATTAATGGCTTAAGGAAGATGTCAGATGACTGGAACTGTGCAGCAGAAGGAATATTCAGGATGTGGAGCCTGTGGGTATCGTGGCCACAGCCCAGGGCCCAAAGCCAGGCAGCTGCTAATGTTGAACCTAACTCAGCCGCTGGCTGCCTGTGCCACCTCAGGCTGGCTGCCCAAATTCTTCATGCCCACATCATGACAGCTGGAAACTAGAGTCTAACCAAGAACGCATCAGAACCGAGTTTTCCAGAGAGACTTTAACTTCAGCAATGTATCTGCTTTATGCGAAGACATATATGCAGAGGTGGACCTACATTTTGGGGGCCCTGAAACTTGAATTTTCATGGGGACCCCTTCACAACCAGCAACCAAGATGTGGGGGTAACTACTGTTATCTTCTTCATTGGGGTTGTACCACGACAGATTACCACACCTTGACAACATTGGTGTGACTGACTCTTAAAACATTGGGACTGTTGAAATATATACAACAAACAAACAAACAAACAACCTAATCCATTTCAGTAATGAGACTCAATGATTGGGTCTTACTAGACCTAAAAATTTTAAGCAATGTAGACTACAGTTGCTTTTGGGGCCCCTTCAGTAGTTTCATAGTAGATCCACTCTTGAATATATCCCTTTACTTTAGCATTCTGTGCCAGTTTCTCTGTCATGGTCTTTCCCCAAAGAGTCCTGTGAACTGTTGTTTGGGAGAGATGCTTAGAATTCTGTTAAAAATGCCTAGCATCCCTCACAAAACTACAGTTCCCAAGCTTCCCCACAGAAAGGAGATTACTATCAAGCCCATGCATTTGTGAGGTACGTGTGCCTCCACACTTTTGAGGTACTTCCTGCCCTCCTATGACAACCCCCCTACACAGGTTTATCATTAAGAAACACAGCAAAACCCACACAGAAACAATGTTTTAAAAACACGCCGGTGTAGATGGGGAAATGTTTCATTTCTCCTGGTGGCCCATTTTGCTGCTTCCCCCTCCAATCTCTCCCCTGTCACCTTTGAACTTGATCTCTAGCACCTCATGCAAGTTCTCCAGGATGTCGCCATTGGACTGGAAGGTGTTACATGGGCAGTGGATGCTGATCTCCAGTCCCAGGTTAGATTCTGTTTGGAGAGAAAGAATTCATGAGAACTAGCAACTTAATGTCCCTGCAATCCAAACAGTTCTTCGGTAATTCCATTTCCTTTGTCCCACCAATGTTTAATTTCTTTGGAGACAACGGCACTGACATTCTCCTATGTTGCTGAAAATGGGGGCGGAGTTTTACATGCAGTGAATATGGACTTTCTGCCCAAAGTGGCGGCTCATGATGCATTTTCCTATCCTGCTCCATGTTGCACAGTTGAAGTCACCTCATGTCCTGACATCATCCAGGTTCCTCACCTTTGCTCCCCAACATTGGCTGCCAGTGGCAGGAATAGGAAAATGCATAATGTAATGACATTAAGACAGGGAAGATGCTATGGATAGAGACTGGGGGCAGGTAAGCAGAGCCGGGTTGCTCTTTGGCAGCAATCTCGAAAGCCTTCTAGGGATGGCGGAGAAATTTGATTCTAGATGCATTCACATGGTAGTTTATTCAATTTTTGCAACTTTCCCCTAACTTTTAAGTTCTGCATTACATCTAAACTTCCACACCACATAAAAGCCACTGCTAGAACTATACAGTGGTACCTCAGGTTAAGTACTTAATTTGTTCTGGAGGTCCGTTCTTAACCTGAAACTGTTCTTAACCTGAAGCACCACTTTAGCTAATGGGGCTTCCCGCTGCTGGCGCGCCACCGGAGCACAATTTCTGTTCTCATCCTGAAGCAAAGTTCTTAACCCGAGGTACTATTTCTGGGTTAGCGGAGTCTGTAACGTGAAGCACAAGTAAGCCGAGGTACCACTGGAGTGGAATATAGTGCAAGTTTAGTGCTCATATCGATATAATTTCCTTCCAGAAAAAAATCAGTCTGCAAATTTTATGGAAATGAGTGCTAAACTTGCACTATATTCCATTATAGTTTTGCCATGTTTCACTATAGTTCCAGAAGTGGTTTTTATATCGTGTGAAAGCTCAAATATATTGTGGAAATTAACAGCTAGGGAAGCAACATGAAAATGCAATAAACGACTGTGAATGCAGCCTCGGTTTGCATTTAAAGCAGAACCTACTAAATTTGCACTTTCTGAAACAGTACAAAACACAGCTATCCTTCAAAATGCATGCCTCTCCAAATGCATATAGTAGGATAAAGTATGCTTGGAAATACCGTACATAAATTAGTGAACATAATGTTCAAAACAGCATTATATTAGACATAATGGCTTGGGGGGGAAAGTGTGTATTAGGCAAAACTGCATACAAATGTGTGGCTATTAGGAGAAATGCCCACTCACATGGTAATAGATTTTCATGAGATTTTCATTTAAAAAAATACGTATATGGAGATGTGGAGAACTGAAATGAATACTGGAAAAATGAGAAACCGATAGAAAGCGACACTTAGTGATCCACCGATCCCTAGCAGTTCCACTTTGATGCTGTTTCAAGTTCCACTGAAATTTTGGGTGGTCCCGTCCTTTTGAATTTGTATGAGTCCATCCATTTAAGCAGGATTTTCCTGAATTATGTTCATAATAAGATTTAGAGCCCAATCAGAAAACACACAAGAGAGAGAACTCTTGACACTCAAGGCTCCAGACCTATGATAATTTGGTGGGAGAAATCCCACAGAACTTATTTCTAAGTAAATATGAACAGCATTAGGCTGCACAACTCTCCTGTCCTTGTCTTTATATAAATGGTTGAGACCAACAAGAAAGCTTCTTTTTGGAATTCTGTACTGCAAGTCAGAAATCCCACAAAAACAAAAAAACCACAAAACCCTAAATGCTGCAACTGGGATCTTTGTTGGGAACAGTAACACAGGTTCATCCGTTTTACATATGTAATTTCCACCTTGAATTTGCCTTGCATTGTCATGGCATTTGAAAGCTCTGGCAAGGGGTGGGGAAAAGAAGCAGTAACCAACATATACACTGTGCAAGTGGAAATTGCTAGCTGCAGTCAGAGGAATTGTCTAAGGCTCTTGAGGAT
Source organism: Podarcis gaigeae (assembly GCF_964106915.1). Lineage (NCBI taxonomy): Eukaryota > Metazoa > Chordata > Lepidosauria > Squamata > Lacertidae > Podarcis > Podarcis gaigeae. The sequence continues at coordinate 30,725,700 of NC_139678.1, read as the reverse complement.
CAAGCTAGAAGCAGCCATTGGATCTCAGCACCTGTTTAATCTTCCCAGCTGGTGGCAGCTGCTGAATCCCACATCTTGAATTCTATAGCTGCCGGCATTTCTCCTGTTATTCTCTGATGAATGCCGAGCCCTGCACCAACTGTTATATTGCACAAGCCGCAAAGCCCTGGGTAAGGTACCTGCTGCTTGTATCTGCAAGCGTCACCTACATCAAAAGCTGTGCGACATGCATGCTACTAGTCAGATTAACAGCTTTGCACTACCAATAGTTCAGTCCCTGGACTCTGGCCAAGAAAAATCTAAGAAGCGTAAAATCGGCTTCTCCTCCTAGAATTTATTGCCTGCATACCAGCTTTGACTGGCATCCAGGTACGACTGTACCTGCAAGGACAGGCCAATTATGAATCAATATTCTTGCCTCAAGATGCCCTCATGCCCAGCAGCTTCTTATGCTAAACAGAAGCAAATTTCTTGCCAATTCCTCCAAGACAGTGTAGACATCGACTCGATGTGTGTCGTATGAGTGTGCATTTGGGTTCACCATGGGGTGACAGATTTAGCCCAATATCGTAGCTGACCATTGGCACACCCCCTTACAAGAATTCCACCTTCATAAGGGTGTGTTGGTGCAACATGTGTGTGCTCACATGTGTGCATGTAGACTAGAGCATGGGCTCTACGTGCTAAATCTGAAAATGGAAGAGTTACAGCGGTGGTGGTACGTCAGTGGTGAAGCCTGCCAATGGTGACATCTGACAGGATCTCTGCTTCAGGCTCTTCTTTTTTTTCTGAAATGGTATGTCCCCCAACTTCCCAGAACATTGTTGATTTAAAAACAAAAAACAAAAACAGCCATCATGTCACAAAAACATGGCAGCTACCAGTGAGAGCTTACATTTTTCTTTTAACCCACAGTGCCCTGGAATGACAGAACTTCAAAGGCACGGCATTTTGAGAAAACTAAGATGAGAAATGCGGAGGGGCCATTCAGTGGCACTTTGCCAAGACCCCCTCACAACCCTGGCACAGCTCTGAGGGGCTTGTGGTACCACTGAATCAGTGGCACTGACTTACTGGCAGTCTCATCCCAGCCACCTCCCCCTGCAGTCGGGATACCAGTTGCCCATGAGACCTTTGGGGCTGGGTTCCCCCACCCATCTGACCTTTCCAACTTTCCTTGGGCTAGTTTGGTCTACCCTCTGTGAAATTTGAGGGGGGCGCTGGGGAGCAGTGTCAAGCAACAGAGTTGGCAGTGGCTTGGTGAGAACAGCCACAGAAGCAGCAGGGGCCACTCTCAACTTACAAGTATGGGCCTCCCTTACAAGTTAGTTGCCTTGATTTTCTGTAGCGTGGACAGGATTTCTCCCTCTAATTTTGGCCTTTCAGTCTGTTTATCTAAGAACTGGAGCAGGTTAATGAACTACTTGAGAAATGGACAAAATTATCGACCAGTGAACAGCACTATTACTTAGGATGACGGAAATCCAGTGATGTGCTTTGCTCAAAAGCATACTTCCCCAGAGAAGTTAATTACTCATATATCGGAAGCTGCTGAGAAATCTGTCAGAATACATCCTCACAAAATAGAATGAACTGATGACAGTTATTACTGGTTAAATCTAGACTCTTTTGTCTGCTTCACAGATGCTGTAGTCACTGAGTGAGCATAATGCATCAAAATGGTGTTCTGCATGTCTGAATGGCTTGTAGAACTGGAAAGACTCAGGTTCAAATGCCCACTCAGCCACCAAGTCAATAGGTAACCTTCAGCTGACCATTCCCTCTCAATCTAACTTACCTCACAGGGATAAAGAAGAAAGATATGAGGATAAAGAAGGAAGTTTATGCTACCCAGAGCCCCTTAGAGGAATGGGGAGGTCAAAATAAATATGACTGGGTGCCACAGATATCATGTCAAGCGCAATGCCTTTCTCAGAGGTCAATATCCTCTTTTTAGCTCTCCCTATTTTGATTCGTATTCCCTTTCCTGGATTAATTGCAAATATGTACTGTATTACTTGTTATAATTTACATTACTTATTATTTCAGGTATTTATATACCGCTAAACTTCACAAAGCCATTTACCTCAAATTATTATTAAATTATCAATAAACAAAACAAAAATGGGAAATAAATCTTGTCTGAAAGCTTATTTCTGCCGCAGCTTGCCTCCCCCTCGGGGCAAAATATAACATCTTGCCTTCATTTTGTTGGGGGAGACAGACAGAGGGTCAGGAAACTAAAAAATAAAAATGGACAGTGGAAACAAATTAACATTGTGCTGTGAATGGCGAGTAGTTCACTCTCGGTGACGGGTTATTGACGGACATGTCTGCGTGACCACCTGATCCAGACAAAGAGGATCCCTGAACCTCCTTCCTGTTGCACTCACCTCTATGCAAAAGCCATTCTCGCACTGTGTCCGTGACATCAAAGGACAGCCACTCAGGGGAGCCGCGCGTCATCACATTCCGGCCACTGAGGTAGCGCTGCTTTGCAATGTGCTCATCAGGCTTCAGGATCTGCATGGGGAGGAAACATGCAAGACCCCCTGCTCAGTTCAGCAACAGCAGCAAGTGTGTCTTCCCAAACTAGAACGGACTAGGACAATCCTCTCTCCATACAAACATTTGCACGCTTCCTGTGTGTTACCGATTTGCTGGATATGAAGGCGCTGAAGCCCAAGAACGCGTCAAAATAGTTGCTGCTCAATGCAGAGGAGAACCCTCCAAGTTCTGTACATACTTTAGACAGGAAGAAGTGAAAATATACAGCAGAACACACGAGGATTGACCGGCTGTGATGAAATGCAACAAGGAGGCCAGTCAGAAACTGAAGGCTGATCTGCTGCACAACAGCTAGGCAAGCGGCAGCTAATCGGATGGAAAACTGCTGGAAAATTCCACATGTGCTGTCTCCTTGCGCATGGGCCAGCTGGTCCTGTGCCACTGCTTACAGGATTCTGCTTCCAGCGTGTCACCACAAAAACTGGGAAAGCAATGCTGGCAAAGAAGGTACTAAAGGGCCAACTATACATTGTACAGGCAACTCCCCATTTATGCGAGGGTTACATTCCAGGATAATGGGAAATGTAGTCCAAAAACAGCCAGAGATCCAAGTTTGGAAACCCTGAGTCCTAATGTATGTAAGGAAATAATAGAGCATTGGAACATATACAATGTTTCAATGCTCTATTATTTCTTTAAATACATCAGGCTATTCCCTGAAGTACAGCAGCGTTTGTTTTAAATGCAGGAGTTAAATCAGATGTAGAAAACAAATGGGAAAATGGGAGGATGGAGAGATCACAAAACGCTCCCCTAATGCTACAGCTTTGCACATTTCTTCCCCTCCCACATTTCTTCTTTGGGTGCAGAATATTGTAACACCATTAAGAGAAATAACATTAAATGGTGTTTAATAACAGAGGATCCCAGTGTTAGCATTTATGTTTTCGGGGGAGACGAGGTGCCAACTAGACACTTCACTCTGCCCCAGCATTGAGCTTGCTCACCTGAAAGAGTTCAATACGCTGCTCTGTGCGTTTTGAACTGAGGTTTGGCACTCGCAGGACCCGAAACTCAGCTCGGAAGAGGTTGGTGCTGTTCTTCTCTGCCGAAGACACGTTGAAACGGAACAGGTTGGAAGTTACGCCTTTGGGGCAGTAAGTCAGTTCATCTAAGAGAAAAAGAAGGAACCGAAATAACCTATTAGCCAGGATGGCCCATAATCCAACAGATGAGAGGGTCTCAGGCTCATAAATTCAGCACTTGGTGACAGCGTTATTAATAGCTGAGACAGGGTCTAGCTGCGCCTTGATTCTTCTCCCTAAATTGTAGACGCTTGCATAGGAGAAAAATCCCCATTGCTTCCAGCGTTGTCATGGTAGACAGTCGTTTTGCCATGCTGGCCTTAAGGAATCAGTGGTAGCTGATGCCAGGGGAGGAGGCCTACTGCTGGTGGAGTCAATGACAGGCAGAGCCAACTAATTCTCATTTTATTACCACCCCCTTGCCTGCTGGTTCTGCCTGGGCAAGACTGAGAAAGAGCAGGAGGAAACTGACAGCCAGGGCCAGTAGGCAAATGGGGGCAGGCTGTGTTTGGTGGCACAGTGCCCTGCTCGCTCTAAAGAACCAGCCTCATCTGCAAGGAATAAACCATGGGCAGGCAAACTAAGGCCCAGGGACCAGAAATGGCCCAATCGCAATCTAAATCCGGCCCGCGGACAGTCCGGGAATCAGCATGTTTTTACATGAGTAGAATGTGTCCTTTTATTTAAAATGCATCTCTGGGTTATCTGTGGGGCATAGGAATTCGTTCATTGTTTACTTTTTTCCCCAAAATATAGTCTGGCCGCCCACAAGGTCTGAGGGACAGTGGAAAAAGTTTGCTGACCCTTGTAAACCAAAAAACCATATGTTAAATTCAAGAACTTCACTGAATTCCAATGCACTGAATTACAATGGCTCAATAAAACGTATCATTTTGCCCATAGCTACGTTCCTGGCAGTAGCTCAGGGGTATGGATGATCTCAGTGTCTCACGGAAGAATCACTTGGTTACACGTAACAAAGGTGAGGGGAATGAAGTCTCCAATAGGCACTTGACCACCCAAGTTCACTCCCAGACTGGAAGAGGAAACAGGGACACCCAATAAGAAGACAGTGGTTTCTACAGACTTGGGGGATTCCCTAGGTATGCACAAGTATATATTAGTTGTACATATGGCACAGGATCGCCATTACTTTGGAAATGCAAATCTTTCACACTCTTACTTGCAGAACCAATAAAGCCACAGCAAACATGCTTAGGGCACCAAGTGTGAAATAGTCCCATGTAGTCACCAAGTCGCAGGTAGTGAGGAAGTTAGCTGTGGCTTCTACTGAGCTGTTGTTCCTGTAAGTGGATTAACAATTCTCGGCATCAAGGAACAAAGAAGCCCTGTGTCCCAAGCACACAACAGTCACTACTAAAACACTGGTTGCATTTTAGTTTTCTCTTTCTCTTTTATACTGCACATTCGTTTCTTTAAACCCATTCCATTCCCAATGCTTGGGACAAGCAACAATTGTAAAACTTATAATGGATATATGTTTACATGCATAGGAAAGCAGGAGTGAAAAACCTGGAGTTTTTTTTGGGGGGGGGGGGGTAATCTGACAAGAACCGCATGCTGGTGGGAGACAAGGCTGTGGGCAGGATCAGAGCCAAAAGTGGGTGGGGAAACTCCTTCCCTCCCACCTTCCCTCCTCTCTCTCTCATTCCTGCCCATCCAGCTTCTGGGGGATGGCTAGATTGTTTGCAAACAGCCACATGAATTTGGGCAGAGGCTAAAGGCTGCAGGTTGCCTGTTCCTGTAGTAAAAGATGGCCAGTTGCACCCTGCTCACCAAAGTCAGACTGGAATATAGACCAGGGGAAGGCTGGGCGGGGTCCTTAGTTCACACACATACAGAGGCGGCTTCCCCAGAGGCACACAGCTGTGGCGTCCTCAGCTGCTTTTGACAAGCATGCCTGGTCCTTTGGGAAGCCTGCCACGCTGAGGCTAAACATGGACCGCAGCCACCCGTTCTCTCTTTGCGATGCACTACTGTCCCTGGGATGAAATGCTGGAGTGTTTGTGTGCATGTGTAGGGAACTTCCTCTTTTATCAACATCTGGAAGGAGGATGTGAGGCTGCTCCTAAAATATCGGGTCTGCTTTCCTATCAGAGCTTAAGCTCTCCTCCTCCTCCTGCTATCTCACTTCCCCTGCTGGACCCAAGTCCTGGAACAGGACAAATACTTGCGAGGTATCTGGTGGATGGTTTGGAGCCAGAACAGTTTCCTGTGTGTGTAAGCTCAGATTTGCCTGTATCAATCCTGAAACCCTCCATGGAATAAGGCTCTCCCCGCTTCCTGAGGGAGAAAGACGGGGAGGAGACTGGCTTTGGCTACGAAATTCATTCTGAATCACCACCTGGCAGAGGGACAGAGCCATGGGAAAGTTGAACATCAGCCACTTCTCTTTTTTTAAGACATGGGACCAAATCCGTTGCTCAGGCAAGTGGCTGGAGCACCACAGGTTTCTGCAAGGCAGATCCCTGCTAAATTTCATCCCCATCTTCCTCGCTGTGATCTAAGTTCATCGGCGTCTCTTGGGATGAAGACAACTTGGTCCCAAAGGACCAACAGAGGAGACGCCTTTGCCCATGGAGTCTGTGGGTCAGCTGTTATCACTGTATTGTGGAGATACACAGTTACAGACCGAGAACGTACCTGCCCGGTAGGCTAAAGCCATTCTGCCAGGGCAACCCAGTTCCACCTGGCGGCACCTCTCTACCAGCTTCTTCTGAGTCTCGCCACCCCTTCTACCTTTGTCTTGGCCTGTGCTTTCTCTCTCTACACCCAAGTACACTGCCCTAGCATTTTGAATAGGCTCACCTTGGGCCAACCACCTTTCCATGTCTCTCTTTGACTAATCTGCTTCCTCCTTTCCTCTAGGTAGCACTCTCCACTGGCTTTAATCTACATGAGCATCAGCACAGCTGCACGGCAGAGAGAAGCCCAGCAGCTGCCATGTTTCCTCTCCCACCAAGTGAGGGGGGCATATCTATTACAAAAGGATCTTGACAACCTCTCCTCAATTTCCCCAACTTCTTCGTAGTGATTTATGGATTCCTACTTATGGCAAGTCTAACTTTAATCAAGAGCATCTTGGGGCAATGGCATGGTCCTTCTGCATCAGATGTGTGGAGCCAGTGGACATCCAGATCTTGATGGGCTACAATCCTCTCATCGCCCCCAACTACTGGCCATGCTGATTGGTGTGATGGGAGCTGGAATCCAACAGGATCTGCCGGGTCATAGGCTCCCATTCACCATAAATGTAGATCCATTATTAATGGCTATTGACACCTCTCTTTCCCTCATCCATTTAGATGAGTTATTCTGACTTTAAAAAAAAAATCATTACATTAATCATGTAACTTTTATGCAGGGCTTTGGTCAAATGAATATTAGGAACCATTCACTTCCACAAATGAATCTAGCCGCATTGGCACCTTAATACCTTTTTCCAGCATGAAACAACAGGTCTGGTTCACATGTTGTTGTTTTTTGCAGTCGTTATACCCAAATACTTGTGGGAATGTAATGTGTGAATACGTTACTGTATATTCCTGAATGACTTCCCTACCAGTATGCAGGTAGATAGAACAGAGGAGACACTATGTGCCCCTGCACTAGATCACATTTCAAGCAGTTACCTCTGAAGTTTCCATTCGGTTTTGGGCGCAAGGATTTCCCTGGACCCATTCACAACAGCTATATGTTCCCAAATTGTTTTCAGAAGAATCATTCAGAGAACTGATCCTGAAACTGGAGTGTGCAAATTGGCTCTGGGCTTGGAATTTACATCACCAAGAAGAGGCAGGACCCACTGAGCTAAATACAGAAGTGGGTTAATGGAGCGAGAAGGACCTGCCGAAATCTCCTTCACAGCTGGCGGGAAAGTTACCGCTTCCTAACATTTTGTTCAGGACATTGTAGTTTGGTTGCTTTCAACGGCTGGATCTTCCTCAAGTCTTCTGTTTCCCCTACCTCATGTAATCTGGCTCTGTACACAAACAGAATAACAGAACCAGGTTTTAAATCAGCAGGGTTGGTTTGCTTTCATGGGATAAACAGAGAGCGCTGAGATGAGTTTTACTGTCTTGTCAGATGTTGAAAGCATTTTGGGGTCCTGACTGCTCTTCCCTGGAGAGTTGATGTGGAGCAGCTGGATCAACTGTCAGGGTGTTTAAGATGTGTGCTTCCACCTACTGCCTGCTCTACCAGTGTATTTGAAAATAATGTTGAAGATTACAAAACTCCAGCCGGTCTCCAGCGACCCTTCTAAAGGAAACCAAATCTAGGTAGGCGCTGCCCCTCTGGAACTTCTCACTGTTCTGGGAAGCTGGGCAAGAATAACAACACAGATGATGGTTGGCTGTCATCGCAGCGCTGGCATTGCAACAGCAGCGCTAAGAAAAGCTGATACCTCCTGACGTGACTCCACATCTGCATAGGCTCAGCCTCTAGGGCTCCACATTGCCACCCCTCCGTGTGAGAAGACACAGATGCACAACATCTGCTTAGCATCTGCATCTTTGTGGTGCCTCCTCAGCACCTTCCTTTTCCCTGCCACTGATAAAGAGGATCTGGCTGCTCTGCTGTGCTTCCTTCCTGTTAGTAGCTCAGCGACCATCTCCTCTGCATCGGGAAGAGGCTGCCCTGTTACTCCAGCTTTTTCCACCTCCTTTTCCTCATCCTCCACGCTTCCCGCTTCCCCTCGGCTTGCTCTCTGGGCTGCCCCCAGTTCTCCTTAGACTCCATTTGGAGACTTGGGGTAGCATCCAACCAAAAAAGATCCTACTTCTTCACCACCACATGCCCTCAACGCAGGGAGAGGAGAGGTGGGGGAATTTAGTTTCTGCAGTCAAAAGTCCATGCACTAGCCTGCATCTATTTTGTTGGATGCTGGCTTTGGTTCCCCTCTTGAAAAGGAAAGTGTGTAGGTTCACATGGAAGTGGCTCCTCACATGGTTTGGCCACTTCCACCATGCTAACACAAACCCTCTTTGTTGAGGTGGGGATAGCGCTGGCTGGCAAAGCCGGGATTGCCCAAACTGTGTGGGGAGCCACTTTGTAAAAATGGTTTCCTGCCTGGAAAGACATCCACACCGTTTTGTTTTTGTGCAAAGCTCCTGCGTTACTCGGGTCATGCGACCACAGTGGTGTGTGTTGGGGCGGTGGACGGAGTGGATCTGAGCCAAAGGGCTTCAGTGGCTGAACAATTTCCCCTTACATTCCCCTTACGGCTGCTAATCCAAGTGTGGGTTGAAGAGTTGTGGCTATGCCTGATCATGCCCACCCCGCTTCGCCACATGCCAAACATAACCCAAATCCACTCAACTCGGCTTACCTCACTATGCCTAGTGCTCATGTATGCGTGCATGTACCCCACAAGGAAGGACTCTTGCCCAGTATTTGTGGTGACCGCTATTCACATATGGAACATTTTAATGTATCTGCTCAGCCCTTCAAGGATACGTTTGGCTTCCAAGCCTCATAACGCCTTTTCTCTCCCAATCCTGAAGTACGTCCCTCCCCGCTCTCCCTCTCAGTCTCTCTTTTCCCACTTCCCTCCACCCCTCCTACTTTAGTTTTCTAGACATTGGCTCGGTTTCCTGTTCGTTGGCTGGATTTGGGGCTGATGTTATTCCAAGACACTGAGAGCTGGCTCAGCTCTGGCTTGCCCTGGTGCCAACTGCTGCTCAGGATTCTTCACCTGCTGGGAGGGGGCAGTTCCACAGCAAGTGCCTGCCTTCCATAGCTCAGGGTTTCAAAGCAAGTTAGCCTTCTGCCAGCCTCTTCCTGGGGTGCATTTACTCAGTTGCAAGGCTTGCTTTCTTCAATGGGACTTGCTCCCAAAGTGTGCAGAACATCGGAGCCTGCCTCTGAGCCACATTTCCACAGCTCCTCCAACCCCTTCACATTGATCAACATCCTGAAAGATACTCCTGTCATCCTCCTCTGGTTGCTGCCTTCGGCACCCCTCCCTCAACAGCACTTGGCCACATCCTTCTTCCCACCCCCAAACCGCTCTGCTGTAATTCAAGAGCCCACGAGGACACCTAATGGCAGCAAAAGGAAACATAGCTTTTGCCAGGATCTCACAGCCCCCAGATGATTGGAAAACCTGCCTATGCACTCTAAGCGTTTGCCAAGATTCCAGGCCCAGTTTTGAAAAGTGTTTACTGCGGGTGCAAAAATCATGGATACATATGAACAAAAGTCAATGCACAGAGAGCGCACAGCTTACATGTAAATCAGCCAGACCCACACTTCCATACATCTGCCACAAATTCACAGCCAGATGCATTTCATTCTCTCACTCGAATGCTTCCCCCCACTTCAACCTGGACACACAAACATTCCTTCCTGACTCATGGCTGCTTCGGATATACGGGTGCATCCAAAACATACACTGGCAACACGCACAAGTCTTTGCAAAGACAGACAGTGCATCTAATGCTAGATTAGCTGAATAGCCGATATGTGTCCATGTGCAAGGATACTACTTGCAACAGCACAACTGCCTTGGCATACATTCACAGCACATGCACTGCAGTCAGTGGTGCAATGGGCAGCTGTTGCCAAACTCTTGGCTGGACAGGATTCTGCATCCCAGAGAAAAGGCATTTCAGCTGCCAAGGCACCGCCTTCCTGATTTCAGAAGCTCAGGCAGAGAAATTCTCTCCATCCCTGCAACCTGGAATTCCCAGGCATTTATGAGAATCAGAATAATCCAGGGAACCAAGGCTTGGGTCTTCAAACCTGGGTTCAAATACCAGTTTACCTATGTAACCGTACCACTCTGCCTCAACTTTCCATCCCTAAAATGGACTTAAGAGTAACCCAAGTCAGATGTGCTCTCCCAATCCTCTCCCCACCTTGGAGCTTTTAGTTGCATAGAAACATCTTTTCTAAGCTACCCGGGCAGCCTCTGAGGATCTGATTTTCCCCTGCGAATCTTAGGCATCACCCCCCAACAAAAACCCTTTCGGGGACACAGGATTCGGGACTTACTGTGCTCCGGGAAGCCCTGGATCATGTCAAACTTGTGGATCTCCTTGGCATAGTACTCAGACTCGGTGTGGTCCTGGGAGCAGCTCTCCTCCTTCTCCTCCTCCATCTCTTCCAGGAGCTCCCGGGTGCTGTTATACAGAGCCAGGATCTGGTAGGGCACGTGGCTCGGCCCCACGGTCTCCGGGGGGCTGGTGAGGCGCAACTTGCTCAGGATCTGGCCCCGGATGGCCTCCACCCTCTTCTTCTTGATGTGCTCCAGGTCCAGCGTCGTGCAGGAGGACAGCGACAGGCTGACGGTGGCCAAGCTCAGCAGGGAGAGGAGCAGCAGAGCCCTCTGCAAGTGCATCTTCAGGCGCGGTGACGGCAGGGAGCGGGGAGAGGAGCAGGAGGAGGAGGAAGCGGCGGCGGCGGCGGCGGGACGCCCCCTCGGCGGAGAGCGCGCGCGCGCGCGCAAAAGGGCGCCGCCGACGAGGCGGATCCTGCAGGCTGGCGGCGCTCGGCGAGAAGGTGCATGAAGGAACTCCCCGGCCGCGGGAGCGAGGGGGGGACTTCTAGCAAGAAGCGCGGGCAGCACTCGGGCAACGGGAGCGGAAGGAGGAGGAGGGAGCGGATCGGCGCCTCGCCCTGCCGGGGTCCCTCTCCATGAGTCCGAAGGCGCAACCGCCCCCTCTGCTCCTCGGGCTCACAATTACGCGGCGCTGCGCAGCTCCGGAGCCAGGAGCCCTGGAGGCGCAGCCGGGAGCGCACGTGTCGGGCGGGCCCGGGAGCGCACTTGCGGCGGCCGGCGCGCCCCGCTCATGCCTCCCGCTTGGTCGCCATTCCCCCGGCAGGCGGGCCGAAGCGGAGGCGCTTCACGAGCTGCGCCTCGGCTTCATTGGCGGCGTCGAGGGAGGGAGGGAGAGAGCGAGCGCCGTCGCGGGAGACCCGAGGGCGCTGGCTGGGCTGGTTCCCGGCCGCCTGCCTGCCTGCCCGCCTCTCTCTCCGCCGTCTCCAGGTGCCAGGCGGCCGTCTCCTTCCCCTTAGTCCGCCCCGCCCCTCCTCCCCACGGCTCCCCTCGAGCTCGACGGGGCTCCCCGGCGCCGAGCCCCCTTCGCGTCTCTCTCTCTCACTCTCGCGCCCGCTGTCCCGCCGCCGCCTCCTCCTCTTCCTTTGCGCGCCCTCACAACACACACTGCCTCTCTCTGCTCCTCTCGCCTGAAATTTTATACCTCCCTCCCATGACGTCTCTGGGACGGGCGAAGGGGGAGCGAGCGAGCGAGGGCGCTCTCCCAGCCCAGCCTGCGCGTCCAGCACAGTTCTAATGTGTTAAACAGGCGCGTCCTGTGGAAAGGCCCGCGGGGGGGGGGGGGAGAGATACATGCACACAGGCACATTGACGCCCACGTCCCTCGCTGATTTAGGGTGGGGGTGCTTGTCTCTCCAGGCCCTGTTTCTCGCGCATCTGCGGTTCCGGGGAAGTGGGGGGGGGGGCATCACAAGTTTTCTCCTGTATGCTGCCAACTCCCCCCCCCACCCCCGAATGAAAGGTTGGCCAGAGAATTCCGCTTCTGACCGCGTGCGCGCGGATTCATGGATCCAGACCAACCACCCGATGGTGGCCCCCTCCGATGGGAGCCTCCATCCCACGCATTCGGGGGCGGGCGAGAAGCGTCCACAATTCTGCCCCGGTCGTTGCCAGCAGATAGGGTTTAAAGGATGTGTGAATGGTGATCCGAAACACAGCTGCACCCCGACCTTCACTGCACAGTTTTACAGGATTGGGGGGGGGGTGGCGGCGCAAGAAGTCCCACTGGTTCAAACGGAATTGATTTCTTGGTGCGCTGCTGAGGACCGCAGCCTTGCTCGCAAGGAAACTTGACGGAAACTAATGGGATGGTTGTAGGATAGATGGGTTGTGGCCGAAGTATGTAGTCCGAGTCCGGATTCTTCCATGGGAATGACCAAATGCCAACAATAAAGGGGGGGGGAGGGGACCTTGGTATCCATCCTTCAGTCACTTTTCTTGCCAGTGTCTTACCTGAGAGTAAGCCCCGTTGAATTCAGTAGGGCTTACTTCTGAACAGACATGGTAATTACGTCTGTGCTTTAAAACAATAATTTCATGATGGAGAGACATCAAGGTTTGATCTCGCAAAACTGGAATATACGCAATCTGGCGAGTTTATTCCCCCGGTTCTGCTTTCCTTTTTAAAATATTGTACACCTTCGAAGTGGAGATTGTGAGTTGAGGGAAAAGGCTGGGGCTTGGGACTTTTTAGACCTGATCAAGGCGGGTCCCGCTTCATTTATTTTACAAACATCTCCGGAGGTTGAGAGACAAGAGTAACGAAGGCAAGCGAACGGTGCCCTCTGGCGGACGAGCTGCGCAGGTGAAGTAGCTTCCAGGAGTCCTTGTTTATATATAGGAGCGATTTCCAAGAAAGCTTGTCCCTGAGCCGAAAAAAGTGTGGGTTGGGTACTTGGCGTGGTGTCCGCCTCCCAGTTATTTCCAGCTGCTAAATAGCATCTCGAAAGTTAAAGCTTACCTAATGTGACCTTTCCATCATATGAGAAATCTTTGTAGTAGCTACAGAAATAGCACACCTGTTGTACGGTTTTAGGAACTCTTAGGGTGGAAAAATGCCACAAATTATTTCTTTAGAAAGAAATAGGCACAAGTGAGATGCATTTGTTTTAAAATATTTATATGACGCTACTGTAAAATATTGTTCAAAGTGGTTTACAAAATGCAGCATAAATGAACTACAAAAGCATGATAAAATTTAGTTTAAAAGAAAACAAAAAAACAACCCTACATCTTTAAAAACTGTCTAAAATCATATAAAACTAGAGTAAGCAGACAAACAGGAACCACCAATCACCTATTAAAACCTTGAGAAATAAACATTGAGAAATGGCATCTCGTCCTTCTTTTCTCATGAGACAGCCAGTGTGGTGTAGTGGTTAGAGTGTCAGATTAGGACCTGGGAGACTTACTCAGCCATAAAAGTCAGCCATTCACTGCCTCTCAGCCTAACATACCTCACAGGGTTGTTGTGGAGATTAAATGAGGAGGGGAAGAACCATCTTGTGCACCAGCTTGAACTCCTTGGAGGAAAAAAATGCAAATATAAACACAAATTGAAAAGTAAATGATTTCCCCGTATGGGGTTGACACACCATGATCAAACTGTACCTTCAGTGCACAGTGGCTCCAATGCATGTTCCATTTGCCAGTCTAACAGAAATAACCATAAGGGCACTCCACAACATGGCCAAATCACTATCCAGCAAACAATAAGGTGAATGGAGAATTGTACTCGATTTGCTGTGCTTTTAGCAATAGTTTATGTGGTGATGGAACATTCATGTGACTGCTTTATGGCTAGCATATGAGTACTCATAGATTTCCAGAGGGTGGAATTATACACTGTGTTGAACCTCTGTGAGAAAAGTAGGTTAAAATGTTATAAAATAAATAAGGGATGGAGCAGGCAGGAGGTCATAAGTAATAATTTATTCTTCATTTTCCTTAATAATTAACATGTTTCACCAGCTTTTATGGACTAGAGGCCACTTTAATGAGAAGTGCTGGCTAGCCCTTGAAAGCTATACTTTGTGCTCAGGAAGCCTGGTCGCTCCAGAAGTCCCTTTTTTTGCACATTCATGACTGGTGCTCACGATGCTATCAGGGTGGTCATACACAATCCTTTTTTCGACAGTTTGCGTCTGCCTTCTGTGAAGTTTTTTGGGGTGGTCGGTCACTTCATTTCCAGCCGATGCCTATTACACGACTTTTGAAATCCTGTAACTTTTTATACCACAAGTGTTCTGGTTTGTTATTATTCAGTCTTTTTTCTGCCCTAGCCCCGCCTAACAGGGATGATGTGACAAGCATTACGGAATCCTTTAAGAACAAAGTAAAGCAATATCCATCCACCACGAACGCCCTTTTTTCTTGTGTCCATAACCATGTTGGCGGAATACATAATACACGTGTACGTGTGTGTCTAGTTTCTCAGTTTCTAGGGAGAGGCGCTCGGTACTGGCTTACAGGCTCTCCTGTCTTCGTCGTATTCGCAGTAGATCTCAGGGCAAAGCCCTGAACCATTCTTGAGGATTGTTAACCCGAGAGCGATCAATTGCACGCAGGGACTTTCAGGCATCCGGGCTTGCCAGGCGCTTCCGACGTTAACAAGCGGGCAAAATATTGCGGCTCCAGGAGGCGCTTTAGCTTGTTGTTTCGGGCTGGCTGGGGAAAGTTGCTGCCGGGGAGGTGGAAGTAAAGGGCCCCCCTCGCTCCCCGCGTGCTGTTGGACTACAACTCCCATCATCTTTAGCCAGTTTAGCCAAAGCCCTGGGATGACGGGAGTTGTAGTTCAACAACGTCCGGGACCCAATAAGGTTGACCTGCACGGGGACTGTGGACGGACTACAAAAAAAGGCTGCGGTCGCTTTAAGGGAAATCAGCGGTTGCTAAGGACGCGCGCCGGGGGGGGGACTTTCTCCCGGAAGTGAGCGGCTCGGTCTGAAAGATGGACGACGACTTGGAGCTGGACGAGGAAGTCTGCAAGGGGGTAAGAAGAAGAAGAGCGGGAGGGCGCGCGGCCCGAGTTGCCATGGCGACGGAGAGGCCTACTCGCTGTCCTAAAGCCCGGCGCTCCACGCGCTGCCTTTTGCCCTGTCCCCCGATCTCCCGGAGGAAAGGAGCGCCGGCCAAGGGCTTTGGTTGCCCGAGGCAACAGCCCTCCTGGTGGCCCCCCTTCCCTGTTTTATAGCGGGGGGCGGGGAGGTATCCGCCGTGGCTCTCCAGGTGTTGATGGGCTGCAACCCCCAGAGTCGCTGGCCGTTGGTGGGAGCTGGAATCCAACAACTACCTCCTTTACTCCTATTGGCTTTCTTTTAGGAGCCGCCATATATCAGGCATAGGCAAACTCGGCCCTCCAGATGTCTTGGGACTACAACTCCCTTGATCCCTAGCTAAAAGGAACCAT
Organism: Podarcis gaigeae; assembly: GCF_964106915.1. NCBI lineage: Eukaryota > Metazoa > Chordata > Lepidosauria > Squamata > Lacertidae > Podarcis > Podarcis gaigeae. Next base: position 30,710,117 of record NC_139678.1, on the reverse strand, counting down.
GGTCAGGAATGATGGGAACTGTAGTCCCAAAACATCTGGAGGACCGAGCCTATGCCTGCCATATATGAACTTCCCTAGAGACTAGCTGTGTAACCTGCTAGCCTTAGCTTGATCATCCTGGCTGTACATCTGCCTCCTTGACCACACATGTTGTGACTGAAGTTCCCTTTTTGAATCATTCTTTGTCCTCCACATAGGTAGTAGCAAAGATGGGCCGACGAGCTCACCAGGATTACACTCCAGAGGAAAACCATCTTAGCCTGACCAGCTCTCCAGCTTTGCAGGTAGGTGTAACTGGATGGGTCAACACCGATTGTAACTTGGACTTAGTTTCACATCAAACATGCTGAAAGACTTCATCTAGGGTAGAAGACTAGGCGCCAGGTTATTATAACCAGGATCTTAACCGTAAGTCAAACTTGCATAAGAGTAAGAACACAGGAAGAGCCCATAATAAGAGATCAGACCAAAAACCAATCTAGCCCAGCCTCCTGTTTTCCTCAGTGGCCAACGAGATGTCTATGGGAAGCGTACTGAACAGCAATGATTATTTCTCCTCTTCTGCTTCCATTTTAGTAGATGATTAGAACAGTGACTTGGGGGGACGGGACTTTTGTAGGTAACATCCATTCAGCCGAAGTTTTCATTAAGGCAGGGATGGGGAACTTGCTACCCTCCAGATATTGAAATTCAGTGCCCATCATCCCTTAACATTGGCTATGCTGGCTGGGGCCAATGGGAATTGGAGTCCCACAACATCTGGAGGGCCACAAGTTACCCAACCCTGATTTAAGGAGTTCTCTTGCACTGAAAAAGTAAGGATTAGTGTTCTCAATTGCTCTAACAGACATTTCTTTTCCATAGTTTTACTGTGTATTCATGGCTAAATACGGAATTATGGCACCCTATCTGAGAAGCAGAGGAGCTGAAATCTTTGGGATGTGCTAGGATCTCCTTGGAAAGTAGAAGAAAAATCAAAATCTGGCTTCTGACTAGTCTGTTTATTTGACAGCCAAACACTCCACCAGGAGCCCTTTATAGGAAAACCAGCTAACAACATTACTGGGTAACTGACTCATAGTAAATAGCTATACCTTTGCAGTTGGTGACATTCTGGTCTACTGCAGAACCTGGTCTGTTTTCTCTGTCTATATGTTCTCTGGTGGCTGTATCTCTCTTAACTAGTGCCTATATCTGCATTATGAAGTTGGGCAGTTAAGCTAAGCAAAGGATCATAGGATCATATCTGGTTTTGAGGAACAAAATTTAGTTGACGGGCTGGAAGAATGTGAATATGAGGAGTAGTAGTAGTAGCAGCTCCCAATTACCGTATTTTTTGCACCATAACACTCACTTTTTTCCTCCTAAAAAGTAATGGGAAATGTCTGTGCATGTTATGGAGGGAATGCCTATGGGTGGCATGCCTACGGATTTTCCTCCTCTAAAAACTACATGCGTGTTATGGTCGGGTGCGTGTTATAGAGCGAAAAATACGGTGTTAAAAACAATACAGCATTACGGTAAATATTAAAAACTTCCCGAAACAGGCCTGCCTTCATATGTCTTTTAAAAAATAGGATAGCTGCTTATTTCCTTGACATCTGATGGGAGGGTGTTCCACAGGGCGGGCACCACTACCGAGAAGGCCCTCTGTCTGCTTCCCTGTAACCTCACTTCTCGCAATGAGGGAATCACCAGTTAGGAGCTAGGAGATCTGGAGAGGTTTTCAGGCTGTGAACACAAATAATTTCAAGTTTAAAATATTGTTCATTGCATCTAAATAAGGAATCCATGCAAATCAGTGCACCTATGTGAATTAATAAGACTTAACCTGAATCAACCTATACCTCTTGAAACAATCCTGTTTCATCATGCCAGTTGTTTGCTCTGTACTTCATTTCCAATCTATTTAACAGTTCCCCAAGACTTGAAAATTGACCTTACAAGCAAATGCTTTACCTTACCAGCATAGATCAGGCTGATTTGTATGGATGCTTTTTGAGTATTATCTTATAAGCACCAGTTGTTCTTTGTTTGTATTGGAAAATTATGAAACATTGAAACTATTTTCATTCAAAAGGTGTCATTTGAAAACCCATGTCGTCTAGACAATATTTATGTGGTTTAAGCTATCAAAAGTTGCTCATCAGTATAGCATTAAAATTCTAAGCTTTTCCCAAATTCCCTCAGCAGCCAACCCAAAAGCTGCACAGGTGCACTGTTATATCAGAGCAGCTAAGCCAGTGGCAGCCAAAAGGACTGTAAGGTGATACCTTGGTCTGCCAAGCCCATTTGAGACGATTGCTTACTTACTTCCAGATAGTAAACCATGGTTTATTGTGATAGGAATGAACCACAACTTTCTTTCTCTGGCATGACTTCAAGGAAGAGGTCAGAAGGTTTTGATTCTGGTTTTGATTAACTGCAGTTTAGTGTTACATCTGAAAGCTGACCTATGGTTTAGCCCAGGGTTCAGCAACCGTTTTCAGCCATGAGCCGGTCCACCATCCCTCAGACCATGTGGTGGGCCAGACTATATTTTTTGGGGGGAAAGGAACGAATTCCTATGTCCCACAAACAACCCAGAGATGCGTCTTAAATAAAAGCACACATTCTACTCATGTAAAAACACCAGGCAGCCCCACAAATAAAACAGAGATGCATTTTAAATAAAAGCACACATTCTACTCATGTAAAAACACGCTGATTCCTGGACCACCCATTGCCCGGATTGAGAAGGCTATTGGGCTGCATCCGGCCCACAGGCCTTAGGCTGCCTACCCCTGGTTTAGCCCAGTTGTACATAATTCCACACATATGTTATAGGGATGTGGGCAGCGCTGTGGTCTAAATCACTGAGCCCATAGGCTTGCTGATTGGAAGGTTGGTGATTCAAATCTACACGATGGGGTGAGCTCCTGTTGCTCTGTTCCAGCTTCTGCTAACCTAGCACTTCGAAAACATACCAGTGCAAGTAGATAAATAGGTATCGCTGCAGTGGGAAGGTAAATGGCATTTCCATGCACTCTGGCTTCCATCACAGTGTTCTGCTGCACCAGAAGCGGTTTAGTCATGCTGGCCACATGACCTGAAAAGCTGTCTGTGGACAAACACCAGCTCCTTGACCTGAAAGCGAGATGAGCGCCGCACCCCATAGTTACCTTTGACTGAACTTAACCATCCAGGGGTCCTTTGCCTTTTTTATTTTTTACATGTGTTATATGTTACATTTTAGATGCAGACTTTAGAATCTTAGGGTATACCTACGAAAGTCATGTGTGAAATGGTCCTACTGTGCTATTCTGCCAAAGTTTTGCTTTTTGCGATGTATCATAGTGATGTAATGTTATTATTTGTACCTCAGACTTCCCATCATGGGAACTGTCCACTCCCTGCAGTGCTACAGTTTGGTGCAAACTTGCTACACATTATGATTGTGGACAACAAGCCACAATTGAGGAGCAGCGTGTTATGCAGTTGTGGTACATAAGACCCACACGTCAAGTCACATTATACATATATGGCAATCTTCACTTGCTATGATATGACATTGCTGTTCTCTATCCAGACTATTGTAGTTCACACATGCAATGTGCTTAGCTCCTTGGGAATGATTTCACTGCTATATATCCTTTCATATCTACTCACTGGTTCTTGGACTGAAATATACTAATGTGTCCTATTCATAGTTGACCTTTGGCTGGTGGGAGAGATGTACCTTCCATCAGAAGAGGATCAGGATAGGTGAGCTTTGCCTGTTCCACTCAGGTTTGTGTAATGGATCAGTGTTTCTCCTCCTGAAACTACCCAGTGGCCTGCAAATGTGTTGGGCTTCCAGCTGTTCCCTAGGAATATGGCCAAATTCTCCAACAGGAATCTGAAAAATGTAGTTGAACTCATGTTCCCTAATTAGGCTGGCTTATTTCGAATGAGCTCTGGCCTCATTCAGCCTGGAGCTCCCCAAGGCCTTCTCGTCAGCCCCTGGCACCCTGAATAGCTGCCTAGTTATTTTCAGCCTGCTGGGGTTATCTCCTTATTCTCAATAACATTTTTCATCATCCTCACCAAAATAACTCTCTTAAGCATCTTTTATTTCCCAGCCCTTTTCATTTTAGTTTTCGCTGTTAGTTTGCTTGAAGATTGCTGAGTGTTGAGCACAAAGCCATGGGAAAGACTTATATTAAAATTCTATTTCCACACATTTATTTCATTCTTTGAATAGTTTCCAACTTGAGCCCACTGAAGGAAGAAGGAGGGAACCACTGGCTGCACACTGTTACACCACACATCTCTTGCCTCCTAGGACACTGTGGCTATATGGGTCTACATATGCCCCCTGAGGGAGAGGCCTGGGATCTTTGGATCCTGGCAGCATGATGTGTGGGAAAGATAAAATTGAAGCTTGCTGTCAGGAGTTGTGTAGTCAAATTAGCCTATAAGAAGGATATTCAAAGGATTTTAAATTGAACTCCACTGAGGTGTTTCAAGTTGCAAGAGACTCCAGATTTGTTTTCAGTGAACAAATGTGTTTCATGTACAAACATGGTTGAAAAGGCCTCCATCACACAGAGTGATCAGCAAAAGAGGTATATTCAGATTCCTATATAGTAATGGCTTCCACTGAAAAAAATTGACACGATTGGAAGATATAATAATTGACCCCATTCGGTTTCAGTGAGGGAATTTGTGGATGATACAAAATTGTTCAGTGTTATATAAAATACACTGGACCTCTTCAAACTGAGTGAATGGGTGTAAACAAGTGTAAACTGATGCTTGTCGGGGCAAAAATATTAATCTCATATATATGTTCATGGGGTCTGAACTAGCAGCTATTGATCAGAAACAATATCTTGCTGTCATAGTGGATAGCTTGATGAAAGTTGGCAAAGGAATTGAAAATAAAACTGCTGACATCATAATGCTGCTATACAAATATATGCTGTAAGTGCATCTGGAATACTGTGTACAGTTCTCACCTCAAAAAGAATATGGCAAAGCTGGAAAACATTTGGAAGAGGGCAATCAAATGATAAAGTGGTAGGAGCAGCTCCCCTATGAGGAAAATTTGCAATGTTTGGTACTTTTTAATTTTGAGAAAGGCAAGTAAGAATTGGCATGATAGGCATTTATAAAGTTATACATGGCATGGAGAAAGTGGATAGAGAAAAGTTTTTTTTCTCTCTCTGTCATAATACTAGAACTCAGGGCTGAATGTTGGAAGATTCCTGAAACATAATGAAGTAATTCTGCACACAGTGTGTAGTTAAACTATGGAACTTGCTCCCTCAGGAAGCAGGGATAGCCACCATCTTGAATAGCTTTCAAAGAGGGTTAGCGAAATTCATGGAGGATAAATCTGTTAACGGCTGCTGGCCATGCTGGAGGCTATGATCTGCCTCCACAGGTAGAGGCAGTAGGAGAGAGTGCTTTAGTACTTGGGTTCTACTTACAGGCATTTGGTTGGCCACAGAGAGAACAGGATATTGGACTAGATAGGCCATTGGCCTAATCCAACAGGCTTTTCTTATATTTTTAAGTTCTTATATTCCAGTCTTGCAGTCTCTTCCATATATTGACCTTGCCTCTCCTGACTTTTTGTGTGTCTCTTGACATCTTTCGTTCATTTGGCTTCTTCCCCTTTGTTTTCAAGAGCTCAAATCTCTGCCATTCCTAGAAAAAGCTACCTTTGATCCCACTTCTCCTTCCACCTATTGCTCTGTGTCTCTCTTTCTTTTACCCATTTTTCAAGCATGTAATTTATAACTCTTTGTGACTTATCCTCCCAGGTCTCTGCTTGATCTTATTTTTTGCTTGTTTCACTCTTTTGAAACTACTCCCACCAAATTACCTTAGACAAAGATCTAAGGGCTGTTTATTGACCTGCCTGGTGCCTTCAACCCTCCTTATATCATTTTCTTCAAATGGCTTTCCATTTTACAGTTTCAAAGTTCTGTACACTCCTCATTCCTCCACCTCTCTCACCACTCCATTATTATTTTCAGATCCTGGTCAAGTTTATTTAAAAGTAAATCCCACTGAATTCCATGGGAGTTATTTCCAATGTAAGTGTTCCATAAGACTGCAACTTTTGTTTCCCAGATTAAACCCGTCAGAATATTCTTACTACACTTGGAAAGCTTGCACTTGAGTGCATAATGCATAATTCTAGATTCCTAAAAATGTACAGTGGTGCCCCGCAAGATGAACGCATCGCAAGACGGAAAACCCGCTAGACGAAAGGGTTTTCCGTTTTGGAGGCGCTTCGCAAAACGAATTTCCCTATGGGCTTCCTTCGCAAGACGAAAGCCCATAGGGAAATCTCCGGGACAGCGGGGAAGCGCAGCGCGTCTTCCCCACTGTCCTCGGACCTCCTCCGAAGGCTGGCGGTTGGGCGGAGAGACCTCCTCCCCCCGCCAGGCTTCGGAAGGCTCCTCCGAAGGCTGGCGGTGGGGCGGAGAGCCCTTCTCCCCGCGCCAGGCTTCGGAAGGCTCCTCCGAAGGCTGGCGGTGAGGCGGAGAGCCCTTCTCCCCGCGCCAGGCTTTGGAGGAACCCAGCATACAAAATTAGTGTGAAGACAAAAGAATCATTTTCAATGATCCCCTTAATGGCTTGGATCCAAAGAGCTTCTTAGGGCCATGCAAGGGGTTTCTGCTACCTAGTGGAATTCACTTTCTTAAAATATGACAAACTGCTTTTTAAACTTTCTTCATTGCTATGTGTAATGGTTTTAGGGGTTGCTCGTGTGTAAGCAGGTGCCTATCTCCCTGGCTGGGTGCAAACACCTGGCTGGGTGGCCAAAGTGAACCTCTTCTGTCCGGACAGCCACTCACCCTTGGCTGACTCAATCGCTGGCAGAATCAGTGAGTGGGCGTTTCTTAAACTTCTTCCAGCAAAGAAGCTCTTTGACGCCTAGTCTCCGCCTACCCTCTCTGCACGAAAGCCTTCTGCGCAGGGAGGGCGTGGGCAACGGAGGACCCCTACTCTCCCCGCTGGTTCCAGGCAAGGAGTCATGGGACCGCCTCGCCACTTCCCCCACATGCCCCCCTTCTCCACTGGTGCTACACTGATTCTCTTCCCCAGAAGATGGGCTGCTCCTGCCGATCCCTGGACGCTCTCGGGAATCCCTCTGGCTTTTGCGCTCCCCCTCCAGTACTGATGGAAGTTCCCTGACACTATGTGACATGGGGAGACAGCTATTCAGTCTAAAATTGGTTTTAGTTTGAATTCTGTACACTGCATAGATATATTTTTATGAGTTTGTCATATAGAAATGAAATATTATTAGTACTATTACTACTACTACTAATAGTTACAAATTCCCCCCTTTCTTTTCTCTGCATGCATGTATACAAGACACATGCACACTGTCATTCATGCTCCTGACTTCTCTTGTCCCCTTTCTGCTGATGGCTACTACATCTACCTTTCTACTCATGGGAACTCATTTCCTGCTGGCCTCTGATGGGAATTGGTGGGCACCCTAAAACTAATGGCCTGAACTGTTTGACTGCATTGCATTCCCTTTGTCTTTTCTTTTTGTCACTGAAACCGTCTCACAATATGAATAATATACAGGGGAATCCCCACTTACACAGGGCTCTGTCCCCAGCTGCTGTGCATGTCACCGGGACTCATGTGAGTGGGGACTCCCCTGTTCTGCCCCTGCCCCACCCCATTCCACCCCCCTTTTCAGCACTGAAAACAGCACACGTCACCAGGAGCGCACATGCTGATCGCGCACAAGTGGGGAGACATCTGTAGTGGGGAACCACTGGCCCTCTGAATGTTGCTGAACTACAGCTTCCATAATCCCTGGCCATTGGCCATGTTTGCTGGAGCTGATGAGAGATGTTCCCCACACCTCAAGGAACACTTGGGAGGCAGTTTTCATGGTGGCTGTGTGAGGAATAAGATAGAATCTGGTGTGTGTGCTGCTGAAGGATTGCCTTAACTATTGGGCTTTGGAAAGGGTTGCACTTATAGCCGTCTGAGCTTCCTATTTCCATTTTAGAAAGGATTGTTAGTACTCTTTTCAGTGAGATGGAGCAGCAGGATAGCCGTGTTGCCTGAGGATGGCTTGTACCGTAACGTACATGTGTGCAATTTACTTATGGGCAGCGGACAAAGAATATTATTAGAAACCTCCATGTAAAAGGGTTTGTGTGTGTGTGTGTTTTTTTTACAATAAATAGGTTACAGTACTTGCATATAAAACGAATGTGATTCCATGAGAAGGTCCTGTGTATATTTTGGTGGTATATTTTGGTAGGATGACAAACTATGTGTAGGCTCTTTTGTGTATGTGTGCATGTACATCCATATGTGGTATGTTTTCCTGAAACATCCCAGTTTGAAATGCTCCTTTTTTGGCACTACAGCCTCTTGGTTTTGGCATCTTAAGAATCTGGAGGAATCATTTAAAGATCAGAAAACTCAATTCACTGCAGCCCCTGAAGGCTTCACATTTTGTGACACAGTCATTCCAGTCGACTGAGCTCTGTCGCTTGCGGATGAGCCCATATAAGGAAGCTGTTTCCTGCGTTCCAAGCTATCCGTTTGTCCCTCTGCCCTTCCGCGCCCCCTTTGCTGAAGAAAGCTGGTATTTGAAACTGCAGCTCTCGGCTCATTCCTTCTCCCTGTTTATTTTTGGAGAGTTATTATTTCTGCTCCTCTTAGGGAGCTATGTTGGGTCGTGCCCCCTTCTTCCAGCAGGCAACGGACCCCAATGACAAGTATTGTCTATTTCCCACAGTCACAAACATTACATCACGAAACAATTTCCCCCCTCACCTGTAGAAGATGCTGGGCCTTTCCACCAGACTGAAGGTCGCAATGGCTTTTGAGAGACCCTCAGGATCTATTCTTTTCTCTTGCTACTTTCTGGAGGGATCTAGAATGTTCACTCCCCACCCCCTTTAGCAATGAAAAAGCTGAAGTGACCTGAAGACTTTACACCTCTGCAAATGTTGTTAGAGTTCCTGATAGTCAGCTCAAACATGTATTAACAATATGTGGTAATCCTTTCAGGAGTGCACCACTGTAGACTACAGCTGGGGGATCAGCTGTTAAGAAAATAAGAGTCCGGCTGGATCTGATCAATGGTCCATGTTGTTCAGCATCCTGATTCTAAGAATGGCTAGCCAGATGGAAAGTACAGTCATACCTCATGTTAAGGACACTTAAGGTTACGTCTTTTCAGGTTGCGTCCTGCGGCGACCCGGAAGGACTGGAAAGGGTTACTTCCGGGTTTCGCTGCTTGCGCATGCGCACAAGCACTAAATCGTGCTTCACGCATGCACACAAGGTTGCACTCTTTTCAGGTTGTGAACGGGCCTCTGGAATGGATCCCGTTCGCAACCAGAGGTACCACTGTAAACCAGTAGGCCATGAACCTAGCAGTCCATCCCCTAGGATAGCTCAGTTGGTAGGACATGAACAGGGCTTTTTTATATAGAAAAAGAGGTGCCGGAACCAAAGTTTTTTTAGGGGAAGGACATTGTAACGCTGCAGAGGTGCTGGAATGCACAAAAGAGGTGCCAGAACTCAGTTCTTATGAGTTCCGGCTGGAAAAAAAGCCCCAAGTATAAGACTCTTAATCTCAGGGTTTGAGCCCCACATTGGGCAAAAGATTAATTCATTGCAGAAGGTTGGACTAGATTACCCTCATAGTCCCTTCCAGCTGTATAATTCTGATTCTTTTATCATATGTTTTGAATATTTAAGTACCACAAATTCCACTTCCTTTTGCCAGGCTGAACTATTGCCAGCTAATTTTATTATGTGATCCCAAATTCTAGGATTTGGAGGAGGGGGGGAAATCTAACCATTGTCTCTACGCTATTCATAACTTTATAAAACTCTCTCACATGATTTCCCCCATAGTAGACTTTTCCACTATGCTTTAAAACCTTTCCTAATAGGAAAAATGATTCAATGACTTACCACTATGGTTGCACTTTTTTTATACTTTTCCCAGTGTTATGGCATCCTTTTTGAGATGTGGCAACTGGAATTGGTTGGGATGAGGCCAGGTCCAAACGTGTAGCAGAATGAAGTGGGAAAGTGCTGAGGTGGTAGAATGGATTGTATCTGTTTAGATTGCCCAAGGGCAATCATAATTTTGAATGTTCCCCTACATTTTTTTTTTTTAAAAAAACTTCAAATAGAAAATGAGAACAGTCTGGCTAGAACATGTGCTAGTTTTCTTATTGTGGGGGAATGTGGAAGAACCTTCAAAACTGGAATCCTCCATCTTTGGTGGAGAGAGAGAGAGAGAGAGAGAGAGAGAGAGGTTAGTTTGCCTTAGGTCACCTGGTGAGATTTACACCAGGGATGGATTGGTTTCTTAGTCACTGCCCTACAAGTAGAACAATTTCTCAGTGAGGAAGAGACTAGGATATTATGCAAGTCCTCAAGAGAGTTAACTGTATATACGGGTTTTCTGTGATATGCCATATTAGAATTTGGAATGAGAAATTTGTTTTGTAAACATTGGTGTAAATGTGTCTGCTGTGGATTTGGCTAGGGTTGTCTCATTCTTCAAAGCCTAATCCCAAGGGAAATCCCACTTCCACAAATTTAAGCCGTTATGTTTGCCTTTATTGTATAAATGTTTGCATTATTTGCTTAAATTACTATTATTATTTTGAGTTTGTAAGGATTGTAAAGACATCCTGGAGGTTCTATTTGTACGACAGAAAGGCAGGATGCAAATTATTATTATATAATAAAATAATAACCTAGGTTTTCTTTCCTGTTTCTCCCTCATATTGCTTGCTGCCTACTGTAAGCATTCACCAGCTAAACCAGAAAAAATGCGGCAAAAAGTATGGTATGGCTCAGTTGGCGTCAGCGCTTCCAAGTGAGTGCAGTTTTGTTTAATTCAACAATGATTCAAAGCGTGCTGTTGTGGTCACTGGGGCAGTTTCCTAGAATAGCAGCTATCTTCCTGGTTGTTGCTCCTTAGGTCTTTACACCCTGCTAGATGCATTTCCTTAGGCTGTTAAATTCCATTTCCTCTGACATCAGTGACTGCAGAGGAGATGCCCTTTATACTTGCCCCAGCCCGTTTTTCTTCTGCTTAGTGCAACAAAGCTGGCAGAGATGAATTCATGAGCATCTTCAGCAGCTTTGGCATACCAAAAGGAATAAAATAACAATTTTTTGTTAATTTTATTATTTATTTTATCACTCTTCCTTTTCAAAGACTGCCCAAACTTAATGCTTAGGTTTGAGTATGCTAATGCTAATTTTATTTCTTACTAGATGAATAGTTGGTTAGTTTTCTGTTAAAAAACCCCCTCCACATACCAAGTTTTAAAGAAACTATGAAGTGCATATAACTCAGGTTATATGCTCCCCCCCCCACGATTAACACCAATATTTGTTTTGTTTTGTTTAATCTTGTGCCCTGCTGTGCTATATTTATTGTAATGATTTGTATGTTTTAAACAATATATATAATTGTTTTTTTAATTGTGGTTTTTTCTACGTTTTTAGCTATTCCTGTTTCTATGTATAGTATGACTGCCTTGAGTCCCATCAGGGTGAAAGGCAGGGTATAAATAAACATGTAATACTAATATCCTGAAATTCAGATTGAGAGCAAAAAAAAGGTTACATAGGTGTGTTAATACATTTTGCCTGTAGCCCCATTCACTCAGAGAGTGCAAGAAAGGTGGGTGAGGAGGACTGAAACTAGTGATTAGGGCAAATTCTTGCACAGAACAAGAGGAGCAATTCAAAGCATGTATGAACAGCAAAGTGAACAAGAAATTGTGCTCTAGTTGCCCTCTATGTAGTTCACCCACTCTTCTCGAAATACAGTTAGCTGAAGTCCTAATATATATTATTTCTGCGGCAAAGGCAATCTCCAACCAGCAGAGGGCACTCCAATTCTGTTCTGAAAGCTGATGGACACAGAGGCGCTTCATGACATCATTACCTTTTGATAAACAGACTTACAGTAAATGGCCCGTTATGTTAGCTCATGCATTATATTTATAAGACACAAGGGGAAAAGAGCATGTGCTTGCTGAAGAGATCATCAGGCGCCTGACAAAGAGTACTCACGTTAAGAAATTTCAGTGGAATGAAGGGAGGATGGCGGTGAGAGACTCACCACGACATCTTTCTAAAAACACAGTAGTTTCTAGAGATCTCCTTTAGGGAGTCTGTAGTATCTCTTCCTTTCTCTGATCTTGTTTAAAACAAAAAAAACAAAAAAAAAAACCCAACCGATATTAAGCATAAATTCCTGATTTCTTTTTGTTTCCATACATGAAACATAATATGTTGTCTTTGTCTTAAAGTAAAAATATATTGGTGGGAGCTATCAATACAACCGCTTACTTGCTGTAGTCTTAATTATGTCTCTCCTAGGAGAGATAGTGGCTAGGTCTCTATATTGCTGTATTATAGCTGGGGAATTGGGACCAGAGGAGTACAAGAGCATCATGAAGGGCATTTCATGAAGTCCCTGCCTGCACCCGTCAGTCTTCTCAAAGCACCCTAAACAGCTGAGCCTAAATAAAGGACATATTTTACTTCCTTGTGAACACTTAAAATAATATGCAAACTACTGTTTCTAAGCAGAGCTAATGTAGAGTAGTGCCTAAGAGTCTGAGCTGCAGTTGGAAAATCTGCAGTAAGTTGAAATATTGCCTCTTATCATAAACTCACCTAGATAAGCCACTTCCCATCAACAAAATTGGGATACTAATATTTACCAACTTACATATGTGTAATAATGATTACAATAACATAATGTATGTGAAGCACTTTGAATAAAGTGCTATTATTGTTGTTATTGCTGTTGCAATAGAATTTTTATACAAAATTACACTGATGCAGAATTCTAAATGATTTGTCCAGACAAGCACTATTGGAAAGAGTGAAAAGGAATTTCACAGGGATATTATATGATATATTTTCCAGCCCCAGCAGCACAGAAAGCACAGTGAACAAGAAAGGAGGAGGGTGGGATTGACAACTAGCATGAATAATTAGATTGACAACGCAATCCTGTACTTGTCTACTGACACATGCAAGTATATATAGGATAGAAGCTTAATGACCTCATTTGGGGGGCTGAAACTTGCCTGTACTAAATTGAGTACTAAAGATGTTGTTGTTATCCTGCTTTCTTTCCTCAAAATAGGCTCCAAATGGCTGACTGTAATATAATCACAATATAAATTGATAAAAACAATACAGTAAATAAAACTCACCATTAAAATGTGCAGAACTTGAAAATTGTAGTGCAGTACCTAGCAACTAAAGGACATGGGTGGCACTGTGGGTTAAACCACTGAGCCTAGGACTTGCCAATCAGAAGGTCAGCAGTTCGAATCCCTGCGATGGGGTGAGCTCCTGTTGCTCGGTCCCTGCTCCTGCCAACCTAGCAGTTTGAAAGCACGTCAAAGTGCAAGTAGATCAATAGGTACCGCTCCAGTGGGAAGGTAAATGGCTTTTCCGTGCGCTGCTCTGGTTTGCCAGAAACGGCTTCGTCATGCTGGCCACATGACCCGGAAGCTGTACGCCGGCTCCCTCGGCCAATAAAGCGAGATGAGCACCGCAACCCCAGAGTCGGCCATGACTGGACCTAATGGTCAGGGGTCCCTTTACCTTTACCTAGCAACTAGAACAGAGCAAAACAATTAAAGAGGAATCAGCTAAAGCACAGGAAAATAACTTCTCTGTAATGGGTGCCTGAATGCATAGAACAGGGGCATCAAACCTTGGGGAGAAATTTGATGTGTTTTGATTTACATTCAAGATCTAAGGTGGGGTGCGCGGCGGGGGTGAGGCTAGAAAGAAATGTTTCTATAAGGGATGAATGTTTTTCATTCCTGAATAATGTAGGCAAGATGATTATGTAGTTAAAAACATAAGAGCCTGGTGGATCAGGCCAACGGCTGATTTAGTCCAACATCTTCATCTTACAGATGCCTATAGGACACCCACAAGCAAGACTGGAGCACAAGAACAGTTTCATCTTCTGTGGTTTCCAAAAATTGGTATTCAGAAGCATACTGCCTGCAACTGTGGAGGCAGAACACAGCCTGCTTTGTGGCTAGTAGCCATTGACAAACTTATCCTCCATTCATATGTCAAAGCCTCTCTTAAACCCATTCTGGATTAGTGGCCATCACTGCCTCCATAGTTGAATTATGCACTTCATGAAAAAGCGCTTTCTTTTGTCTGTCCTGAATCTTTCAGCATTCAGCTTTTCTGGATGTCCACGAGTTCTAGTGGAGAGGGAGAGTTTTTTCTCTCTAGCCACTTTCTCCATGCCATGTATAGTTCTTTGAAATTATTTCATGTTACCTCTTGCTCACCTTTTCTCTAAATGGAAAAAGTCCCAAATGCTGCGACCTTTCCTCATAGGGGAGCTGCCCCACTCCCTTGCTCACCTGCCTTGCTCTTTTCTGAACATTTTCCAGCTGCACAATATCTTTTTGGGGGTGCAATTTTCCATATGAAAACTTCCAGATTGTACCTCAAGAGCATCTGTAATTCAGAAGTGTTTTGAGAGTTCACTCTGCAGATGGTTAGAGGGAGGTGAAGTTTCTTTGGAAAGCTCTGAAGTAAAAGAGACTTTTATCAGGGGCAGCTTTGGGTTCTGAGCTAGCAGTAAGCGGTTGAGGCTGACAAGGTTGAGGCTGGGAAGTCTACAAGCATTTAAGCACCTGAGGCTTAGCACCTCAGAACTGGAAACCAAACTGGCGATTGAATCCCTAATTTGAGGACTCTAGAGATGTGAAAATCTGCTAATCACAGATGGAAATTAATTTGATTTTAATACGATATTTTCCATTGATGATCTAATTTTTATAGTTTCCCATCCCACGTCTTCAGAACAAGTTGGGCTCTGAATTCAAATTATTAATAATGCCATCGTCTTTTCTTCGTACATAGTGACTCTAAGAATTGATAAAATCTCAAGAGTAACTCCTCTCATGCTAGCAAAAGCTTTCCACTGCCAAAGTCGGGGTTGCAAATTGGATGTTTATTTTTGGCCACCCCAGTAAATATTCAATAGAGGGGGTTATGCAGAGATATATTGCCATATACTTTATTTATTTTAAAAATGTACTGCTTAATATAATAATGTGATTGACATAAAAATAAAAAACCAATATGGCAGATTTCAATACATTTTCTTAAAATTAGACAAAATGAGATAAAAAATAAAATGTAACTGTATTATCACAAATCAAATTGAACCATTGAGACATTAAAATTTAAGAGAATTATGCTGTTCATGGCTAGCATCCTGTAGGAGCCACTTCCACTATTACAATGGCATTCCCCCCCCCCCAGGCTACTGACACCTACATACTTCCCGGTTCATAGAGAGGTTTCTCCATTCAACATTTTAAATGGGAGGGCGCCAATAAATGTCCCCTATGGGTGTTTGAACCAGCCCATAGTCTAAGAAGGGGGCTTGCTGGTGGCACTGCCATGGCTCCTGAATCTTAACTACCTTTAGATGAAAGCCTTTCCCTATATGCTTCCACCTGTTGATGTCCTTGCTCAGGGACCGGGAGAGGCGGGGGGCACAGGAAGCAGAGTGAGCGAGCAGAACTTGGAAGGAAGGAAAGGAAGTCTGATTAAGTTTTGTCTCGAAGTGTCTGTTTTTGGGTTTGTCCCTGCATTGATCTGCAAGGGAATGAGGCAAGTAATGGCCCCTTGGGGACCTTCAGGACTTTCTTCTCAATGTCAGCCGTCATTTTCAATCACCCTCTCCCTCCCAGCCATTAATTTTGGCCCGGGATCATGGGGACTTGTCCATCTATCACACCTAATTGACACTAAATGATCTGTCAGTTTATTGATGAACGGCAGGAGTGGAATTGTCACAATATATTTTACTTTCTAACAACTCCTCCTGACAATTTTACCTTGTCCATCTCACTCTCCTCACATAAATCTCCATTGGCCTCTCGTTCCTTCTCTTGGGCTGTTCTGGTGCCAGCCGCCTCCATGCCATCAGCACGCATCAAGGGCATCAAGATGGCGGGTGAGCTACATTGTGTGGGTTTGGATTTTTTTTCTTCTTTTTATAGAGTGGATGTTCCAGGAATGCTAACTGGCTCCTGTCCTCTTCTCCTTCAGTGTCATTGCTGGGGTGGTTCTCTCCTTGCCTTTTCACAGCCAATTCTTATGTCGAGACCTAGCAAAAAAAGCAAAGACGAAGGGGAAGCAGAAAACTTACCTTAAGGATCTGCTACCTGTACAAAGGTGGCTATAGGGTCAATTTAGTGTTCTGTTCTCTGGGTTTATTTGTTCTGTTAATCCTAGGGGTGTGTGGGTAATCACATTTGGTTGTTGCTTTTCTACTTTTTATCCAGAAAAGCTGGAAGAACAGGATTTTTACAAAATGGGGGCAGGGTGGTAGGGTTTTGTTACCCTGCTTTTTTCTTATAAGACCTGATCATTTTGAGACATTGTTTTCTAAGTAGAGTAAGTAAAGATGGAAAAGGTGCAGAAAATGGCAACCAACATGATAAAGTGTATGGAGTATGACAGAAGGTTATTTTGGGGGCTCTTTAGCTTTGGAAAAAGGTGAAAAAGAGAGGACATGATTGAGGTGTATAAAACAATGCATGGTTCAGAGAAAAGATAAGGAGAGGTTTCCCCTCCCCCTCTCAGTGATCCAATGATGCTGAATGGTGGAAGATTCTGGGGGGACAAGGTATTCCCAGCCTTTGGGGCCTGGAGACACATTAACACCAAAAAAGAGGCATTTCAGAGAAGAAAAATGGGCGATGCTCAGAACCACCTCCAAAAACCCCAAAGAAAACACAGGCAAAAAAAAGCAGACAACCCACCATGCCAAAGTCAGAAAAACTCTCCGTTAGAAAAATAAAATACAATTGGTAAGGGCACAGGGCCTTCGCAGGTGACTAAGGACATTATGGTGCCCAAAGGCACCGCATTTGGGACCCCAGGAATAGACAAATGGAAATGCTTCATGCAGTAAACTGTAATGCTGTTAATTCTTTACAAGATGCAGTGATGATAGTCAAATTATGTGGCTTTAAAATAAGTTAATGGAGATAAGGCTACCAATGGATGTTTGTAATTTCCAGTATAAGAGGCAGGATACCTCTGAATACCAGTTGCTGGAGAACATGAGCGAGAGAGTGCTGAAGGGGAGGGCTTTGGCACATAGAGCTTACTTGTGGGTTTCCCAGAACATCTGGTTGGCCATTGGGAGAACAAGATGCTTGACTACAAAAGTCTTTGGTCTGATCTATCAGGGATGTTACATTCGTAGGTGAGTGGTATAATTTTTTATGAGCTTTAACACAGCATCTGATGTATAGCTTAATACTGAGAGAGTTGGGATCTGAATTGTATCCAGTAAAAGTGCTAATGTTGGAGGCTGCTATGGCACTAATTATCATTTTCTTTATAATGTGAATATTTTTTGTTTCGTCATAAATCTCCTTTGTGAAAAAGAATAAAGTTGCAAACGTCAGAAGGTTGGCTGCTTTGTACTTCGTTGAAGCCCTCTGACAAAGGACCCTGGAAGTGATATATATACTAGCATAACCATTCCCGGGATCAGAGTTTTTGCTGGGTGGAATATGGCTGAAGTGCACACCATGCTGGTGCTAATAAGGATGGAGCTGAAATTTCCCCCAGATTTTCACAAATACCATTGGCAATTCTAGGGCGGGGAAATTATTTTACCTTGTAAAGATTTCATCTTGCTCTCACTTGCTCTCACTCTCATTGATATCCTGTAGTCAAATCTGATTGGCTATGTAGCATAGCAACATGCTATATAATCTTGATTGGCTAGGGTCACCAATGTGGTTAATCCAGGAAACATGTTTCCCACATTCAGTTGGGTTAGTGATGTGGTCACATAATCAAATCCACTTCCTCCTCACTATGCGATCCCAGGTGGGGTTGAGAGAGCAGAAGTAGACATAGAAAACAATAGTCCTCAATATGATGATGATGATTTTTTTTAATGTATGTGTTGCCTTTCAAGACAAAATATAGCTATCATCAAAACTATAATATACACTATATTAATAGCACAATATAAAACCAAAACATTATGGCATTAAAACAACAAGTTAAAACAATACAGCACCACATATGAAAAAGCATTTTTGAAATAATAAATGTTTTCAGAGTCTGTGTAAAATCCAGTAAAGTAGGATTTTTTTAAAGTGAATATTCACACATTTGAAGTATTTTATAGGGAAAAGACTATTTCCCCCCAAACTGCTGTTTTACTTCCAAAATCAACACTGTAGAAAATTCATAGTAACCCTACTAAAACATACATGTTATAGACAATTCCATGTAATTTAGGCAAGTTGCAGCTGAGTCTTTAGCACTGCACTAAAATCACTTTTCTCCCCTAATTGGAGTAGTTTGTACGAAAAAGGAGACTCATTCACTTTACATTGACCACAAATTTATAGTTTTTAGCAGATATTTCTTGGAGCTAAAAACTATAATCCAGGTAAAGGCAGTAGTAGTTGCTGCTTTTAGCCAATAGAAATTCTGTCCTGATTCTGTAGTTTGAGTCTCTGGCAGATTTGGTCCACAAGACCATATCATAAGGACTGAAAACTTGGCCTTGCAAAGTGCTGCATTCCTGTTTACGCAAGAAGTAAAATTCTGTCCTTTCTCCGTCCCTTGAGCCAGTGGCAATCTGCGAAAGCTTCCCGTGTTTTCAGCAGCTTTGTTTGGAAGCGGAGAGATTTTGAATGCTAAGAGCCTAACAAATTGCTCTGTTTTCCCTTTGATGAATCTGCTCTTCAAGAATAAAATGTCTGTGAACATCAGTACTTTCCTTTCCCTTCTGTTCTTCTAGCAAGAGGGCGTCTTCAAGGGGCTTTCGTTTTGCGGGTCATTCATAAAAGAGAAATGGCATAGACAGGCTAGGAAGTATGTTCACTGCCATGCTGAAACATCCCCTTCAGCTGTGATGACAGAGCTTCTGCATCTGGACCTACAGCATCTTTGATATTCCAGTCCTTGGCTCCCTGCAGAGCTCTGTCGATCTCCATCCCTCACAACTAGCACTACTGGGTCGCTCTGCCTCTGTATGTCACTCTCCAGAAGTGGGAAAAAAACTAGGCACTGTACTTCCTGTGTGTCTACATTGGCCTTCTGTTTTTGGAGTTTTCAAAGTAACATGACTCTTTGAGTACAACACGACTTGTCGCAGGGTTCAGGACAGTCAACTGTGGTTTCCAGAATTATTGCTGAAAGTAATTTTTTTGGAGATCAAGATCATTTCTTGAATGCAGAGGCATAATGGCTCAGCTGCTCATGAAGTTGAACAGAAGACAGACAGATATAATTATTGAGGGGAGTCTTTTAACTGAACGGGCAGTTGAACACTGGGCGGGGATGATTGAATGAAAGTCCAGAAAACATGAGATCTCTTTGTCTTTTTCCGCCTGGGGGTGGGGGGACGAACTGCATCTTACACCATATGTATAGCCACAGTCTTTTTTTTTCTTCACGTGGGGGGAACAAAGCTGTGAGGAATTTAAAGCAGAGAAGTGCTGGTCAGGGAATTAAATGGAAATGCTGTTGTAAGTTTAGTCAGAAGGGGGCAAACTTTGCAAAGAAATATGCACAAACTCCAATGCAGTTGCAGCCTTGGCAGTCTCTGTTCTACTAAGTTCGGCCCCATCAATACTTATTGTACTCCTCTATGGATAAATTGAGCCTTAAGGGTTAACCAAAGTGGACGGGGGGCTGTGACAGAGTCAGGCGATAGTATGGTCTCCCAGTCTAAAGAATACAGGTCTGGTAGGAAAGAGGAAGGCAGAATTGACTGCTGTGCAAACACTCAACTCATTCCATTTTCCTAATGCACCTTTTGCTTTTACCAAACCTCAGAACTATTCATGTGTTGCTCACCTGAGTTATAATCTCATGGGTCATTCACCTTGTTTTGCCTCTCTCTCTGAAGCAAATATGCTGCCTGATTGTGTCTTGTTTTACCCAGACTTTGTTTTTTGACCACATCCAGTCAAGGGTGACAGGATGAACTTACTTCTGCAAAGAAAACAAGGTTCCAGCATGATATTGTTTACCTTCTTTTTTTTAGAGAGAACTGTTAGTGTCAGCAGGTATTTTCTCAGAAGTGTATATTCTGAACATAATACTTGCAAGTAGTAATGGCTGGTAAAGGAGTAGGTTTCAGGAAGATGAAGGTGATTTCCTTCAGTGTGTTCAGATTTCACTGCCTAATCATAGATTTCTCTGCCTAATCATTCTGTTTCATATATTGCCCTGTGATGTGGCATGGGAAATTTCCCTGCATTTTATTTTTCTGTGGAAAAAAATCCATTTCATAAATTCATTTGTAACAAAGAATGGATTGCAAGATTAACTGTTTCAAAGTTTTTACCTTTTTTTTAACCAAATACAAGTAAAACATTCTAAAATTAGATCACTCATCGGGGGCATCAGAAAATTCCCCGATGCAAACTGAAAAGTTTTCGATGCAAACTACTTATGCAACTTACAAATGTGTAATTTGGAATTTTCTGGAAAACTTGTCTCATTGATGGTCTCCAATCACTCTTCGACTACACGCTCCCATATCCAATATATTATCAGAGCAGCTTATGTTATTTCCCTGTTCTTTACCAGCTTCACCACTCATATGCAATTTATTCATTTTATGTTGCATGCCTGTACAATAGGCTGACCTCCTGGTGCTCAGCTGTATGTACTATACTGTACCACCGCAAGGAAGAATAACTAGGGCCGGCGTTGAGCTACGGATATTACAAAACATCAAGGGCATTTGCCCACATTTGTCCCACTTATGTCCCCTGTTAAAACAGGTTAACGGTGTCTAATTAACCACTGAACATTGTCATCGTGCATGAATATAACATCCTTGCTCTTCTTGGAACCTGGCTATTTTATCTCCATTAAATCTCCACAGTATTCCATTAAATAGGAGAGAAACATTTTAGCAGAGATGATGTCTACATTAGTGCTGCCTTTCACCCTTCAGCACTTAACCTCTGAGACACTGGCACTTATGGAGGAGAATTGCCTCCTCGCCCAAAATCTGGTGAGTCGCTTAGGGGGAAAGAGAAGAGGGGAAGCATCAGTGGTGTATATGAATGTGTTTAGAGAAGCTATTACTATTTGAAAAGTATATCCTTTGACAGGCTTGACAGAACCAGGTGTTGTATTCATCCATGTTGCTTCCCTCCCCTATCCCAAAGCCTCAGGTTAGGTCATCCCTGTTCCCGATTGTTTACCTCCTGAGATAGGTTAGGCTGAGAGATCCTTTTCAAAAGCTGGGCTTTATTTCTGAAAAGACCTTTGAACTGGGGTTCCCTGTGTTCAAACCCGACATTTTACCATCAGCATTCTGCCGGCTGGTTCTCTTGTGTGTTCACACAGTGACTAACATGTGATACTGTAAACTGTTCATTTTTATTTTTCCTTTATTTATTGACAGGATTTGTGTTCATAAGCAATCTCAGGCCAGATTACAAAGTTCAGAATATTATAACATTCTAATACATGCTAATTTAGACCTATAGATGGAAATTTAGAAATAATCACTATAATTTAAACTTAAAATAATCTCACCGTACTAGAAAAGACTGTGGCCAGGTGGACCCTGTGCCTGCTTACTCTTCTCTCTAGGTTCTAGTTGAGGGACAACTTCAAGGCCCCTCATGATCTTCCTTCTTATGGTCCTTCATCTTTAAACTAGACTTGGACTAGAAAGCCCATCAGAGGATGCCTTTGAACAGATGACTGTCCTTTGACAGCCCTCCAAACCAAGAACTGTTTTCCGTAAAGCAGAACACATGGCCACCCTAGTTAGAAGCTCTGCGGTGTAAGAAAATGAATCCTGTGCCATACTATCTCATAGTAACAAGAAATAGTGGCAGTTGCGGCCACATTTGATAACATTTGCCACTTAGAGACAGTGCCTGATTCTATAAAAGTTAAGGAGACAGATATTTCCAAGCCCTTTAAAGTACTGCCTCTTGATTTTTTGGTGGCAGTCCTTCCTTGCGGGCAGAACATGTAAAGGAAAGCCCTGTTTTGTTCTTGGTCATGCTGTGCCCCCACTCTAGGAAATGAGAAAAGAGTATTTCCCAGTACACAGAGTTAAAAAACTTCATCCTGTGAAATAGTCAAAGCAATCAGTAAGTGATGGAGTATCTGCTAAAAAGAAACCTGGCATTTAATTAACTTTTCAAAGTGCTGGTTCAGCAACCTCCATGTTTTACATTTTGAATATTGAACAAGCATCCCTAATCGGATCTGAATTAGTTCTGGGCTTGCTGGGGTGGAGAACGAGAGAAAGAGCAGCCTGCCATCTCCCCCGCCCCTTGTCGCCCTGCCTTCTCCTTCCAACTTCACATTATTACGATGATGAACTCTGGGTAATTCAGCCAGATTTTGCCTGAACCACAAGGCGTCTGGTCCAGCCTTTTCCAGGGCCATGTAAGGCAGCTAGGTTAAATAGCAAATGCTTTGTTTATGAACTAGGGACAGCCGGGAGAGCCTCCTCTCCCAAGTGTTTGTACCTGTCACTAGTCTGGCATAATCTTCCTATAAGGATTGCAGATTCTATGCTTTTAAATTGCTGTTGCTTTGGGCTAGTGCTCAGGGGCAGTTTTACGGGCAACAGAGAACCCAAATGAAAACTGTTTGCCTCAATTTTGTTGTGACACTCCTTGCACAATGGTTAAATCCTTTTTGTTCAGCAGCCCATCATTTGATTTGAGTTAACCCACTCACTCCATCTATTTATGTTTTCAATATCTAAATTTTAGAATACTGTATCTCAGAACATGCTCAATGACTGCCTTCCATTACTTAGCACTCCCCCCACCCATATGAAGGACATTGCTTTTTTAAAAAGAGCAGCTTTCTGATGTTACAGGAGAACAGCAACGTCTAGATGTGAAGCGTGACTTGTACAACCTCTCTACATCCCTTTAGTGCAAAGTGCAACACATAAACTTGTGTATCTCTTCCATGCAGTGAAATGCATGCATTTTCCCTGCTGGGGAAATGTGCAAGTTTGCATTTGACACAAGTGTGAAAGAAGGCTGCATGAGTCATTTGTGCATCTGCTGTTTCTTAAGAACTTAAGAAGAGTTCTGCTGGATCACACTAAAGGCCCATCTAGTCCAGCATTGTGTTTTCACAGTGGCCAACCAAATAGCTACGGGAAGCCCACAAGCAAGATTTGAATACAAGAGCACTCTCCCCTCAAACTGGTACTCACAACTATGCTGCCTCTGACAGTGGAGATAGAAGACAGTCATCGCGGCTAGTAGTTACTGATCACCTTATGCTCCATGAGTTTGTTTAATCCTCTTTTAAAGTCATCCAATTTGGTAGCCACCACTGCTGTTGCTGCTGCTTCATCACATGAAAGGCCTTGTTGGGCCTTAGAAGTGGAGGAAGTTCCACACGTTCCCCCTTGCTTTTTAAAACTTGCTGCACAGAGGGCACTACTTTAGTTGACAGGCTTCTGTTTACGTTTTATGAGCATCCTGAGTTATATCTAGATGCTCTCATCAACTAAAACACCAACTATCCGACTTCTAGAAAACATCTGAAGGCAGCCCTGTTTAGGGAAGTTTTTAATGTTTGAAGTTTTTGTTCTGTTGAAAGCCACCCAGAGTGGCTGGAGAAACCCAGCCAGACGGGCAGGTAGAAATAATAAATTATTAGTATGATGATGATGATGATCATCATCATAATCTTTTACCAGGATTACATTGAAATAAACTTTTCCTTAGGAGAGATTTCAAAAGAGTTGCTGAAAGTCCATTTCTCTACTGCTGCTTCCTTGCAAATATTCCTATACTCCTTTCAGCAATGGCTTTTTCTTGTCTTTCAGGTCAAAAAAGAGACCCATAGAACAAGAAGTGGAAGAGTAAGTTTCTTGCTTCACCATCCACCACATTTCTGCATCAACAGAATCAGCCAAATGTGATATCTTTGTATTTTATTTTCTGTCTGTGGCAGTAGAACAGATACCAAGATTGCCTCCCTCATCATTCACAGGGGGCTGCATCCAATTCTGCCCCGCCACTTTCAGAAAACTCTTTTTTTCTCTAGTTAACACTTTTGCGATGGAACACTTTTGCGAGGGAATTTTCACGATTTCCCTCTTCTCTTCCATTCCCTCAAATCACCTTGCCCTATTCTGTTTTTCTTCGGAGGAAGTTGTGCACAGAAGACAGTGGAGTGAAATAGGACTTCAGGAGATATCGTTTTATAGTTATGCCTCTAAGATTATCTTCTGTCTCTGGTTTCTTCTAGCCATCGCCTGAGACAGCAGAGTTTAGAGGCAGAGGATGAAGAAGAAGGTAAGAGCCTGCATTCCTAACTGAATTTTTTAAATAGGATTTTAGGAGATCAGCAGAAAAATTAGGTTCGTACAAATGAAGTGGATTAAAGGGCCTTGTTACCCTTAGAATCATAGAATCATTGAATTGGAAGGGACCCCGAGGGTCATCTAGTCCAACCCCCTGCAATTCAGGAATCTTAACTTTCTTGTAGCTTGAATCCATTGGTTCATGTCCAACCCCCGGGAGCTGGAGAAAACAAGCCTACTCCTTGTGTAACAAATCCATGTTCAAAATATATATGGACTTTTTGTGCTTAGAAAAATTATAGGCTATTGAAAAGTGTGGAATGAGCAGATGATTAAAAGGAAGGTGTATAAACACCTTGCAACCAAACCAGGATGAATGCTCAATAAATAGCTTGTTTGGGGTAGCTCTGAGGTGCCTACATTTATGTTCCAGAAGCCTTTTCAGTTAAGATTAAGATGAATAGAATCTCCCCTAGCAGAGGTATCAAGTGAATTTAAGATATATGTGTAAGATAAAGGGTATTTCTTCTACTATAAGGCACAAGAGGCATAGCAAGTGACTTTCTGTGCAGGCCTGTTCCATTTGTGGAACTGTGTGGGAGGGGAAGAGATCATTCAGCATCCTCCTCCTTCCCAATGCACTTGCAGAGGCAGCGTACAGCAAAACACAAAACATTTTACTGCAGCGTAGAAAACAAAAGGACATAAGAAGAGCCTGCTGGATCAGGCCAGGGGCCCGTTTGGTCCAGCATCCTGTTCTCACTTTGGTCAACCAGATGCCTATGAGAAGCTGCAAAATAGGATCTGAGAGCAACAGCATGCTCCCCTCCTGGCCAGTCCCCACCGATTCAGGACAAGATGAGTGTATATGTGAAATTAATACTTTTTCGCCCAGACCAAATGCTTCAGAATCACTGAACCAGCATCAGATTCACCTTCGGCTGATGAAGGCTTTTGGTTGCCACCTAAAAAGTGAGCGAGTAAAGCGTATTTGTTCCAGAGTAAATACCCACCTAAAAGTATCCAGAATGTTGAAGACAGGAAGCAGCTACAGGAAATGTGCCTTTGCTGCAGAACTGGAGAAAATGTGATGGAGACCAGTAGCATCAGAGCCTAGGGGCAGGAAGAGGAAATTAATTGAAGGGTTTAGGTTTGGCATTGAATAAGGCAGAAATTGTCTCTAGAACTTGGATATCTCCCATTTATCTGTACCGCTTACTGTTCCTATGCCTGTTGAACACCCGCATTTGCCTCCTCAAGGCAAGCCTTTCACACACCTCAAGAACAATACTGAGAAGTCTTACAAAAATACCTCTGGAAATAAAGAGTCTGGCCCATTTGGCATCCTGCCTGCCTGCAAAGGATGGGCAGGTGCAGCCCTGCAATGTTCCTGCTGCTGTTTTTCTTCTAATAGCAACTGTGGTTTTCCACAGCTTCCTGACTGGGCTTCTGCTATGCCTGGTTTGCTGTGGGCTTCCAGCATCTAGGAACAGTTTTATCAGCCAAGAGAAACAAGTGGAGAAATGCTCAAGGTGCTTGTGTAGGGAAACATTTACAAGGGCAGCAGGAAACCTGGCAGGCGAGAACATGTTTTCTGCCAGTAGATGCTACGTTTAACTTGAAATGACTAAATCTCAGTCCATGTGAGAAGTGACCTGCAGGGTTAATGTCCACAAACACGAGAATAAAATCACCCAATCTTGCCTACAAAGAGAAGGGAATTTCGCATACAGGATGAGGAACTGATCAATATGTGCTTATTCTCAAACAAAGCAATGGGGTGACATTTGTTACTTGAGAGGTGCAAGAACCAGCTCACACAACCAGTGAAGTGAAACTGCCAATACCTGCAGTGGAGCCGGTGGTCCACACAGGCAGGTATACTTCATGGGTGGCATAATTCTTTTCTGTCTTCTTCACTAAGAATGTAATTCTTTGGTTGGGGTCTGGATATTTTCTGTGTTCAGAGAGCACAGCATACTTCTAGTGGCACATAAATATTTTTCAGCACTTATTTTTTGGTAATAAAATACAGGGCCAAGAATATCAAGATTCAGAGTTTGGAACAATATAAGATTGTTCATACAAATTAAACTGACTTACATGCCATATTCTTAACCTGTTATTTCCACTTCTGCAGAATTTACTAATGCATTTTCTAATGTGCTTCCATAGTCATGGAAACTAGAAACTAACTTTCTTAAAAATCAAAGATTCTCAGAAATACAAATTCTGTCCCAGATACTGGGATTCATTAGGGAAGTCTGTGCACATGAAAAAATGAAGGCAAACAGTCTTCATGGAAGCATCAAATTGTAGAGTTGGAAGGGACCACAAAGGTTGTCTAGCCCATCTCCCTGCAATGCAGACATTTTTTGCCCAATGTGGAGCTTGAACCCATGACCCTGAGATTAAGAGTCTCATGCTCTACTGACTGATCTTGTCAAGACTTTGCTTCTTTGTGTGCTCAGGCATGTGTGTAAGTATGAATGTGTGCTAAGTCAGTAGGCAGCATACCTCTGCTACTTTTGCCTTGTTTCTATCCAAGTCCTCTTGCTCTGAGACTCAAAGAGAAGGTCTGTGGCTTACTGCACCATGGGAAGTCTGCTTTAATAGGATTTAATATAGTGACAACCTTAGGAATAATAAACTCTTGCAAGCAACAAAAATTGTTTAATTCCTAAAGGACAGGCCTGGTTGAACCACTTTTGGCCAGGGGCAATTGGGGGCTTAATATTGTGTATGTAGCAATCTGGGTGAATTGAGAGAGAGGCATTTAAGGGTAATTGCTCAATTTTCTATCCGTGTCAACAGGGAAAATAGGCAGAAGTGGCTGAGCTCAGCACAGTAATAGAGCTGGATGAGATGGAAGATGCCAGGCTGTTAGGTGAATTCGAAAAGTGCTATCTGTTGAGCATTTCCTTCCCAGAGCTAGGTGCTTCTTCTAAGCTCAGGCAGCTCTGTAGACCTACATAAGGGGGAAAAACAAGGCTTTTGAAAGGGGTGGTCCCTGACCCTTCTCTGGGGGTTGAACCCAGTATTTTGCTTTTATTTCCCTTCTTTTTGTAACTGCAGGTAAGTGGTCAGTTCCTGTGCAGGTAGTTCTGGACATCACTAGAGGTTGTTCTTCCTTTTTTTTCCAGACTCTTCCCTCTGATTCCCTGTAATATCCGGCTTCATTGATTTCACAAGTGTCCCACTCTCTTATATGCTTTTTGAGAAATAGAGCCAAGAGAATGCCTTTTTAAAAAGAAAAGTAGTAAGAAAGAAAAGGGATTCTGTTGTTTGGGGTTCAGTTGACCCCAGGAACGCAATTATGGGCAGGCAGGTCTGGTACCTCATGTGAGTGGTGTTTTGCCCCAATGCAGCCATTTTGTTCTTTTGCAGAAGTCAACGGTGGCAACTCACTTCTACAGAAGCAATTAAAGCACTGTGCTTGGGAACAGGGTTAAGATAGAAGCAAACCTCCCCCCATGACATCAATCTGTGTGTCAGGTATTGGGAGGGGGGAAGGCAGATTTAATGTCCCTGATGAGTCTATAAATTTCTTTGTAACATTTTTCTTATATCTATTTACACATGGAGTCTGTGACAAAATGTTGCACTGTAGAATGTTTTCAGTGTTCCACTCAGTTGGCCATGCCCCAGTGGCACAACAGGCAAGTGCGTTTGGCTGTTACCAGAAGGTTGGTGGTTCAAGTCCACCCCAGGATTCCTGCATTGGAGGGGTTTAGATGAGGGTCCCTTCCAACTCTACAGTTCTAAGATACTCAACCCATTTCCCCTCCCACTTGGTTTTCGTCTTTCCTCCCCAAGTCTTTCAGGACAATTAGTCCTCATTGGGGTGATTTTGTATACACACACACACACACACACACACACACACACAAGCCCCCCATTGTAAATATTTTGCTGTACTTCTGAAAACTGGCTTTCCACCCAGGTCTGCTGATACCATGCACCATCTTATGCATGGATAGTGTCATTTTGCCTATATAAAGACCAGCTCTTCAAGAATTGAGCTTGTGGTTAGGATATATTATTACATTTCTTTCAATCATAGAACTCTATGAGGCATTTTTAGGGTTCAAAGGCAGACTACCATCCAGGTATTATAACACAGACCCAGATCTGCTTAGCTTCAGCAGAGCTGCTACCTTAGCTGCCTTCATGCCCTGTTGTGCCTCCTCTTTTGGAACAAATTGGCAATGACGACCGGTGTTGAGGCGGATGCAAAAGGTTGACCCCTTTCTCTGGCATACCAGTGCCTTGGGGCAGATTTTGTCTGTGCCTTAACTAACTACCTGATTGCAGTCCCTATTCTGTCTCCTGTAACTGCAGCCTGCCCTACTGACAAGTGCTTTACTAATAAGTAGCAAGTTTGGGATTTGGGTCTGGTTTACAGAAGAGCTCAGAACAGGCCACTACAAGCTGAATCAGTCCTTTAAAATACTCAGTCAAGTATTATAGCTCCTTTCACTAATCTTAAAAATTGAGATCTCAAGGCGGATAGGAGCCCTTGAGTCGTAAACTATGAGAGTTCTTTGCAAATAACAGAGTCCAAGCTTTGGAGGGGAGCAGGGCAGTTTGGCTAAGCAATGAGACTTTTGGTAGAGTTAAGATTCTGAGGTATAGAGCTGGGGGGCATTGGAAAGAACTGTGTAGGAACAACACCGAGCACTGGTGAAATTAAGATGGGAAGTGAGCAAGGGACAAAATGGATGAACTAAGGAACAATCAGGTCAGGTGACAATTATTTTTGCACCTTTGAATTTGGCCAGCCACAAATTTCTACTAGGGCATGTGCATGACTTTGGATTGCCACTTTGGCCCACACTGTTCTAAACACAGCATTCTGTTTAGCGAGGACTGTAGTTCGGACAGCAGGATGGGCTTGTAATAGCATTAAAGAGTAGTTAGAGATCAAAGGATGTCACTGGAGAGGTAAGCAGTGAGGATACTGACAAAGAGAGCTGCTACCTTCCTTGACCTAAGGCTGATCAAAGGGAATAGACAGTGGCTGTAACCCACATTGAGAAGACTTGTCTTGAAAACCAAGATACAAATTTATTAAATACAGTGGTACCTCTGATTACGTACTTAATTCATTCCGGAGGTCCGTTCTTAACCTGAAACTGTTCTTAACCTGAAGCACCACTTTAGCTAATGGGGCCTCCTGCTGCCACCGCGCTGCCGGAGCATGATTTCTGTTCTCATCCTGAAGCAAAGTTCTTAACCTGAAGCACTATTTCTGGGTTAGCGGAGTCTGTAACCTGAAGCGTATGTAACCCGAGGTACCACTGTACATACATGCAATGAAATGACATAGTGTGTAGGCACCAGACATTAGTGTGGTGCTGCTCTTTCGGAGTCCCTTTCTTTACAGAGGGGCTTAGTGTTTCCCTGGAAAGGCCAAAGTTGTACAATGCACACTGTTGGAGTAATGGTGATGGGCAATGGTAAGCATGCCTGCCTCAGAACGGGCTTTTTGGCACGCAGTGCTTTCCTGGCACAATTCTGCGAAACCCTAAATATACAGTCCTATTGGCAGCTGTGATTGTTGAGTCCATAAGTGTAGTTGACGGACTAGGTTTACCTAAAAGACCCTTTAAGAAAAAGCTCTTGAAATATGATTACAGAATTGAGACACCATCATTTGAAAGTGCCTGAGGCATGCTTCTTTGAAAATTGCAGCTGTAGAGGGACAGCAAGAGAACCGCATAGCCCTTGATTGTAGCGTTGTTCCCTCAGGACCTGCCCCCCCCCCCCAGTTTCTCATCTGATAGGAGTGAGAAAGAAAGCAGCAGTTAGGCTCTTCGTCTGTCTTATGAAAATCCGATTCCAAGTGGCTGTGATCAAACCCAGTTGGCTGTCAGCTGTGGTGGCCTCATGTGCAGGGAGGGAGGGGCTTCTGAGGAGTTTCTGGATTTGGAAATGTCATGAGTGCTACCGATCAAAGCTGCATTTTTTAATAAATATATATAAGATTTTTTAAATAAAAAAAACCCTAAGGAATTTAGCATAAAAGAAATGTAGTTTGTCTTGTTTTTGCAGTGGAGCATGAAAGGGATTAAATAGAATCAGACATACCTGCTCCCTAACATAATTCAATGAGAGGCTTATAAGAAACTTCTTTCTTGCCTCATATTAAGGCAAAAATCACCAAACTGGCATTACAGAAGGAAGTTTTCTATTTCTTCCATACCCTGTGCACTCTACTCAATGTGCAAAAGACTAAACTGTAGGATAAAACTGTATAATAATGATCGCCTCTTGAGTTTTGTTTTTTGAAAATGAACGTGAGCAAGAATTACAATGTCACATATATGCGTATTTTGAAAGGATGGAGCAAGCCAAGTAGTTGTGCTGAGCATGAAAGGACACACAGATGAACAAGGAGAAGCGTTAAGAACAGCATTCCTAGGTCAGATAAATGGTCCATCTCGCCAATTCCCCTATCACCAAAGGCAGTTAGTGCCACATTCTAGTGAGGAAGTCTATAACACAACATTGGCATGATCTAGTATTGGGCAACGTAACATGTCTGAACAAGTTGGACCTGCAACAAAATGTTGCAGAGTGGAGTTCAGTATGTCTTAAATACAAACAGAAAGCAGATACTGAAGGCAACAGGCACGATCCAGTTGCAAACCAATGGGAATAAGATCAATGAACTTAATGAGTAAGGCCTTTTGATTGCTTACGATCAAAATGGTCAAGACACCTGCAGCTCCATTTGTTCATTTCCACCGTTGCTATTCTGGCAGTCAGGAGTATAGCCACATTTCTTTTTCGTCTCTCTTCGAGTCAATTCATAGGACCAAATTACAGTAGCAACTTAAAAAGTGCAGTTTTGAGTCAATCCATGTTGATTTTGGCACGGGTCACTTGAAGTAAATCTATAATGCATAATGAGAAACCTGCTTAAAGGGACTGAATGATGGCAGTGAACCTAAGTTGAGTTGCAGGCAGGGTGTGGGATGTAGCAGATGAATGAGCACTGAGTTCTGGACTCTTGGTGTTTCCACACTCACAACATGGTGATTTGATCTCTTAGGTTTGTTTTCTGTATGGAGCTTTTGCGTTCCTGTGACGATTTCTCCCATCCTTTTCTGGTTTGGCAACACAGATGTTTTGGGGCTGAATTGCAATATGAGTTCAGATACTAAAGAAGGTCACTGTAATACATCATAGTTTATTTCTTGCCCCTTATTTTGCTTGTCTTGCGGTAATGCATGTTTTAAAATCCCAATTCCTTGTCTATTTAGTTGGGATTATTTTTTTCCAAGATTTTGTACTTAATTAAAAATCAATTTAATCACTTAGTTTCTCAGTCATTCTTTCAGCTCTGTGAGTGCTTTCTGCTAACTCACAATCTGTTTCAGAGATTTGTACAATTTGTACTCTCTGTAAAATTTCCACAGGGCGCCCCCCCAAATTGCTTACCTTTCCCCCCAATTGCTTACCTTTTTCCACTGTGACAATAAACAACTGATGCCTTACCTCATTCATTGCCTTTCATTTTAAAAAAATGGAATTTGAAGAAGCTTCTGATTCAGTTATTCATATCCAGTGCATCAGAGATGTTTTCCTCAGTTGGTTGTTTTTGGGTTTTTTTGGTAACCAAAAACATTTGGGACACAGCACAAATGCTAAAGATACCTACTTATATTAGAGTCTAACAAAATAAAATATTTGGACTTTTGAAAATTATTTTTTAGAATTTGTTCTATGACAGTGAATTCCAGGCATATTTTGTACATTAGCATACTGAAGTCCAGGATTTTGCTGCTATATTGGCTTGTATGAGTATACAGCTTGATTTAGTTGCAGGAAAATATAATATGTAATATGTTTGTTTCTTCACATAATTAAAATTAAACAAAAATGCATTTATTTTTAAAGCATGCCTTTTAGTCTTTTAATGGCATTTTATTTCATTTTTTGCATTGACGGCATTTGTTGACATTTTCTGGTGTTGTTTTAATTAATGGGGATATACCTTTATTTTGATTTTTGGTTTATAGGCACTTCAGTAGCAGTATTCATTTTTTTCCAAACTGGTATCCTATCTTTTGTAAGGTAAATGATACTGTATTTGAGAGTTTAGACACATTTTTGGCTTCAGAAATACTGCATTTAGTTATATTAGTACAGCATCCTGTTCTCCGGTGCTCCAGCTGTTGTTACTGTTTGGACCAATTTGTGTATATCACTTGGTGATAGATGAGAAATGCTTTTTGTTACCTACAGCTCAGAACTAGCTGCTCCAGAAAGTAATAATTTATGGCATCTACAGATGTAATCTTTGCATCATGCCCTCAGGCAACATTTATACAATTAATATGAGGACAACTGAAATCTGTTCCGTGTATTTTCTTTTTTAGCGTCTACAGGCAGTTACATTCCAGAGTTGCTATCAGTATGATGTGCAAATGGCCAATCACAAATTTTCACATATTTGTTTATTAAGGCAGAGTTGCTGGGGGGGGGGGGGATGAACTGATTCCAGAATCTGAGTCTTTAGCATACACAGCTAGTTAACTATTTGGCACAGAAGCATGAGCAGAGTGATCCTGTATACACTACTTCATGTTGGGACAAGAGATACACGGCAGCTACACCAGTGGAATGACCATATAGCCAAATTCATGCTCAGCCTAGGAGAGAAGGCGGAAAACAGCAGACCCCCCCCCCTAAAACAACAGAAAAACAGCATGGATTCCCATAACATCCCTGCCAGTTTCCACCAGTTATGCGCAAACACATACCAGCCAGTATATAAAAGTCTGAAAAGGTCCAGAACCTTTTACCTGCTGAACTGTGGGACGTGGTACAACCACCCAAAGCCCACTGTGATATGTTTGTGAGGCATTTTAAGAATAATTGCATCCTCTAGGACTTCAACTTCACCTTTTACAGCAGGTGAATTTAGTAAAATATATGGAATGCAATCTTGTTGTTGGATGAGTCTCAGATTGATTGATTGATTGATTGATTGATTGGTTGATTTTATGTCATTTGTATCCCACCTTTTCTCCAAGGAGCTCAAGGTAGCATCCATGGGCCGTCCCCTCTCCATTTAATCCCCACAACAACCCTGTTAGGCTGAGAGGCCATGACTGGCCCAAGGTTACCAAGTGGCCTCAAGAAGGTGATCAATGTCTCTATAAGAGATGGGGGTGATCTTCAGGTACCTGCAAGGGACATTAGCAAAACTGCTCCTGACGAAGCCTTCCCTAGGACCTAGATGGTACCCATCATTTTAGCCCAGTGGCGTATGTCCCTTCCTGGCCAAGGTGTGGCCGACCAGATTCAGACTCTCTTAAACTGATTTTTTGGGATACATTTCAGTCAGGATTCAGGCCAGGTTTAGCACAGAGACTGTGTCAGAAGAGAGACAGAAGAATGTGGCGCTACTGAATCTCAGCGGCTTTTAGTGCCATTGAACATGGTTGTCTTTCTGGAGCGAATGGCTGAGTGGGGAGCATCCAGCCTTCAGGCTGCTGAGCAGGGCTCCCTTCTTATGATCTTATATTAACTTTCAGTATGAATGAATCTAAATGACTAGATGTTGACTGCCCTATGGATGGGAGGCGCACAAATGTTGCCCCCATGTTTGAGAAAGGGAAAAAAGAAGAACCAGGTAACTACCAAGTGGTGAGATGACCCTTGGGGTCCTTTCCAACTCTACAAATCTATTTAAAAGGATAGCCAAGAAGTCATTCAAAGTGAGTTCACCCACATTTTCTCTCTCTCTCTGGAATATTCTCAACACAGAGGCAGTAGTGCAACAATTATTTTACTATACTGTATAGTGGAAGGGACGTCAACCTTGCTGTAGGGGGTATGTGTTTGCTACTTCCTTGTCTCTCCCACCCCAAATCAGAACAGGCAACCAAATATCAAGGTTTAGATGATTTAAGAGACAATAAAATGCAGCTTGCTTTTGTTTTCTCCTAAAATTATGGCCTTTATAAAGTGGTGTTCTTTGGCACTACACAGCATAGGGCAAGGGCTATGATGGTGATGAGATCATCCTAAAGCTTCTTAGATAATTTCTGGCTGTGGTCAGCATGTTGGCACAGTTGCAGCTGTTCGTAAATGCTTTCAGGACGTTGGACAGCCCCCTTTTTTGTTTTTCCTTGATATCTCCATATTTTTAGGCCTATGACTTTCCTTTTAATGACAAGGTTTGAAACCCACTTCTCTGTGAATGGTATCACCAATGGGTAGTGTGACCTGATGCTGGAAGAGTAAATTGTAACCCTCCACCATCTATGCCCTGGTCAGAGGTCCAGAGAGGCTGGGGCATCTATACATGCCTCACTGGTTTGCTTATTACCCTCAAAGGAGAGAGAACTCAATCTTGTTTGTGTGTTCCACAGAAGCTGCCTCCATTCCTTGTTCCTTGCCTTTTTTGAAGACTCTAGCCTGTTGCTTTCCACTTCTCTATTTTTATTCCTCCTTTTTCTATTTAGAGGGAAAAATTATCGAATTGAGATGCACTAATTAAAGCCATTTTCTGGTATTTGGTTACTGGCGTGTTTGATGTCTCTCTGACAAGACCATGAAATGCATGGGGTGTCCACAGGGACAGAATTTGCTGAACACGGTGCTTTGTAAATGCGGGGACACAGTGTCGCAGCAGCTCATGAATATGAAACGCCCATGATGCTACCTCAGTGGACTCGAGAACACAGATGAATCCTGTCATGTGCTAAATGAGACCAATTTCTTTCACTTAACTTCATCTTCAATCAGATACCTTCTTCCATTTGCCTGTTTAAAATTCCCTAAACGTGATGCAGAAGGTAACAGCATTCAGTAAAACAAAGTTTTGCAGCAGCAGAGAAATTAGAATTGTGTCTGGCTGAAGTTTTCTTCTGTTAAAATATAAAACTTAGCTCACTTCCTTTGCTTTTAAAGCCTCTCATAGTGTTGTGCACAAAACAGGGAGGATCCCAGAGAGCTGGCCTTCAAAATCTCACTTTTCTACATCCTCTGCTCTTATATAGTTTTGTATGTACACAGCTCTAGAGGTGTGCATTCTTGCATTCTTTGGATACAGCAACTAACTAGGATTATACTTGGAGGAGTTCCCATGCTGAATTGCTTATTGAAAATGGCAGGTCAATAAATGGGAACATAGCGTGGCACAGCACAGCAGAGAGCATTATTTTAGGGCTTTAGATAATTCCTGAGAACAAACTAGGTCAGTGTTTTTCAGAGTTGTAGGATTCCCAGGGAAACTCAATCCACCAATTTCTTTTTACTCTCTCTGCAGCATTGTTCCCTGCTTCTCACGTGGCTTCTTTCTAGAGTCTAGCATCATTATTTGAGAACTAGGATGAGGGATTCAACTAAAGAAATTCCCATGTTGAAATTTCCCACCCAGAGACTCATTTCCCTAGCTGAGATGCACTCCATCAGGCATCTCTTCTTCTGCCTTCAGAATTTTCATATGACAACAATTGGGAACATTGGGGATACAGTTACTGGTCAACAGGCCAAGGGATGCTTGAGGCAGACTGTTTGGCAGGGCCAGTGGTTTCAGGGAGTACCTGTGTGAATTACTATAAAGATTTTGGAAGCAAATGCTTCTAAATGAAATGAAACTAAAGGGGGGGGGGAGATTTCTTGTATTTGATCAGCATCTCTGATGATATGCATCTTGTACTGTTCTCTGTATACTCTTATCTGAACTATGTGGATTAATCTGTAGGGAACTAATTTATGAAGGTACTTCACCCTTGAGAAATGTTTATTAGATTTATCATTTTATTCTAACAGGAATACGTTCCGTATGTTTTCACTAAAACCTCTAGCAAAAAATAAGGCTGACTTTTAAATGCTGTACTTGTGAAAGCCTCTAAATGTAACTTTTGAGCTGCTGAACAGCTCTTTATTGCTAAAGCTTTACCAGCCCTATATCTGATAACACAGGGGTAGAGAACTTGATCTGACAGGTGGGCCACTTTTGACAGGTGGGCAGGGCCGTCCAGCTGTCAATCACTTGACATCTTCCTTAAGTTTCAAAGAATTTGAAGTGTACTCTTAAGTGCACTCCCGATTCTTGCAGCCATTGCTTGAATTCAAACCATAGCTGCAAATATTCTTGTCAAATGCAGGGATTGACTTCATTTGGGAGCTCCCAGGTGGAACCAATCCCAGTGGGGACTGCATTTGGGAGCAAATTTAAGAGGCGTCTGGTGCAAAAACTGCTTGCAGTGGAACAATCAGGTGGGGATCCTAAGGCTCCCAACTGCTCCTTTGCAGCCAAGGCTTTACCTACCAGACCCCTGCTATCATATGGCAGCAGGTATGGGAGAGTTGGTGTGGCTCTGGAAAATGGCCTGGCAGACCTAATCTGACTTGCGGGCAAGAGGTTCCCCAAGTAATAATGCAGGATAATAATGCCCTTTTTCTGCACATTTAGATCTTTTTTAAAAAATAATAATCATACAGGGTTCTATTTATGTGTTTTTTTTTCCAATGAACAAGATGAACAAGTTAAAAGACATAAGCTTTACCTGAAAGAAATACGCAGTACTTATAAGCCTTCCCTAAAAGAAATAAGCCTTACTTAGTTTAATGTTCTTGGCGCCTCATCATTCTTGGTATTTCCTCTTGATTTCATGATTCTGATCCTCTGGTTTCTTAATTGCATTAAGCCCTTTTAGCCTGGCAAAATGTGAGTTAACAGCACATAGTGAAATCAGTTTGGCCTTGGCTGGCTGCCCATTTCAAGTAAGTATGATATTCAGTGTATGCTGCAGAACTTGCCATACTAAATGGGTTGCATGAAGGGGTCCCAAGTAATACCTTCAGTCTATGTTTTCTGAATTGCTGCTGAGCTTCTTGCACTCAGAAAGTGGTACTTAAAAGGCAGGTTTCTCTGTGCAAGAACCAGCTCCTAAAAGGGAATTGACTGAGTATGCAAAACCTTTGACAGGCCACCAGATCCTTACAGATTCAGGTCTTAGATTTGTTTCCAGCTTATCTCTCACCACTTTTTATTTCTCTGTCGTTCTTTTGTGGCCTGCTCAGCCAGAGCCTCTGCTGTGAAATAAGCTTATGCAAATCTTCCATGAGCATTGACCGGCCTTCCTGTGCTACGGCACTGAGGAGGTGGCCACCGAGTATCTCTGTGCTGTTTGGCACAAAGATGGCACCTCCAGTGCTCTGGTTCCTCTTTATCCAAGTTGCTGTGAGTTGAAAGCTGCTCCGTTGAAGGCAACAGGTCCTTGAGTGGTTGGGGAGCTGGAAAGCACAACTCTGCAGAGATTGTCCAAGCTGTCACCGTCTCTTGCTTTAGCTTGGCTCTGGCTTCAGTCTCGGTTTCATTCAGCCCCTTCACCAGGCAGCCAATTAGAAAGAAATCCCACTGTGTGGGTTGCTCCAAACAGCCCTCTTGTCAAGAATCCGGGCTAACCCTTGCCCTGCTGCAGATGGACCAGCACTTCCTCCGCCAGGGTCAGGGAAGCCTGCAGGGATGCAGAGCGGATAGGAAGATGGGACCTGTGCACTTCGGAACTGGGAGAGGGCTATAAGGGGAAACACATATTTTTTTAAAGACCCAGTCCTGGACCCCCGACTCCACAGGCAGGGCGCCTTTCCAGCTCTTGAATATTCATTTCAGCCTGGGCTGCAGACTGGACAGAGCTGGAAACAGTCAAATGCTTAGTTAGAAAAGCAAATTGGAAAATTGGAAGCAGCCTGCTCACTGCCAAGGCGCCATCTCCCTTTCATTTCAGGCAGTGGAGTAAAGGATCACAGTAGAGCTTTGCCCGCCAGTTTCCTGAGGAATGTATGACTCTGGAACCACTTTCAGAATCAGAACAAGTCAGGGATGGCCAGCTTCTTAAATCCAGAGGAGGTGCATACTTTAGAGCTCAGCTGCTCAAAGGCTAGTTCACTGGAAATGCAGTGTTTATGGGGTATTTCATCATACCAGGGTGGCCAAGATGTCTGGCATTGAAAAAGAAAAATGAAATCCACTATCCAAATTCAAAATTAGAATGTAGTGAAACCAAGTCTACTGTGAACTATCCAGAGCTGCAGATAGTCAACATGTTCTGGTCAGCTGGTTGCTGCTTGCAGGCAGCTGGCTGGCCAGCTTGGGGAAGGGCCACTAGCTCAGCGGTAGAGTACATGCTTTGCGTGCAGAAAGTCACAGGTTCAATCCCTGGCATCTCCAGGAAGGACCGGCAAAGATCTCTTCTGAAATCCTTGAGAGTAACTGCCAGTCAATGTAGATAGAACTGAGCTGGGTGGACACAGGCAGGTACTTGCATAGAACTATAAATATTTGCCTGGGGGGAAATATAGCTAATTTCACTCTCGCTGTCCCGAGAGACAGCCTTATTCACAAAACATTGAGCCATGTATGAAGGCAAAGCCTGAGGAAGCTTGAAGCCCAGCAGTCTGAATTGTCACATAAATAGAATAGAGATAAGGTAGCCCACCTAGGAAATGGAAAACTCTGATCTTAAACCTAAACCAGGGATTTTTTGGGAGAAGAAAAGGCTAAGGAGTAAACCCTACACAAATCTGGAGTGGAATCTCTAAGGCAGTTGGATGGCGCATTGTATGCCTCCTTCTGGCAACTCCTGCAGCCAAGCTGGTGACAAATATATTGCTGTTTTCCTTTGGACCACACCAGCAAGACTGAGGGGGGAGGGTCTTGTTATCTGGGCAGCCCAGAACCTCCAAAAATGAAGGGGAAATGTGTGTGCGTCCTATGGGGCATATGCAGGCTTTCGCTGAAGCCTGGAGAGCGAGAGGTGTCGGTGTGCACAGACCCCTCTCGCTCTCCAGGCTTCAGGAAGCTATCCGCAAGCCTTGCGCGCCCAGCGGGAGTTCCCCTGGGCACGCAAGGCTTGCGGGCGGCAGCCTGCAGCGCGGAGCACGGGGCGCCCTCTGGAGGACGCCCCGTGCTTCGGGCAAATGTCTGCAAGCCTCGCGCGCCTGGTGAGAGGTCCCGCCGGGTGCGCAAGGCTTGCAGGCAGCAGCCTGTTCTGGGGGCTGGGGTCGGGGGAAGCTCGGGCTTCCCCCGTGCCAGCCCCCGCCTGGGGGGGAAATAATTTTTTTTTCTTTATTTCCCACCCCAAATATCTAGGTGTGTCCTATGGGGCGAAAAATACGGTACACTGTCCAGGCTTGCACCCCAGGGAGGTTACTTCAGTGCTCCTAATTCAGCAGTTTGACTTCACCCCCAGAGGTGCACTCCACTGTCCCTCGAGACAGATGGAGGCCAGCAACAAGACAGAGATAATCCTGTTCATCTTCTATTTGCTGTCTGAGCTCATATGCTTTGCCAAATGACTGCAAGAACACTACTCTGGGTAGTATTTGGCAGTCTGTCATAACAGTCAGGCTATTCCTCAATCTTTACAGAGAGCCTTTTGCTTTTCTTTCTTTCTTGGGATCTGTATACTCTTCCCACTGGAGCACAAATTCATCCATTTAATTGTAAAGAGGGTGCAGCAGCCACATAGGCATACCCTGCAGTGTGGGTCTCTGGTGTTTTCAGAGATACATTGTACGAACATACCAAGCTGCTTTACACTGGTGTCCATTGGTTCATCTACCCCAGGATTGTCCACTCTTGTCAACTGCTCTCTGGGATCTTAGGCAGAGGTCTTCTCCGCCATCTGCTACGTGATCCTTTTAACTGGAGACGCCAGGAAGTGATCCTGGACATTTTGTGTGCAAAGCATGAGCTGTAACACTGAGCTATGACCCCTCCACGTTACTTTCACACTGAGAAAACTAGGGAAAGTTTTGGTAGTTCTGCAGCCTTATGACTCCTCCATCCCTTGCAGATATCCCAGTGATCCCTGACTTGGAGGAGGTACAAGAGGAAGACTTTGCCATGCAGGTTGCAGCCCCACCCAGGTAACAGCAGGATCACAGCTGCCATGGAATTCCTTGTGCTGAACTGGTAGTCATAAGTGGACCCCACTCATTCAGATTTTGTTGTGATTTGCTTGAGCAGTTACATGGTGTTGCTACGAATAACAGGTGGTTATGATAAACTCTGTTGTTTTCATATGGAGAGAGAGAACAGCTGCTATGGTCTCTGAATATGTGTGTCAACCAAAAAAACACGAACTTTTTATTAAGACCAGGTCTGTATTTATGGCAGCTGCTTTATTTATTCATAATATTTCTTAACTGCCCTTCATCCTAAGATCTCAAGGCAGGTCACAACTAAGGAATATACAATAATAAAGCAAGTAAACCCATTCGAAGTGGAACATATGGATTCTGGTGAGGGATGTGGAGTGCTCTAATTTGGTTCCTTGCTCTGTCCCCAATTGCAGCGTTCAGGTGAACAGAGTGCTGACCTACCGTGACCTGGACAATGACCTCATGAAGTATGCTGCTTTCCAAACCTTGGTGAGTGCAGGCAGATAGAAATCTATATTCCCAGAAACCCCAGGGTGTCCCTTTTCAGGGTGAGACTGTGGGAATAAGGTGAGCATTCTACTGATAGCGCCATTCTGGAACACAAGATGTTTGGCAGATCTGCACGGTATATGCTCTGCAGTGTCTGCTGAGGCATCTTTGGGTGTTCCTCTTCACTTCCCACTTTAGTGATCTTTACTTAAATCCAGCGTCCATCCCTTTGTTATAATTCCTTTGGTGGAGCTCCCTTCCCTCCAGAAGGAATAAGCACACTCCGTTTTATACTTTGAGCCAAGGCTCAGCATGTGGATAACTCTGGAGAATTAGAAAGCTCTCATGCAGTTCTAGCTACAGAGTCTTCCCAAGGTGAAAAGGCTTTTCCAGGTGGTAGAGTGCCAAAATTTCTCTTTGGATTGGTTTTCTCATCCAGAGGCTGATGCATTTGAACAGCTTTGCTCCATTAGTGGCAATGTAAGTGATCCAGAAGCAAGACAGATATGTGCAACATGTGCGTTTCCATTATTGTTCTTGGATCTGAATTACGTTTTTATGCGCTCCCACAGGATGGAGAGGTTGACCTGAAGTTGCTCAGTAAGGTTCTAGCTCCAGAACAGGATGTACGAGAGGTGAGTTTGCTCCGGGCCAAGAGGAGAACTAGACCATTATTTTTGCTCAGCAGGAACAGGAACATAGGAAGCTGCCTTAAACCAAGTCAGACCATTGGTCCATCTAGCTCAGTGTAGTCTGCTCTGACTTGCAGCTGCTCTGCAGGGTTTCAGTCTTTTCCAGCCCTACCTGGAAATGCCAGGGATTGATTCTGGTTACTTCTCCATGCAGAACATGTACTACTTCTTTTTCTGTTTGCTGCAATCCTCTCCTGTTGGCAGTTTTCTACCCATACAGTCATACCTTGATTGTCAAACGCCCTGGTACTCGTACGTTTCAGCTCCCAAATGATCAAAACCTGGAAGTGAGTGTTCTGGTTTTTGAACTTTTTTTTGGAAGCCAAACATCCGATGCGGCTTCCACTATTGTTTCTGGCACGCCTTTGCAATCGGAAGCCGTGCTTTGGTTTCCGAACGTTTCGGAAGTTGAACAGACTTCCTGAACGCATTCTGTTCGAAAACCAAGGTACGACTGTATATGCTTCCTGTTCTTAACAATGCAAGCTATCTGTTCTTGGGATTGTGGCCTATTCTTTAAAAATAAATTTATACTGGTTATCTATCAACATATCTATCCACCCTAAAGGCCCGATTACAACATTGTGCCAAACGAACAATGCAGCAAGTGTTTGTGTATATAGGAGGATGAGACAATCTTTTAGGTATCCTGGTTCCAAGCTATGTAGGACTTTGCACACCAGTACCAGCAGCTTGGACTTGGTCCTGTAACCAGTTGGCGGCCAGTGCAATTCTTTCAGCAGCAGTATAATGTGATGGCAAGATCCTGCCACAGTGAGCTGTCAAGCCACTGAATTTTTGTATTAACTGCAGCTTCCAGGACCGTCTCAAAGGCAGCCCTGCATAGAGCACATTAGAGTAATCCAATCAAAATTAACAGTGCATGAACAACAGCTGTCAGACTATCCCAATCCAGAAATGGCTATAACTAAAGTTGGTAAAAGGCACTCCTGGCCACTGAGGTCAGCTGGACCTCTAGCCCCTTGCCCTAACTCTCCTTATGACCTCTCCCCGTGGCTTCATGTAGATGTTAAATAGCATTGGGGACAGGATAGTACTCTGCAGCCCCCCAAAAAACAATTGCCAAGGGGCTTGTAAAATAATTGCCCAGCGCTATTCTCTGAAACCAGCCTTGGAGGTAGGAACTGAAGCACTGTGTAGTAGTGACCCCAGTGCTCATCTCATGGAGATAGTTCAGGAAGATACAATGGCCAATGGTATCAAAAGCTGCTGAGAGATCAAGTAAGAACAACAGGCTCTTCCTCCCCCTGTCCTCTCGATAAAGGTCATCCATCAGGGCGACCAAAGTCAATTCAGTCATATAACCTGTCCAAACCCCTGTTTGGAATAAGTCCTAGAGGACTTGCAATTACTGTGATCATATATACAGTATAATTGGCAGTGATATATAAAATGGCGGCACTGCAAGTGGTATGGATCAAAACACACATTGTCAAACCTTCAGGCTTTCTAGCAGTTTGGGTTACTGCTATGAAGTAGCTTTTAGACAAGACATGGCATTCTTTCCGCCATTTGGACTGTGTTTCAATGCTTTGGGACATTTTTCCACTTAGTATTTCTTTTCTTTTTTTGGCAGGATGATATCAGCTGGGACTGGAATCATCTCTACACAGAGGTGGCCTCGGAGCTTCTGAGCGAGTGGGACTTGGGGCAGGCGGAAAAGGAGGAGACCCTCGCTCCAGTTAAGAACGCTTGAGTCTTGGCTGTTGAGCTTTGACAGTCAGGAGTGCCTCGTTTGCTAAGCAGGCACAGCTGTCAACCACACCGGCACAACTACAGATTACTAATGCATTATATTTTGAACCCATGCTTTGTATCTGAGGAATCATTTTAGTCCACTTAATAAACTTGTTTAATAGAGCTCAGCAGGAGTTTTGTTCACGGTGTGTTTGCGAGGGCTCCAACCTCGTCAGTTAATCAGTTTAATTGGTTAAAAAGAATATTACTATTACAGTATTAGTACAATCTGA
The DNA here is from genome assembly GCF_964106915.1 of Podarcis gaigeae. Classification (NCBI taxonomy): domain Eukaryota; kingdom Metazoa; phylum Chordata; class Lepidosauria; order Squamata; family Lacertidae; genus Podarcis; species Podarcis gaigeae. The sequence continues at coordinate 30,666,657 of NC_139678.1, read as the reverse complement.
TCAAGATGATGAATAAAAATACTTATAAAAACAAGATCTTGTCAAAGCTTACCACTTTGCAACAAACAGAACTCTAAGAACTACCATTTCTCCTATGAATCAGATCAGTTAATTTTATCAATTTCTGCCTTCTCTAGATATTTCACCAGTGATTCCCATGCAGCCAGACCTTTTCACAAGTTTGTACTGAGATTAAAAACCTTTTGAGTTACTAATTGGGCACAGCATTTAAAAATATTTTATATAAGTACACATAACAAATTATAGATTGATTTCAAGACCTGCAATTTATACATATCTTGATTGACCTAAAGGAAGTATGTTTTTTTCTTCCAGAACTATTATATATTCTTTCTAAAATATTTATGCAGATTGAATTGATAATTTGACAAAGGTTTCTTTAATTGAGTGACAACCCTAGCATGTGCTCTAAAACAATTTGAAATGTAGAGGAGAAATTGTGCAGTACACACAGAAAGAAACAATAATGGGTTCACACATATAAAAAAGCACCATACTGTATATCACATTCTGTCTTGAGCTTTGTTCTACACTGAAACGCAAACTGCAAGCTGAAGTTTTCTGTTATGAATTGCACTGAAAGCCCAGATCCTGGTTGATCTGGCTGTCGGCTTGTTTTCCCCAAACCAAAATGAGTGAGCGCCTCTTGCTTTTATCAGCGTCAACCCTTCTTTTTTGGTGGCCCTGTGCAAACCGGCAGGGCAGTGAAATGAGGCCACCAACGGACAAAGTAGGAGTTTCCGCATACTCAGGGGACTTTGCAGGTATGTGGAAAAATATTTGTAAGAACAGAGAAACCCTTCTAAAAGCAGGCTGAAGACATACTACTGGCCCCCTCCCTAACAGGTATAAAGCATTAAAAGGTAAAGAAAGGTAAAGGTGCCCCTGTCCGTACGGGCCAGTCTTGCCAGACTCTGGGGTTGTGCGCCCATCTCACTCAAGAGGCCGGGGGCCAGCGCTGTCCGGAGACACTTCCGGGTCACGTGGCCAGCGTGACATCGCTGCTCTGGCCAGAGCCAGAGCCAGAGCCAGAGCCGCACACGGAAACGCCGTTTACCTTCCCGCTAGTAAGCGGTCCCTATTTATCTACTTGCACCCAGGGGTGCTTTCGAACTGCTAGGTTGGCAGGCGCTGGGACCGAACGACGGGAGCGCACCCCGCCGCAGGGATTCGAACCGCCGACCTTTCGATCGGCAAGCCCTAGGTGCTGAGGTTTTACCCACAGCGCCACCTGCGTCCCCGTATAAAGCATTAGGAACAGTTAAATGCCCTGCAAGTGAGGAAAGCAAGGCTACCAAAGACCCATCTTTTCCTGAAAGGGAGAGGAGACAGAAACAGCCTTTTGGGGAGCTGCCCTTCATCCAGTTCTCTGAAGGTTCTGGTGGAGTGGTCTTTGACATTCAGGAAGTGCCTCTCCTTTGCTAACCAGGAAGGGCTGTTGTCATGAAATGATACCATGAGGGGAGGGACTTCCCCTCAGCCTCCAGACCAGCCTTACCTGCTTAGCAGTGCACAGGGCTTAGTTGGAGATCATCCTGAGCACCAGTAAACCAGTGCCAAAGTTGCAAGCTTGGGATCTTTTTACTACAGTGGTACCTCAAGTTACAGACGCTTCAGGTTACACTCCGCTAACCCAGAAATAGTACCTCGGGTTAAGAACTTTGCTTCAGGATGAAAACAGAAATCGTGCTCCGGTAGTGCGATGGCAGCGGGAGGCCCCATTAGCTAAAGTGGTACCTCAGGTTAAGAACAGTTTCAGGTTAAGAATGGACCTCCAGAATGAATTAAGTTCTTAACCAGAGGTACCACTGTATTCTCTCCTACCTCTTCCTTCCCTAGTTAGAGAGTGGGTAAAGGTAAAGGTAAAGGGACCCCTGACCATTAGGTCCAGCCATGGACGACTCTGGGGTTGCGGCACTCATCTCGCTTTATTGGCCAAAGAAGCCGGCGTACAGCTTCCGGGTCATGTGGCCAGCATGACTAAGCCACTTCTGGCAAAACCAGAGCAGTGCACGGAAACGCTGTTTATCTTCCCACTGGAGTGGTACCTATTTATCTACTTGAACTTTGACGTGCTTTTGAACTGCTAGGTTGGCAGGAGCAGGGACCGAACAACGGGAGCTCACCCGATCACGGGGATTTGAACTGCTGACCTTCTGATCTAGGCTCTGTGATTTAACCCACAGCGCCACCCACGTCCCTAGAGAGCAGATAGGAGGGGCCAATATTTCCCTATAAAAAAGAAGAAGAAAAACAAGTCTCTCAGATGGGGTGGGGGGAAGGAGGTGAGCAAAAGCCCCAATACTTTATTGCTCTATTTAGAATCTTAGAGTTGGAAAGGGACCCAAGGGTCATCTAGTCCAATGCAGGAATCTCAGCTAAAGCATCCATGACAGATGGCCATTTGGGGACTAGCTGAGGTGATTTCTGTGCTGCCAGCACCCCCCCCCCCCCCAGGACTAAAGAACTCATGGTCAGGGGTGCTTACACATCATGGTGCTGGATTTAAATCACTGTATTGCTCAGTGATAATTTTTGCAGAAGGAAGGCTGACTTCCTTGTGGGTGGGGGCAGATTCTTGCTTAAGATTCCTTTGGGAATTACAGCAGTGCTTGCTCTGAACCCAGAGCCGTCAAAGTTCACAAGAAATTTCAGAAAAGGATCATTGACTGCTGCTTATTCCTCATTTATGAAAGAATGAGGCCAACCCCTGTGGTGGAGTCAGACTTCCTGTGAGGTGCTCTGTTGACATCATTTGTTATATTAATTATAATAGTGCTTTAAGAACTCCTGCCATGAAGCAGGTCCTGAAGTCCAAGATCTACTGATACTCTGCATTCTTAGGCTGCATTCTTAGCACTGCTGGGATATTTTTTTATTAAGGTCTTCGCCCCTAAAAATCTGAAATGGGGGTGGATGACAGCAGAGAGTTGACGTGTCCTCCATCTGTACACGCATGCATGGCGTTAGACATGTAGTAGAAAAACCATCATTGTTCACTGAGCACAGAAAAGTGCTTGGCATGGGCTGATCTTCAGTGATATTCTTCCTCCATCCCGCTGCCTTTTCTTCCACCAAGACCCACACGGAGCCTAGCATCCATACCCCACTTGAAAAGCCTCTCATTAAAATTCAGAAAAACAAAGTGGCTCAGTCCCTTGGATGCACACCTGGAAACCTTGGAGATCTACACAGACAAAACACGTAATGCGATTCTTAATTATAAGCTGTGGGACTTACTGGGGTAGGAATACTTTCTTCCTCATCTTCCAGGGTCAAACTCAGGCGTGCTCTGCTTTCCTGTTTAGCTGACGTCCTGCTGTGGTTGTGCTTGCTGTTGTTTGTCACTCCCGAAACCTGAAGGGAATCTTTACCTTGAGAATCAGGTCAGGAAGCCTCAGCAGCCTCAGGAGTGGGTCACTGCAGTGGACTGCAGCTCCCTTGACACCCTGTTCTATATGTTCTGGCTGTACTCAGCCTCTCCTCTACTGCACACAAGTCTGCTTCGTTTCAACATGAAAACAAAGGAACTCAGATACTGGGCAACTGAAATCTGAAAGGGAAAAGGAGCTGTGAGCCCAGGGTACTGTTGCATTCGGTTACAAGGGAGTGCTCAGCTGGTATTTCAGGGAGACAGACCTGGAATGGAGGAGCAAAGGGCTTCTTCTTCCAAAGAAGGACACACAAAATCGGGGAGAACCGTGGATCTAATCTCCATGCTGAAATGTGCAGAATATGTTCCAGCTGTGTTCATTTATTGTATTCTGCATCTTCTTTTGACTTGATACTGCCCCTATATGCATTGCAGTATTTTTCAGCCCAATGCATTAGAGAGAGAGGATGAAGGTATATGGTCCCTTGTTTGACAGGGATAGGAGAAGTTAACCTACCACCACAGCCCTTGCCACAATATTCCAAAATTCTGCTCAGTGGTACAGCATGTTCTCTGCATGCAGAATGCCACAGGACTGATACGGGAGAGCATGGAATAAATTCTCCCTGAAACCGTGGAACGCCATTTTTTTGTCATTGCAGACAGCACTGTGCTACATAAATGATTGATTTAACATGGCATAAAGCAGCCTCCTAGGTTCCTAAAAACCCAGATGCAGTCCAAATACATTAAGTCAGTTATATGCAATTAATTCAACACATCACCCTTCAATTTGCAATTTGGAAGCAAATGCATAGCACCCTACTTTTCAGATTCTCCAGCCACCATCAGTAGGAGAAAGAGCGTCATGATTTCCCCATCTTCTTCTATCCCTCTCTGCTAGGTTTCTTTGGGATCTTGACTTTGGCAGCATCACTGACTTTGGAATGTGGCTGGGAACTGCTGCTTCCCCTTTCACATGACCTGATACTGTCCCAGGATGAGCTGTGCATCATCACTGCTCTCTAAGCAACTGGAAACAATGAGACAAAACTGGAGGCTCCAGCAAGTTCTCAGCCATGTGCTGGAATGCACCCAGGTGTCCTGGCTGGGATAGAGTTGCATGGCAAGCCCTGATATGTAAAAGAATTCTCTGGGAAGTATCTGCATGTGTTGAAAATTCCAGAGCAAAATGTTCCGTTTTGTAACTACTCTCAATTGCACTGAAGTTATGGCATCAGTGACACATTTCATGCAAGCTGATTCCAGCACTCAGCATCTGTTGAAATCAACATTGAGGTCTGTTAAAAGGGTAGCAGGAGCAAAGGATCTCAAAATGTGACTTTGGGTGGCATTAAACTAAATTTGCACAAGTGGAACAACTTTCGCTTCTACAACAGGACTCACCATACCATCCTCAGATCTGGCCAGGGGTGGCAGGGTGGGAGGAACCCAACAGAACAGATTTATTGGGTGTAAAACTGACGCAAAACACTACTTAGCACTATTTTCAATTATACAACCTATAGTGACTCTGACACATTAGGAGTATTTTCATATTATTGTGTTTTTTTCTGCTGTACAATCTATTTCAGGACCATCAGCCATAGGCAGACATCAATCACAAGGCTTCAGGGAGCTGTCCTGGAGCCCTGACTCAGGAATCTGCACCTCTTTTGGGCCTTAGGAACCAAGTGGTGTGCCTTTCTGTTAGCATCCTGCATGCCATTCACAGACTTTGCTTCCTTCTTTGCCCCTTCTGGCTGCTTCTGTCTTGGATTCTTGGTCTTGCAATATTTCCCTCAGTTTGTACCAATTACGCTACTTGCATCTGCCTCACCTGACCCGACTACCTTTCTAGAGCTGATCTCAAGTTTGCCCTTCTGACTGTCAGATTCTCTCCTTGACTGCAGCAGAAGCTTTATTATACCAGTGATGATCACTTGTCCTCATGCTAGGATATTCATGAAGGCAGGCCCCGAGTTTATATGTCCATGTTGCACTATTCACGGGGCAAGTAAACAATTGACAAGATGAAAACTTCTGGTGGCCATCACTGTGTATTAAGTAGCCAGGTGTGGTTGCCCTCAGGTAGCGAGTGTCCCAAAATCTTCTGTTGTCAAGTTGGAGAGGCCCTGTGTGACAACCACAGAATAGAAGCATAGAATCATAGAACTGTAGGGTTGTAAGAGACCCGGGGATCACCTAGTCCCTCTGCAATGCAGGAATTTGCAGCTGTGGTACATCACAGTGAATGAGGCTACCAATTTTGTATATGGACTTGCCTTAGGAGTTCAATATTAAAGTTAGTAACCCTATCAAGTAAAAGTAGCAATCTTATAGTAAATGCTAGATATGCATTGAGGCTCTATAACTCCAAGAAATCTGGGGAAATGGGCTAAAAATCAGGGAGATTTCTGAGCAACTTTCAGCTTGCCAGCTCAGAACCTCAGAAAAGGCTACATCATTAAGTGAGACAAAATGACTGGAGGTTAGGGAGGTTGCTATGTTAATAAGTTGGAAAGACTCTGATGATTCCTCATGCTGGAGCTTCTCGGGGAAAGCAGAATTAATTCATGGCATATGCTCCCAGCATCTGCTGTGGTGGCCTGGAGTGGCGGGATCACAGGGCAAAAGAGTGAGAGCCAAATTTTTGCATTCCCCCGATCCTTTTCTGCCTTGGCATGCAGCCTGTATTCACTAGGTAGATGGGGAAGCCAGAGCCAGAGCCACTGCAGCCGAGTTGCCCTAGAGCACAACATGCGGCTTGAGGGAAGAAGATGACTCCTGAACTGAAAGGAAGGCTCTGTGATGGTTCCCTGATTAGCAGATGAGTGCCCCTTTTAGTTACCTGTGCAAACATACTGCGTTATAGATTTGATCAGAATCCGCAGTCAATCGCCACTTCCTAGCACAAACTGCTGCGGGGCCTTGATTTGTGGCTGTTGCTATTATTCCACCAAGGAAGTCAAAGCTGGGGCAAAACATTTTGCTACCTGAGGCAAAGGACAAGATTCCCATTTCAGGTGCAGAAGACCACTGAATCTGACTTCAGCACATGCCGACACGACAGACTCCTACAAGATGCCGAGATGCAGGATTTCAGAGTGCACACAGGGCTAAATGCTTTTGCAGTGGGCTTTTGCTAAAGGCACTTGAGCCTGGCCAGGAACACAGGAAGCTGCCTTATACAGAGTCAGACCAGACTGACTGGTAGCAGCTGTCCAGGGTTTCCGACAGGGGGCATTCCCAGCCCTACCTGAAGATGCTGGGGTTGAGTCTGGGGTCTGCTTAGCAGATGCTGTACCACTCAGCCATAGTCTCCTGCCTTTCTTCACTCTTTCCCTGAGTTTTCCTGCAGGCCTTTCCAGAGCAGCTGCAAGGCAAGGCTACACAACCTGTTATCAAGGTCCATCTCCTGTCACTTTCAAGACCACTTCATTACCCCTTTATTATTCCTCTTCTTCTGCTTATCGTTATTAATAATCGCTCTGGATTGTTACGAGTGCTGACAGCTGCCCCTTGTCTATTCTTTCTGTCTGTTTTAATCCTGCATGCTTATCTGAAATAAAACCTGATCCTTTTTTTTAATTAAAGAAATCTGGTCAGCCTACTCTTCCCCATGCAAAGAAAACGCTGATTGCTTCTCCTGATACATAGGAAAAGATCTTCAGGCTTAAAGGGCAGGCGGATGGGCAACACAGGATGTTCTATAGTTTGGAGAAGGAGGACATCTCGATGGTCACTGCCGGGACCAGGCCATAGGCATGCCTATTTGCACCCTTGTTCACATGGGCAGTGGAGGCTGGGCATGTGATCCCTGATGTCTACAGAAATGTTAGGAGGGTCTTCTGCAAAGGCTGTTTATAGTTCCCAAATGGGTGGGATAAGCCTGTCTAGTGATTATTTTTACTTCGGCAATAGGAAGCTTCCTTATTTTCAACCAGACCATTGGTCCATCCAACTCAGTATTGTCTATACACGGACTTGCAGTGGCTCTCCATGGTTTCACGTAAGTGGCACTCCCAGCCCTAATGGCAGATGTCAGGGATGGAAGCTGGGACCTTCTCCATGCAAGGTAGATGTTCTGCCACTGAATTACTGTCCCTTCTTTCACAGTTCTTTTCTAGGCATGCCATCAAGGTAGAACAGATTTGCTTTCTGTTGCTCCAGAGGGAGAGTCTAACACCAATGGGTGGAAATTGCAGAGAAGCAGATTTTGGGTTACATTAAAAGAAATGTCTTCATGGTAAGAGCTGCTTGACGGTGGAACAGATTGCCACAGGAGATGGTAGCCTCTCCTTTGCTGAGTCTAATCCAAGCTGCTGTAGGTATATCCTGCACTCCAGATCATGCACCGAGCAGAGATCAGACCTTCCTGTTCTGTGATTCTTTGCAAGTGAGGTCCTTTCCAACTCTCTGGTTATTTGTAAGTAAACATTTATTTTTAACTGTTCAGCCCCAAGCCCCGCAAAACAGAAAACAGGTAAGCAGAAAACAAATCAAAATACAAAATAGAAGCCATTAAATTTGAACAGGATAAAATAACAGCATCCGCCACATAACAGGAGATAAGCTGGGGCTAGAACAAACAGATCATCATGAAATATCTGAAGGAAGAGGACGGCTTTCACCATCCACCAAAAACAGGCAAGTGAAGTGGCCCAAGGAAGGGAGTTGCAAAGCCCAAGAGCTACCATGGAGGAGGCCCAGTCCCATGCACAGCCACCAACCTAACTTCTGACAGTGGTGGTACATGGAGCAGAGCCCCATCCTTGAAGATCTCAACTGGTGGGCAGCATCATATGGGAGAAATGGGCCAAACCATTTAGGAGTTTAAAGGTCCTAAAGGTTCAGAGGTAAGTTGGGAGCCAATGCAAGAACAAGGATGATGTACTCCAAGCAACTGGGCCTCATCAACACCTTAACAACTCTCAAGCTGTTGTTAGCTCCACAATGGAGCTAATAACACAATTAAAAATACTGCCAGGTTATGATAAAAGAAAATTGCACAAAAATGATGTATAGCTGGTATCTGACACCTGGTAAACTAGCAAAGAGGTGTAAGTCAGAATCGGATAACTGTTGGAAGTGCAAGGAGAAAGAGGGAACCTTTTTTCATATGTGGTGGTCTTGTAAGGGCAAAAGAATTCTGGGAAATGATTTATAATGAGTTGGAAAAAATGCTTTTTAAAATGTTTATTAAAAACCCCAGAAGCTTTCCTTTTAGGAATAATAGGTTCAGAGGTACCGAAGAACAAAGGAAGTTATTCATGTATGCTACCATGGCTGCTCAAATGATATATATCAGCAACGTCCAACCTGTTGACAGGTAGATCCCTGGATGATCACGGTCGATCGCAGGATCCTTATTGATCGCGGGATTAAAAGCAATGTGTAAGGAATGTTTCCACCCCCCTTGCGCTGTCCCTACGTAGCGCCAAAAGGGCGATATTTTCTAGGCTGTTGCCGACGTTAGTTGGCTTTATGGTTTTGTGCTCCTGTTAGCGCCGTAGTTAATAGATAGCCTTTCCCCCCTAAAAAAGGTCCTCCTCCCTCCAATGACAATGAGTAGATCACTGCCAGTCTCGCAGTCTCTTGGGAGTTGGACGTGCCTGATATATATATAAATAAATTATATATGATATATAAATACTGGCAGCTATCTATAGCAGGGCTAATACCAGCTTTAGATCTGGAAAATGTGGGCAGCGGGTGCAGAGGCAGATGATACACTTGTCTCTAGCACTACAGCATTTATAAAAATCTGAGTTTAAAAGTTTATTTAACATTAAGTAAGTGTCACTAGACCTGATTCCAAGTCTCCTGTCTTATGTGGTTTGGCTCTGGCACATGCACAGGGGGAGGGAACTGTGCTCGACCCCCACTTTGCCCCCTAAACAGCAAAACTGATGACTTGTATTACAAACTAAGTTTTCATATCCCTTAACACCACAAAATGTTGCCCGTGGGCACAGTTCACACATTCATCTGCCAGCTACTGAATGCTAAATCACGGAGTAAGGCACAGGCAGGTGTGAATCGATGCTAAATTACGGTGAATGACTACGGCAGAGATTGGAGATCTCTGTGCATCAGAATGCATGTGGGTTTATATATTGTTCTGTTCCTGTATACTTCTACGTTCAGCATTTAAGCATATGACATCTGTCCACATTGCAGTCTGATCACCAAGTCTTTTGTATACGTGTGTTTGTCATCTATTATTGGATACCTTTGTTCTGTCTATACCATATCAGACAAATGATTCCCCCCCCCCCATCCTGTTGGTTCTGCAGATCTCTGGGCCCATCTCTCTCCCTTGCTTCAATCCCCTTGTTCTGCTTCTGCCTTGCGCATATGCACCAGTGCGTGGCTGAGGTTGGAAGTATTTATGGCAATTAAAATGTTTTGCCTGGGAGCTGTTTTGGGGCTTTTTTTTTGAAGTGAGGATTTTTCAGACTTCAAGGTGTTAACAGCCCCCTCTAAATGGTTTTGTTTTTTAATTGCAGCAAATGACTGCCGAGCCATTAAAACATGCGCCTCTCTCTCTCTGCAGTTGTTTCTAAGCCCTTGCAGTCCTCCTTCTATTTATTCTGTTTAATTCAGTCGGGTAGCTTCGGGGCAATGAAGATCAATACTTTACTTTGATAGAAAAGAGTCAGGTTTGAAACACAGAGATAAAACTGACACATTTTGTATAAATTTAATTAAAAATGCACCTTTAGTGGCTTGTTGCAAGCACAAAGCAAACCCCTCCGTCTAGCTCCCTTTCTTTCCTTCTCTTCCTCCCTTCCTCTCTCTTTCCTTTCTTGAACCTAACAGGAAATCTTGGGATCAGCCTCGCCAACAAAGCAAGGCTTATTTTGTTGTGTTCTCCCTCCCTCCCCTCCCTTGCTTTTTTCCTCCTGCCTTGAAAGTTTAGCATTCAGGGAGATGGAAAGCATGTGAAATTCAAAACAGACCTTCTGCTCTCCCTCCTCTGCTTTGGTGTTGGTGGTGGAGGGAGAAGGCTCCCAGGTGATCACGGGGCAAGGGCCTTTTTGTGCAAAATCCCAGCAGACTAGTCACCCTGGGGCGTTTTCCATGTGGCTCTCCTATGGCTCCCCAACCCCCTACTTCTGGCTTTGTGAAGAGTCCCTTTTGTGGGAGCATTACAAGGCAGCATCTCTATTCTCTCTCCCCAGCCTTTCCTCTGCCTAACTCTGCTGCCAGGGAGGACATTTGTCTTGTGTTTTATAATCTGGCCCTTTCACCCGCTTCCCCTACATGTCTCTCTTTCTCAATCCTGTTTGGCTCGGTTCATTTTTCACATGAGTGGCTTTCCTCCCAGACTCCCCTCTGCTCTTGCCTCCGTTCTGCTCAACACCAATAAAATACGCACAACACAGGTAGGACAAGGTGCCAGGGCTCAGTGTGACAAACAGCTCACGCACCACTCAATAACCAGGGCTGTAAATTTCCCCCTGCTCACCTTCCTCAAGCTGGGAGCCCAGTGGTCATGGCGGTGCTGGTGGAGGGCGTTGTAGCTCGCTTAGGTTCCTGAAGCAAGCAGAAGGACACAAGTGGTGCATGCCTGTGAGCCAGTGCTTGATCCGGTCCTGCCCTTTGCAATACCACTTACTTACTTACTTACTTACTTACTTACTTAACCCTGCAAAGGGTATTTGCCTGACACTGGTGGAACAGAGGATTTAGCTGTTCAGTTACAATAGGAAAAGTAATTAATGTGGGACTTTCAAGCACCACCACTACTACTTTTCAATTGCTAGGGATGTCCTACAAATATAATACAGATGCTCTGAATTGAACAGCTTTGGAATTTCAGCCTAAATTTGTTTTTTAATTTGGTTCTTTTGCTGCTTCCCTTCATCACAGTAGATTTATGGTTCAAATTTTGAGGCAACTGTATTCTACTGGCACTCTCCTAAGTACCAGACTGCCTGCTTAAAGCACACACGTAGCTCATTTCCCTCCTCAAAGAATTCTGGGCCCTGTAGTTTGTGAAGGAGTGCTGGGAATTGTAGCTCTGTGAGGAGTAAACTGCAGTGCCTACCATTCTTTGAGGAGGGTAACATGCTTCAAATGTGTTTTCAAGGTATAGTGTGTACGCAGCCTGTATAACTCCACTGATGGAATAAAATAAAGAGAATTCTTACCAAAAGCTTGGTGTGATGTGGGTGGGGCAGCAGCTTCTTCTACTCCTTGTCTGACCAGATCGAAGCAACGCTGTCTTTCAGTGGCTTGGTTTCTAAAAATAAAGATACACAATGTTCTTAATATTTTATTTTATTTTGCTTGGAAGGTTATTAAAGATATTGGTGTGGTTGTGAGGGGTAATCCTTTTACAGTGGTACCTTGGGTTAAGTACTTAATTCGTTCCGGAGGTCCGTTCTTAACCTGAAACTGTTCTTAACCTGAAGACCACTTTAGCTGATAGGGTCTCCCGCTGCCGCCGCACGATTTCTGTTCTCATCCTGAAGCAAAGTTCTTAACCCGAGGTAATATTTCTGGGTTAGTGGAGTCTGTAACCTGAAGCATATGTAACCTGAGGTACCACTGTATTCAAAAACACTGTAGACGCACAGCACATACGAATATTTCAGATCTCACAGTGCTGGCATACCTCTTGATTTTGGTAGGGAGAGTCCCAATCTTTTGGTCATTTTCACATGGAGTATGGTTTTTTTTGTTCTCCTTATGTGCCCTAACAAGATACTAACACATACACACAGAGTTTGAGACTATTGGTAGTAGATGATAAAATGGCTGTCTAGGTGAGCCCTTGATTATTGCATACTTAACAGCAGACTTTGTGGTAAAAGTAATTAAACAGCAGCTTTGAAATGTGCCAAGTTGCAGCGCCACAACCCCTTCAACTTCACGTCCGTCAACACAAAAGGAAGGAAGTAGTGAGAATCCAGACGGGGTGCAATGAATCTCACCTGAGCGTTGAACTCCTCGTGTGGCCTTGAGCAGGTTGTGATCTGTCACCGCTTCGATTCCTCATCTGTAAAATGGGAACATCAGTGACCTATCCTCCAGGATTGTTGTGAAGGTGAACACACAATAAAATGGCTGCTAGCCAACATATACTGATATACAGAGGATATATATGTGTGTGTATATAGAGACATTTGAATTACTGTACTGCTTCCTATTTTGCCTATTTCATTCACAGGCAAGATAAACATGGTGAGAGGAGAGTGGCAATGTCTGTAGGCCTGCTCCAATAAGAGATGACTCGAGAAAGCGCTCTCCATTTACAAATGAAGGCAGCAAGCATCCTCAGGACAAAACGGATTATAACCGTCCCAGCAGAACCTGCTTTAAATTGACAAATATTGTGGGACGGTGACATGGGGATGATGTCGTGTGCATGGCACCCCCCAAAAGACATGCCTGCATCCAGCACAGAATGCACATCACCATGCAGTGTGCAGCCACCCTTAAAGCACATTACTTCCCTCAAAGAATCCTGCGAACTGTATTTCTCCCCTCAAAGAACTAGAATTCCAAGTATCCTTAACAAACATGGCTTCCAGGATTCTTTGCAGGGAAGTCACATGCTTTAAATGCGCATTGGGTGCGTGCGCTGTTCAGAGGGGCTATTTGCACAACAAATGCAGGACAAAAACAAACAGGAACGTTTTGTGGGATAGAAAGTTGCGGCATTTCCGTAGGTAGTTACGGGGATATGCACTGGTTGGAAATGACCACCCCAAAACGTTTGCTGGTGCGAACAGTATTGAAAGCTGGATAGTGTATGACTGCCCTGATAGCATCCTGAGCAGAAATCATTGCGCAAATGTAATGAAAAGGTTGGTTGGAGGGGCCCTTCAGTGCCTCCAAAAATGTCTGGCCTGAGAAAACAGGTATATTTTCGAAGTCAAGAGTACATGATTGCCTGTCATGGATTCCTGTAGGGGTTTGTGATGAGTTTATGGGCAGAGAAGTGTCCCCTGGACTATCCTGACGCGTGTAGCTGCCTCTTACCTGAGCGCAGAGGAGCCCAGGAGCCCTACCGTCGTTCCTCAGAGCAGCGATGAAGGCCGAGAGGCGTGCGGAGATGAGGAGCCTGCGCTGCTCATCGCCGACTGCAGGGCTGCCATTGCTCGCCGACTGAGGCCTTCAATCCCCCAGCCAATGCAGAAGGAAAAAGTTTGCAGGCAGGCTCTGCTCTGCTCTGCTTTTTCGGGGGCTGGTAATTGCAGGCACGAGTCACTTTGTGTTTGGGTGGGGCGGGGCGGATAAAAAATGGCAAGCGGTAATTGAAACAGAATTGGGAATCAGGACCCTCCGGGCAGCACTTGTTGAAAGAAGAAATAAAGATCGCTTGGGTCACCTCTTTTTGTAATTTGCGTTTAATAATCGTTCCGGGAGGTACGCACAAAGGGAGAGCCGAGACACGAGACGAGGCAGCCCAGCCAGCCGCTCCGCACCTCCCGCTGTCGGCGGAGAGGAGGGAGGCCTGAAAGAGAAGCCGCCTTTCAAGTGCGGGGCGGGACCGGCCTTGCATCTGCCGGCTCCAAAGGACGGAGGCTGGGCTCCCCCGGTGAGGGGCGGCCGGCCCGCCTTTCTGCGGCTCTCCGAGTCAGCTTCCGCGGGTCTAGGCTGACTGAGCCCGCAAGTGGGCCACGGCCCCGCTGGGTCTGGCTGGTGCTTTGGAGCAGAGGCCATGCCAGCTGGTAACGACGCCGGCGTGCATTGAAACTCCAGTTGAAACGCGCTCTCCTCCCCTCTTCCTCTTTTTCTTTCTTTCTTTCTCTCTCTCCCGTCGCTTTTTGTGGTTCCTTTCCCCTGGAGCTGATGCTGTTTTGTTGTTCCCAACTCTCCCTGGTTTGCACTGAGGAGTCACTACAAAAACACAAGGGCCCTCTTTGAATCGGCGTTTCAAAACGGGGGGCAGTCTGCATCCTGGGAAGAAGCTGCAGTGAATTTGTCATTAGGTTTAGTACAAAGTGGTGGTCGTAGCAGGGGGAGGTGAGCGACCACAGATCACCCACCACACACAAGAAAAGGAATATTGGGAATTTTGGTTTGTTGTGGGTGCTATGATCTGTAAGGGGTAAACTACACTTCCCACGAATCTTTTGGAGAAGCCGTGTGCTTTAGAATGTAGCCCAGAGATCCAACATTGATCTCAGTAGAATGAAGTTTGGAGTACATCTGAGCATGCACAGAATGCATGTCTCCCCAAACTGAAATTGGTAGAAAGATTGGGTCCCTGGCACTTTGCATTTGAGAAATGAATTGCTAGTCAGATTGATATCAATGCCAATTAGCAGTCCCAACTCTTTTAAACAACATCCCAGTCATAGCATGAACCTGGAGCACATCCTTCCATATAATTCTCAAGTTGAAATGGAGATATGATTTCTGCCACCTGCTAGGAGGGAAATACCTTGCCCCTGCCTCATACCAGGTATAACTGATGTGTGACGTGTGAAGTGACGGAGCATGTTTGGATCCCATCCATAACATATATCCACTGTGATTGGCTGCTCAGCCAGTGTACCTTGCACATTGGAGACCTGCAAATGTGGACATCCACATTGGGGGCATAGGGCAGTTTCCATCCTACTCCACAGCCCGATCAGCACTTTTGCTGCTTCCCAAGACCACTCAGGTGGCAAATCTCAGTGACACCCTAAAGGAATAAAAGGCATGATGCATAACTAAATAAATAGCTGCTTTGACCTCCCTGTCCATCTTCTTTCCTAGAGTCTCTAGTGCATCTTCTTATTCCTTCCTTCCTTCCTTCCTTCCTTCCTTCCTTCCTTCCTTCCTTTCTGTTCATTTTGCTCTCCATCTTTTTGAAAAAGACTCTAATTATAAAATACAAGATTTTAAAGGTGGGGCAAATCCATAAACTACAACCACAACAATTTTTATTTCCCCCATAACTGAGGGAAGCTTGCTGTGCCAAAGTCCAAGAAAATCTGAACTAGGCAAGCCTACACAGGCCATCTGTCCCCAGATGGTTTAAGTAAGTCCATCTCCCAGGTACATCTGTTAGCCTCCAGAGAAACAGGGAAGATTCAGAATATGATGCAACTCCTGGTACTATGTACTGACCAAGTAGGCCAGGCAGAACTAATGTGCTTTATATTTGTGTATTTGTTCGTCATCAAACCTTTCTTTATCAGTTGAATCTGTCAATGTCATCATCCCGCACAAGGGCTTCTCATCCCTCAGACTAGAGCGTCCCTTTTTACCCTATTTAACCTGCCTTTCTCGTTTCCCTTCTTGGAGAGATGGTTAGTGAATCTTGATTTCATAGTTCTTGCCTGCAGCCAGGAAGAAAAACAGCATCTGTTGGCTGCATCTGAACATGCCAACCAAGTTAACATTAAGCCCAAAGGGCTGTGCTTAAAGGACCATACTGCTGCTGTCAACTGCCAAGACTGGGCTGGGCTGGGAAGGGAAGGTGGAATTATCTTCAGTTTTTCAGTGATGGCTATATAGGGAAGCTCAGGCTTTCTTCCCCTTTAAAACCTGAAGAAACTACGCTTGTATGGAATATCCAGTGTATTAATTAATTATGTATCTGTTTTGGTTTATAAACTTGCATATTTCACATGTTCTAGCCATATCCTCTCAACTTTGTCCTCTCAGTATATTGAAATTATGACCACCTGTTCTCTAACTTCCCTTTGAACTAAATCTGAGTTGTCTTGGCCAAAGACACCTGAAATTGATAAAAAGCACACCCACTCTTCTTCCAAACAGCTTAGGACAAGGTATTAGCTCCTTACCCTCCCAATTTTCAAAGCAATCTTGTGGGGCAGGTTAGGCTGAAATGTAAGGGACTTGTCTAATATCACTCAGTGAGCATCATGGCCATGGTTGAATAGGATTTTAACTCTGATCACTCCAACCTCAGCAATCTTATGCATCACAATGTAGACTACTGGCTCTCCATAGCGTGAGCCAGGACTGACAGCCATATGCTGCTGACTAATGTTAATAAGATCCCCAGCTTTCCCTTCCCATTACAGTATTAAAGTATTTTAATATTTTTTTGGAAGCCACCCAGAGTGGCTGGGGAAACCCAGCCAGATGGGCGGGGTATAAATAATAAATTATTATTATTATTATTATTATGGCTGCATATTAATAAGGCAATGTTTAGACTGGAGTGCCTAAAGGATTTTATAAATATGTGATGTCAAACTACTTCAAAATTAAGTTTTTCCTTGGGATGACTTTTATAAAAAGTTCAGGGCTGTACCTGCCTCAAATACACACTATATATTTAAAGCACATCTCTTCCCCCAAAGAATCCTAGGAATTGTAGTTTGTCCCTCGCAGAACCACAACTCCCAGCATCCTTAGCAAACGACAATTCCCAGGATTCTTTGGGGGAAGTCATTTGCTTTAAATGTATGGCGTGGATGTGACCTTTCTATGGACACGTGGTCCTATTAGACTTTCCTTCACTTTCTAACAAAGATGTAGGTAATATTTAGGTTCTTAAAATTATTATTGTAGTTAGATTTTTGAATTATGTAATTCTTTGAAAGGGGAGGGGCAACCTGGTGTGTGTGAGGGCAAGGGCAACATTTGTGGTATTTGGCCTTGTGTGGTTGGTGCTGATGGAGGCTTTCATCCTGTTGCAAATTGCAGGTGTGAGGGTGTCTGATTCTGATCACAAACGTAGTGGTGATGGCAAAGAACATCCTGCGTCATGGCTCTAGACCAGCTCATTCTTCCATGCCTTCTAAGTCTTAAAAAACCCCCAAACCAATGCAAGGCCAAATGACACAAATAACACCATGACCCTTATGGTCACATCCTCAACATCCATTTAAAGCACTTTGGCCTAGGGATCATTTTATTGTAAGTCCCAGCATGGGGGGGGGGGGGCCATGATGTTTAACAGGTTAAAAAAACACAACCCACACTGATATGTTTGTATTAGTTATATGTAGCTGGTGGTCATACTTTAATATCAAGAGAATCACGTGCTATGGCTATCAAATAGTTCTTACTTTAAGGGAAAGCCTTGCATTTCAAAACACAACACCTCCAAACCTCCCAAGAATCTCAGAGAAGAAGCAGTGCTAAACCTGGTAAGTTCTGAAAGAACAACATATGTCAAACGGCTTTCTTACCGTTTTTGGAAATACGTGACCTGTGTACGCTGTGATAGTGGTCCGTCCTTATTGTTGAATAGATTTACAGCTTTCTACTCTTGCGTCATTAAACAGCCTCATTCTAAGTATCCTCATAGATAGGTGCACACTTCCCAGTTGGAACACAGGTGGGAGAAGGCCTAGCAAAACTATAATAAATGTATTAACAAGCACACACAGGCAAATATATGTATACAGCGCGTACGTACATATACACAGACAATCTGGCCTGTTCCTCCCCATCCCGTAGCTCTCTTCCCCCCATCTGTTTGCTGTATAATTCCTTGCTAAAGTCACTTTCTCTCGGCAGCCCGCAGGCCTGGGTGCAGAGATTTGCTCCCTCCTTTCCTCAACAGTCCACTGGGCTTGTGAACATGTGTTTCTGGGAGGCAGACACCAGCTGGCTGGGGGAATATTTGCATATTCAGCTAAAACTGCCAGAGCTGAGCTGGGAACGCCTAGAGGAGCCCATGGCAGGACAGTCGCAACAGAGAAGCTTTGGTCAGCTAGAGGTCATGTGGAACAGATTTCCAAACCAATGGCCAGATGGTGGGTGGAGATGGGGGAAGGGAAGGGCTCAAACTTTTGCACCAGATAAATAAACTGTTAAGTGAACAGCTGACCAATGGGCTGCAGCCAAGGAGTGAGCAAATGTACTTTGAGAGCAAAGCAAATACAGTAGTACGGAGCTTTCAGGCGGGTTTTGGGTTTATTTGTTTCTGTTTGTTTACAGGCAAAATGCCTGCCAGTCTGCAGGGGCGAGGAATACAGGGAGAATTATTTGGGGGGTGGGGGGAAGGCATAGAATTGGGAATGGGTGGGGGGTCATTATGTTGCATTGCAGTCTTCACATCAGGACACATCCCATAGCATCCCTGGAAGTGAAAGTTGGACTGGTGAGCCAGGGGTAGGAAGATGATTTTGTACCTATCACAACTGTGGCTTCAAGTGAGGTAAATATTTATCATATGTCAGGAAGTTCAGAGCCCAGGGAGTGGTGGTGCGGCAACCATGAGTGGTCAGAGCGAGAAGAGGGAAAAGACTAGGAAGAGGAAGTGTCAGCAGCTGAAGGGGTAACTGGGCTTAGTGAGCTGGGAGAGTCTGTGGAAGAGAGAAGTCCAGTATCAGAGGCAGAAGCTGAAGCAGGGGAGGAGGGAGGCCAAGAGGCAGAGGTGAGTCTGGCTGGTGAAGAGTGACGGGTGTTTCCCCCTCCTGCTACTACACACTCTTTTCTCCACTTGTCTCCCAGAAGCAGAGGAGGCATGAAAAGGGTCCCCTCCCACAGCGGAGTTTAGTGAAAGTAAGAAATCAGGTGGTACCATCACCTGCGACCCATGCAGTTTGGCCCTCATAAACAGCAAAGCAGAAAGTAGCTGTTAGATTTTGAGGGCCATCGCCTTCTTTCGCTCACAGTGTTCTCTTTTCCCAAGATGCACCTCTTTGATAACCTCTGTCGCTTGCAAACACTTCTTCCACTATGACCCATTTCCTTCCCACACTATGGGCAGTTGCTGTAAGATGCCTGGCTCTTATTTGTTTTATGAATCCCCAGCTTCCATAAGGGATTTTTTTTTTTTTTTAATCGAGCTAGAATAGATCCATAACCTTGCAGGACAAGGACATCTGCCTGGCTGCTGGTACACACGCTGTGTTGCATTTCTACCGCTCCCCCCCCCCAATTACTCTTCATTCCCCTTAAGAAAATAAAACATTCTCCCACAATAATGGGAGCCCAGGCAGAAATCCTTTGCCTCGTCCCCATCTGGGGTTTGGTGGGGTTTGGGCTAATTTGGGAATAAGAGACAGTAGGGAGGAGGTAGATCAGCTCTTTCCGTCTGATTCATTTGCAGGCTGGGATGCAGGAAAGCAGGGTGGAAAGACAGAAGGTGCTTAGGGAGCTGCTGAGAGACCAGGTGACTAAGGACCACGCTGCATGCTGCAGATTTCCTACACGCAGGTCAGCTGCATGTAGGAGACTTTGTGAACCTCACCTGTAGATTCTGGTCAACATGCTTATTGCACACTAGGATTGGGGGAGATGGTCAATTCAGTATGCATAAAAAGCTGGCTCTGTCAAACACACACTTTCCAAAACAGTGTAAGAAGTGAAACAAAACCATCCTTCAAAATTTGCGTTTGTTCAAATTTTGCAATACTGTTCTCCAAACCAAACCTTTTCACGCAAATGCAAATATTAGGGGGAAGTGTGCACAAATGTGAAGATACTAGTAAGAATAACATACAAAAGTGCATTATATGGATGGAAATTGCTTGCAGAGAATGTGTACATTAGTCAAAACTACATTTAAATATGTGTTTATTCGGAGAAATTGCCACTAAAATGCAGGTGAATTTTCACAAAGATTTTTAAAAAACATATAAAGAAAAAAGCAAAATGCTGCAAAATGTGAGGAAGTGAATTTACCACTGGAAAAAAACGAGAAACAGAGAGAATTAATTAACAGGTACTCCCACCCCTATTTCACACTGTGAATATGTGCTAGAAAACTAGATTAGGTGTTGCTACTAGCCAACACAAGAAGCTCACGGCTCCATATGCACTCTCCCTCCCATTTTATTCTCATAACAATCCTGTGAAGTCGGGACAGGGTGACCAACTCAGTGAGCTTTATGGCTGAGTTGGGATTTGAATCTGGGTCTCCTTGGTCATAATATATTACATCACATTTTCACTCAGTTAGTCATTACCACTGCATACGCAATGAACATAAAACTCACATTTCAAATGCTTATTAAACACGACAATCTTCATACATTTCACACACAAAAGCCCAATCCAATGCACATGTTTACATGGAAATACTAATGCAGTTTGCATAAGACTGTAACCTAAAGAGGAGAACAGCAAGATGCCTCCGGGACGGAATCAAGCACATACCAGAAATTTAGGTTTGCACAATTGAAGTGGAATAAAGCAATCTGTCTCCCTTGAGAAACAAATCCACCCCCCTCCAAAAAACCCCTCACTTTTGCAGTTAGGAAAGTGATGGGGAATTGTATTCAAAAGTGTGGAATGAATGAATGATTAATGGGAAGACTTATAAACACAGCACCAGCAAATCATGATGAATGCTCATTGCCAAATAACCACCCCGTCAAACAAAGAAGGATGAATGCTCAGTAAAGACGGAACATAGTCTAACCGCCACATAAGCTTTGTGCAAGCAAATCACGATGAATGATCAATAAACAGGTTGTCTGAAAGAGCTCTCACTTCATGACCATCTAACACATGGGAGAATAAAATAGGTACATTTGTTTTATGATACATGGACTAACAAATTCATAGTAGATAGCATGTGTGAGAGAGCTCCTTCCTTGGAATCTGGCATGGTATGTCAAAGAAATTTTGAAATACTTCAGAATGGATCCACAGTGCTAAAGCTGCTTTCTGAACCGTACAGCTTTGTAGAGGAACTCAGGACGAGAGAAGCAGGCTCCCTCCAGCCATCACTAGAGGTCTCTCTCTACCAATGAGTTCTTGTCTGGAGGGCAAGAGGAGAGAAACACACTTGCTCTCAATAATTTCTTCATTGGGCACTTGACATCTCACAGCTTTCTGGAGAGCACAAACCCAACTCACCTATAGAGGTCTGTATTTCTGTGGTTCAGTGCTCCCCTAGATGCAAACTGACAGGGAATGCCCTGCATCATGGCTTGCAATTGCTTCATAACTTCCGCAGCACCTGAAGTGAACGAGGGCCTTCTTGCACAGTTTCATGTACGATAAATGCATCTTTTGTTTCTCATTTGTTGCATGTTTCCTCCAAGGTTGTGGAGGGACACAGCATTTTCCCATCTCTCAAAGCCCAACGTTTTGTATTTGGGGATGTGCAATTGCTCATTCATTGTTATTATTTTCTTTGACATGATTAATGATGAAAAATGCAACTCACCCACCTGCATGCCTGCACAATTTTGGGGCTGTGCACTCCCCTGTTTTACAGCTACAATAAAAAAGCACTTATCTAGTGGGAGGGAGAGTTCAGAACTTTTGTTGAGTTTTCTGAAAAATATGTGTAATCAGCTTTTTTTTTTAAAAGGGAGGCCAATAGACTCCTGCAGCAACGCTAATTGTTATCTCTCCCGCCCCCATTACCTGGAGACAGGTGACTTTGTTACTGTCACTGTAAAAAAAAAAAGGTTTCCAGAAATATACTGCATTATATGAAATGGAGACATACAGGGAGGGAGTCAGGGGCTTGCCCAAGACTTAGGGGTCAGCAGAGGGACAGCCAAGCTTGCAGGAAACACCCATTTATTCAGGATGGTGAAAACTGTTAAGAGCTTCAAAAAGATTTCTCCAAATCTGTAACTGGGCAGCAAAAATGGCAATGCAAATAAAGATAAAGTTGAAACAAAAATTCCTAACTTCTCACTGATGGGGCAGCAACAGCAGGCAAATGAGCACAGGATCGTGATGGATAGTTCAATTAAGACATTAACTCATTGTGCAGGCAGCAGATTATTTAAAAAGGGATTAAAATTAAAACTGCAAGTATAATGCCCATATGCCACATTAGGTATCCTATATTTGGCTCAGGTCACCCTCTCTCAAAAAGGATATTATGGGACTGGAAAGATGCAAAAAGCAGCCACCAAAATGATCAGGCAGTTCCCCAGGAAATGTTTTTTTTTCCCTTTTCAGTTTAGGGAGCAACGACAAAATAACCAAGGAGATCCTGATAAAGGTTTATAAATGGTACATGTTGTGGAAAAGTGTCCAGAGTTTAGTTTTATTTTATCCCTCTCTCCTAATTCTGCACTTGGTGTCATTCAGGATGGACAAAAGAACTTCATTGCACGGCACATAATTTTGCTGTTGCAAGATGTAGCAATGGCCATTATCTTAAATGGCTTTAAGAGGGGATTAAGCGAATTAATGGAGGACAGGGCTAGTCATGATGGCTAAACAAATCAGTATTATTGCTCAATAAATAGCCAATGTTGCCTAACTGCCCCAGAAACAAATCAGAACTATTCTTTGATAAACAGCTGAAGTTGTGTAACCTTTCCACAAAGAAATCAGGATGAACGGTCAACCTACAGGTCACTGAGAAACGAACCTCATTTGGGGTTACAGAATGCAACATGGTCTAATTCGTGGTATGCATATGGAATAGTCAAGCCATCTTTACATTTGCCACATTTGAGTCCACGTGGCTGATTTCTGGGCACTGATTTAGATTGATTCTATATCACATAACCAGAAAGAAATGCAGGGGGTATTCCCTTCTCCAAAAATAATATAAATGCAATATTTATCCTGGGCTATCCTTGTGTTAGGATACCACCAGTGGCGTAGCGTGGGGGGTGCAGGGGGGCTGGCCGCACCGGGCGCAACATCTGGGGGTTAGGGGGCGCAAATCCACGGGTTAGGGGGCACAAATTACTTGCCTTGCCCCGGGTGCTGACAACCCACGCTACTCCACTGGATACCACCCATGCAGATGGCCAGTCTTACCTAGTTCCTGTCAGCTCTTTGATCCATAAGGGGCCGAGATGGTTTGGCCTTATAGGTTTGCAGGCCTTAGAGCTCTATAGAGATATCAAAAGTGCTAAAATAGCATTTTCAGTCCCTGCAGTCAGCATCTTATTTAAGTGCTTTAAGAAAGTGATCTTGCTAAGGAAGCAAGTTTTATAAGGGATTTTCTAGGATGTTCTTTCCCGTGTAGATAACTTTGTTATGTTGTCATCGTTGTGAAAACCCCCAGCACCGCCATCTTTTGTGCCACCTAGTCAGCAATTTCTTTGGTCACCATTTGAATCCCTCGCAATCATCATCAATCTATCCAGCCTGCCACAAGGCTGGAGAGGATCAATCTAAGAGCAAAGAAGACTGGGCTGTTTGCAGATCTTTGGGGGCTCTCGGGGGAACCTCACAGCGTTTTGATGAGAGTGAGCGTGGCAGGAAGCTGGGGTGATAGATTGAAGAAGATGAGGCCATTGCTTGGTTGAGAGGTGATATGCAGCAGCTGTGACAGGTGCCTATGTCTGTCCCCTGAACCTGCAATCTCTCCTAATAGGGAAGATTGAGGAGCCCAGAATGAAACATGTCATGTCCAAGAGAGATGGGGAGACAGGTGGGGACTCCAGGGTTGCAAGCTGCAGAAAGGAGATGAAGGGAGGGAAAGGAGCACTCGTGGCGACGCAGACACTCATCAATGTGTTCTTTGTACGCTTCCGAAATGGCAAAACTCTTGTTAGATGGTGTTTTAAAACTTGCAGTTTGCTTGGTGAAATTGAAAGAATTAAACTGAGAAAAGGGAAATCCATAGCTGAATGCCAAAGAGACATGCTTCCAAGATAGTAACATCAAATTCAATGGGATTTCCTTCCAAACAGACGTTGTTTTGGATTGAGGTGCGATTCTTCTTCTTTCTGGGGATTTATCTTATATTAACACTGCCAATTCTTCATCTAAGAAATCTCTTTTTCCATTAGTAATTTGAAGCCAGAGAGAAATTAAATGGGTATACCTTTTTGTTCTGCGTAAATCAGATAATCTGCCTTTAATAATTACAGATGGAAATCTGAACAGAGAGTACCGTACTTCATTTATGGAAGGAGTTTCTTTGAAGGGAAGCAGAGTTGCAACTCCCTTTCTGTGAACAGAAGATCCTTCCTTTCATGGGATGACTACATTGGATCCCACTCAACGTGTTAAACTATTTGTGTTGTAAAATTCTATAGCACTTTCCCTGGGAAAGATGGCCAAGGTAAGCCATCTATGGCACTGATGAACAATCCAGATCTCCTACCTATCTTCCTTTCTTCTGTGCAATTTCCCCTCACTTCCTTGGTTAGCTTTACCTCTGGTGTAGCATTATCTCTATGGCTGTAGGCACACTTCAGCCTCTGAAACACTGCAGTTTGAGTTTTCTAATGGCACTTTTGTAGACATTGTTTTTCAAGGTTCCATACCTGAAAGCTATGCCGACAGCATGAGCAACTGTGAAATCATTTCCATCTGTCCATATGTGGCTCTCTGTGGCTAGTGCACATTAGTTTATTTGTCCCCTCCCTTTTCAACACCCACTGCAGTCCGTTCCCCCTCTCTGCAAGTCTTAGTTAGTTACGTACATTGCACTCAGTGTTCGTCCAGAAGCTTTCTTCTCCTGCAACATGTAGGGAACTTTATAATTTCTCTGACAACTGCATATCTCTTCTTGCAGGGCACTCTGGGTATGCTCAGAGGCTGCTTGTTCTGGTGCGACAGAATGGCTTACTGCCTGCAAATGTGTGTCTTATTTTTGCAAGACATCAATGGCATTGTAAGCTCATTGTAAGAGTCTCTCTGCCCTATCTCCAGACAGGAAGGAACTTCACACAGCTTGATTTATTGAATGAGGACTGCAAAAGAAAAGAAAAAGACACTTCAGGCTCAGATGTATCGGCTCCCTGTTATACCAATCAATTCCACTAGAGCCATTGTGGTTTCTTAAAGGGCAACACACAGCTATGTTTGGTTGACGGGCAATGCACGAAATGGATGCACCTCAAATCTATTAAACTGCCACCATAAGCAGTCAGATGATATGGTTCTGGGTGAAAATAGTTTATAGTGATTGCAGCATTAAGCTGATCAAAGCTTTGGGGTTTTGATAAACTGTAGGTATTACTTTTTTATTATTTTAATGCTATGGTGGAATCTAGCCCCTTTCCAATTGATCAGTACTTCCAATGGACCTGACTGATTCGTTTGCATTTCTGGTCACAGAGCCATTTTGCAACTCAATTCCTTTTCCTAAAAATAAGAAATAACAATTAAAAACAGTAACCATCCTGCTCCTCCCCACTTAATTAATTGTTTTATGAGCTTGTTTGATCCTAGAATTAGTTGTCTGCCATCCAATACTGAAACCACCCATTTAAGCACAGTAGTAAACTTTTCATCCAATGTGTACATCCAATGTGCTTCTGGTTTTTATTATTGTTCTCATCAGTTTGTTAAGTTTTTTAAATTATTGTTTGAGATCAATTTGATCTAACATAGTTGTGCAAGACCAGTGATAATAAAAGGAAAAATTATCCTTCTCGATTGAGTAGGCAGATTGCAAAAGACAATGGACTTGTATATGTTTGCAGCTGTTTGCGTTCCATTTACTGTAATCTGCATCATCCCTTAAACTGCAACAACCCAAGACAGTGATAATCCAACTACTTTGGGAAAATCAGGCTCCAAATCACTCTGCTCAGGTTCGCAGAAAATTTGTTTCGGTGTTTTGGGGTAGATGGATCAGCTGTCAATTTCTGCCTCTCCCCTTTCCACGACCACTACTGTACTTCCTCAGTGCTTTCAATTCTTTTCCAAACTATTCCCCTCCTTTTGACCCCTCAGATTTGCACAATCAGAAAATTGCACAAGAAAACCATATTAAAAATTTCTAGGGGCAGGAATATAAAGGAGGGAAAAGTGGAGCATGGGAAGGAGAGAAAAAGTATACTTAGTGCCTCACACAAAAACACAGAGAACAGCTCAGACATATACTGAATATACCATCACACAGAAAGCACCCTGCTTACACTCTCTCTCACACAGAAAGTGCCCCTTACAAAGGAAGAGGAAGTGTGTGCACAGACACAAAATCACAAAATAATAATAATTCTACACTGGATATGTTGGGCAGCAATCTGAAAAGTGTGATTTTCAATCGGTTTTCTTCATTTTCCATCATAATTGTAAGGATGAGTCAGGATCATAGCCTTTTAAATACATATAATTCTTTTGGTCCCTCAGATCTACACAAATCCAGAAAACTGCACACAAACACATTTACAATTGCCTCTGTGCACTTTTGTACAATTTAATGGCAATTTTTAAAAAACACAACCAGAACAAAAACAAGGTGCATGTGCAGCTATCTGTGCACATCCCCTATCAGTAATTAATTGGCACCGTAGAATCAACAAATTAAAAGCAATGCCTACTGGTATGAATGTCAGTGGGGAGGGGGATGAATTTGCTCCTCATATATAAAGTCAGATGCAGATCCCTCTGGTCTAATTCAAATGGGGAAAATGAAGATTAACAGCTGAATAATGTTCAAATGTAGACAAGCCCATAGGCACTGCTGTATTTAAACAGTTCCAAGTAAGAGAACCTTCCAGATCTACAGCAAAGCACCTAGAGATCCAATAGTAGATCCTGGTCTATCTTCTGCCATTTACGCTAATCAAGAATTATGCTGCAAATATGTAGAGCCTGTTACATGAATACTAAGTTATGAGTGTTATTTTTGTGAGGCTTGCGAGTTTATCATTCGTTCATTTCTGGTTAAGTTACCATGTTTTGTGTTTCTTTTAAATGGGAGCAATTTGCCCAGGCCGGGGCAGATTTAATTCATGTAACAAAAGGTGTGTAGATGATAATAGTAACAACAACAACAACAACAATAAAATTTATTTATACCCCGCCCCCCCCCCCAGCCAAGACCGGGCTCAGGGCAGCTAACAACCAATAATAAAAACAAGTTGATTATAATACAACTTTAAAAACAAGATTAAAATACAGCATTAAAACATTAAGATGCAGCCTCTTCAGAAGAGGAGAAGGAAAAAAGAAAGAGGGGGAGGGAATAAAATTGATTCTAAGCCAAAGGCCAGGCAGAACAACTCTGTCTTACAGTCCCTGCGGAAAGAAATCAGATCCTGCAGGGCCCTGGTCTCGTGAGGCAGAGCGTTCCACCAGGCCGGAGCCAGAGTTGAAAAGGCCCTGGCTCTGGTTGAGGCTAATCTAACTTCCTTAGGCCCAGGACCTCTAGGCTGTTGCTATTTATGGACCTTAAGGTCCTCCGTGGGGCATATCAGGAGAGACGGTCCTGTAGGTATGAGGGTCCCATCATTTCATTAGGATGCCATTCCAATCCTTCTCAGCCACACCTAAAACCATGCCACTTTTTTCAACAGCTGCCATAGAGCAGAGGCGTAGCATGGTGGGTGCTGTGACCCCAGGCACAATTTTGAGAGGGGGTGCAAACAGGCTCCCCCCATAGCAGGCTCCTTCATCGGAGCCTGGCTCTGCACCAGAAAGAGCTGGACCTTGGCTGCATTGCTTGTGCCTGGTGCAGTTCTGCCCCTGGGTCAGACCTGACCCGGCAGAGGAGAGCAGGTGAGTGGGTCTGACCTGGCAGCGGAGACCATCCCACCTTGGCTGCGGCGAGGCACACCCAGCTGCAGTAGCTCTGCCTCCGCTGTCAGGTGAGGCCTGACCCGATAGTGGAGAGCAGAAACAAGCCTAACCTGGTGTCAGAGAGCAGAAGGAGAGTGGGCAGAAGGTTCTCCACCCCTCTCCTACCCTGAACAGTGGTGCCTGGGAGGGCATCCTCCATGCCCCGCCCCCCTTGGGGGCACGCCCCTGCACCCACCCCGGGCAGCGTGGGCATATACTCCGCCGCTGCCATAGGGCTTCTTTCTCCACACCTCCATTTGCTCTGCTGCTTTCTCCCGGGAAAGCCAGTGGTTAGAGCTGAATCAGAACAAACGGCAATTGGGATTTTCGTAGGTTGCTGTTTGTTCTGATTTAGCGCTAAAGAGCAGGTTTTCCAGGGGAAAGCAGCAGGGCTAAGATAAAACTGCTTGGACCTGTGCCTAGAAAGTGCGGGACAAGCAGAAATGTGAAAAAAAGTAACCCACTTCGTTTTTTTGTTTTTTTAAAAAAACTGCTTCCACTTCACCATCGTCATTAGGCAGGCGACTGATTTTTAGGTGCCATGAAAGGGCACCAAATGGTTAGTTATTATTGTATTTTTACTGCCAGCGAGGGAGGTGGAGAGATGCTTGTGGGATTTTCTGCTCAGCTGCCAAAATAACTTAGCTGGCCTTGGGCACCATGAGCCCCGACTTGACGGGCGAGCACAACATTTGCTGCTCCACTGTTTCTCCTTTAGGAAGAGTTGGGTACTGGTGGTGCCTTTGTAACTTGTCTTTTATAGCGTTGCACATGGCTCTGATCACTATTGCTTTTCTAAAGGCATGCAGAGCAGCTCTGAGCAACGGCACGTTTCCTAAACGATTCATGTTTTGTGTGCTCACAGCTTATTTCCCTCATGTGCTCACCTGCTGTTTGCCCCTTCACCTTGGTGCATGGACATGCCTGCCTGCCTGCCTGCCATTTATAAGGCAACCTGTTTCTTTTGCCAAGAAAGTGCAGTGCCATGGGAAAGAATGGTGCAGTGGACGAGCTGCTGTGTTATACTAGTAATTTTACAGCAGATAAACTGCTCTGCTTGAGGGCTGCAGGCCCCAACAGGCTGTGAGGCAGGTGGCCCGGCTCTGCCGCTGAAGTCTATTCATTTTAATAAGAGGGACACCCTGTGTTATTAAGAAGAGTGTTTATTACTGTCGCGGTGTGCTGACAGCAGCTTCCATCATTGTTAAACGGCAGGTGTGGGGAGGAGGGCACGGAGCTACATACACTACAGTACTCTGAAAGACTGGGGCCCTGCTAGTCTGGGGGGTGGGAGTTGCCCTTCCAGACTCCCAGAGACTCTTTTAGCTGTGAAGCAAAATAGGTGTGCCTGAGAGATGCAGCTTGTTAAAGGGACAGAGTTGTTAGGAGCAGTGGTGTAGCGTGGGTTGCCAGAGCCCAGGGCCACGCAGAGGGGTGGGTGTGAGGGAAACGGATGGAGTACGGCGCTCATATCACCCAAGAGATCGCAGCTGCAGAGGTAAGAAAAGAAGAGTTGTTCCATTGTCTAGAGAGGTCATTTCCTGGTTCGCATGGAGAAGCCATTTTCAATGGAGCCCAGCAACAGAGGCATGCCGCTGTATTGAGGCAGCACTGGTTATTGAAATTTTGTGCCCTTAACCATTCTGCACCTGGGCAATCGCCCCTGTGGTCTGTCCATGCTACGCCGCTGCCTTGGGGATCCCTTCCAACTCTAAGATTCTATGATTCTATAACTATGTAGCATGGTAGAGGGAGATGACTGATGACTTAGCCAGTACTGTATTCAGTTCACTGGGATGCACACTTGTCATTCCAATTGTGAAGTTCGGGGGAATCTGTGTTTTGCACGGCTGCTATAGAATTTGCTGCCTGTCTTCCCCATTCTGTGGATCTGCTTGAGGCTTCTTATTACATGAAAAGTTTCCCCTTGTAGTTTGGCCCATATCTTCATGGTTTCCAGCCATTATAGTTTCCTGAATATCTAATCCTGCCTAAATATCAGCAGTATGTATAAAACTTTATGAAAATAGTAAAGTCCAATGATTAGGAGCCTGAGTGATGATCTGGTTTCCAGTTCAAATCTCAGCTCAGATATGAACTCAATGGGAAGCATCAGGCAAAGCCAATGTGGATGTCAAGTGTCCAGCCCATGCTCCATCTGTAATAATGCTGTTTATTTTACAGGTTTGTTGGAAAGGCAATAATTGTGAAGCACTCTGAGCACCTAGCAAAAGCAGTAGATTAAAATATCATTATGAAATAGGTACGGTGTCTATTTTGGCATCGTGGGTACAGGTTTGTGGTTTGATTCTAATTTGTACCCAGTACAAATTTGCCAGTCGTGCAAGGACTGGCAAATTGCTTCAGTCTGACTTTGAAACTTGTTCACAAAGCTTCTAAATTTTGAAATTTTGAATAATTTAGTACTTTGAGAGTAGACAATTTATGACTAAAAAGTGCAACTGAGAGCCAAGTACAGTACAGTCATTTTACCACACATCTGCACTTGAACTGTAACAAAATCCTTCCTATCACTTTGGATGATGGCTCAGGTGTGCAAGAGGCAGGAGAACTCATTCCAGAGCAGTTTAGTTGCCTTTATGGGCTCAGTGAGACCTCAATTTCATAAGTCTGTACACAGCATTAAGTGAGAGAGCGGATGGGTTATTTTCTCCAGCCTTTTCCCAGATGTTTTGGACTATAGTTATATGTTATATGCCTTTGAAGACAGTTTGGAAACTTCACTTGGTGCAGAATTTGGTGGCCAGGTTGCTCAAAAGGGCAAGGCAGTTTGAACATATCACACCAATCTTGGCCCGACTGCACTGGCTGCCAGTTAGTTTCCAGGTCCAATTCAAAGTGCTGGTTTTGACCTATAAAGCCTTAAACAGCTCAGGACTGCGATACTTCAAGGATCCCTTCTTCCCATATAAACTGACCTGAACTCTGTAATCATCATCTGAAGCTCTTCCTTGTGTACCTCATCCACAAGAGGTCCGGAGGGTGGCAACACAAGAATGGGCCTTTTCTGTGTTTGTGGAATGCTCTCTCCAGGGAGATTTATCTGGCACCTTCATTATACAGCCCAGACAATCTTACTCGGCTCCAAGTGATCACCAAAGAAGAAAGAAGATGACACGTTTAGGCCCCAGGAAAAAACATCCCTCTTCAACCAGGCCTTTGGCTGATTAATATTCTGCGGCCTTTTAAATGTGTTTGTGGGAGGCTGGGTTATTGTTTCATTTTTGCTTTAACTATTCATTTTGTGCTTATTGTTAAGTTGTGGGTGAACATATCAGACAACACTGCGATTCTTCAAACAGCTCTTGTTTATTCACAGGCCAGAACAGAACTGAACTGAACTGAAAGGTTCAGCCAGCCTGCTTATATAGAGCTCGCACTTGAACGCAACAGTAACCATTTTCTGTAACTATCCAATCACTGAACATCACTTTCAATCCCTTATTTGCATATGTGGACCTGAGTGAAAACTATCTGCAGTATCCCCCTGCTGGCCCAGGGTGAGAACTTCAGTACATAACACCTATATCCTGTATTTCTATCTTGTAAACCGCCCTGAGATGTTCAGATGAAGGGTGGTACATAAATTTAATAAATAATTTAGCTCCCATAAGTGCTTATCATCCCTTATGCTGGGCTGGGGTTGATGGTAGTTGCAGACCCAAACATTTGGAGGGAACCAGCCTCATGTGCTGAAACGAAGCTGAAAACTAGCAGCTAAAGTCCTGACCTTCTTGTCCGCCTCGGCCCTCTCTGTTTGGACCTGTTGATAGAAACATCTTATGGTCACTGGTCTTTTTGCTGAAAACGGCTTTAGTTATTCGACTGGCGCTAACCCTCTTCCCTGGGGCTCTTGTCAACCAGGCATGACATTAAGGCTCTTCTAGGTCTTTGTAGGATGTGCAAGGTTGATGGGGACCGGCGCATGTCACTCTAGGCCACTTCCTCATCACCATAACTCTAGGGTGAATAACAAGAAGCCGAGAATCTGCTAGCGCAGGCTCTGGCACGGCACCCTTTCACTCTTTTATTTGCCCCAGAGATTTATGCTGCCTATCTCCCTTCGCTTTGTCCACTGGCCGGGCCCTATAAGTCATGTCCCCTGCCTGACAGGTCACATGGGCTGTGCTGCTGCTCTGTCAGAGTGAGTGATGCCAAGGAGTGATTAAAAGAGTAGAGGGGTGAGAGGTCAGCAGCAGACGGCATGATGGGAGTGTGGAATGTAATTATCAGTCCTATGACATACTGCTGGGGGCCTTAACGGATCAACACACATTGGCTGGGGGTGGGGAAGGAGGTTCTAAGGAATGGATGGACAGAGGAAACAGCAGAAGGAAATGCCTGGGGTTTTTCCTCGCCTTAACCCACCCCAAGCAGGCATAGGGATCAAAAGGGATATTCCCAAACATTCCGTGCAAATCTACAGGGTTTGTAAGCCATTTAAACAGTTTTCTGGAAACAGGGCTGAGGAGTAATATCCTCAAGAGACCATTATGACATTAATGTTATGGACTACAACTCCCAGCATCCCTAGCGATTGGCCATGCTGGCTGACAGTGAAGGGAGGATGTAGTCCACAACATCTGGAAGGCTGTAAAAGGATCCCTCAAGAGCTATATGAGATGGCTCAAGACACCCCAGTTTGGCTTGTCCTGCAAGACCCATTGCTATAACTGGTTACAGTGGAGTCATAGGAGTACTGCCTTTTGTGTGGTAATTGCAGTTATCATGGTTGTCAGGTTATTTGAAGGTTTTGTTATCTGTTGGAGTTATCTTTTAAACATCTGCAGGTCAAATGAAAAAGGGGTTTTCTCCAAAATGAGCTTATTTATGTCATGAATGAGGTTTCAACAAGTTGCCAGAATTTGAGGCCCAGATTTAAGCACTCATGTGGTGTTTTTTATGCTTAATATTGAAGTGCTATAATTTGGACTATACTTCTCTGTAGACGGTAAAAGATTTATTATCTGCCTTTTATTTATTTATTTAAAAGCACTTAATAAACGGCTTAATACCTAAGCTCTGTGCAATATATAAATGATGCTGTTGTTTTAATATCCTGCTTCCCCCCCTAACAGGGACTCAAGACAGCTTACAGCTAAAATAGCTCTTACTGTTGAATACCTCTTACTGTCAGAAAGTTCTTTCTGGTGTTGTGTTGGAATCGCCTTTCTTGTAACTTGAATCCATTGGTACATGTCTTACCTTCCAGAGCAGGTGAAAACAAGCTTGCTCCATCTTCTATGTGACAGCCTTTAAGATATTTATAGATGGCAATCATATTTCCTCTCAGTCTCCTCTTTTATAGGCTAAACATACCTAGCTCCTTCAACTGTTCCTCATAAGTCTTGGTTTCCAGACCCTTTATCATCTTGGTTGCCCTTCTTGGCACCCATTCCAGCTTATCAATATCCTTCTTAAACTGTGGTGCTCAGAACTGGACACAGTATTCCAGGTGTGGTTTGACCAAGGCAGAATAGATCCTTGGACACTATACTTCTGCTGATGCAGCCCAGAATAGCATTAGCCCTTTTTGCTGCTGCATCACACTGTTGCCTCATGTTAAGCTTTTGTTTTACTAAGACCCCTAGATCCTTTTCACATATACTACTGGCAAGCCAAGTGCCCCCCATGTTATACTGGTGCCACTCATTCTTCCTGCCTAAGTGTTAGTTTTGTTCGTTTGGGCCCAGTTATCCAAGTCTGTTCAGGTCATCTTGCATCCAAAGGCAAACTTGAAATGCAGTAAGTGGGAAATGAACTCATTGCATTTTAAGCTGTTAATGTGAAGATAGCAGTGGATTTTGATAAAACTGTATTGGACAACCGTATAAAAGTGGAAATATATTGGACTTAGGCTGGATTAGATGGGCCTTTGGTGTGATGCTGTAGACCTCTTTGCATATTGATTGTCAAGTACTGTAGTCCTATATAAACAGATCAGAGATGGATCAATCCATTTCTGTTCTGTTTCCCTTGCATGTTCGTTCCCCTCTTAGTCCGTTCTGTCCCAATTCTGCATAAATGTGCTGGGTTTAAAAAACAAAAAGCAAAAACAACCCCCACCCCACTAAATGTTCTGCAAGGTGGTCCAATAATTGCCTCCCCCCCAACATTTTTTTCTTCCTCAAACAGTTTTTTTCTAGGTTCTTGGAGCATTCTAGGAAATACAGTTACTGCCATTTGCCTTAAAGATGATGCTGAAGATGCTCCTTAGTCTCTGGGAGAGATGGTATGCCTATGGGGATAGACATGTTTTCTTCTAAACAAGGCCTTTGGAAGGGGAGGGGTGTCATAATCTCCCATCACTCCCAGAGTATAAAGGGGATTTTCAGCCTCATATTCAAGGCACCTGAAGAGCAGTAGAAAACTTTAATCTACATAAAGGTGTTCTTTCTGGCTTTAGACAGTTTCCAAATCATTGCTATAGTGGAGAAGTGAATGGTTATGTTCAGCATTTGTTTATTCCCTAATCTAATCTTCACCCACCTGGTGTCCTCCAGCCAGGGCTGATGGGAACTGTAGTCCAAAACATCGGGATGGCACCAGGTTGAAGGCTGCTGCAGTGAATGATAAAATAGCGTTGATCACATTGGTTGAGTAATATCAGCATATCCATGGCTTCTCTTACATATAGATGATTAGTTCTGTGCAACTCTATAAATCATTTCTCAACTTAACAA
Organism: Podarcis gaigeae; assembly: GCF_964106915.1. Classification (NCBI taxonomy): domain Eukaryota; kingdom Metazoa; phylum Chordata; class Lepidosauria; order Squamata; family Lacertidae; genus Podarcis; species Podarcis gaigeae. The sequence continues at coordinate 30,632,229 of NC_139678.1, read as the reverse complement.
TAAAAGGGATTAATGTGCATATCACCCAAAGAGATTGCACATACCTATTGCAATACATCCTTACATAATCAGTGTTAGTTTTGGAAGTAGGGTTTCTTTGAAGAAGTTTGGCAGCAGCTATGTAAGACCTAGCAGTCTTATGTGGGGGAAGGTACCAAAGGTGCCAAACTGATTACATAGGGCTGCCTGGAAGCTGCAAGGTGTGCAGAATGTCATGGGCAGAATTTTAATTGGTAGAGTCAGGTGAAATCCTATTATACCAATTCTAAAAGAGCTGCATTGGTCACTCTCTCAAGCACAATTCAAGGAACTGGTGCTGGCCCTAAATTGTTTTTAGGGCTGCCATTACTGGGATTTCAAAGGCGGAATTGCAATTTGATGTCCAAAGCGATGCTTTGTCCTGGATATTAGGTAAGTCAATTGAAAATTATTCGTAAAAGCTCAACAACTTTTGGGCTGTCCTGGTTTTTGCTTTTTGAAATATGGCAACCCTAAGTTAGACTATTGGTCGATCTAGCTCAGTATTATTGACACTGACGGGCTTCAGGTAGGAGTCTTTCCTGGAGACCACAGGCATTGAACCTGGGACCTTTCACCATATTATTGTAATTTATAAAGCTGTGACTCATGCATTCCCTGCCCCCAATCCAACTGAGAGATCTGTAAGCTGAGTGATAAGATAAAAAGGAGTAGGGAAAATATAGAAAATAAAGAATTTACTAAAAAGCAGATTGAGTTTTTTTAAATTCAAAATCTGGGTTCAAAGCTGAATCTCTGATCTGTGAATTTAACTACACTAACTCATGGGCCATAAGGAGTAAAAAAATACTAGTGGAGACAGCTCAGTAACAAGTGAAATAATTCACAAAACTAGGCTGGCATACACTTGCAGAAATGAATTTTGGTATTCTTGAAATCCATTGCTAAAGCAAAACACAGTATCATGTGGCTGATTCATTATTATGATTATATGTGCATTTTAGACTTCTCTCATAAATACTTGAACCACAGCTAGGCTACAACATTATTTCAAATCACTCAAAGAAGTCCATATATACGTGTATATGTACGGTATGTGTGAAACTTGGTACAAGATGAATTTCTGATAAATTACTCCAGAACTGATAAATTGCTCCAGAAGAGAGTAGCAGAAAGGTAGAAAGTTGGATGATGGGGTAAGAAGAAGGAAAAGCAGCCCGGGAGATGAGTGAAATGTAGCCCTGGAAATGGAGATCGGGGTGTGGGGAAATGAGACATGGCAACGGAAGAAAGGGATTGGACAAAAACAGGCAGGGAGAATGAGAGCAATTGACAGGCGTGGAAGCTGCTGTGGGGAGGGGAAGGAAGAGTGTGAAAAGGGGGAGGTGTGAGAGCCCCAGTGAAGAGAAGACAGCGTGACTGTGCCTGATCTACACTGACGAGTACCAATGTTAACTGTCACCTCTCATCTCTAAACTAAATCACACCTGGAACTGGAGGCAGCGAGGAACTGATAGTCAGTCTCAGCAAGACGACAAGTCAATCAGAGCGGAGATGCGTGGAGAGACACCAGCTTTATAGGGCTCAGCGCCTTCATTCATCCTGGGATTTACACCTGTCAGCTTCCTGGAGGGGGGAGTGATGGCATTCACTTCAACACTGCTTAACATGGGACAGCAGTAACATGCCCTCCTGCTTGAAGCACACCTGTTTCTGTAGTTGCCCTCTTCCCTTCATGGTCACACTTTGCATCCCAAAGACCAGGGATGGCAAAACTGTGGGCCTCCAGATGTTGCTGGATGATAGCTGCCTTAATCCCTGACTATTGGGCATCCTAGCTGGGGCTGATGGGAGTTGGAATCTACCCACATCTGGTGGGACACAGCTTTGCCTCTTCTCCCTAAGAGTATTGACTATGCATTTCAGACAGGATTGGCCAACCCTTTCATTCAGTAGGCTGAGGCAGCCTGCCTCAGGTGGCAGATTGTGGGATATACAGTGGTACTGTACCTCTGGTTATGTAGTTAATTCGTTCCGGAGGCCCATTCTTAACCTGAAACTGTTCTTAACCTGAAGCACCACTTTAGCTAATGGGGCCTCCCACTGCTGCCACGCCACCGGAGCACAATTTCTGTTCTCATCCTGAAGCAAAGTTCTTAACCCGCCGAGGTATTATTTCTGGGTTAGCAGAGTTTGTAACCTGAAGCGTATGTAACCTGAAGTGTATGTAACCTGAGGTACCACTGTATTTATGCCAATTGTCAATTATTCAATCTGCAAATGGTATCTGCAACTCAACGTCACCTTGCAAAGAACTCCAATTCTATGTGCCAGGCAGCCACGACTTCTTCAGGAGATACCTTTCCATCTTCTGCCATTTTTTAAAAAAAATATCTACAACAGATACTTAGTATTGTGCGGTCAATTGTGCCTTCTCGGTAATTGAGCTGGGTATATATCTGTCTGTCATCTATCTATCTATCTATCTATCTATCTATCTATCTATCTATCATCTACTGTATCTATCTATCATCTACCTACCTTGCCCCTTTAGATTTCCCCTCTTTCAATCCCTCCTAGTGCCAGATTTCTATCAGCTTTGGGTTTCTTGAAACTGATACCTTCTCCTTGTTTCTCAATAGCCCTGCTTTAACTATGTAAGCATCATAGCAGCACCTATGTTCCCTGTTAGCTAATACATGATGGTTTTTGCCACCAGGAAGGATGCTATTTGGATGTTCTGTCTCATGCATCAAACTATTTTGGGCCTTCTCTGTTTTAAACAGTTGAAGGGAATATGAAAGATGAGCCATTCTGCACACATCCATTTTTCTGTCTCACCATACTATCTTGTCGAATAGGTTTCACAGGGTGTTTTTTTTAAAGTGCTACATTCCAAACCTTGTTTGACCAGAAACCAGTGGAGACTGGTCCATTAGAAAAAAATAGGGAACTGCCCTACCAACTTCATTCTTGATTCCTTCAAGCCCACAAGCCATATGACTTGCAACCAGTCCTGACTGTCTGCTCCCACCTCAGTCTCTATTTTGCTTTTGTAGAACTCAATAGGAAGGAGGACAGAACCTAAACTGGAGTTAGTTGATTGTCCCTGTCATTGGTTCTGACTCTGCCTACTGTTGGCCTCCCTACATTCTGCCCTGTGGGTCCTCCTGGTGGTTACCAGCCTCTACTGCCAGAAACCACAATAGGACAAAAACAAATGAATGAACACATGTATTGCAAACAATGACGGTTCTGCCAAACCAGCATAAACCTCCTGTAAGTGAATCATCTGTACACAACTTTGTGTACAATGGCACAATATACTGCACTGGAGAGGTTCTGAAGCTCTTCCCAGTTCCAGTCTATAAAGATGAGACCTGGACCATTCCAGGCTAGGGTTCAGATGGTGACACTGAAGGCAGTTAATTGAAATGACTGGTGATTCTAAGCAGCTTGAGTAAGTCCTCTGCTTTGCCATCATGTAACTACCCTGCTGCCTGGAGCTGTTGATATTTATTAGAAGAGAGAAATCAATGCCAGGCTGAAAAGCAAGCACTACCTCCCCAAATTCCCACAGTTACAAATCCTCTCCCTTTTTAAAAGCACCCCAGATCAGGACGCTCCCTGCTGGCTAAATCCTGGGTACCAAAGCTGGTGTTACAAGCTTTGAACAGCCTGATCTCTTAATCCAGCTGTGCTCATTCATTTGAAACTGAAAGCAGCTCCTTTTTATGTCGTCCGCTTCTCGGCATTAACTTCTCTTTGATGTAATTCTCGCTTCCGATGCTCTTTCCCTTCATGGGGAAGATTAGTGTGAAATTGGCCTGCTTCTCCAGAGACCGCAGTGTTAAGCCTCCAATACCGGATACTTATTGGAAATCTTTAACCAAAGTGGGCAGTTGGTAGGGGAGCTGAGGGGATGGCGTCTAGTGTTTTGGACTTCACGCTACTTGACGAACTGTGGCACAAGAAACTGGGAGTACTGATGCTGCAAAATCCTAGCTTTTAACCACACTTTGCAAATAAGATCCAAGAGCCCTGCAGAGTAACCCAGAAGACATACTGACTGACCCACAAACGAAAACAAGACACATATCCTCAACAACTTCCACTATAATATATTGCAAGCAGAAGTTCAATTTGCCATTGTGACCCCTAAACTATAGAATTCCCTCTTTATTAAGACTTGGCTCTGTACTAGACATTTTCTCTGGAATTGCCATCATTTGTTCATTTACTTTTCATGAAGTATCCAGATGACATTTTCCTCAGATGGTCGCATTTCAATGTTTTCTGTGTTGTCCTTATACACCTGTGGCATTCTTTTCACAATAAAATATAACTACAATGCCAGTTTTTCTGGTGTGAAATGGCAAAACACTAAGGAGGCTCTGTGACTTTAATTAAAGATTCCTGTTCACATGTACAACCCATTTTATTGCTTCCTGATTAGCGTAGCAGGGAGATTAGTAGCGAGTTGCTTCTTAATTAGTCAGTATTTGTTCCTTGAGTATACTGATTTCTCTCCATTATGTTTTTCTTTTCATTTTTTAAATGGCAAAATAGCACCATTTTATTAGAAAACTTAAAAGGGGAAAATAATTAAAGGAAACTCACAATCGTGCAAGAAAGAAGCTGATTAGTTAAAGGCCAATTCATGACTAATCATCAAGATATGCTGAGAAACGAGTAATAAAAAACATAAATCCTGCAAGAAGGAAACATTTAATTAACGTTGCAGGGAACTTAAACGATACTCATTTTTGAGTAATTATAGGAGGATATTGGGATTGAGGAAGGGCATTGCTGTATAACACAGTGCTGTATTAAAAGCTGTGTAAATTTATCATTTTAATTCCATTTCCATCTAATTCCAGAAAAGCGATGTTTCATCTTTTGGAGGGAAGTAAACAACAACAAAATACCTATTTAAGATACCCCTTTAAGTTGAAAATCCCCTGCCCTGATCTCTGAGCTGTGGGTTAAGAGGATTCTGTAGGGAAAGGGATGCACTTGGCAAATGCTCAGAGACACTATAATTTATCATTCCATCTGTTCCAGGCCAAGATCTGACATGGAAAACGGTCACTTTCCTGTCCTTTTCCATTGATGTCCCATGGAACCTCAGAGTTCCATGGTAGTACCTCAGAGTTCTTGGGTAGTTCTCAGACCAAATGGAGATTTGTTTCTGCATCATGTGCCTACAGACCATATTCTACGGTTTGGCTCAACTCATGCCCAGATAGACTCCTGCTGCTGCTACTCTGCCCCTTCTTAGGCCCACATCCCTTGCATATCTCCAGTGCCACAGCCTCAGGAACAGCCTGGAGCACCCTCCCTGGGCTCAGCCTTGTGTTTCCTCTTCCTTGGACACCACCCCTCCCTCTCCCAGGTTCGCAAATCACTCCTTCCCATGTCAGCCAGCAAATTGGTTTATCCTCCCCCCATCTCGGCTTTCATTACCTTGCCGAAATGAAGCGATATCTCCTCGGTGGAGGCTTCCCGTCGCCGCAGCCGGTACCCAAATCATGAGAGCTGGCATAATAAATGAAGACAAAGTGCCGGCGGTCTGGGCCATCTCTCCCACTGCACCACCAGCCGCTGCCAGCTTCATTATTCGCTTAAGTTGCCGGAGAAAATTACTTAACCCTGACCCGTGTATTAGGGGCCTGTATTAATGCCGCGACAGGCGCCTCTTACAGCAAAGAACAATTTATTAGAGCCGAAACAGGCTGCTTTTCTCTGTCATTTTTCCAATCTGAGCTTTGAACACACATCATTAAACTTGTCTGACTCTCTCCCCTTCTCCATCATTCCTTTTTTATTTTTTTTAAACAGAAAGTGCTCTAGAGAATGGAGATTGTTCTGAACCTGCTAACAAAGTGCCTCGGACTTTGCCCCCTCCCATCTCCCATGCTTCCTATCCCTCCCTGTATCTCCATCTCTGTCTAATTTGTGTCTACTCCATTCCACACTTTCTTTCCTTTGTATTTCATGTTTTGAAGATTCTCCCTCACAGTCTCAGTCTCTCTCTCTCTCTCTCTCTCTCTCTCTCTCTCTCTCTCTCTCTCTGTTTTCCCATTCTGCCTTGTTATGGAAGGTTTCACTGAGGCATTTGCAAAACCGAGTGGGTTCTTAGCGAAAGCCTAACCCTGGGAGCTTTACCATTGTATTTCACCCAAGCCTATGCATATTTACACAGAAGTAAATCCCACCGAGTTCACTCATAGGGGAGAAATGCAGAAGAGTAGGGAATATTAGGGTCTTCATAGGGCTGGGGGAGATATTTGATTCAGTTTGCATCTAAAAGCAAACTTATCTACCTAATTCACACTTTCGGAAAAACATGTGAACGAAAGCACAGTCGTCCTTTAAAATTCACACTTTTCTGAATTTTGCAATGCAATTTTCCAGTCAAGTAATGCATAAAAATGCATAAAATAGTGCAGAGTGCATAAATGTTCATATATACTGGTAAAAATAACATACACAAATGCTTTGCATACACAAATGCCCACCCTGTGGAGCATCCTCCCATCAGATGTCAAACAGATAAACGACTATTTGACTTTTAGAAGACATCTGAATGCAGCCCAGTTCAGGGAAGTTTTTAATGGTTGATGCTTTGTTGTGTTTTTAATATTTTGTTGGGAGCCACGTAGAGTGGCTGGGGTAACTCAGTCAGATGGGCAGCATATATAACAACAACAACAACAGAAATAAGTTTTGCAAATATGTCCTTATTGTGTACAATTGCACACCAAAAAGTGTATATTGGGAGAAATTCATATGAAAATGCAGGAGAATTTTCATAAGGGCTTCTTTTCGGATGTGGAAATGTCAAGACTAGAAAATGTGAAACTGAGAGAAACAAAAATTGACAGATTCACCTAACCCTGATCTTCAGCCATATCCTTGATCTCCGCATCAGGGCCAAACTAAATTTACATAGTAGCCTGGTGAGTATGTGGGCTCCCAGTGTCTGTGGACACTTCACTCTTCTCTGTTTGTTATGCTACACCGTCTCATTGAGCTAAGCCATAGCTCATGATTTAGCTGTGTTCAGATTTATTAGGAGCTGGATAGAAATAAACTGAACTAAAACTGGCCTGTTTGGCACCCCATGCTGAGCCAAAACATGGCATAGTGCAGGGGTGCCCAAACCTTTTTCAAAGAGGGCCAGATTTGATGAAGTGAACATGTGTGAGGGCTGACCAAGGTTGTTGAGTTTTTTTAAGGATTGAAGTTTACCCCCAAAATAGTTGAGCTTTTTTTAGGATTGACGTTGCTGGGCTTTTTGGGGGATTTTACACCAGGACATATATTGCCGTGGTGGTGGCTTACAGATAAACTAAGAACAACTAAAAAATATAGGGGGAATCAAGTAAAATAAAATAAACATGAATAGAATTAAAACTATCTACTGTATTTACTCAAGTCTAATACACCATCAAATCTAGTGCACACCTCAAATTTCAGAACCTTGAAATCAAAAAAAGTATTTGCTGGCAAATGTAAATGTGCCATTGAATCTAATGCACACAATAATTTTTGCAACGTAATTTGGCCAAAAAGGGTAAGCATTAGAATCGAGTAAATACAGTAGCTATGATCTATTAAAACATATAATCACAGCAAAATCAGTATGGTACCATCCATCTCATTACATGCAGTCAGTTCCAAAAAACATTCACCTACTGACAGAAGGACAACAAGGAGGGAGCCACTCTAACTTCTTTAGGGAGAGAGTTCCAAAGTCTGGGAGCAGCCACCAAGAAGGTCCTCTCCCAAACTCCTACCAAGCATGCCTGTGTGTCATAGACTGGCTGGATGGAAAAGTGGGGGGCACCAGCTGGGGAACCCCCAGGGGAAGAAGGTTCAGAGCCAGAGGACCGGTGGTGGGACAAGCATGAGTGGTCAGAGGGAGAAGAGAGAGCAGACTGGGAAGAGGAGGGGTCAGGAGCTGAAGAAGTAACAGGGTTTAGTGAGCAGGAAGAGGCTGTGGCAGAGAGCAGTCCAGGCTCAGTGGCAGAAGCAAAGGGTGTGGGTGTGTCAAGAGGCAAAGATGAAGCAGGCTGCTGAAGAAGCCAGGGAGTCTTCCCCACTTGCTGTGACCAGCTCCCCTCCTCCCTGGTCTCCCATAACACAGGGATGAATGAAGAGAGTAGAGCAAATAGAGACAAGACAAAGGAGCCTCAGATTACTGGGAAAGGAACCGGGGAAGAAGCCTTAGAGAGCAATGGGAAGATGGGGACCTTCAGTCCTCGCAACTGCCCCATTGAGGCAACACCTCCTAGGAAGAGTTGCTAAGATCACTAGGCCTGTGCTGTTTTGTTTTCTTTGAATGAAGAGTTAACTTCACTGACACCGGGTGTTTTATTGCTAACCAACTCCTGACTCCAGCTCCTGACACTAAGAGGGTGGCAGGACCAAGAGAAGGATCTCCCTTGAAGATCTCAGAACCTGGGCAGGGTTTGATATCCAAAGGGGCAGATGGGTGAGGGAAGCTGAATCTCCACTTCCTACACACATACTTGTATTCCCATAGGCCTTTTTTCCATTAGCCTTGGTCAGTGAGCCAAGCTGGGTTGGGGGGGAGTATAAGACAGAGGAGGGGAGAGTTGCTAGAGACCTAGGAAACAGTTCAGTTAGATAGGAAGAGTTATTCTCATACAGAGCAGAGCTAGGGTCAGGCTATCACATGAATCTTGGCAGCAAAAGCTGCCATTTTTGCTGCTGCAGCTAATGTGAATTTCTAGGATTATATGTCCACCCTTAAAAACGATGCTTCTTCCCTTGCTTGGTTCTCAAGTGATGCTTATTCATTCCTTTTTTTAATGAGCCACTCTCTCAATTTCCAAGCAATTTTCTTTATGTATCTATATGTTGGGCTGGTTTTAAATCGGATCTGTCTTCCCCCTTCTTCTCCCTACTATTCTTCTTTTAATTAGGACATGATCCATCCCCTCCTACACCTCTACCCCTTGACTGGGTTCATTTTGTGCTGAATACATTGCAACACTTCTAGTAATTACTGCGGACGTGAGGCCCCCCCTCACACAACACACAGATACTCAGTGGCCTGCTTCTCTATGGACCAGACTCAGCACACTCAGGCTAGTCTCATTAAAAACAAAACAAAAAATCCCTCCTCTTATAACTGGCACACCTCTTTCTCTCATTTTCTCTTTTTCCTATAATTTCTTCAGCCTCTTCCACAAGGCCATAGCAAAAAAGCTGGCACCCACCTTGAGTTATTCCTTAGTGTTATTCTTTAACTTACTATAAATAGCTTTATTCTTCCAGTTCATCAGTATCAGTCTCTTGGCTACCATTAGATACGATCCCTTTTAATGAATGGATCAACAATATAACATATATAATTTATGAATGGACTGCTTACAGACGTAGGCTTTGTTTGGATTAATATGACAATATTTGGAATGAGTTTATACAAAATGTAGTAGGCTATTGATATTTACATATGTATTAGGAAAATAATATCAAATTTGTTTAAGAATGTATGGGTTAGGTTTTTTTCGTATATTGTATTTGTATATTGTTTCTTTCTACACATTTTTCTTTGTATCACTTTTTTTCTTTATAACACAAACCTTTTCAATAAAATTTTAATACCAAAAAACTTACTATAAATAAAAAATCAATCAATAAAAAAGAAGTAAAAAATAGTAATGTATTTTACTTACAAAAACATAAGGAAAATGTGAAGCAACACTGTACTCATGTATCAATAAGAAGTAAATGTGATCCCACCTTTTAGAGATCTGGTCAGTGAGTGCTAAAACACAGATGACTGGCAAACTGTTATGCTATGTTAATATCTGATTTACTGTATTTAAGTATTTTAATATATATTAAATAATTATAATTTAACCATGTTAGACTAGCTGTAGTTGGGTTTTTCCAACTATAAGTTGGGTGTTTTGTTGCACTGATATGCAGCCAAATTCACAACCCGGCTTAGCTGAAGTACTAAGATACACAGGTACTTCAAGAAAGGTGCTTACTGCGGGATTGGTGCGGCTCATGAATGCAAGTGTTTCTGCATAAAAATGCCAGTTTATATTCTCCCCCAATCCATTACCAGAAAAAAAGATAAGTAAAAAAAAACTTTTAGGAAATGACCTGTTTGTGATATCTCAGTGACTCTTTTGCAAATTAACCAACCTTCCTAACTGGACTTCAGTCACTTTCAAAACCTGACAGAGGTGCATTTAATGCATTTTTGTCTTTCACAGATGCACACCAACAGTGAAAGAGAGGTTCACAAGTGCTTTAAGTATCATGAATCACAGATGGAGCCCAGGCAGACCCAACCACCTAACCATCTCAATGCGAAAGAACTGGATTCAGGCCCCACCTTGCTCTTCCTCTGATGGAACTGACCCTGCCAAAGCTGACTACTATAGCCACTAGCTGTGAGGCCAAAGCTAAAAATGTGCAGCCCTGGGAGCAGGGGGATGGAGACATGGCGTTTCATTCTTAGGAACCCCTAGAAGAAATTGGATCACAAGCAAATAAGCATATAGATAAGGGTGATCCAGTAGACATTGTGTGCTTGGACTTTCAAAAAGCTTTTTTTTTTTTTTTAATACATTTTTTATTGCTTTTTTAAAAATACAGAAATACAGAAAAAAGAATAAAGAGTGGTTATATGAAAGAGAGATATAAATAACAAATTTCCATATTCTTTTTCCATCTAACCTATAGGACTTCCTCACATCCTCCGAACCCTGCATTCTCTGTCTTATAATGCATCAGCAATTTGTTAACTTATTTCAAAACTTATTGTAACTTCCATTTTATCATGTTCCCTATTTTCAATTTTACTGTCACTCAATTCTTATATGTTTTATATTAAACACAATAAAGTTGTTTCATTATTTTACCTCTGAATTCTTGTGTCTTAATTTTCATTCCAATAACTTACATTTGCTGAAGCTAGAATTTCCTGAAAGGTGCATTTTTTTTTTTTTAACATTCATACAACTTATAGTGTTTTTTCAAATAGTCCTTAAACTTTTCCCAATCCTCCTCAGTTGTTTCTTCTCCCGCGTCTCGGATTCTGCCAGTCATTTCAGCCAGTTCCATATAGTCCATCAACTGCGATTGCCATTCCTCCAGCGTGGGTAAATCTTGTATCTTCCAATATTTTGCAATCAGGATCCTTGCTGCTGTGGTAGCATACATAAAAAAGGTTCTGTCCTTCTTAAGCACTCTCTGGTCCACCATGCCCAGAAGGAAGGCCTCTGGTTTTTTAGGTAAGGTAAATCTCAATACCTTTTTTAGTTCATTATGGATCATTTCCCAGAAGGCCTTCACTTTCGGGCAGGTCCACCAGAGATGGAAGAATGTCCCTTCCGCCTCTCCACATTTCCAACATTTGTTGTCAGACAGATGATATATCTTGGCTAACTTGACTGGGGTCATGTACCACCGGTATACCATTTTCATAATATTTTCCTTCAAGGCAGTACATGCCGTGAATTTCAAACCGGTGTTCCATAACCTTTCCCAGTCTGCAAACATAATGTTATGCCCCACATCCTGAGCCCATTTTATCATAGCGGATTTGACTGTCTCATCCTGTGTATTCCACTTAAGCAGCAAGTTATACATTCTCGAAAGTAGTTTACTTTTTGGCTCTAACAATTCAGTCTCTAGTTTCGATTTTTCCACCTGGAATCCAACTTTTTTATCTATTTTAAATACCTCTTGAATTTGCGCATAGTGCAACCAATCTCGTACCTTAGTTTTCAATTTCTCCAAACTTAGCAACCTCCAATTGTCTCCAGTTTTTTCAATTATTTCCCAGTATTTAGGCCAATGGGCCTCCATGTTGGGTCTCTTACGAGCCTTGGCCTCCACCGGTGAGAGCCACCTCGGAGTTTTACTCTCCAATAAGTCTTTGTATTTTATCCAGACCCTCCAAATTGCTCTTCTGACAATATGGTTTTTAAACAATTTGTGCACTTTAACCTTGTCATACCACAAATATGCATGCCACCCAAACGCATTGTCAAACCCTTCCAGATCCAGGACATCAGTGTTCTCCAATAAAATCCAATCTTTCAACCAGCAGAAGGCTGCAGATTCATAATATAGCCTCAAGTCTGGCAGGGCAAATCCCCCTCTTTCTTTCGCATCAGTTAATATTTTAAACTTTATTCGGGGCTTTTTGCCCTGCCAAACAAACTTAGAAATATCCTTCTGCCACTTTCCAAAACATTCCACCTTGTCCACGATCTGTAGGGCCTGAAACAAAAATAACATTTTCGGCAATACATTCATCTTTACAGCAGCTATTCGGCCTAACAAGGAAAGTTTCAGTCTTAACCATATATCCAAGTCTCTTTTGATTTCTGACCAGCATTTCTCATAATTATCTTTAAACAAATTCAAATTTTTGGAGGTCAAGTACACCCCTAGGTATTTTACTTTTTTAACCACATTCAGCTCCGTTTCTTTAGAGAACTCATCTGTTTCTGTAACTGTCAAATTTTTTGCTAAAACCTTGGTTTTTTGCTTATTTAACTTAAACCCCGCCACCCGACCAAAATCAGAAATTAATTCTAACACTCTTTTAGTGCTGGAGACTGGTTCCTGAAGTGTTAATACCAAGTCATCTGCAAATGCTTTCAATTTATATTGTTTCACTCCGACCTCAATTCCCCGAACCAACCGGTCCTTTCTAATCATATTTAGCAACACCTCCAGGACTGAAATAAACAATAGGGGGGATAGGGGGCACCCCTGGCGTGTCCCTTTTTCAATTTTAAACTCCTCTGTCACCACATTGTTTACTATCAATTTAGCTTTTTGTTCTGTGTAGATTGCTTCTATACCATTTTCGAACCCCCGCCCCACTCCCATCCCTTCCAAATTTTTCTTCATAAACATCCAAGAAATATTATCAAAGGCCTTCTCTGCATCAACAAAGATCAAAACCGCTCTGGTATTCAGATTTGTTTGTAGAAGTTCCAAAATGTCAATAATGTTTCTTGTGTTGTCAAACAAATGCCTACCAGGGAGAAAGCCAGCCTGGTCCTTGTGAATCACTTCATTTAGTACTTTTTTAAGTCTATTTGCCAAAATATCTGCAAAAAGTTTGTAATCCACATTTAGGAGTGAGATGGGGCGGTAGTTCTTAAGTTGGGTCTTTTCAGTCTCTGATTTAGGTACCAATGTGATGAAAGCTTCTTTCCACGTTTCCGGTGCCCTCCCTCCCTCCATTATCTGGTTGCAAACCTCCATCAAAGGTTGTATCAAATAGTCCTTTAAAACTTTATAATATTTGGAGGTTAAGCCGTCCGGGCCTGGGGACTTGCCAAGTTGAAGATTTTGAATGGCACTTTCAATTTCTTGCTGTGTAATATTACAGTTCAGGTTTGTTCTCATTTCCAGGGGTATTTTTTGTAATCCATTAGTTTTTAAAAATTGATCCACCTCTGAGGCTTTTTGCGGCCCTTGTGTATAAAGTTCTTTGAAGTACCTCTGGAAGCACTTTCTGATTTCCTCGGGTTTCTGAACCATTCTCCCTTCAATCTCTAGATTTGTAACCGTATTAAGCTTTTGTCTCTTTTTCAACTGCCAAGCTAGCAGTTTCCCACACTTATTCGCCGATTCGAAGGATCTTTGTTTCATTTGTTTAATTTTCCATTCCACCTCTTGGTTTATCAGTTTTGAGTATTGCGCCTGGAAGAATTTCACTTCTCTTAACACATCCTTCGACTTAGGCCTAGATCTTAATTTTTTCTCACCTTCTCTTATTCTCTCCAATATCTTCTCCTTCTTTTCATTCCAGAGCCTTTTCTTAATCGTGTTTTGTTGTATTAGAAACCCTCTCATGACTGCCTTACTTGCGTCCCAGATTGTTCTTTTTTCCACAGTAGTATTCAAATTTATCTCAAAATAGTCCTTTAGAGTTTTTTGGGCCTTCTTAACAATCTCCTGATCTCTTAGAATAGTGTCATTCATTTTCCATCTAAAGGATCCGGTTGTATTTAGTCTCAATTCCACTTTCAAGGCATTATGGTCGGAGCAGGTTTTTGGGCAGATTTCCACTTTTCTAGTCTTAGGTGCCAGTCCTCTAGTTGTCCAGATTTGGTCGATTCGTGTCCATGTCAGATGAGCTTCAGAAAAGAAAGTCCCTTCTTTCCCTAGGGGGTTCTTAACCCTCCAAATGTCTACTAAGTCCATATTGTCTGTCATTTCAAAAAAAGTTTTGGGTAGTCTGCCGTCTTTCGATATGTTGGCACTTTGTGACTTATCCATATTTACAGACACAACCCCATTCATATCACCCAGCATAATGATGTTACTATAGTCCAAATAATCCAGCATAGTCTCATGCAGCTTCCTGAAGAATTCCGACTTTCCCTCATTTGGAGCATATATTCCTAATATCAAAATTTTTTCTCCTTGCGTCTGTATTTCAATCGCCAAAATTCGGCCATATTCATCTTTAAATAAAAATTTCGGTGACAGGCTCTCCTTTGCGTAAATCACCACTCCTCTCTTCTTAACTTTGTCTGAAGAAATAAATTCTTGGCCTAGTCTTTTGTTAATTAACACTTTTCTATGGAGCCTTGTCACATGTGTTTCCTGTAGGCAGATAACGTCCAATTGTTCCTTTTTCAAAATGTGAAAGACTTTCCTTCTTTTTTCCGGGGAGTTTCCGCCATTTATGTTCCAACTAAGAAGCTGTAGAGACATCCTGAATCAATTGACGGGTTCTACAATGGGGTATCTAAGCTTCCTCCCGATCCCGGGGGAGGTAATGCTGGTCCTGGTCCTGGTGGTATAACTCTTGGAGATGGTCCCGACTTTCAAAAAGCTTTTGATAGGGTCCCTCATCTGGTTAAGGAACAGAAAGCAAAGAATGGGAATAAATAGTACTCACAGTGGAGGGATGTAAAAAATGGAGTTCCCAAGGAGCAGAAACGGGACATGTGCTTTTAAACGTCTCCATAAATGATCTAGAGTTAGGAGTGAGCATTGGGATAGTAAAGTTTGCTGATGATCAAATTGTTCCAGGTGGTTAAAACAAAAAGGAATTGCAAGGGGCTCCAAAATATATCTCTCAGTGCTGGGTGAATGGGCAGTAAAATGGCAGATGCAATTCAATGCAAGCAAGTGATACACATGGGGGGGGGGAATTCCTAATTTCGTAAGTTAATGGGGTCTGAACTGGTGACTGACTAGGAACGAGTGGATAGCTTAGTGAAGATGTTAATCCAGGGTATGGCAGCTGTGAAAAAGGTGAATTCAGTGCTGAGGGATATTAGGAAAGAAACTGAAAATAAAGTTATTGTAGACCCAGAAGAGGTTCAGAAAAGGGCAACAAAAATAATCAATGAGTTGGCACAAATGCCCCATGAAGAAAGGTTACAACATTTGGAGCTTTTTAATCTGGAAGAAATGAGAGTAAGGGGGATAGGCTAGAGCTCTATAAGATTATGTGTGGTTTAAAGAACGTGAATAGAGAGAAGCTTCTCTCTGTCATAACACTAGAACCTGAGACCATACAATGATGCTAAATGAAAGAAGATTAAGGACAAAAGAAAGTACTTCTTCACACAGCTTATAGTCATACTGTGGAATTTGCTCCCACAAGGTGATGTGGTGGCCACCAACTTAGATGGCTTCAAAAGAGGATTAGACAAATTCATGGAGGGTAAGGCTACCAGTGGCTACTAGCCACAATGACTATGCTCCACCTCCTGGGCAGGGGCTGCTCTCACACTCATGTTCCATTTCTGAGCTTCCTCTAGGAAAGCTCATCACTATGTTCTTCAGCACTATGGATGCCAGACTAGATAGACCTTTGGTCTGATCCAAAACTCTTCCCAAGTTCTCGTGTAAAACTTATGCTTTGAACGCAGAAGGTCTCCGCTTCAATCCCAGGCATCTCCAGGCAAGGTTGGCAAAGACTCTTGCCTGAAACTCTGGAGAGCTTCTGCCTGTCTATGTAGACAATACTGAGCTAGATTGTTGGACTTGTTATTAGGCAGCTTCCTATGTTCTGTTGCTGAATCCTCGGCCAGAAACTGCAAAAGGGGTCACCTGGTACTAGGGGCAGAGGAAGAGAGTATCTAGCATGAGATGGAATGGCTGTTGCTGGAAGCCCCTCCCAAATTCCTCACTCTTTTGCTGCTCAGACTGCTAGCTCTTCCAAGTTCTCTAATCACCTTCCTGCTGTAATGAGTCTCTCATCTCGCTGATGGAAATCAGGGTATTTGGTTATGAAAGGGACACTGTTAATAACACGATCTCCCTCCCTCTCCAGCCCCCTCCCAGCTTTCCACACAATTCTCTCAATTAACGATAGGCAGAAATTAATTTTTCCCCGGGACTGAAACAATTGCCTAGTGGAGGATTGTCAGCTCAGATCCAGATAGGAACCTTTCCCAGCAGAGCCCAGAGAAAAGAGGAGAGACCAAGGCGATAAGCAAGGCCCTATCAGCAACCACAGGACGCCGTAATACAAATGTTATCCTTAGAAATGTATTTAAAGAGGATATGTTTATAATTCGGAAGAGATTGTCAAACCGCTCTCTTTCCCCTCCCACGGCAGCTCCATCCTAACGCTTGCTCAGCTACTGCCTCCTCTTTGCCATCAAGCTCTCTATTGCCTGCATGGGGCTTGGCAGCGATCATGGCCAATGAACATGCCCCCTTCCTTTTTGACTTACTGCCCACTGGATAGAGGAACATCACAGGGGCAGCACTTGAAATGGGCGATAAACCTTACTGCCTCACTGCTTCCTGATCCTAAAAGGCAGGGGAAGGAGGTGGCAGGGTGTATTTGAGAAGCTGAGAGTAGCTTCCACACAGGGCTTCCAATGGAAGCAGTGTCATAAATGACAAGAGATGTTCCTCTAGTGAATGGTGGCGTAGCAAGCATATACATGGAAGAATGCAATCTGAAGCCATTTGACAAGAGCAATCTTGGTTCTTCCCAAGTTTGGAACCAGGACCCAAGAGATCAAATAAGATGCACTGTGCTTCAGGGAACAAGCACTCCAGAAGAGAGTTCTGCATCATCTGTGGTTCTCTTAGAAGGCTTTTTAGTGACTGAGGGATGAACTGTGAAGAACAACTACTTATCACTGTTTGTTCAGCAGGACACTGTATCTATCAAACCTGGGAGTCAACTAGAATTGCCAGCTGAACTGAGGGTCATTCTTATAGGTTCTCCATAAGTGTATCCTTCTCCTCAAGTGTTGCTTTCTCCCTCAGGTGAGAACCTGGCATGGGCCATCAAATCTATAACTTAGCTAGCAGTTAAGCTGAAGCGTTTCTGACAATCCCGTATCCAAAGACTTCGGAAACTTCTTCAAGGCGGTGAGGAAGAAGCCAGAGGTGCAATGGTTGCTTTGTCCAGTCTTCAGTCCTTCTTTCTCTCTCTCTTTCAGCTCTGTCCTTCTCAATACCCAGGAAAGATTAACTCCTCTCCGTGCGCCAGAGAAAGTTATTATCATTAATGAAGAATTAAAAGGGAGCGATTAATAAAAGGGCCTTATCTGGTAACGAGGAGGAGTCTGGACAATGGGAGGAAGATGGAGAAAATGAAAAACAATAAATATGAAGTGTAAAAGGAGGCGAGTGCTGCTCCCGCTCGTTAGATCACAGCTGCATCTCCTGAGGGGGGAAAGCTCCAAATTGCTAATTACTGCCTCTGAAAAGACCTCTCTCTGATATGTTTGCCGCTGAAAGGCTCCCATTAATGAAGCAGCAATGATGCCGTTTCCCTTTGACTTGCCTTCAATTCCCTCTCTGAGCTTCCTCCCAAGCCGGGAACAATGAGGCCCTAGGAGCTGGCAGCTCCCACAGGCCTCGCAGAGACTAGGCCGGGGGCAGCCGAGTGAGGGGAGCTGAGCCGGCTGTGAAATATGGAGGGGGGAGATAAGGCAAAGACAGAGGAAAGAGGCTCACTCCCAGGAGCCCAGGGAAAATTTGCAGTTATTATGAAGGAGATGAGACAGATTAAAAGCCCTTGTGTTCTGCACTGCCCTTTTATTTAGTGGCTTCATCTCGGAGATGAAAGAAGTTGGAAATGACTTTCTCTGCATTTTGCTGCAAGAAGCTTCATGGCACATTTTTTAAAAACTTTATTCCTCCCTTTGTCTCTTGTTCCTTCTATCTTTCTCTTTAACCCCTGAAAGGTTAGCTGAGAAGCACCAGGGGTTGCAGAACATTCACTTAGCCAGAGCAAATCAGCTCATTTTCCCTACCCGAGCTGCTAATAAAAAGTTAGGCCTTCACAGGAAAGCTTAGCTGAGAGAAAGGCTAGCGATGGCCAATGAGGCCTGTCCCAATATACTCACGTCGCTCGGGAGGGCTGAATGGTAAGAAAGATGCAAGCAGATGGCACCTGTCTTAAAATAAGTATATAAAACATATAATATTTACTAGGAAAAAAACCTATTGCAAATATACTGTTTTGTACACTTGTAATATAGTATTGGGAAATTATATGGATGCAAAGGACTGGGAATGTAGTGAAAGAACAAATGTAATAATTAAGCGTGCCATTTTCAAAGAGATTGGGTAAATGTATATGGAATATATCAGAAGCAGGAAATCAGCTAGGGAGTCAATAAGGCTAACTGACAAAAGTGTAAACAAAAAAAAATCCTTCCAGTAGCACCTTAAAGACCAACTAAGTCAGTTCTTGGTATGAGCTTTCGTGTGCATGCACACTTCTTCAGATACACTGAAACAGAAGTTTCCAGACCCTTCTATATAGTGAGAAGGTGGGGAGAGGTATTACTCAGAAGGGTGGTGGGAATGGATGATTGGCAGATAGCTGTGATGAGCCTGTTGACGACTCTTAACGACTGCAATAGGTCTTACAGGAAAAAGCAAAGGTGAAAAGGTGAAAAATGGCTTTGTCATGTATAATGAGATAAGAATCCAAGGTCTTTGTTCAGACCAGGTTTCTCCATGGTTTTAAGTTTGGTGATAAGTTGTAATTCAGCAGCTTCTCTTTCCAGTCTATTTCTGAAATTCCTTTGTAGTAAAACAGCTACTTTGAGATCTTGTATAGAATGTCCTGGGAGATTGAAGTGTTCTCCTACTGGTTTCTCTGTCTTGTGATTCCTGATGTCCGATTTATGTCCGTTTATTCTTTGGCGTAAGGTCTGGCCTGTTTGTCCAATATAGAGAGCTGAAGGACACTGTTGGCATTTGATGGCATACACAATGTTAGACGATGAGCAATTAAATAGTCCCGAGATGGTATGTGTGATGTTGTTGGGGCCAGTAATGGTGTTGTCCGGGTGTATGTGGCAGCAAAGTTGGCATCTGGGTTTATTGCAGGCTCTGGTGCCAGTGTCCGTGTTAGGTCTGGTTGTAGTATTATTGTGGGTTAGGAGTTGTTTAAGACTGGGTGGCTGTCTGTAGGCAATGAAAGGTCTTCCTCCCAGAGCTTGAGAAAGAGAACTGTCATTGTCCAGGAGAGGTTGTAGATCTCTGATGATGCGTTGTACTGTTTTAACTTGGGAGCTGTATGTGATGACTAGAGGTGTTCTGTTATTTTCTTTTTTGGGTCTGTCTTGCAGCAAGTTCTCTCTGGGTATCAGTCTGGCTCTGTTGATCTGTTGTCTAACTTCATCTGTTGGGTATTTTAGTTCTAAAAAGGTTTGCTGTAGATCTCTTAGGTGAGAGTCTCTGTCTGTAGAATTGGAACAGATGCGGCTGTAACGTAGTGCCTGGCTATATACAATGGACTGTTTGGTATGTTTGGGATGGTAGCTAGAGGCATGTAGATATGTTTGTCGGTCAGTTGGTTTACGGTATAAGGTGGTGTCTATGTGCCCATCCTGTATTTTTATAGTAGTGTCCAAAAAATGTATTTCTTGCATAGATTGATTCATTGTTAGGTTGATTGTGGGGTGAAAATCATTGAATTTCTGGTGGAAGGTGTTCAGGGTCTGTTGACCATGTGTCCAGATGATAAAAATATTGTCAATGTATCGCAGGTACAAGAGAGGTTTGAGTGGGTAGGAGTTTAGGAAACGTTGTTCTAAATCTGCCATGAAGATGTTGGCATACTGTGGGGCCATGCGGGTGCCCATTGCTGTGCCGCTGATCTGAATGAACAGGTCATCACCGAATTTGAAGTTGTTGTGGGTAAGGACAAATTGGCAGAGTTTGGTGGCAAAGTCCGCTGTGGTTTTATCTGAAATGGTGTTCCTTATAGCTTGTAAACCATCATTGTGTGGGATGTTGGTATACAGAGATTCCACATCCATAGTAGCTAGTATAGTATTGTTGGGAAGCTTATTTAAAGATTGTATTTTCCTCAGAAAATCTGTGGTGTCACGTACATAGCTGGGAGCACTGATGGCATATGGTTTCAGAACAGAGTCCATATAACCGGAGACACCCACTGTAATAGTGCCAATACCTGAAATGATGGGGCGTCCTGGATTTCCTGGTTTGTGTATTTTAAGTAGAAGATAGAAAGTTCCTGGTCGAGGTTCTGTTGGTGTGTTAGTGAGGATCTGTTCTTGGATGTGTGGGGGTAGCTCCTTAACAATCTTGTTCAGTTTTTTTTGTATTCTTGTGTGGGGTCTGAGTCCAATTTTATGTAAAAGGCGGTATTGGAAAGTTGTCTGTGAGCCTCCTGAATGTAGTCAGTTTTGTTCATGATGACGACAGCTCCACCTTTGTCCGCTTCTTTAATTATAATGTCTGGGTTGTTTCTGAGATTATCTATGGCTCTCCTTTCAGCATGGTTTAGATTTTGTTGTAAGCGATGGTGTTTTCTGGTCACATCTGTTTGGATTCTGTGGCGGAAGCAGTCAATGTACAAGTCCAGTGTGGTATTGCGTCCATCAGGAGGGGTCCATGTGGAGTCCCTTTTTGTGTAACACTTTTTCGGTGGTAGTTGGTGGTCAGTGTTCTGTTGGGAGGGTGGTTGTTGTTCTCCAGTGGGTTGAGAGGTGTTGTGTTGTGAAGTTGTTGCTTGTTCTGCTTTGTCTTGTTGTTGTGTGTGTTGAAAATACTCCTTCAGGCGTAAACGGCGGAAAAATGCTTCCAAGTCCCCGCAGAACTGGATCATGTGTAGGGATTTGGCAGGGCAGAATGACAGTCCACGTGAAAGGACTGATTCCTCAGCTGGGCTGAGTGCTTGCTGTGAGAAAGTGTAGAAGTGTTATTGAGGGAACATAGGAAAATCAGAAGCTAAATGAAGTCTTTGCACTTCCATTTAGGAGGAAGTGCAAAGGGATGGCCACATCTGAGGTTCTTCTTTTCTTTCTGACAGTGTCTCTAAAGAACCTAATACAGTGGTACCTTAGGTTAAGAACTTAAGTCGTTCTGGATGTCCATTCTTAACCTGAAGCACCACTTTAGCTAATGGGGCCTCCTGCTGCTGTTGCGCTGCCAGAGCACAATTTCTGTTCTAATCCTGAAGTAAAGTTCTTAACCCGAGGTAATATTTCTGGATTAGCGGAGTCTCTAACCTGAAGTGTCTGTAACCTGAAGCATATGTAACCCGAGGTACCACTGTACTGCAATGATGATAAAGGATGCACTTCTGGAGTTAAAAAAAAAGCCAATTCAAAAAGTGAGAAGTCGCCAGATGTTGACACATTTTCGGAAACAGTAATTATTAATCTCTGGGGAAGGGCATCCAAGTCAATATAACAGAATTTACCTGTCCTAAAGGTCAGTAGTCACCCAGGGAACCACAATAAATTCATCCAAGTCAAATTAAATGGCTAGCTTGCTTTACAGCCCGAAATACATAATGGGTTTGATTTGGTAGTACTAGGCCTAGGAACCTGCTTCTGAAATATGTCTTTGGTACTAGAACCTGAAGTCATTTTTAGAAGTGAAGAACTCTTAGCCTTTCTCACAACACAGTCCAGGACAGTCTTTACCTGTTTTAAAAGCTGGTACCCAGGAGAAGTATAAACTGGGAAATACTTCGGTATATCTTAATGCTGCTATCTGGGATAGATTTCTGTGTCACCAAGGAAACCTGTGTAACCCATGTCTCATATGCATTATCTAGAGTTAATTTTATCTGCATATGCAAGCAGGCTGGACAAGTGAAGCTCTGAACATGTTAGAGCAGGGGTTGTCATCCTGGTCTCTACTGCCCATTAGCGGGCGTTTCAGGATTCTAGGTGGGCGGTAGGGGGTTCTACGGCATAAGCTGAATTCTCCTTCCATTGAGACCTGGTGGACGGTAAGGAAATGTTTACCATCAAAAAAGATGCATTACTGGGTGGTAGGTATAAAAAGGTTGACTACCCCTGTGTTAGCGTTTCTGTTCTTCAAAACTGAGACCTCTCAGCCAGATTTCCTCTCTTCCACACATTATCTATTATTATTTGGAGAGCCAGTGTGGTGTAGTGGTTAAGAGCGGTAGTCTCGTTATCTGGGGAACTGGGCTCCTCCACATGCAGCTGCTGGGTGACCTTGGGCCAGCCACACTTCTTGGAAGTCTCTCAGCCCCACTCACTTCACAGTGTGTTTGTTGTGGGGGAGGAAGGGAAAGGAGAATGTTAGCCGCTTTGAGACTCCTTAAAGGGAGTGAAAGGCGGGATATCAAATCCAAACTCTTCTTCTTCTTCTGTCTGAATCTGTGGATATAACTTCTTCACTTACCCATGATTTAAGCTGTGTAATCTTAATATGACAGACTGGGGGAGAGCATATGGGGCCACAATGACCACTGAAGTTATGATTTCTATGCACAGGTCAAGATAGGAAGGAAAAGAGAGTCCAAACAAAGGATCTGCCAAAGCACAAATCTTAAGTGAATCAATACAAGAATGTCAGAACTTCAATATGGAGAAATGTTACTTTCAGTTATATAAAGGCTAGAGGTCAGAGAACTACTCACTGGTATTTTCATAAATAAGAACTTCATAAACTGTGGCAAGACACTGTATACACTAGTAAATCAGGCAGGTGAACTGAAGGTTAGAGGCATAGATGTACTGTAGGTCACTTGACTTGATTTCTGCACACAATATGGTTCCCCAACATGATGTTGCTAAATGGGTCCATGTGGAAATATGCAGCGTGGGGGTGAAATTCAGTAGATTGGTTTTAGCTATAGCAACATCAGCAGTGGCCTGGAGCATTGCAGATATGCCCTGCAAATAAGGGCAGAACCAATAGGCACATAAGGGGTAGTTCCTGTAGTCCAGAAGGGTCAATAAGGTATTGCATAGGTTAGAGGTGCCATAGCTGGGTATGTGGTGGCAAGCACAGGTTATTGCCATTAGTACAAGAATGTTAGTAGCTACCCTTGTGCAACTGCAAGGGTTCAGGTCCCAGAATCAAAGTCCTGATATTATTACTCCTGGACCAAAGAGCAGGTAGGATTGGGGGATTGAGTATTTAGTTTGTTCCTCACAAACTACTACTACTACTACTAATAATTTTTTTGTACCCCGTCCATCCGGCTGGGTTTCCCCAGCCACTCTGGGCAGCTCCCAACATATTAAAAACAGAATAAAACAGAATAAAACATCAAACATTAAAAACTTCCCTAAACAGGGCTGCCTTCAAGTGTCTTCTAAAAGTTAGTTAGCTCTCTGGAAAGTGTGCTGCCTTCATTGAATTGTCAGGAAGCAAATGCCATATTTAGCCATTCTTATTACAATGTGGTCGGAGGATTTCTATGGTTCTATGGAGGGATCGGGCATGAGATTAGTCACTTATATGGAAATGAGAAACAGCTTTGACATGCACCCTGGATAATAGGGTCATTCTCACCTTCTAAGACAATTCCATAAAAAAAGTCTATAGTTTTTATGTGGTCTTAAAAGATATATTTTTTGTCTAAAGTCGTTGTCCACATCCATTTTGTATCCTCGATATTTGCAGATGTTTACAGTTCCTGTGTTTTAACATTGTATTCCTGTAGTATGGGGATTAACAGCAGGACAACGAAAGAGGATTTTGTGAGCCCTTATGGTTGCCACCACTGTATGGCTTGAGTACCTCATTGTCCTTGCTACATTTGAACATATTTTATACAAATTCCAACTTTGTGCGGATACCTATCTGGACATTTTGGAAGGCTTATATCATTTTTATATAAATTGTTAATAGTTACTGTATTGCTAATGGGAGCTGATTGGTTTTTCCCCTGTCACATTTTTTTCCTTTGTTAAATTTGTTACAAAAAACCATTAAAAATAAATAAAAGTGTATCCAGTTCACCAATTCCATGTGAATACCACCAAATAAAGTGATGAACTGCCTCACAACTCGGGGCATTCTAATGCAGCCACCCCCCGTCTACCACCTTTTTGATATTTCAGGCTACAACTCCAGTCCAAATGTGTAATGGTCAGGGATGATGGGAGTTGCAGTCCAAAATCCTTGAGCAGCCTGTTGCATTTCCATGCAAGCAATAAGGAATGTCTTTCCCTTCCTCTTTGGCAAGCGGGCTGTCCCCACCCCATTCTAGTGCACTCACTTGCCTGCATGGAATTCCTTATTGCCAATGGTTAGTAAAGGGTAAAGGGACCCCTGACCCGTGACCGACTCTGGGGTTGTGGCGTTCATCTTGCTTTATTGGCCTAGGGAGCCGGCGTACAGCTTCCGGGTCATGTGGCCAGCATGACTAAGCCACTTCTGGCAAAGCAGAGCAGCGCATGGAAATGCTGTTTACCTTCCCGCCGGAGCGGTACCTATTTATCTACTTGCACTTTGACGTGCTTTCGAACTGCTAGGTGGACAGGAGCAGGGACCAAGCAACGGGAGCTCACCCCGTCGTGGGGATTCGAACCGCCGACTGATCGGCAAGTCCTAGGCTCTGTGGTTTAACCCACAGCAGGTGACTCATTAAACACAAGGCTGACTTCCCACCACCTTTTCGTACAGTCATGCTGGCTAAGAGTGCAGTTCTACAGTGTAGGAGTAAGTGTGGTATCCCCCACCTGTTCCAAGACGTGGTTGTTTTCACTGCCCCCATGTTCTTATACTCTGCTCTACATTGATTCCAATCTTCTCACAATTGTGTAGACTAAACTCACCATTCTAAACTTCAAGTTTGTGCTGAATGCGTGGGGTAACTTCTTTATTAATGCCTTTTCTCTACTGAGTCCAAGGTGATGTAACCCCCCCCCCCCATTATTCTCAAAACAGCTCTGTGGTGTATGTTAGACTGAGAGTAATTTGCCCAAGGTCACTCAAGGAGCTCCATAACTGAATGGGGATTCGTTAAATATATAAAGCCCCGAATAAAGAACAGTACCAACTTATTCTACATAGGTGGAAAAGACAAGAGCCTGACTGAATGCAATAGTCTGCGCTGAACACAAAATCTAAAGTGAAAGAACCAGAGTCCTGGTGTTCTGACTTCTGGCAGCAGATGTACGGAACAATTAATTTTTATTTTTTTTTGCCGTCAAGAAGGTCTAGTCAGTGCCTGCACAGGAGCCTGCTCTGTACCCAGATCTGAGTACTGTATCCAGGAGGGGGGAAAACACAATATAAATGGAACAAAGAAAAAGGGACCGCTTGGGCTGATGCTCACTTTGCATAGGACATCTAAGCACAAAATACACGCATACCTTCTGAACTGCGAAAGAGGCACGCGCGTAAAATGCGACGTTTGCCTGCCTCTCTCTCTCTTTACTAACGTAGTCTGAAGGAGCAAAAACGAGAACCTCGTGGCATCTTAAAACTTATTATGGCACAAGCTTTCGTCCATTTCATCAGACGGGAAAATAAAGCCTCGGGGAGGACCAAACATGCTTTCCACCTCGCCACCGATCTGGACACGCGGGTGGCGTGTTTTGTCCTTGGGACCCAACACGCAGTTGCTGGGCGTGGATGCGCCCTTCTCGAGAAGAACAGAGCCCCACCTCCCTCACAGGGGGATGCTGCTGGGCTTGGCTGGGATGTCGCCTTCCACCTCCCCGCGGAAGCCACCCCAAGGATGTTTGGACATGACGGGCAAGTGGAGGAAAGCCACTCAGCACCGTCCCTCCTCCTCCCGCCTCAGCCGAGGCACTGCGGCGTCCGAGAGCGCGCGAGAGAGACGCAGCCGGTCAGGGGCGTGACGTCACCGCTTCTGCAAGGGGAGGAAGTGACGTTCCAACCCCCACCCCATTCGCCCGCAGGTCTCCGCTCCGAGAACCGGAAGTGGCGTGTGGAACGGACTCGGCGCCGAGTTGGAGAGGCCTACGGAAGAGGCGGCTGTGGTGAGGGGTGGATGAGGCCTGAGAGGCCGTCGCGGGAGCCGGGTAAGCCGTCGGAGGGGGCCGGGGGCGAAGTCTCCGGAAGGCGAGGCCGAGCTGCGGAAACGGGCAAGGGAGGGAGAGGGGGGGAGGCCGGCCGGGCTGGTTAGAGCGAAGAGGCCCTTGGTGCTCCAGGGGAGGCAGCCCGAGCAGGCGGGCGGGGTGCGGTGGTTGTTTACGGAGGCGGCCGCCGCGCAGGGAAGACTGTTGGGCTCCCGTCGAGTCCGCCCATCTCGCCGTCCCGTCGACGCAGGCAGAGACACGAGGACAATAGGCCCCTTTCCTATTGTTGCTCGCCATTCGCCGGTATTCGGTGCCACCCTGCCGAAGGGGGAGGCAGTTTCTGAAGGAGAAGGTAAGCAGGGAAGTAGCTGGTGTTGCCTGCATTGGCTGTCAGCGGCCGTCCTCCTGGGTTTCAGGCAGGTGTCCTTGCTAGAGAGCGAACCTGGGGCTGTTTGTCTGTTAGGGTTCAGGCAGCAGCTGGGATAAGAAAGAGGGTTAGGAAAAAGGAATAGCCTCTCCTGTTTCCATTCTCTCACCAAACCCTAATGCAGAGTTGCAGGCTGGGTGAAATGGATGTAAGAGCAATGAGGTGTCTGTTAGGCAAGTTAGGAGCAGCGTTGCAAACCGAAAATTATTTATTGACTTGTCCCTTGTAACAAGTTTGCTAGCCTTCTCTTTTTTGATACTATATGTGGTATGTTTATGGATGGTGACATACGTGTAGTGATAGAAACAGTTCTAAAGACTACAGGATGCCAGATGGGATCACAATCCCACCACACACTTCCTCCAAGCAGCTTAGGGTGGTGAACATGGTTTCACTTCACTTATTCTTGCAGCGAACCCATAGGATATATTAGACTGAGATGTGATAACTCTTGTTGTGTACAGTACTTCATCCAGGGGACTCGTACTGCCTGGTTATATAGCTGAAATGGTTTCTTAAGGCTGCTTGGGCCTTAGTTCTTATTTGTCTTGGAGAGATTGAACAGAGCTTTTCTTTCCTGTGAGTTGTTTTTGGGGTTAGTTTTCTTTCCCCATCTTTTCTTAAGTAGAAAAGTAGTCTTGGTGTGTGCATGAGGCAAAGTACACTTCAGTACCTTTAGCTGGAAAGGTGAAGCATTTTTTAAAAGGCAAGCCACAATTGTGGTATACAATCAAAAACAGTTTTGGGTAGATGTGCGTTGGTTACTAGGCTGAAAATACATGATGTGAATTTTATGTTCTAACATGATGGCTAATTCTAATTGTTTACTTTTATTTTGGCAGACATTGCCCATGGATGAATTGGTGCATGATTTGGCCTCAGCCCTTGAGCAGACTTCTGAACAGAACAAGCTGGATGAGCTGTGGGAAGAAATGACTCTTAGCCCAAGGCAGCAGCGACGGCAGCTTCGCAAAAGGCGAGGACGCAAACGGCGTTCAGACCTAACACACCAAGCAGAGCATGCTTGTTGCTACAGCGGAGCATCTGAATCCAGCCTGGATGAAGTGGTTGAGGACTGCCGGGAAGTGCTGACTGCTAACTTCAGTGACTCAGATGACATGGCAGTAGCCAAACGCCATCCAACGCTCAGTGCAACTCTGAGAAGTAAGCAGCACTCGTGGCACGAGTCAGACTCATTCACTGAGAATGCACCTTGCCGGCCGCTAAGGCGCCGTCGAAAAGTTAAGCGTGTGACTTCAGAGGTGGCTGCTAGCCTCCAGCAAAAACTCAGAGTATCTGAATGGAGTTATGAGAAGGGTTGCAGGTTCAAATCTGCTAAGAAGCAGCGCTTGTCACGTTGGAAGGAGAATGCTCCTTGGACATCATCAAGCCGAGGACTTTGTGAATCGGCAGAGACGAGAGCCTTCCTCAACAAAGGGGGAAGAAATGAGAGGATGGAATGTGAAGCAGATGAACAGAAACAAGGCTCTGATGAAAACATGTCAGAATGGTGAGATGTCTAGGCCTTTCTTTTGTATCATGTAGCTGTGTAGTGCATATTGCTATAACATACTGTATTTCATTTGACAAGCTGTGAACTACTTGGGGCAAAATCCTCCAAAGAAAGGGCATACAAATTAATGGTACATGCTGATGATTGCAGTAGAGTTGTGAATAATAGAAAGGGAATCCAAGGGTCATCTAGCCCAACCCCTTGCAGTGTAGGAATGTCAACTAAAGCAACCAAGACAAATGACCATCACACCTCTGCTTTAAAACCCGTCCACAACCTCACAAGAAATAGAACCACTGTAGAAATGGAGCCTTTAATGCTTTGATTTTTTTTTTTTTTTAGTAGCAATTGTATTCTTTCCAGGCAGGACGTTAGCTGAGTTCTTGCATTAATTTATATCACAATCCTGTGCTTATATACTCAGAAGTAAGTTCCACTGTGTTCAAGGGAACCTACTTTCTAGAAGGGTGTTTAGGATTGCAGTTCAAAGCTTTGTGCTGTCAAATGCTTTTGTTGCCATTTGTAAGGCTGACACAGGCATGTTTTGGAGGGACAATAATAAAATTGTAGCCAACCAATGTTCATAGGAATAGTAAATTTGTACTTCTATTAGTAGGGCTAACAAAATTGATTCAGGTCTTTTAGACTTGCTGAGTATATCTTAACTTCCTTTTGGTAACGCTAATTAAATTTTTCTTTGTAGTGCTTGATTCTAACTAAAACACCATGCTGAATCACCACCTTAGTTGCTGCATTCCATGGCTTGTTAAATACTAGACTTATCAGACCACCCACTTGTTTCCCTCTTTGTTGTTCACTTATTTTCTCCTTTGACGGACAGTTTGTTTGGTGATAGCCTGAAGTAGCTCTTGAGAGCCGGGTTGGGCTAATGTATTAGAGGTTGCGTGGCGGGGGGGGGGGGGGGAGAATCCCTACTTCTAGAAGGCAAGTGACAGAGACAGAGTGTCAGCCTCCCCCACCTCCTTCAGCCCGGCCTGACCTTCTGCACCCCCTCTGTGCCTCTTGTTTTCTTATTTTTATAGAAAATCAATATCCTTCCTGACACAAACAATAGCTCAGGAGCAGAACTAAATGGGGGAGAGCTGAGATCTGTCCATCACCTCTCAATTTAACTCTTCCAGGCTATTTAATTATAGGCATGCTTTGCTCCAGGTGTTTGCAACAGTGCAATTGCTAAATGAGGGCCATTTTAACAAAAGATTGGATGATCAATAACACTCTATAGCAGTAGCTTGTCGGATCAATAGCATTCATTATTTTGTGGTTAAAGTAAGTAGCCTCCATTGTAACTGGAGGTCATTAATCAGTGCTTACTGGACTGCAAGGCCTATACTAAAGGATAGTGTGCTTTGCCATCTGTGTGCAGGGTGAAGAAACTCTGGTTTCCTTGCATGAACCTTTGGGCTGAAGCTACAGTAAGATACATAATTCTGTAGACCTGTAACAACCATCTAGTGATTTATTAGTTTAGTTTAGTTCCTCCACCTTACCTTGGGAATTTGTAGTAGGTGATGGTGCTTCTAAAACCGTGTTATATATAAAATGTAAAAGAAATACAATACGAACTCCTGACAACATGCCCAAACACGAAGGCCTTGGTTGGAAGAATCCCCAACACTGTCAAGAGTTAGAAATCCATATATATAAGCTAATTACCAAATGGCACCTTAAACCTAGGTTGTGGTCGTAGCCACAGAATGTCTAGGTGCCATTTTTTTTGTGGGGTTTATGTGTAATTTACTATTGTTATTCATTTCTATACTGCTTTATATTTGAAAGAAAAAAATATCGAAGCGCTTTTCACTATATTAAAACATCGAATAAAACAATGCAGAATAAAACAAATCCAAGTTTCAAGGAAAATATTTCAGATCCTTCTATTAAGTGACATTTTGCTTTCCCTATACTGTATTTATTTTCCTACTTAAATTTTATATAGCGCTCCATTGGAGAAGTGCTCTAGG
This sequence comes from Podarcis gaigeae, assembly GCF_964106915.1. NCBI lineage: Eukaryota > Metazoa > Chordata > Lepidosauria > Squamata > Lacertidae > Podarcis > Podarcis gaigeae. The sequence continues at coordinate 30,602,076 of NC_139678.1, read as the reverse complement.
AAGCCTCTTTAACAAAAGACTGGTGTTGAGCTGATGTCAGGCATTATGTTCCCCATTCCTGTGTGTAATACGTTTGCATTTCCTGGAGATATTACAAATGATGATTCAATTTGGAGTGGTATTTCTTATAGCTCAGACTATAGTGGTTAAGAGTCAGAATAGGACCTTGGAGATCAGGGTTCAAATCCCCACTCAGTCATGAAGCTCACTGGGTGACCTTGGACCAGTTATAGCCTCTTAACCTTCCTCGTGGGATCATTGTAAGGATTCTGAGGATGTGGTGAACCTTGTACTCCTTGGAGGAAAAGGTGGGATATAAATGCCCTTAATAAAGCTTTTCTGCTTACCTGCTTAAGAAAGTTGGGAGTCAGCGAGATGGAGAAGTCAGTTGCCAATCTGGCATCCAGAGATCTCCACATGGTTGCAGTTGGACCCACTCCCGTCACAAAATGCACCTGGCAACTAGCTAATTGCAAACACTGGTTCTGTGATGTCTTCTGTGGCTGCACTGAAAGCCTCTTTAATAAAAGACTGGTATTGAGCTGATGTCAGGCATTACATTCCCCATTCCTGTGTGTAATATGTTTATATTTCCTGTGTGCAAATTTGGAGTGGTATTTCTTGTAGCTCAGACCATAGTGTGATTGCTTCTTGAAGTTTTATAGTAGTAAACAGCTGGTTTTCAGAAGTTAGAAGGAAGATAAGAAGTACATAAGAGTGCCAAATCAGCAGTTATCTTTTGTTTCTGTATTTGTATTCCACGCTTCATTAAAATAGGCCAAAATGAAAGTTTAACTTCACAACAATTCTGAAAGTTGGATTATATACACAGTAACTTGTGCAAGTAACCCAGTGAAGTTCATGGCTGCATGCAGCCTTGCAAATAAGCGTACAGTGGTATCTTGGTTTAAGAACAGCTTAGTTTATGAACAACTTAGATTAAGAACACTGCAAACCCAGAAGTAGGTGTTTTGGTTTGTGAACTTTGCCTTGGAAGCAGAATATGTTTCGCTTCCTGTTGAGTGTGTTCCATTTGTAAATTGAGTCCCCCGCTGCCATGGGAAAGCACACCTTGGAACGGATTAAATTCGTGAACCAAGGTACCACTGTAAATGTTAATTGTTACCTTTTTTAAAAAAGCCAGTTTGGGCATATGTTAGTACTTTGTAGCATGGCTGACTTGCCAGACTGCTGTGTCTGGAGGCTGATTTTAATTCACTGCCGTTGACCAGATGAATGACTAGAAGTTTGTGAGCAGGAATTCTTCTACCCTGGGTTCATTAGTTATCTGTTTGTTAAATTTATATCCCATCTGTCCTCCCAAAGGTGCTCACACTTAGCAGCACTTAGCCTACTGTATTATCTTGAGTTGTTTACAAGAAACTGAGTTGTATTCAACAATGTTGTCCTGTTTGTGCAAAACTACTTCTGTAATTGCTCTTTTCCTCCCCCACCATGTCCTCCCAAATCTGTTCTGGGAATTTCTCCCAACTCTCTGAAGCAGATTAGGGGGTGGATGGGGAGAGGAAGATACAGGGGAAAGTCTGTTGCGCAAATGGGACTACTTCATTGGATAAAATCCCGAGAGGCTCCTGATTATATCTTTTAGATTCATTTTGTAAAATATTACTTTATGAAAGTGAAAGAAAGCAGAATAGTTGACAGGGTATTGTCTAAGTGTCTGTTTGGTACTGGGAATTGTTTACTTGACATACAATGAATAGCTATGGAGCTTCAGAAATAATCAAATTATTTTGCATTTTAATGAAATCAATAGGCAAAGAAAGTTAATCACTGTACATACACCGCTATCCTGTAAGAAATGTAAGTCCCTTTTCCAACTGCATCTTCTTATCCATCAGATTTTGTCAATGGTGTCCCTTTGTTCAAGTTAACTAATCTAATACTCATCTGCTGGTTAAAATTCAAGTTTCATCAGTTAGAGTGACAAAATGACTGTAAGGCTGAGAAATTCTGTAATGTTGCCACTGCTCAAAAAACATGTCTCATATCATCATTCACTTTGCCTTGCAAACACCCAATCAGTTGTTCTCATTTTCTTTGTACTCTTAATTATTCTGTAACAGATTGCTGGCAATGTCTGAAGGAGAATATAATTTCATTCCCTACAGTTATTTCTCTTCGAATACATCTTCTTATTTGCTCATTGTGTCATGATTGAACAGTGCCAAATAACTGCAGAACCAACATTCTTCATTCCATGACTATTGAAGGAAGTATGTAGAACTGCCTTTGAACACTTCTTGAAAGCTAGTAACTGGGAGCAGCACACTAAACGGAGTGTATTTCACCAGTCCTGAAGCAACTTCACTGGTTCACTGGGCAAAATAGAAAATGCTGATTTAAACCCTTGAATGGTTTAAGATCCAGCTACCCGAAGGACCATTTTCTGCTGCATGGGACTGCCCAAAGGCTATTATTTTTACTGGATGTCACCCTCCGAGTCTCCCCACAACACTCACGCATACTTTGAAGCTAGATGGGCAGCAGCCAGAGAAAGGGCTTTCCTAGTGTCAAGTCTGACGTTTTTGCTGGCACCATTTGAAGGCCCTTTTTTATTTGCCCAGGCCTACAATAACTGTTTTTTTGCAGGGATAGCCAACATGATGTTTTAACTACAAGTCTCATGAAACCTGACAATTGACCATGTTGGCTGGGGGCCTGGGGCTGATGGGAACTGTAGTCTGAACCATCTGAAAGGCACCATGTTGACTACTCCTATTTTCTTGATTCTTCTGGTTTTTATTTGCTGCTCTGCTCTGCTGTTTCTTGTAGTTTAAATCATGAAATGTAACGCGTTCCAAGTGAATTTTGTGCTTGTCTTTTCCAATGCACCACAATAATTGAATTGTTCTAATCCCAGTAGTAAATCCCCCCATACAAATTTAGTGTTCTTGGAAGCCAGTCATTTTACAGATATCTATATTACTTGTTTTCAAGTTGAACTTTGGTGTTCAGGGGAGCACCATCTCTTAATAGAATTTCAGTGACCAAATTGAAAGCCTGGTGTAATTGGCAGCTGCTTATGTGCTTCATATAATTCTATCTTATAAGACATGATGCCATTTGAAAGAGAGGCTAAAATATTGTATGTTATGTCACTGGAACAGGTCAATAGTCCAGCATCCTGTTCCAGTGGCCAAACAGATGCCTGTGGGAAGCACACAAGCAGGACCTGAATGCAGCAGCACCCTGTCTACCTGTGATTCCCAGAAAACTGGTACAGTGGTACCTCGGGTTACATACGCTTCAGGTTACATACGCTTCAGGTTACAGACTTCGCTAACCCAGAAATAGTACATCGGGTTAACTTTGCTTCAGGATGAGAACAGAAATCGTGCTCCGGCGGCGTGGCAGCAGCAGGAGGCCTCATTAGCTAAAGTGGTGCTTCAGGTTAAGAACAGTTTCAGGTTAAGTACGGACCTCCGGAATGAATTAAGTACTTAACCCGAGGTGCCACTGTATTCAGAAACATACTTCTTTTGACAGTGGTGGTGTTAATACACAGTATTACCATTGTGTTTGCACTATATTCTTCATTATGACTGTAGGAGAAAAAGAAATAGAGTATAAAGTAGCTAGATATCATTGGCACACATTAACAATTTTTATTTTGTATTTTCATATTGTGAACCGCCCATCCTGTACGGATGAAGAGCAGCATACAAATTTAATTTATAATAATAATAACACTTACTCTCCCATAATTGGGTAACTGAAACACCTGTTTGTTTACCCTCTCCTGGTTTCTTTCTTAGTAAAATGGCATCTGCAGGAATATTAATCAATGTCTCTAAACTAATTTGCTTTTCAGGATTACTATATATCAAAATCCTTTATAAGATTCATATGTGATACTCATCAAAATTGATAGGCCACCACTGTGCTGCCCATTTAAGTGTCTCCTGACATCCCATGTGTGGGTCAACCAGGCTGTAAAGATGAATAAAGCAATACCATTATTGTGTGCTGTCTAGAAAGTGCTTCGAGACCCTCCTGCAGTGAAGAGATTTTTGCAAAGTGGATTATATCAATTGCATTTGTGCTTAATTTTCTCTGTTCTCTTTTCAGTGAAACCAGTAGTGTGTGCAGCAGTAGTGACACTGGCCTTTTTACCAATGATGAAGGTCGCCAAGGTAACTATATTCTTATGTTTCTCTTCTTTAATTTTATACTTAAAGTATTTATACATTTATTTATTTATTAAATTTGCATACTGCCCTTCATCTGAAGTTAACAGAGCTGTTCACAACTTCAAAATAGAAAATGAGAACACAAAGTGCATAATAAAACAAAAACAAACCAATAACACACCCACCCAAAACGTTTAAAGTGCCATAGAATGTTAATCAGCCAAAGGCCTAGTTATACAGAGACGTTTTTGTCTGGCGCCTAAAGATATGTAATGAAGGCATCCAGCTGAGCCTCCCTGGGGAGAGCAGTCTACAAATGAAGAACCACCACCAAAAAGGCCTGTTCTCATGGAGGAGGCACTTGAAGAAGGTCCTTAGATGATAATTGCAGACTAAAGCTTATTCCATAATAAATGTGTTAGTCTTTTAGCTGCTACAAGACTTTCTGTTAATTTAGATCATGACTCTTGTTCAGTATCAAAACAGTCCTCTTTTGTTACTTTCTAAATAATAATAAAACTGGAGAGCCAGCAAGCTGTCAGAGAATATTTAGTAGCATGCATGTTGAGAAATATAGAATATTAGAAAAAATGGCCAACTGCTCTCAGTCAGCACTGTGCTTTTTTGATGTGTAAGGATGAAGTAGAAAAGACCACTACTCAGAGTTAATGTCCTAATTAGGTAAGTGTTAGACAATAGGAGTACCAGAGAATATTGGGTTTCATGTATTCTTAATTGGTCTTGTAGAGAGAAAATGCTGTGCCTTTTCTAAATGCTTATGTTTTGTGTTTGGTTTTGTTCAGTAAACTTGTAATTGTTCTTCTGTTGCAACAAATCTATGCCTCCCTTCAAAGCAGTGGTTTTCTCATGGGGCAGTTGCATTGTCTCAGCATTGAAATACTGTGTGTATTTGAGAAAATGTGACACCCCCCCCTTTTGTGAGTCTTGTTTGGATCCCCCCCAGTTTTTTGAAGGCTGAGGGGTCTGCCTCTAGCTTTCAAATTCAGGTTGATTTTTTTTACAACGTATATATAGTTGTATAATAAGAAAAAGAATTTATTATTTCTACCCTGCCCATCTGACCGGGTTTCCCCAGCCACTCTGGGTGGCTTCCAACAGAATATTAAAATACAATAGTCTATTAAACATTAAAAGCTTCCCTAAACATGGCTGCCTTCAGATGTCTTCTAGTCTGGTAGTTGTTTTTCTCTTTGACATCTGGTGGGAGAGTGTTCCACAGGGCGGGTGCCACTACTGAGAAGGCCTTCTGCCTGGTTCCCTGTAACTTGGCTTCTCACAGGGAGGGAATCGCCAGAAGGCCCTCGGCACTGGACCTCAGTGTCCGGGCTGGATGATGGGGGTGGAGACGCTCCTTCAGGTATACTGGACTGAGGCCGTTTAGGGCTTTAAAGGTCAGCACTAACACTTTGAATTGTGCTCGGAAATGTCCTGGGAGCCAGTGTAGCTCTTTCAAGACTGGTGTTATGTGGTCTTGGCGGCCGCTCCCAGTCACCAGTCTAGCTGCCGCATTCTGGATTAGTTGTTTCCGTATCACCTTTAAAGGTAGCCCTACATAGAGTGTATCATAAAGCTGTGCAGTTGCTAATAAAATATTTCTTACCATAGGCAATGAGTTAACAATTAAACGTGTTCTTGTGCTCAAACATAAAGGACAAATTCACCTTGGAACACAAACAATAATATTCAGACATTTTGTAATACATGTAGGATAAAGTTCTGCGTTCTGGGTACATGAGCAAACATGATGGTTTTAGCAAGGAATATTCATACAAGTGAATGTTATAGCTTGGACCAACACCAACAGTGTTCAAATGATGTTGATTTTTGGAGTGTTGGATCAGCTTTTTCCTTTTCTTTTAGGTGATGATGAACAGAGCGATTGGTTCTATGAGGGAGAATGTGTCTCAGGATTCACTGTCCCCAACCTCCTGCCCAAGTGGGGAACTGACCGCCAGTCTGACATGGAACGAATGGATTCCAGCCTTGAAAAAATCTCAGATCCAACATTCCTTCTGCCCTCTCGGCCAGCTACGAGAGGTGAGATCCTTCAGTAAATGTTGTGGAGATAGTTGACACAGTTGAAATGCTTGCGGGTAACATCCGGTTTTATGTGAGCAGACTTCTCCTTCCTCTTCCTACATGTAGCTTCTAAAATCTGCCGGGGGGGGGGGGGCATGTCTGGAGATGATATGGAGCTAGAAGGGGAGGAGTGGGGGAGAGTGGTTGTGCAAGTGGAGGTTCATTGTGCAGTCAGACAGACACTGTATGTCAGTCAGATTCCTTAATGGATGTGTGAAATTTGTCACTCACCATGTAGCTGAGAGGTAAAGGTAAAGGTACCCCTGCCCGTACGGGCCAGTCGTGTCCGACTCTAGGGTTGTGCGCTTATCTCACTTAAGAGGCTGGGGGCCAGCGCTGTCCGCAGAAACTTCCTGGTCACGTGGCCTGCGTGACAAGGCTGCTCTGGTGAGCCAGCACCAGTGCAGCACACGGAAAATCTGTTTACTTTCCCGCTATAAAGCGGTACCTATTTATCTATTCGCACTTAGGGGTGCTTTCGAACTGCTAGGTGGGCAGGAGCTGGGACCGAAAGATGGGAGCTCACCCCGCCGCGGGGATTCGAACCGCCGACCATACGATTGGCAAGTCCTAGGCACTGAGGTTTTACCCACAGTGCCACCCGCGTTCCCATGTGGCTGAGAAGCAAATACTAATTTATTGTGGATAAATGCGGGCTGACTTACAGAAAGGTGTTCTGACTATGTATGATAGTCCTAAGTAGCTTGGTCAACCTTCAAATTTCAGTGCTCTTAGCGCAAGAATACTACTCACCCAGCATGCATTACAACAGTGTCAGAAGAGGGTGCTTTGACCCAGGCTGCCTTCTTGCCATATGGCTATGGTCACTCTTCATATAGGTTATGTAAATAGAGAGAAATACAGAGAGCATAACAGCATGCCCAAGCTCAATATTGTAAGTAGATTTGGAAATTGGAATGCAGCCTAGTTTCTTGTTTCTGTATTACAACTAGCTGTTTATTGTGGTCTTTGTTTTGGTAGTGTTCTGTCTTCAGCGTTCTCTTCTTTCCTCTCCCCACCCAGGGTTTCATGCCCGCTTGAACCGTCTTCCCAGTGTTCCTACCCGCTGCCTCAGGAAGGGCCGTAGGAGGCTGGTGAGCAAGGTATTGCTTTTTTGAGAATAGTAATTTGTTGGTGACTGCTGCATCACTTGCGGGAGATCTAACTGCAGCTGAAAGTGGACCATGCAACAATTTGCCCAGCCACATTTTCCATCTTTGACCTGTTTTCAATTCAGTTCGGGGTTGTATGTTCCTACTTGTGATTTTTTTGCTCCAGTCCACTTTTTGTGTTGTCTCCACCTTCAACTCTGTCCACCTGTAGCAGAGAGTCACAGAATCAGAAAACTGGGGAATCAGAAAACCAGATAATAAAATAATCATTAGGAGCTGGAACCCTTCCAATACGTATTATTTAATACTTATTATTAAAGACAGAAAATAAAGCTTTGATTGGTTATGATGGTTCCAACCAAAGCAGGAACATGTATATAATTTGACTGCAGTTTTTATATGATTGCTTAGCTGGAGAAAGTAGAATAAATAAAAAATGCAAGCACGCCAAGAAAACCAGAAGTGCACCCCTTGAAGCTGGAGACACAAGTTGAAACATGATCCTGCAGGGGTAGGCAGGGAAAGAAAGAAAGGAGGTAGAAGCAGACCACTCCCAACACCTCTCCCAGGAAAGAGCATGAAATCCTGTTCAGGGGCTATTTTACAACTGGTTCAGAAGAGGAACAAGTTTATCATTGGGTTTTCTTGACATTTGACATTGACATTTGGTCCGATTCAGCAGTAGACAGCAGGTTTTCCTAGGGAAAGTGGTGGGACAAAATACCGTCTCGGACCCTTGATGATAGATTGATACAAAATACTTGACCAAATCACAGGACAAACAAAAGTTTGAATGGGCCTTAAATTTGCTTCATGTGTTGACATATGTCAAAACCTCTTAGCTACTTGCAAATAGTCATGGTAAAGCTAATTTTAAGAAGTTAATAAGCTTCAGGAAACTAGACAATAAGACAGTGCTGAGGAAAGGAGGGTGGCTGGCTATAAAAGTGCAGTATAATTATTATTATTATTATTATTATTATTTATACCCCGCCCATCTGGCTGGGTTTCCCCAGACACTTTGGGTGGCTTCCAACTGAATATTAAAAACAATACAGAACTGGAAGAGCCAGTTGTAAGGTGCAAGGAAGGAATCCCTGAAATGCAGTATTCTTAGCTGGGGGTGGAAGATTTTGTAATACATAGTCACTGGTATGTGGTATGGAACGTGTGTTGTGTTTAAATGCTGAAAGGTAAAGGCTGTTGGCTGCAGGGCTTCTGGTTTTGAGTTATGCATCATAAGCATTTGTATGGTAAAGCTGGAGTTCTGCAACCTCTGCTTTCTAAGCTTTAAGGGGCAGGTTGAATATAGTTTGCAGAGTTTGTTGTGGGAAGCTGGACCCTTTAAATAGTTTACTCACCTCGAGCTCTCGCTGAAGGAAAATTAATCCTTGTCTGAGTGGAAGTTGGAAGCTCTGTGGGTTGGATCCAGGCATCTCCCTCTGTAAACATAATTCCTTGTGTTTTTGGACAGGACTCTGATGTAGACTTTTCTGGAGGCAGGATGTGTCCATTTTAGCCAATTTCCTCTTGTACCACTTCTAACACTGGAGTGTGGGGACTCCCAAACCTGCATAGCAGATATTTGGAGAGATGCACAAAGGGAAGGGAGAATGGGCAAAAGTTGCTTCTCGCCTCCTGCCTTGTGGAATTAGTAAAATTCCACTCAGTGTAACTCCAGATCTAGTCCTGTGCATTGGGGGTTTGCGTTCATAAAGCCTATATGTTAACTGGTTCATCTGTACAGGAGAATGGTGTCCCTTCCTTTTTTGTTCTCTGTCTTTGACAGATTTTTCACACCCCAGCTCTATTAATCTTGCTAAGTTAAATACTGTTGAATTGCAGATTTAGTTGTGGTAAATACAGTGCCTTTGACTAGGCCACTGGTAAGAGCCCAGGGCCCTAAGCTTTTAGGAAGCACTTCTAATGAACCAAAATAAGAATAATATTTACTTGTTTAATTTATCTTCATCACCTTAAAGGGATCTATGTCATTTGCAGTGGAGGTCACTGCTCTCCCTCCCCCATTCTCTTCCAAATTGTAATAATAAATAATGAGTTTCATTCAAAGCTCCCCGCCAGCGAGCTGCTAATTACCCAAAGTACGGCTTGTAATTTACACAGTAATAAACCGTAAATTTAAACATTACGGCACTTTAAGTTAATAATTTCTCTACTGTAACAAATAGCCTATCTTTCACCCCTGCTGCTGCTTCCCCACAAACCTTGCATGTGATAGTGTTCAGAGTTCCTGGCCATAAGCTACCCATTGATGATCAGATCCTGATTCCAATCTCCTGGCAATTTGTTCTGTGTGGCAAGCAACCTCATGCACAGAACTGTGAGTATATGCAACTACAGGACACTGAGCTGAGTTTCTGAAAGCTATTTTATCGACTAAGAACATACCATTACCCTCTCTGTCTTGGGTACCTTTGCTTTTATTCATGTGAAATAATAAGTCTGGGGGTACCAGAAATGACTGCAAGCTGCCTCATGTGATTAATCACTTGTGAGGGATGGGTAATGTTTCAGATCGGAGGGCTGATCTTGGATGAGTGACCACATTTCTTATATTCTAATCCAGTCCTAGGTTTTTGTTGTTTTACATGCACAAACAAGAGCAGACTAATCAGTTTTTATATGGGACTTGCTCATTTACTCAAGATTGTTAAGTAGTTCTGGTTAACACAGGTAGAACATGATGTGACATACATACACTTAAAAAATTCCCCCACATGCAGCACCACTGAAGCACTTCAGCATCTGTTGACCCTAATGAACTGGAGCAGAAAATAAGTGAATTAAGACTCTTGTGGCTTTAGGTCAGAGCTTTTAAATAACCAAGATCAAAGCAGGTGGTCTTAAACGTTCTTTTCCTACTTCTCTAAACAGAGCAGAAAAAATGCAAGCCAATGAAAGAAACACAGAAGGAACTTAAAGCAAGAGGAAATAAAATCCTCACTTTCTGCACAATAACTTTAATAGGGATAGTGAATGTATGAAACTTTAACATGTTCATGTGAATGTCTGAGATTTTATCTAGGAGTAAAATTTCCTGTTCTTAAATCACTCCCCGCAATATTCAGACTGAATCCATCATGTTCTTGAGACATTGACCATACTGCGACTTCTAGCTATATGCTCATTGGACAATTCAGTAATATTTTGGCGCTTCTGGATAACTATGTCATAGGAAACAGAGAGACAGTGTTAGTTCTATGCAGTGTAGGAAACATGAATTTCCATTACATTTTTCTCTTATCAGCATGAAGGTTAATAATAATAATAATAATTTTTTATTATTTATACACCACCCATCTAGCTGTGTTTCCCCACTCTGGGCAGCTTCCAACAAAATATTAAAAACAAATTAAAACATCAGTCATTAAACACTTCCCTAAACAGGGCTGCCTTCAGATGTTAACTTCTTGCAAGGCTGCTGGAGTCACACTTCTCAATTCCTCAGAGGGTAATGCATTTATTCTGACCCCATGTGAACAAGAATGCACTGTCTTATGGGTGTGTCATGTGTGTCTGTGCTGCCTGATTTTTGAAGGGAGAGTGCCTGAGGCTCATATTGCATGTGATAGCAGCAGACCTGTTTGTTTAAGCCTGTCTGCCCCAATCACACATAGAAATGGAGATAGGAGACCTAGTTTTAAGAGCATATGGGAAACATTGGTGAGAGGAACCAGACCTGCCTTTCTGCTGCAGCTTACCTTCCTGAAGTCCCTCTCAGCCAGGTTCTCTTCAGTATCCAACCCTGACAGTCCAGGTAACATACTATAGGGGATTAGCTGGGGGAGGGTTCAGCTCCCAATACCTGTGTGCCCCTCTTCTCTTAAAATTTGCCTTTTACTGCATCCTTTTTAAAACCCAGTTGAGGCAGGCCCAGATTTAAATAAATAGGCCATCCATTGTCATCTGCCATTGTAGCCTCAGCCCTCCCCCCTGTCACTTTGTGTTTCAGGAGACCATCATGAGTGCTATGGGCACTGAGAGGATTAGCCACATCATTGGTGATTCCTGCCAAAAAGAGTAAGCACCTGAATGCTGCTGACAGGTCTATAAGTCTGAGGAGGGGGAGGGGGAGGGGGAGGTTAATAATACAGAATTTGCCCCTTCTCAGCTTGCAGAGAGGATCCTCCCATTTTATTAGAAAGTCATCTCTTGAAGAAGGGATGATGTGCTTGCCTTTCTGTAATCCTGTTTCATTTCCTATCCTCTTCCCACTGTGCTAAAAAAAAAGAAAAGAAAAGAAAAAAGGCCAGTGCAATGCTCTTGTCAATGTAATCATCTTCCTCATTCTTGCACTATGTGAATTGGCAAAATGCACAAGAACCCAGCATAGACTAATAAAAGAAACTTCAGTATTAGAAGTACCTGAGCTGCTGGGCTATGGTAGGAAGGGTATCCAAGGTAGTCACCAGCTTCTGTTACTAATGAATTATCTACATTTCTGAATTAGTATATCCTCTTGGATATCACAAATGTGGGTGGGTGGATGAGCATGCCAGAAATTTCCCTTTTATATATGGGGTGCTGGTTTCCCTAGTCTTTTTGCTGTTAATTTAAGTGTGGCATCCATTGGATTGAGTTTCTGTCATCCATTAATTCCTAGATTAATTCCCCTCGTCTTAAACCTGTCTTTAATGCACCTGTCTTACATGGATGTTTAATCCTCTTCTTTTCTGTGCATCTGTTTCCCCCTCCTTTTCCCCAATTCTTTTCTCATGCTTCCTCCAATTTCGTCTCTTCTACTATCTCTAGTTTCTGGTTGCCGTCAATGGGAATGAGAGATCGCAACCAGGTAAGATGGCTGTACTTTGCTTCTCTTGTATATTCTTACTTGATTTCTGTCTCTAGAAAGAATGAAGTTGTGGCCTCTAATTTTTTCCACGTTTTCAGCCTGTGTGCAAGGCCGAAAGACCTTCCTTTGGTCATACACTGTATGCTGGAAGACCTTACTTCACAATGACTCCTTGTATCAAACAGTTCCCTAGGGCCTGAAACTTTGGCCTTCTCCTACATTTTCCCTCTTTCTAGCTGCCTTTCCATCTGGCTTTCTGATTATTTAAAGCATTTTTGGGGTGCATTTTTCTATCTGTTCATTTTGAATCACCAATAAAGTGTAGTGGTTAGAGCATCAGACTAGGACCTGAGAATCCATGGTTCAAATCCCCTCTTGGCCATTAGCTCAGCTGGTGATTTTTAGGCTGAGAAATAGTGACTGACCCAACCCATTTCACAGGGTTATTGTGAGGATGAAATGAGGAGAGGGAGAAACATGTGCCACCTTGAGCTCCTTGAAGGAGAGGTGAGATGTAAATGTAAGAATAAATAAATTTTCATGTGATTTTCCAGAACATAGTGTCTTCTCCCTCTGCCCCTTTTAATTGTTTGTTCATTATCAATAACAACAACATTCTCTCCCTGTCTTCAAAAGAAGTCTTACTGCATTTGATAGTTGGTTTAACTTGGTTATTTAGCCATGCTGGTACTTTCTTAGCTGTGCTGGTAAGACAGAGAGAAAGCTGGTAATTCCAAGTATATTTAGAGACGGTTTCCCATGTTCTGGTTCCCACTGCTAATAGGGAGAGCCACTGAATATTTACACTTCAGTTCTCCCAATTAAATTTGCAGCCACAACTAACTTACACCAGTGTAAAAGGTTAATGGACTAACTCCTGAATGTACAGAGTTGTTGTTAGTTCAGTTACAATTTAATCAATTAGATGAGGTCTGTGTTCCTCATTTGATAGCAAAAAAATAAAATAAAAAATCTTAATGAGCTCAAAAGTGTAGTTTAAAAACCTGCAGTGACATACTTCATTTTGAACTCATCTGAAATCCATCTGAAAGTGAATCTGATTACAGTATGCCCGAACCAGCTGTTCACGTTATTTTGAAGTTCCTTGGGTTTTATAGTGAGCTTCCAGTAACTGGATAACTTATATGTTTATATTGTTCAAAATTAAAGTAAGAGGGCATCTATTTTTAAAGGAAATAGTGCTTTTTTGCAGTACACAGTTAGTCTAGCAATTTGAATTTCTTTGAAGTTTGGTTGGGGGCAAGTGGTAAGTGGCACTACAGCTGTTTAGAAGGTTGGAATTTGCAGGCTTCCATAGAGATAGTTGATAGGGTAAAAACTGACATCTTGCAATGCTGCAGTTTATTGGTGCTTTTCCTTACTAATTATTTAAGTTCTCTGTGATTGAAGATTGAAATGATCCAGCTGTTTAGCAGGGCCTTTCTGAGACTACGCTACAACAGACAGGTTGATGGGGAGTTGCATGTTAAAGTCTTCTCATGCACATGGGAGGAAGCCATTGAGGTCAGCTGTATCATTGACATGTTAGTTTTGCACATGCAGGAAGAATGTCTGTAGGCATCCAACTGTTTAATTCACTCCTTCTGGACCACATGGACTGTATCATATGTTCTGTTAATGTTTGAATAGTGTTTAGTTTTTTTTTAAAAAAAAGAACCTCAAGTGCTGCTCTCTTGCCTTTTAGAAGAAAATATTTCTCGTTGTGGTAAAAGTTTTGTTCTTTTTCTGGAGAAATAAATGCAGTATGCTGTGATCATTGGTACTGTTGAAACTGATTGCTTCAATTGCTCACTTCTCTGTAAAGAACAATTTGTTTCTGCAGTTGAGTTTTGCAAATGATCTTCTTGTGATGCTAAAGTGGCATCTATGCTGGTGGTTCTCAAGTGGACTATGATCAAAGATTCAGTTACAGATAGGTAGCCGTGTTGGTCTGCCATAGTCAAAACAAAAAAAATTCCTTCCAGTAGCACCTTAAAGACCAACTAAGTCAGTTCTTGGTATGAGCTTTCGTGTGTGCATGACTATGATCAAAGAAACATCTCACAGTGAAGGTGGATGTCAATCTCCTTTGTACACAGCTCTGTACAAATGAAAACAGACCTAATTGGTAGAGGTTTTCTTTCTTTCTTGAGGGTGGAGAAAAGTGTTTCCTTCTCGACTAGGTATGTTCAAAGTCCAGTTGGTTTTCTCCTCCAGATGAGTGAGCAGTGTGGCGTGGGCTCAGAAATTGGCCTGCCACACTATATGGAATGTAAGACTCCAGATAAAGTGAGAGACTGGGTAAGGATAGTTCAACTGTCTGTATTCAGTTAATGTTACTAACCAATGTTGTTAACCAATTCTCTCTTGTCTTTCCAGTTCAATCCACTATCTCCTCTCTATTCTTTGGATGTTCTTGCTGATGCTTCCCACCGAAGGTGCACACCAGCACACTGCACAGCCAGGTAACCATCACCTTCTGCTTTCATTGTGAGGAATGGTATGGTATCTGTTGGTTTGTGGAGTATGCATGTCAGAAACAAATTGCATAGGTGACTTCCTCTTCTACCTCCTTTTCTACTTCTTTGGGTTAAAACATTTTTATCCTGCTTTTCCTCAAGAGTCCAAGGCAGCAAACTAAATGAGAGATTTACAACAACCACAGAACTGCGCTGCAGCATAAAACAAATACCATTAAAAATACCCATTAAAATGTTAATACTCTGTTGGTTTCTGTATTGAATTTGAATTGATTTTATGTATATGTTGTTAGTGTTACATGTGAACTGGGCCAATGAATTTGGATGACTGATACCTGGACAAGGAGCAGACTTTGTGTTGTGCATTAGAAAGCTCAATATAATAGCGAGGGAATAATTGAATAGGGAGGTTAAAGAAAATTTAAACGTGAGGAATGGCTCTATCCATTATTCAATTTAGCCTGGGAGTCTGAAGAAAATGCTAACTAAAAGTAGAAAATGTAAAAATCCAAAATAGCCACTTCAAATTATTGTCATGGGAGCGGACAACATATATTATATGAAGGATATTTTATTATTTAACCTGGTGCCTCAGTGAGGGATATGTGAGATTAGGAAGAAATTTTCATTTGAGATCTTTGAAGTTTTCACTCTTGTTCTATAGTTCTGGCAGAATGTCATGACTGGTGATGAAATGTTGAGTGAAGTGGACTTGTGCTAGAGCAGGCATATCCAGCTCCCAAGAGACTGTGATCTACTCCCAGTATAAAAAAGTGGCAGTGATCTACCCATTGTCATTGGAGGGAGGAGGAGCATGCATGGGATGAGTGGACTGCCCAGAATTGCTGAGCTTTTTTTAGGAGGAAAGTGCCCAGAGTTGCTGAGCTTTTTTGGGGAGGATTGCACAGAGGTTTTTTTTAGCTTTCCCCACATAACGTTTTGTACACGATAAGGATCCTGTGATCTACCAGGATCAGCTGGGGATCTACCAGTAGATCACGACCTACTGGTTGGACATCCCTGTGCTAGAGGGTCAAGAAGGTTTCATTTGCATTGCTAAAATGGAAAGATTCAGTATTATTTAACAACCCAGACTTGGGTGGGCAAATTCTACTGTAATATGTAGCTTGTCTTGTCCTTTTTGAGCCATTTGTAATGTTTATTAAACCTATTGCTTCAGTACCTTGTTCACTTTTTTGTCATTTGGCACACATACTCTGTAGAGGTGTGTGGTTGGAAGTACCTTACCTTATGGCAGGAACTTGCTTAGATAACCTTAATGTTCTCTGCAGCTCTTATTCTGTTATGATGATGAAAGCCAGTAGCTTAAACTTGTCAAGTTTCTGGTAGTGAATTTAATTTGATTCCAAGTGATGTTTTTAAGCTTTAGGTCAGACATAGGCAGACTCGGCCGTCCAGATGTTTTGGGACTACAGCTCCCATCATCCCTGACCACTGGTTCTGTTAGCTAGGGATGATGGGAGTTGTAGTCCCAAAATATCTGGAGGGCCGAGTTTGCCTATGCCTGCTTTAGGTCTTACTTTGTATTTCTGATGACGGACATCTGTGTATATATGCAGTTAGGTGAGCAAGTAAACATGTTTTGGGGCTTGTAATTTATGAGTGGGCCCTGCTAATGGGTGGAAATCAATTAGTCCCACCAGTGGAGGACCTGCATAAGGAACTTCACTTTCCAAAATTGGCTTGTGAGCGGCGGTCAGTCTGGAGAACCCCTGGAATAGCATTCAGGGGAAGGAGTGGGGAAATTGTTCCTTCAGGCAAGCTGAAATGACAGCTGATCAGCTTAGCGCAAGGTGAATTCCTCCCATAATTTCCAAGCTTATTGAGGCTGTATTACTTATGAGATACAATATTCTGGCATGTAGCAGAAAGAAAAACACCCTTCAAAAAGTGCAGCACCTTGGGCCATTGTTGCCCATACTAGCATTATGCCAGGTAAATTATTTCCCTACTGCTCAAACTGCCATTTCTTATAAGCGCTGTCTGCCTCCGGAAAGCCTTTCACAAATGTATTATGCAATTGGAAGCACTGTTATCAGGCAAATTCTGTTTTTTTTCACCTGTCTGCCTTAACCTATGTTTTCTTTACCTCCCTAGTGGTTTCTGGTGAAATTCATCTAGGTAGCATAGTCACTGTCTTGTAACCCATTGCTTCATTTAAACAGAGCCGCCAGCCAGATTGCTGAGTGTAGAGCCATGGGTGTGCGAGAAGCGGCTTTTTGGTGTCAAGGAGAAGCCTCTGCATGGAGGGTTCCTTGGAAGATGCAGTTAAAAGGCTGTATAAATTGTAGTATACCAAGACTTTCTTTTTAGCTATCTGTCTGTGATGTGGTGAGACTTCTCTCAAAGTGTCAGAAGCAGCACTGGGAATTCCACACCCATCATTAGAAGTGGTGTGTGGGGGTGTGTGTTTGGTGACTCTGTTATCATTAGTAGTATAATTTTATTTTGCAAAGCGACGAGAGTCGTCCCCGTCCCCCCCCCCCCCCCGCTTTCCCTCCCTTTTTGCCATCCTCCTTGGGGATAGTTGGTGTATTAATTTGCTGTATTGCCTCCTGGCTGTTCCCAGGCTGTTTTGATTCTTCATCATGGAATTTTAATGGCCTGCCGCTTCTTGGGAGGCATGTGAGAGAGCGCATCTCAGGGACCGCTTTCCTTCTTTTCACATGCCTGTAATTGCGGCTCTTTAAGAGCACAAAGCATTTACTAATCATGCCATGTCTGTTGTAGCTTCTGTTTGACAATGCACTTTTTAAAAGTGGAAAGCATGAAGAAGTTGGCATTGAGAATATGTTCCTCAGTACCAATGTGAATTGCATTGAGGTAGCAGGTTGAGCTTACTGCTTTCCATGTATCTTGGTGGCAGAATAAAGGTTCCCTGTCTTTGCTTTCCTTGGAAATGCTTAGAGCAGGAAGCTTTTGTAGCCTAAAGCCTGGGCAGGTTTCTGGGGGCCCCATTCCAGTGGTACATGGGGCAGAAGCACACTTTAGCTATATATTGCCCATGCAAAAGTTGGCAGTTACAGTTCTCCATCCAGGCAAGCAGAAGGCATTGCCAGAGGTCAAAGACATCTCAGCCAGGCAAAAGCACAGAGCATGGCCAGTGATGTCAGGAGAGTCCCAAGAGTCAGTTAGATGGGGAGGGGTCACATTGGGCGCTTGGGCTTGAGCTTCCTCGTTCCTGGCTTAGGGCATTCATTGCCTTAGTGTTTGGCTAGTTGGCCATCTGAGATGGTACGGTATTTCTCAGTATAGCTCAAGATTTCCTAAGCAGAGCCAAGCCTCCCAGTTCTTTCCACTGGTTAAGACCAGGTCTTATTAAGAGTCTGGTCTCAGTATGAGATCTGCCAAGTTCAAGTTAAGACAGGATTAATATGTGGCCCATGTTGCCAGAGGAAATACAACCCATGAAGAGTGCTAAAGCAGAGCCCATACTGTGGCGGCCACAGATGAAAATCTCACTGCAGCATGATATACCATCAACCTACATTATGAAACCCACATTCAAGAGTTGCATACAGAAGTAATGCATTAGGTGCCTTTCTGAACCCTTGGAAAACATTTTTCTCATCCTGGGTCACCATCTTTCTGGTATATGATTGTAAATGTAGTTTAAGGAGGGACGCCAAGTAGACAACCAAACCATCTCTTTATCTGTGTCTGCTGTGCTGCCAAATGCAGGTGCTGCATCATCATAGGTAGCTCCATATTGGGAGTGTGTGTGTGTATGTATTATCACTGACGGGTGCTAGTGGCCAGCATAATGGAAAAGAAATACAGAGACCTCTGTTGAAAGTTGCCCGTGAGTAATGTGAACATGTGTGGCAATGGTTCCATGCTGTTGTTTTGTTAAAAGCACATCTGATGCTGACCGTTGGAGAAGAGGGTGGAGATAATCTCCCTAGGGCTACATTTTGGATAGGCCAGTCTGGTTGCCAGTCCTCTAGTACATGTGTAGGGATTTTTTTTTGAATGAATTGCTTATCCTTTGTTACCAGGACACTTTTCTGTGCTGTGCAATGGGTTAATCCTTGCATGCAAAGATGTTGTGTTCACTGGATGGGATGAGCAACTTGTAGTGATTTCTACCTATGATGTGCAGATCAGAATTGGGTGCCCAGCTGGCTGGTGGTGTTTCAAAGAGGAGAAGGATCTCTGTTCTCACTATTAATTTTGACCTTTGAAGGCATCAGAAATAGCCCCAGGTGGTACCTCAAGGCTTAGAAAAAGCACCTTTTATGCATCTGGTATTTGCAGTGGAAACTGTAAGTACAACTGCAAC
This sequence comes from Podarcis gaigeae, assembly GCF_964106915.1. Classification (NCBI taxonomy): domain Eukaryota; kingdom Metazoa; phylum Chordata; class Lepidosauria; order Squamata; family Lacertidae; genus Podarcis; species Podarcis gaigeae. Next base: position 30,583,114 of record NC_139678.1, on the reverse strand, counting down.
AGCTGAGCTGAATACTGTCAGAGTAGCAATACCCTTGATAGGAAGTGTGTTCTACTGAATGTTTCCTTCTGCATGAGGATAGCTGAACTAATTATTTTCAAGGCGATCAGTTAATAAGCACATTTCCTTCCTTGCATTGGTACAATCCATATATTTTGCTTTCTAAAACGAGGAAAATACAAGAGCCTTCAACTGTATTATCAGTTTGAGAGTCTACAGAGAAGGCCTGAAAATTGAGGTTCTTAGAAAACTCATGAAATTCCTAAGTTTGATATTATAATAACAAAGGACCATATTTTTCAACTGAAACACTTTTCTGTTCTAAAGGGAATGCTTTGTATGGCTGTCTCTCAGAAGATCAATTGCAATTAAACGTACATTTCAAGAAGGGTGCTTGTTTAATGTACAAGAATACCTCTGTGAACATCTGTCCTGTCGACCGTCCATTTCAGCAAATGTTCACGGCAAACCTCGGAATGGGTTACTTCTGGGTTTGCCGCTTACGCATGTGCAGATGTGCTAAATTGCGCTTCACACATGTGCAGAGTGGCACTTTGGCGAGCATCCCTTTCGTGGAGCCTCCGGGGCTCCGGAACGAATCCTGGACTCAAAACAAGGTACCACTGTAGAGGATTCCTTGAGATGCCTAGTTCCATCTTGTTTGCATTATGCATAGGGGAAAACAAGGCTCACTTTTCTGGGGGAGTGGAGGGAGCTCTATTGCCAGCCTAAATATGATGATTCTAGTGTTCCAACCTAATGCTTATTAGACAAGAGAGTAAAACTTCACCTGCAGTTGGGAGTTTCCACCTCTGCAGATCAACCTTAAGATCTGTGTATGGTGCCCTGCTTTATGTGCCTGCCAGTGAAATCAGTGAGGTTGGTGAGTGCATGAAACAAGTCCTTCTTGGTGGTGGCCCTGCAATTGGTACTTAAAAAACAAATAATAAATAAAGGGACAGTCAGGATGGTGTTTGTTGCCTTAATTTTTTAATCATTATACTTTATTTCTTCCTTTTTAGGCAGACCAATATACATCTCGGACCCCCATGTTCAAGGGACATAAAGAGGAAGAGGAAGCCTGTAATGGCAACAGCCTCCCTTTCCAGCCCAACTTCAGGTAAATTGGCTAAACCTCATTATAAATAGTTAATGATTTAGGAGGCTACTGTTTTGAAAGAGCAGGAAAACACCTGAATTTTAAGAAAGACCTGCCCTTTCAGCTGTTCAGGCTTCCCAGGGCAGGGTTGTATCCCTAGCATTGCACAAATGCCACATTTAGTATTGGATGCAGAAAGTTCATTTTCTACTCCTTGTGACTGTGGCAGTCAGTTGGATAATGCCTGATGAATAATCAAAAGGCAGCTTTTCTGCAGTTTGCTTGCTGTTAAAAAGTTCAGTAAAAAATATTTAGAAAATAATAATCAAAAGGCAGCTCCTGATGGCCAGGAATAGGGCTTAATAATATTTCCTTGCTCTTCTGCCTTCTGTGACTAGCAGGGGCAGAATTGGTCATGCAACCAAGTATATGCATGTTAATTTAGCTCATGTAATTTAGTTTGTAGAACTTGGCCTTCCTTTGCACATTAACATCACTTTTTTTTAAAAAAAGCACAGAGTTTACCCCAGCCTTTTCCAACCTAGTGACCTGCGGCTGTGCTGCCTAAAGTTGATGGGAATTGTAGTCCAAACTATCTGGAGGCCAGCAGTTGCAAAGTCTGGTTGACACAGTCCAACTACTAGTTGTGAGGTGTTTGGAAAGCTTAAAGGAAATAGGACATGGATGCTGGCTTCTCCCTTGTGCCAATCTCTTGGTACTTTGCCTAAAGAGCATCTTACTCATTGAGAGAAACTGTTTTGTGTTTTGAGAGTATGCTTTGTTTTCTTAAAGCAGAAGAAACAACATTTCTGGATGAGAGAGGAGTATGCTGGTACCCCAAGAAAATGCAGGTTATTGGATTGAAGGCCACCCACACATAAGAATAATCTGATATAATAATAATAATAATAATAATAATAATAATAATAATAATAATAATAATAATATACCACCCTTCATCCAAAGATCATAGGGCTGCTAACAACTTAAAAATAGAAAATGAGAACACAAAATACATAATAAAACAAAAGCAAACCAATAACTTGCCCCTCCCTAAACACATTTAAAAGGCCATAGACTATTCATCGGCTAAAGGCCTGGTTATAGAGAAATATCTTCACCTGGTCCCTAAAGAAAAAAGCATTAATTTTAACCAAAAAAGTGAACTCCCATTGATTAGCAAATGCTTGGACAGAATGAGATAACAACTAATCCACTAATAAGGATTAATTAAATAGAACCAGCTCCTTGGTTTGGCAGCACTGGTGCCTTCTTCATTGCCAATCTTAATGTTTTTTTTCCCCATATCTCTTGCCCCTTGATGTTTCCGGTCTCTACACAGCTTTGTATGTGTTCTGTTCAGGCATGCTTCCTCCACTCCAAAGGCATATGCAGGCAGATTTGCTACCCTTGTACTACTCCTACAGGCTCTAGTAACAAAATAAAATGTTGGTGTGGGTGATAGTAGTAATCTTGCAATGCATATCTACCACAGGGCTGGCCCTACAATTAGCTACAGTGAGGTGACTGCCCCAGGCAGCAGATGATGCAGGTGTGTATGTAGAGAGGCGACAAACTGTTGAAACACAGAGCTGCATGTGCACCTTGTGTCCTGACACAAGCAGAATGTCTGCTCATGGATCTCTCTGCATACGTGAATGTGCACACACTTCTTAAAGAATAGCAAAGAGGAGGAGCAGTCAGTGAGGCAGTGAGTGGAATGAGAAGAGTATTGCTAAACATTTGTCCATAGCAGTTGTCTCAGGAAGGTTTTATGGATCCTGTCTTGCACTAAGAAACCTGAAGTGCAGTGATAGTTGGAATAAATGCAGGATTAGATAGTGACTACTCAGTTGCTATCTGCTGTATTTCTTGGAACAAATTACGTACAAATTATCTGGAGCAGACAACTATTACAATATTAAATATTCCTTCTGTGTTGTGGTTCCTTTTTGTGAAAATTCATTCTCTCTGAGAAGGCAAAAAAGGTAGCCCCTGGCATGCTCTAATGCTATCTGTCTCAATTTCTCTAGCAACTTTTTTACTTTTCCAGGTTTCTTTTCATATAGGGGTCCCTAATTAGGTAGCGTTAAGAAGGGACCACACTGAGGGCCAAAGACAGCCACAGGCAAACTTGGCCCTCCACATGTTTTGGGACTACAACTCCCAATCATCCCTAGTTAGCAGGACCAGTGGTCGGGATGATGGGAATTGTAGTCCCAAAACATCTGGAGGGCTGAGTTTGCCTGTGCCTGGCCAAAGACATGGCCTCAGGCAAGCTGGCAAGTGGCTTGAATTAGATTGATGGTTTTATTGTGCCTTTTTTCAGTCCTAAGGATGTACAAAGTATGAACAATACACTGTTATCATAAGACAAAACAATTTGAAACCAGGTTTGTGCACTGGATGCAACTGGATCCTGAACTGAATTAGATCGATTTGGGGCAACCTGGGATTTAGCTAGATTGGGTTGAGGCATCGCTGGATCACCCCAGGTCAGCTCAGATCCACCCAGAGCAACCCAGGGCTTTCAGATAGAGGACATTGTCGCAGTGTAGGGTGGAGAGAAAGAGACATGTAGGGTGCCTGTGTGTATCTCTTCCCCCCAGCCAGCATGGTTAATGGTCGCATACAATGGGAGTTTAAGCCCAACAGTGTGTGGAGGATCACAGATTGGCCACCTCTATTTACAGTTTACAGTCAGCTGAGCTAGAAATGGCCCTCTCCTTTATTAGAAAAGAACGTGAGGGGAGAGATGAGAGCCAGTATTCCAAGGAAGCAAGATATCTTTCCGTGTTTTTGTGTGATACATGGGGCATGTATTTGGTTTTTGTGTGATACATGGGGCATGTATTTGGCATCTCTGGCCAAAGGATTCTTCTCCCCCTGGCATGCTTTCAATCAGCACTGACTTGGACATTTCCTCTCTGACTAGCTTGTTGGACTCAATTTTCTTTCACTGTAAGATCTAGCTTCACATGACGACTTTTTGTGTTGGCAGTGAAAGATTGGTGTGAGTCACCATTCAGGCCCAGGCCTGAGAACGAGGGGGGGGGGGTTGTACAAGCAAGGATGCCCCATTTGGACTAGACCCTGCCTCCAAAACAGATCTCTGGCTGAGCCCAACAGCTCTCATCTCACTTGTTGACCAGGTCCTGCTTCAGTGAACTCCTTTTATGCAACCCGTGTGCCCCAGAGAGGTGAAGGACACAGCCTGAGCTGGCTCCATCAGTCAGCAGAACAAATGGGCTTGCTCTGCCTAACATCGGGCCATCTCGGATTCCACCTCTTTTATAGAGATGAGTGATGAAGAGAGGCTCGTTCCGCTTTGCCGCTGTATTAATACACATCAGGGGCCAGCTCCCGGCACTAAATCACGCTACTGCATACATCTGTTATCGGACTCCTCACCACCGTGATGAACAAGACTGCAGATAGAGGCTTCCTCATGTCATTCTTTATAGGATTTTCCTAAAAGAATAAATAGCTCAAATCTCTGCCAACACTCTCCCCTGTCATTGTGATGAATTTAGCTTCTTTCTTAAACATGCAGCAACAAATCTTCCTTTGTCGTAGACCCCTCCCCCTCCCCACCTACAGAAAGTTTTGTTGAATTTGACTGAATTTAGATGATGATAGTCAGGCCGCTTAAGATGCATCCAGTGGTGGCAACGGAAGCTGCAATCTGGAGGGTTGTTTTTTCTTTTAACCTAATATATATTTAATGGCACCCATACAAGGTCATGCCCACTTACTCTGGGTGAATCTAGAACTACAATTCCTTGGTAATCCCTAAGAAACGGTTCACACATGAGAACCCTGTGTGACCACCTCACGCTTCTAGAGCAGCTGCCATCCCTAAAAATGGGGTTATTATATACACCACTGTTGCCGCTCTACCTTGGAGACCCTAAGTCACACTTGCACAAGGGCTTTTGCAGTACCACATGCTCCTGGGGCAGTTGTGTGTGTGGGTCAGACAGACGCCACAAATAGTCCTCAGTTGAAAGTATGGTAACATTCTTCCTACTCTATTGCCCTACTCTACTCCCTATTCTATTGCCCTACTTGACGCCCTACTCCCTACTCTATTGCTGGGCAGTGGCTGAGGCCTAGGATGCTATTATGCAGGCTTAATAGCAGGATATTATAGCAGGCTTAATAGAATTTTATTCTTAACTAGACTTGGAGACTGCCCCGCCCCCTCAAAATACCTCCCAAATCTACCTGAGAAACAGTTTTATGTTCCCTTGTTTTAGGCATGTCTCATAGCCTCACAGTTCCCCTTAGCTTTTAAGAACGTGAGCTGCATTTGGACCCTCTTGCAGCTGGGCTTGCATTTGCTCATGGTCTAGCTGTCTTCAAGGAGGAGCTGGTTTCATTAGTGTCCTTTTAGGCAATGTATTCTTGCTCAATTTATTTTAGTCACTTCAGTGGGACGAATAAAAGGATTGCTAGTTTTCTTTCCACCGTTTTCCTGCAGCATGGGTAGACACTGCAAGGTGTGCTCAAGCTGCTTCTGTGACAATCGAGTGAACTTCATCCATTTTCTTTTGCACAAGGCTGATTTCTCTTTTAGCAGGAGAGTTTGGCTGCATTTTTGACGAGTTTAAAATGGTGCTTAGACAGGTTCCCACCTTTATCCCTAAAGTTGTTGCTTCACTTTTTCCACAAGGAAAATGGGTTATTTCTTTCTGCCAACTGCATATTTGTGGCAGATCATGTATTCTTTGAAACAAGGGTCTTTAGAAGCAGAATAAAGAATCAAAAGTGAGCAAGCAGGTGCAAATTTGTCCAAGCCTGATCACAGAATTTTGGCTGTTTGGGCAGAGAATTCAAATTTCTGTTTGATGCAGAATAAACACAACCTTGTGTATATTAAACACAGAACAGGGACTATTTATTTGGTCAGGTCACTTTCACGCTAAGAGCAGAGGTGAGTATCTGGATGTTGCTGGACTACAATTCTCATCATCCCCGACCAATGGCTATGCTGACTGTGACTCATGTTAGCTGTAGTCCAAGAACATCAGGAGAGCCATGGGTTCCCCATTCCTGGGTTAGAGCAAAAGAAAGTCTTAACTGCTGGGAGCTCTCTAGTGCTGAAACCAGGAATGGTTTTCAGAAGCTCTGGACAAAACAAAAAAAAATCCTTCCAGTAACACCTTAAAGACCAACTAAGTTAGTTCTAGGTATGAGCTTTCGTGTGCATGCACACTTCTTCAGATACTGGTCTTTAAGGTGCTACTGGAAGGAATTTTTTTTTGTTTTGACTATGGCAGACCAACACGGCTACCTATCTGTAAACAGAAGCTCTGGAGTTATCCATATCATGCTTTAAATTGGCACTGTTCTCCCCCATGGCACCCTGCAGTCTGCATAAAGAGAAGGGTGCATTGATGTTGTTTTTGTGTTTTTATTGTGACTGACCACCCCTTCCCTCCTCAGCAACACGCTGGCTGTGAGCAAGGCATTTATTGGCAGAGGGTGTGGCTTTCTACATAGCATTTTGAAATGCAAATAATGAAACAATGCTCGGAATCTACATAGTATACTAGTCTTTTAGAGCCCTGTAAACCTGGCTGAAAGTAAACAAAAAGGATAGGCAGTCATGGCAGTGGAAGCATACGGTGGATTTTGGCACCTAACATTTGATGTGCAAATTGTACCTTGCTTTGATGTTCCTGTTCATTGTATTTCTCTTCCTTTTTTATTGTGATGTTCCAGCAGCTTTATCCATCCACATAGATACTTCAGACCCAGGCCCGCCTGTGCCACACTCCCAGAGGCACCAGAACTGACTGAACAGGCAGAAGCCATTCATCAGAGACAAGCTGCAGCGCTACTGCCCCAGGCAGCTTTCTAAGAAAATGCCACAGGAGATGGTCCTTGACTGCACTAGATGGAGGCAGCTCTTCCTTTGTCAACTAGTTGGGCTTTTTAATATGTTGGACTTTGGAGTACGTCAGAATTTTCCTTCCGGCAATAGCTATCTCTTCAGTGTTAGCATGTGACACACACACCTCTGTCAGCATGATATGTTTACCCCACTCATCCTGCAAATCATGTTTGTAAATCTATATAAAAATGCATAATCAGTGTTGGGGTTTTCCATATTTCCAGTGTTCCTGCTATTGCTATGCAAGTATTTGTCGCGCACTCTCATTTCTAGCCCCAGAAGCTGCTTGGTGGCATATGCAAAATGGTATTTGGTTATTGCAGGCGCCTGTCAAAGCTCTTCATTTCTCAGACACATCTCAGTTGATAGCAGAGTCCTGTGTTTAATAGAAGAAATTCTATTTTCAGTTCTTTGGGGAAGCTGAGCCTGTGTCTTTTGTAAGCATAAGACCCGAAAAGAAGCCAGCAGTGATCCCTGACCTAGAGAGGAGGTTAACAGGGGATAAACTGTTTTATCTGAACTGGGTAACTTGAATTTTATATTGGGAACATTTCCAAAAGCAACGTGTTGTTCAGTATTCTGAGGTTTGCTTCCCCCCCACTTTAATATAGCATTATTGTTTCAGTTTTTCCTCCTGTATCACTGGGGTATCCTAGTATTGCTTTTAAACTATGGTTCCTTCCTTGCAATCCTCTTTCCTGTGTATCCTACTGCATGAGCCAGTGGAACCATAAATGCAAAAATGGGACTGTCATGTCAGGAAGCTTTCCAATATATAACCTTAAAGCGAATGACAATGAAATGGACTCTACCAACAGTAGCTTTTTCTGTTTTGGAAACTATTACAGTATAAGAATCATTTGAGACAGTAACCTGAACTCCATAAGTTGCTATGAGAATAGCCGTTTAGATGTGTGGTTTCAAAATAGCCTTTGTGGATGACAACCACTTGCTGTCTTGTCTTCAAGCTGGGATGTTTCCTGCAGTATAAAAAAGGAATCTCCCTTTTTGGCAGTATGTCCTTAGAAGCGCATACTGTGTTTTATTCTACATTTCCTGATTACAGTGTACTCACTATGATGTAGATGTGTTATATAGTAGAGAGTGGTGCCTTCTCCCAACAACTCTTCCATTGCTATCCTTTTTCCAGTATATGTGAACGAGGCTGCAAAATAGTCCCAATTCCTAGATGCCAGCATCAAAATGAGAAGTCCTAACAACCATGTTATTTTTCTAGCACTATTTACATTAGAGTACATCCTTCTCCTTCGATTATTGTCTGGAGCCTCCCTTGTGGAGCTGTTTTCTCAAGATGTGCCTCGGTGCGCATGCACAGAGTCAACTATTATATTTTTGATTGGATCCTGTTGGCTTGAACGTATAAGGAGAGGGTGATTTATGCTTGCAGGCTTTCTGTAGGCATTAGGTTGGCCTCTGGAAATGCTGGTCTAGATAGGCCTTTGGTCTGATCCAGCGGGGCTTTTCATACGCTCTTAAGGCCAGAGCAAATGGAATCAGGCTTGCTTCTGTGCATACAGAACCTCTCATGAGAAGCAAATCAGTGATGTTTCGATGTAGATGAAGGGTTAGCATGTTTCACTTATTTTTGCCTTACAACTCATAAAACGGAAAGTGTGATACAGGCACAAGAAAATGTTCTTGCTGTACAAAAATGATAGCCCTGGAGAGCATTTCTGGTTGTGTTAATGAATTTGATCTGGGTTTATCAAATAATTCAGAGCAGCCTTACTAGAAGAGTCACATTAGTGATGCCTTGCCTGTGTTTGAGCCTTTTGCACCAACCATGTATCCCAGGCACAAGCTCTGATCTTCAAATGCTCTGAGTCCTAAATACTCTGAAATTGACTGAGCAAAGGAACCTTTTAATTCTGTGTGAAGAATGCACGAGACAAGGATTTATTTGAATGGATCCGTGAAGTCTTGAGAGACATTGGAGAGCACCACCATTATCAATGCATTGCATCTGTGTTACTCATGTTACTGTCTCCTGTGCAAACTCCCATGTAAATGAATGTGAGCTACCATCTTGGTTTTTGTAGCATATCAGACACAACTATGTTGCACAATAGGCGTTAGCCTGTGTCCCAAATATCTTGCAAAGCTTTTTCTGTGTCTAGAGTACGGAATCAGTAGTTGTTGGAGCAGAGGTTAAGATGGGGTTCAGATGAAAATAATCAGTAACTGAGTTGCATTAAGTGATGATGAGTTGCACTGTCACCAATTCCTTATTTTGTTTGCACTTAAAACTAGCTTTCCCCATATAACACTTGTAAAATATAACAAAAACCTGTACCTGGTTGCTTCAAGGTGTCTCAAACGTAGCCCAAACTTGCTAGTGTGTGGCTTTGTCACTGAGCTTCTCTGAGATTTTTATTTCCCTTAAAAGAAATAATTTGTAAGAATGTAAAATGCTTATATTGAGGTGTACAGTCACTGCTATACTTAACGGGCCACATACTCAAATAGGATGATTGTTTAGCATGTGAACCATGTAAGCCGGACCTTATGAATTCCACACAATAATTTCCACAGAATAAAGGGCAGATTCTTCTTTAAAGGAATGCATATTCTTTTAAGGAGAAGACGCTCAATTCTGTGACTAAAATACATTTATGCAAGGAATGCATATTGTGCCAAGTTCTGACTGCAATGTGGGATATGGATTTCTTTTTAAAACACATGTTTTACCAGGTGGAGGAGGTGGCAAGCTACAAAGTAGAAGCAACGAGAGGCAGTAAAAGTGTGAACAGAATCTAGAGGGCATCTGTAACAGCTGCCAAATTATTATTATTATTATTATTATTATTATTATTATTATTATTATTAAAATATGATCACACAATTGTGGAACCCACAGGACCCTGTATATAAGTGTTTGAAAAATTACAACCATGTAACAAGTTAAAGATTTTCTGTATTACACTGTGGGTCCATTCAGGCATGTTCTCTAGTCCAGTGTTTCCCAACCTTGTGCCTCCAGATGTTTTTGGCCTACAACTCCCATCATCCCTAGCTAGCAAGACCAGTGGTCAGGGATGATGGGAGTTGTAGGCCAAAAACATCTGGAGGCACAAGGTTGGGAAACACTGCGTCCATCCAGATGAGCATCGCCACGAGCAACGCATGGGATAGGCTGATACTGTGTGCATATCTCTCTTCTTATCTAATGAAGTCTATTTCATGCACAAGGCTTCTAAACTGATGCATGTGTGGAGAACCTGGATAAAGAAGTGTTTCTCCTTTATGACACTAGAATTTGGAGGCATTCAATGAAACTTTTAGCAGATTCGGGACACTAGTGCCAGTGTGGTGTAATGGTTAAGAGTGGTGGACTCGTAATCTGCTGAACCGGGTTTGCGTCCCCACTCCACAGCTGCTGGGTAACCTTGGGCTAGTCACACTTTTCTGAAGTCTCTCAGCCTCACTCACCTCCCAGAGTGTTTGTTGTGGGGGAGGAAGGGAAAGGTGATTGTTAGCCGCTTTGAGACTCCTTAGGGTAGTGATAAAGCGGGATATCAAATCCAAACTCCTCCTCTTCTACCCCCCTTCTCCCCAAAAGTCTTTGTTCTGTGCAGAATTTATGGAATTTGCTGCCAAGAGTTATGATGGCCAGTAGCTTATACAGCTTTAGATGGCATTAGACAAATTAATGGAGTAAAAGTCTTGTCAATGGCTACCAGGCATAATGGTTATATGCAATTTCTGGGATCAGATGCAGTGTGCTGGTGAATATCTGTGGCTCATAAGAGTGGCTTTTCAACAGCTGCCACGTGCAGGATGCTCTAAACCTGCTGCATGTATCCATGTGAGCAGTCCTATATGCTCTGACTTCTGCATTGGGCTCCAGCATGCGTTGGTTTTGCTACCACAGGCAGTTTTTGCCAATGGCATGTGGATAAACCAACAAGGAGAAGCAGTATCTAAAGCAGATTGCCGCATAGGGCAACTGCCCTGTGCATATAGCTTCACGGAGCTCACACATGGCAAGAGGAGCATCAGAAACACTCCCTAATATCCCTCACCCTCAACATTGCAGCCTGGCATTGCAGATCTAGGAGCCAAATGCACATAATGGGGTGCTTTCAGTTGTAACTGGATGTTTGCGCTTACCTTTGGCACTTTAGCATTAAACTGGAAGCAATGCTGCGAAAATCTCCATGCTGACCTATTGTATCTGTATAGTGCAAATGGGGAGGGGGCCAGCCCAGGCTGAAAATTTTGCCTAGAGTAATGGAGCTGGATGCATATCATGTTTGGGCCAAATACCATTGACAAGCCCCATGCAGAGCTACTTAGCCAGGGCCTACTTTCTGGCCTAGCCACACTGCTCTGCATATGTCATGTTGCCAAGCATTTATCTTTTAAACAACAGCTTCATGCCTGGGAGAGGCAACCAGTTAGTTGCCTTTGTAACCAAATTCCTGAAAAGGAACATAAAAACATTCTTTACAACTGAAAGCTGTTGGTGGGAACTTGCTGTCCACCTATTTCCCTCCCTCATTTGTTTTTTACAGCAGAACCTTAATTTTCACATTTCCTTAGACACATTGATTTGTGATGCCAAATGCAGTTGTCCGGTGAACTCATGATAACTCTGTTTTGCAGGTACTGTACTACGGTTGGACTTTGTGTTCTTTTTGCAGTATTTTGTGAATGCTTATTTTAATCTGTATGTAATATGTCAGTCATATCACAATTTGAGATATCCAAGGCTTTGCATCAATTCATGTAGCGTTTCTGATTTCAGAGTGGAAGAGCTTAGAATAAGTGCTTGCATTGAGGCCTATTTCTCATGGAGGTGGCAAAACTTGAGACTGAGCTGTAGTGCTACAGACTCAGATGGAGGCGCTCATGATTGAATGCTTTCTTCATGCCAAAAATGTTCTCTCCATGTAAAAAATAATAACCGCGTAGATTTGGGCAGAAGAAAAACTGGATTGTGTCTGGCGCAGGGTGACAAAGATAGTAAGGGGCCTTGAGATCAAGTCCTACATCTGAAGGTTGAAGGTGCTGAGTATTTTTAGCATGGAAAAGAGGCAATGTGAATGCTACCTTGAAACATTGAAGATAGATCTAAATGATGGAGCACATTTGTTTTCTGTTGCTCCAGAAGGTAGTACCTAAACAAACAGGTTCAAAGTGACATGTTTTCCATCTTACATAGAACTTGGCCTCTATGTGTGAGGGTTTATTGTTATGTAGGGCTTATTCTAAGTTTGCTCACTTCCCTTTTATTTCTTTTAACTCCATGAAGCTGCTCATATGAGTAAGCTCTGGAAACTTGCTAAAGGACAACTATTCTGAGCAGGAACATGTCCTGTCTTCAAATGATTGGGCATCCTTGTGCCAGTTTTGTAAAAGCAGGCACTTCCCTTCTACAGAAGTTATACTCCTTGCTATCTCTATAAGGCTTCTTGACTACACGGAAGTCGCTTGTGGGTGAATCAAGTTTTTGGCAAGTCTTTCATTCTCAAGGCCTTTGCAAACGCCTTTTGGGGCCAGTGACATGCTATGTTGTGCTTCTGGAATTTATTTTAGAAAATGCTGTTTAGAGAGCAGCTTGCATAATACATTAAATAAAGATCTCCTGCTAACCACGACATGTGTTCTTTTTTAATTGTTGGCAAGTCTCCATCCAGATGTCAAATTCCCCTAGTGCTCAGTCTGAGCATGGTGTGAAAGATACTTTAGCAAAAGAGGCATCTCCAACACAATAGTTTGGCACTACAGGAGCTGTATGGATGATCCGCACAGGAATTGGTATAGTCTGTGCAGATTAAGCTAGGGTTGCCATAAGTATGGAATTTTTTGGACATAGACAGTATTTGGCCCTTATAAACAGCATCAGGGTGGAAATTGCTGAAAGCTCATCAGCTTTGGGCAAAAAAGCTCAACAACTTTTGTGTCCAGATGTTCACTTTTTGAAATATGGCAATCCTAATTAAGGATGATGGGTGTTAATCAGAAAAGCCTGCGTAGTGAATTTGAGGCTGATGGAATGACTGCTCACATTCTTCTCTACGCAGGTTATGGTATACAGTGCTAAGATGTTGATACATTTTAGGTTATAAACAAGTACTTCCTGTACTTTTTTCTTCTTCTGTATTCCTAACATCCAAATGAGGTAAGTCAATCTTTCTGCACTTGTGGAACTCAGGCTGGGACATTGTGGAAAGAGATTGCTTGTTTGCTTGCAGTATGGCTACATATTTTGTAAGATTTTATTCTCGCACTGCTTCAGGTCAGAATTTTACAGAGTACAGTGCAAAAACTTATTCATACATAATGAATAAGTTATTCAACAAATCATGGCTGCCTCCTTCTTTCCTATGCCTAAACACAAAGCTTGACTTTGTTAAACCATAGTTTCACGTGATGTCCCAACTCAGTATCTGATTTGAACGATCTCTGCAAAGGTATCTGAAGAAGTGTGCATGCACACCCAGAACAAACTTAGTTGCTCCCTAAGGTGCTACTGGACATTTTTTTAATTTTTTATTTATTTCAACTGCGCCAGACCAACACGGCTACCTACAGTGCAAACTATGACACTGAATTAGGTGAAACCAGCTTTGCAGTTTTAGCAAACCACAAATTATTGAATTAGAATGAAAGAGGGGAACAGAGTTGGGCTCATGTCTGAACAGACTGTGTGAAGTAATATACTTCTGAAACATCACATACTCTAAAAATTCAGCACACTGCCATGTTTCCATGAATAGCAAAGCAATTGAGCATCTTATTTTAGATGCCAGAAGGACAGGAAGGTTTATATAGGTTTTGCCTCTTGACACTGATCTGCTGAACGTAATTGAAGATGGGCTCACTGTGTTCACCTTGAGATTATTTTTATTTGTTACTGTGCCCTCCCCCCCTATTTTTTTTTGTCTTTCATGGCATTTGAGAAGTTAGTTACATGGTAATAGTAATATGCACTGACAAGACTTGTATAAGACAAAAAATGGACTTTACCTCCTTACTCTGAGACAGCATTTAATGTCATAAGAAGAACATGAATGAAATGAGGAACTGCTTGTGTAATGTTAAAAGGTTTTAACATTCAGTCTGCTACTGGTGGGAAAGAAATGCAGGAACATAAAAAGGATGGTGCAGAGGGCCATTGCTCAGTGGAAGAGTGCGTATTTTGGGTGCAAGAGGCCCCAGATTTGATCCCTGACATTTGCAGATAGAGCTGAGAATGTTTCCTGCCTGGAATCCTGGAGAGTCACTGCCAAGGCAGGGTTGGCAGTACCAGTGCTCTGACTCTGTACAGGACAGCTTCCGATGTCCCCTACAAAACAATTGAGGCCTATTTTAAATTGGTGATTTCCTTTTATTAACAACTGGAGCCCTCTAAGCAATTCTAGTATGCAATCTTCGTTCACTTCAACCTGGCTGTTGGAAAAGCCCTATTGATTGGAACAGTGGGAAATGCATATACAGTGGTACCTCTGGTTACATACTTAATTCGTTCCGGAGGTCCGTTCTTAACCTGAAACTGTTCTTAACCTGAAGCACCACTTTAGCTAATGGGGCCTCCTCCTGCTGCCGCGCCGCCGTCGTGCAATTTCTGTTCTCATCCTGAAGCAAAGTTCTTAACCTGAAGCACTATTTCTGGGTTAGCAGAGTCTGTAACCTGAAGCGTATGTAACCTGAAGTGTATGTAACCCAAGGTACCACTGTAATAGTTGTGCTTGGTGGATATATATTTTGCCTGCAAATATTTCTGATTTCCCCTTTTTAATATGGATTGTATTAGTGAAGCTTTACCTGCGTCTGAATCATTGACAGCTACCATGCACCTCTCCTGCCAACCTAGCAGTTCGAAAGCACGTCAAAGTGCAAGTAGATAAATACGTACCACTCTGGTGGGAAGGTAAACAGCGTTTCCGTGCACTGCTCTCATTTGCCAGAAGTGGCTTAGTCATGCTGGCCACATGACCCGGAAGCTGTATGCTGGCTCCCTTGGCCAATAAAGCGAGATGAGCGCCGCAACCCCAGAGTCGGTCACACCTGGACCTAATGGTCAGGGGTCCCTTTACCTTTTACCATGCACCCCAGATAATCTTAAGTGGGCACATTCGTACTTGAGTTAATCAGGTTTCAGTCACCTGTCCTGGATAACTAGACTTCACATCTCGATGGGATGGAAACATCTTGACTCTGTTGCCCTTGCAACTTAATGAATGAGTGCACATGGACCCACAAGGCGAGTGAACTGTCCCAATTTCTAGATTGTCAGTGTTGTTGAATAGTGCTGACATCAACAGCCATGGGCGGCAGACCACCACCCTACACTGGCCCCTGACATGCAGAATTGCTTTGGAGCATTGTAGGAAATTTAGATGGTGGGTGGATCAGTTGCCTGTTGAAGGTCACACCGCTGCCACCATCACCGCTCAATCCCAGTGGCATTCACAGGCAGGAAGCAGCTGACCAGATGGCTTTTTTTTTTTTTTGCTGAGGGCTTCAAACCTGGAGCCAGACCTCTTTCTGAATGTGTTGCCAGTTGTAGCTGTCTTGTAATAAGCACAGCTGGCCATTGGGAGATGACATGCTGAAAGACAGGGCAACTCTTCAGGGCTGCTTGCTAGCATATGTTCCTGCAGAAACCAGTGTAGGACTGACTACTGCAAAACACATGAGTGCATCATGCAGCAGCTAGAGTCAGGAAGGGCTTGGTGTGAGAATAAAGATGAAATATGCCAATGCCCCAATGTTTTTCACTTGTGAAATGTTGCTGCGTATGGCCTAGCAGTAAAAACCTGTGGCTCTTGAAATCGCAGCCAAAACCAAGATTCCTGAGCAATACATGCCATATTGGCCCTAGTGGTGGAATGCAGCAGGTCGTAAGTGTGAATTAGGAAACGGGTTTGAAAACGTGGCCGAAGCATTGATTTAACAGCATTGTGCTATTGACAGCTGTGTGTTCAATCCCTTTCCTATTGATCCCTGATACGGAATTCACCTGTTTCTCAGCTGCCATATGTATAGCTGGAGGCTACTTTCTTCTGACTACCAGTCGCTGGAAATGGCAGGAGGGGAGAGTGCGCTTGGGCCCTGTTTATGGGCTTCCCGCAGGTATCTGGTTGACCTATTCATAAGACATTTTCATCCAGGTATCCATGGTGAAATCAGGATCTCTTTCCTAGACAGTCACGACCAGTTCACTCCCCATTTGGTGTATAGGATTTTTCTGACCCACGGGCAGACAATGAATTGCTGGACCCATACCAGATGGCTGCTTCTTGGAGATGCTGCACTCTGCAGCAAGAGGTGCAGAGCCTGAGAGGTCTAGTCATGCTCAGGGAACGTAAAAGGGCTCCGCTAAGACTGAGCTCCTAATGGATCAAGCTGTCTGTTCCCTGGGCCCTGTCCAAGGTCCTGAAACTCTTTCCACAAACTTCCCTTGTTCTCGGGAACTCTAATCTTGACTGAACTCTACTTTTCGGCAGATTGCCTGCTTGATTTCACCCTCGTGAACTGCTTGTGGGAACCGGAGACAAGCTCCTGGCAGTTGCCAATGGATGGAGGCTCTCCACAAGAGGATCATGAACCCATGTGGCAGATCCCTTCAGATGCTGTAGCATGGAACTCTAGCTGTTTGGGACAGCCTCCTTGTGGCAAGTGTTAACAGGCACACCACCCCTGCGTTCCTTGCTATGCGGAAGATGGATCAGAATCTGCTTCATCTAAAGCAGCGTTTCCCAAACTTGGGTCTCCAGTTGTTTTTTTAACAACAACTCCCATCATCCCCAGCTAGCAGGACCAGTGGTCAGGGATGATGGGAACTGTAGTCTAAAAACAGCTGGAGACCCAAGTTTGGGAAACCCTGATCTAGAGAGTCAGTGTATTATTGTGTTTGAATGTCGGATTAAGACCTGGGAGACTAGGGTTCAAATTCCCATGTGGCCACAGAGCTCACTGGGTGACCTTGGGCCTGTTACTGCCTCTCAGCCTAACCTATAGAGATTAAACAAAGAGGACAGGAAACCATGTGCAGTCCCTTGAACACCTTGGAGAAAAAGGTGGGATACAGGCACAATAAATAAAACAAAACAAAACTAAATAAAATAGATGACAACCGTCTATTACTCCATGGATTTGTATAGCTATTTAGGCCACAATTTAATTTCTTTTGCTAAAATAAAGGCTCACATTTTAGAGTTTAGTGGCTACCTGCTTACACCAGGCCTCTGACTAAAAGCTCACAGAAACCCGTTGGTGGATGACAGTTTGACTTGCAGCTGTGGGAAAGTCTTACCCTGAGTGGAGATGTAAAAATTAAGCAAATGGATTTCCCCCCTCTGGCACCGGATACCACCTCTTGCTATTCCCTTCCCCTGTTTTCCTCTAACGGACGGGGAAAGCATTAACTTGGAATAATCAATGTAACTTCCTGGAGAGCCCTTTGAGTAAAAGGCTTGTCATGTTTCTTCATTTAGTGGAACAGACGGGGGCCTGTTGTCGGGAGGCCTGGGCTGCTCCCCCTGCAGATAGATGCTCCCACTTACAAAATGTGCTCTGCAGACTGATTGGTCGCGAGCTGTTTGCAAGCAAATGCTTCTCTTCCAGGAAAAGTTCTGGGACTTTGGGATCGCGCTGCTGAGAGCAATTAGCGCTGCTGAGAATGCTGGGATCAGGAGACAGGGCTTCTTGAACATTTGTCCTAGTGAACGTTCCCCAGTTGAGAGAGACCGTTTTAGCCTTCCCTAAGAGGGAGAGACGCATTGGTATGTAACTTTACAAAGGCCCTTAAAACTTCTCTTAAACAAGAGCAGTCTGTTTGCCAGTGCTAGCAAACTAGCCAATGTGGTGTAGTGGTTAGAGTGTTGGACTAGAACCTAGGAGACCAGGGTTCAAGTCCCCACTTGGCCGTGAAGCTCTTTGGGTGACTTTGGGCCAGTCACCGACTCTCAGTCTAACTTCCTTCACGGTGAGGATTAATTGAGGAAGAGGAGGAGGAGGAGGAGGAGGAGGAGGAGGACAACAACTGTGTGGGCCACCTTGGAGCAAAAGGTGATCTAAATGCAAGAAGTAAAATGTTTCTTGAGGTTGTAGCCACTAAACGCATTGCACAGACAGGGCAACTTCCCCTCATACAATGACACTTACCCTCCCTCTCCCCCTGACCCCTTTGGGAATAAAAAGAGAGCTACCTGCCACCAACTGCCCTGTGGGAAAAATCCCAGGGGAGTATGCAAGGACATCAGACAACGGAGACATTAGGACCTGCTGGACATCCTGTTGGACTGACCCTTTGGAGCTATCTACGTTTCCGGGCACAATTCAAATTGTTGGTCCTGACCTTTAAAGCCCTAAACGGCCTTGGCCCAGTATACCTGAAGGAGCATCTCCACCCCCACCGTTCAGCCCAGACACTGAGGTCCAGCTCTGAGGGTCTTCTGGCAGTTCCCTCACTACGAGAAGTGAGGTTGCGGGGAACCAGGCAGAGGGCCTTCTTGGTAGTGGCGCCTGGCCTGTGGAATGCCCTCCCATCAGATGTCAAGGAACTAAACAACTGCCTGACTTTTAGAAAACATCTGAAGGCAGCCCTGTTTAGGGAAGTTTTTAATGTTTGATGTTTTATCGTGTTTTTAATATTCTGTTGGGAGCCACCCAGAGTGGCTCAGAAAACCCAGCCAGATGGGTGGGGAATTATTATTATTATTATTATTATTATTATTATTATTATTATTATTATACCACTATCCTGATACCCTGCTATATGTTGATATTGCTAAATGTTTGTATGTCTATGTGTTTTTTCCAATGTGAATTAATGTTGCTTGTAAGCAGCCTTGTAGGGTTTTGTACCCTGCAAGGAGGGATGCAAACAGCTATCTCCCTTTTATTTTCCTTGGACTGCTATCGTGCCATGCACCTTGCACGTTTTCACCATGGCTCCATGTCTGCGATGTCTCTCATCCTTAGAGAAATGGGTCCCCTACTTGTGTGAATCACTGGAGAGGGAGAGTAATTTCTCCCCACTTCTATTTAAATACCAGGATGGAGCAGGCAGACTTGTTCAAGTGCATCAGACTTTGAAAGGAAATCCACAACTGATTAGTGAGCTAAATCCTGCTTCCGTGATAAACATCCTGTCCCTCCAGTTTGGGAGGGGTCGAGTATCGCCTTTTGCCTGTTTGGTTTTTCTTCCGCCCCCTCCTTCCTGCCTGTGTCTCCAGCCCCTTACCACGATCTCTCTTCTCTCTCTGCGCTCTGGTCAGGTTCTTTAAAGGCAATCATTGTCGGCATTTGTCATTAACCTTTTTTCCCTCCGTTTTTATTTATATATAAAAAAGAGAGAATGCCAGAGAAACCAGGAAGCAATGGTAACAGCAGGGCAATTGCAGATGAATAATGAAAGGATTCATCACAGCCGTACCTGGATATATATATTTTTTGCAGCCAAGCGAGACGGATTCCCATCACAGCTCGGGGACTCGTTCCACACAGCCACTCATCTTTCATGCTGAAGGGGAAGGGAAAGGTGGAGACAGTATCATTATGGATATAACTGAGCTCTGAAGTGACTGGTCAAGGTTGCTGCTTCGCTCACGACACAACTGCATATCGGACTGGAATTCTATATGCATACTTGACTGTTATCTGGCAAAGCAGCTGGTCCTTGGAATTCGTAAGGGTTTATTTGCAGAGAGCAGTCGATGTATATAGATCACAGAACCATAGAGTTGGAAGGGACCCTGAGGATCATCAGGTCCAACCCCTTGCAATGCAGGAATATGCAGTTGTCCCATACAGGGATCAAACCTGCAACCTCTGCTTTATCAGCACCATGCTCTAACCAATTGAGCTATCCAGGCTGATAAGGGATGACAGTGACAGGAAATCTATGGCCCTCCAGATCGTATTGAGCTCCCAGTTCCCATCACTCCTATCCAGAGTGGCTAATCATCAGGGATGATGAAGCAGCTAGAAAACCTTAGACTCCCCACCATTGGTCTATGGCAGGGTTCCCCAAACTTGGGATTACAATTCCCATCATCCTTGACCACTGGTCCTGCTAGCTAGGGATGATGGGAGTTGTAGTCCAAAAACAGCCAGAGATCCAAGTTTGGGAAACCCTGGTCTATGGAAACCTTTTATTTAAAGTTTAGTAGAGGAATAAGCTTTCGCATGACCAAGAGGAGGACAACAACATCATTATATTTATATTCCACCTTCCATCCAAGAAGCCCAAGAGGGGTGTATATGGTTTCTCTTTCCATTTATCATCACAACAGTAGGTTGTGAAGTAGGTTGGGCTGAGGATGAATGACTGGCCTGAGATCAGCCTGTGAGTTGAGTGGGGATTTGAGCCCTGGTCTCCCAGCTTTTAGACTGACACTAACCACTACTCCACACCGGCAAGGCTGTTGCCTTGGAGCAACAGGCTTTGTATGTAAAAGGTTCCTGGTTCCATCCCTGGCATTTCTAGATAGTGCTGGGGAAAGACTTCTGCCTGGATCCTGGAGGGCCAAAATCAGTGTTGAAAATATTGCATGAAATGGCCAGTGATCCAACTTGGTATAAACCAGATCCCTATGTTTCCTAATCCATTTGTCCAGTAATACTATCCTCCCGGGTGAAAAAATGTGATTATTTGCTGATCAACTTTTCAGCTTCTGTTCTCCAGCCTTTTGTTCTTTTCTTCTGGTGTCCTCAAAACTGTGAAGTTAAGCTAACAGAGTTCATGTGACTATCCATCTTCCTCTGTGCTACAGAATCAAGAAGAGTTCGCCTAGTAGACACACAATCTGTTGTTCACCCAGCAGTAAGTCCTACTGCGTTCAGCTGGGCTTACTGCCAGTTTAGTTTGCATAGCATTACAGGCTAAGAGTCTTCTTCTTCTTCTTCTTCTTCTTCTTCTTCTTCTTCTTCTTCTTCTTCTTCTTCCAGCCAGTGAGATGAATGGAAAGAGGTTTTCTTACTCTTCAATTTTCTGCAATCTTGGCTGATTAGAGCTAGCCTGGGATGTGTGACCAGATATGCCCAAGATGTGGTGGATGTGTAGTTACACTAGGGAGTGGCACCTGCTGTTCTTAAGGAGGCAGCAGTTACTCCTGATCTCTCAGTAGCCTTTGATATCTATCCATGTTATCCTGTACCAACCCTGTGAAATGGGAACTGGGGGCGCTGTCCTTCAGTGGTCCTATTCCTATTTTCACGGCTTGTTACACAGCATCAAGAGACTGCCTGTCAGGTCCCTGGCAATTGCATTATGTGTCCCATAGGGTACATCTTGTCCCTACTTCCATTTAGCATGAATGGCCATTAGGAGATGTGGAGCAAAGTGCCATCAGTATGTTGATGACACCCAGCTCTATTTCTTGGCGAGACCTGAATCAGGTATCTGTGCAAGCCTGGGATCATTCTCTGGATACAGTGGGGGGCTATATGGGGGCAAATAAGGGGTACACCCTGAGATGGCTGAGGGAACAACCTGAGAATACTAAACTGTGAGAGTATGTATATGGAACCAGAGTATATGGTTCCTTTTTGGAACTTCACAGTTCTCACCAAAGGAATATTGTATTCCACTTATGTAGTTTCCTCTTCCAAAAAGGCTTTTTGGTGGATTATTTTTTATCCTAGTCTTTATTTGTACCTCTTTAGAGAAGCTTCTACTTATATATGTTTTTATTGTTAAATGGGATTTTCCATGGCAAATGATTCACATATGAAATCCAAACCATCCTAAATATCTTTGCAGAAGCTTACGAAAAGTTTGGCCTATCACTCAATATCCCAAAAACCAAAGTGCTGCACCAACAGGTACAAAATAACCCCTCTGCAGCGCCACAAATCCAACTCAATGGTGTAACGTTGGAAAATGTCAATCACTTCTCCTACCTAGGCAGTTTATCTTTCCACAAGGGCCAACATTGATGCTGAAATCCAGCATCACCTGAGATCTGCGAGTGCGGCTTCCTCCCAATTGAAGTGCAGTGTTTGAGGACCGGAACATTTGCAGGGAAACCAAAATGCTGGTTTGCAAAGCTATTGTACTACCAACCTTACTATATGCTTGTGAAACATGGACCACTTATATGCCATCTCCAACTCCTCGAAAGATTCCATCAACGGTGTCTCTGAAAAATTTTACACACCACTTGGGAAGACAGGCGAACTAATATCAGTGTACTGAAAGAAGCAAAGATCACCAGTGTTGAAGCAATGATTCTTCAACATCAACTTTGTTGGACTGGTCATGTTGTGTGGATGCCTGATGATCGTCTTCCAAAGCAACTACTCTATCTTGAATTTAAAAATGGAAAGTGTAATGCTGGTGGTCAACAAAAGAGGTTTAAAGACTGTCTCAAGGCAAATCTGAAAAAACGTAGTATAAACACTGACAACTGGGAAACACTGGCCTGCAAGTGCTCCAGTTGGAGAACAGCCTTTACCAAAGGTGTCATGGGGTTTGAAGATGCTCGAACTCAGGACTCAAAGGAGAAACATGCTAAGAGGAAGGCACGCTTGGCAAATCCACAACATGATCAACTCCTGCCCAGAAACCAATGTCCCCACTGTGGAAGGACGTGTGGATACAGAATTGGCCTCCACAGCCATCTACGGACTCATTGTTAAAAGCGTGTTTCTGAAGACAATCTTACTTGGCTACGAGTGATCGAAGAAGAAGAAGAAGAAGAAGAAGAAGAAGAAGAAGAAGAAGAAGAAGAAGAAGGGATAAATGGGGTAGTATCAAGCAGCTGTAAAGCTCACTAGCAAACCATAAATTTTGAATAACCCTGTTGAATAGTTTAGAAAGATAAACATTCCATGCTTTGCTTTTGCATTCAACTGCAGTATAAAATGTATTTGCTCTCCCTCCTCTTTACTCATATGTTCACATCAGTGAACTTCCAATCAGTGCTGCAACAGTAAGAATTTGTGCTTGAGCTTGCTTTTCCTCCCTCCCTCCTGTTCCTTTTTCCTTGTGTGTCGTGTCTTTTTAGATCATAGAGCAGCAGAGCAGGGAAATCTTAGGACTGATTTGTGCAAGTGGCTCAGAACCTTTTTGGTGAAGGGGTCAGGTTTAAATGCCTTTAAAAACAACAACAGCTCAGACTGGATCTTGTAAAAGAGAGGGCACTGTAGAATTTCCTACAATGTTAATTCTGGAAACATTTGAGATGAAAGGATAAAGCTCTCTGTCTCTCTTCCTGCCCCTATCCCAAGCCTTCAATAGTTGTAAAATATTGAAGGTAGGAAAATAATTGTTCTTGCTGAAGGCTTGCACTACGGCACACAATCTTCTCCCAGCCATGCAGGCCCTTTTCAGTTGGAAATATTTAACACTCTATTAGTTTCTGCTTTGTTCTCGAATGTATCGGTGATCATAATGTTCCCAGAGGCAACTCAAATGATGAGGGCTTCACTGGTGCAAGTTTGCATAACCTGCTCTGAAATACTTCAGTTCTTATGATGTATCTCTCAACTGAATTAGAACTGCCAAATGTGTGAACATGCCTGAATAATGACTGTCCTCACCTCTTGCCTCTGAGCCTTGTTTGTACCACAGACACAGGGTGTGTTGGGGTGTGTGTGTGTGTGTGTGTGTGTGCATAGAGGGAACCTCAGGCCCCTCCAGGCCTCTTTATTTGGGCTGTGGGGCTGTCACCAGAACACACTCCCTCCCAGAGGACATTCCCTCCTTGAATGATTTTGCGTGACTTGAGTGTGCCCTCCAACTGTGACCATGCCTCTCGCTTGCTTGGAAGCAGGACGGAGAGGTGTGTTCACATGTTTGTGGAAACCTCCAACCTTTGAATAGATGGATTGTAAACATTGCTTGGCCCACTTTTGCCTTTGACCCTGCCCACTAAGGCTATACAGCCGCCAGGAGGTTGAGCATAATGGAACTGGCCCTCGAGTTGAAACAGGTCTCCCTCCCTGGATATACAAATATTAGGATAATTGTATGAACCAGCATATAACGATAAAGGTAAAAGGACCCCTGACCATTAGGTCCAGTCGTGGCTGACTCTGGGGTTGCGGCGCCCATCTCGCTTTATTGGCCAAGGGAGCCAGCATACAGCTTCCAGGTCATGTGGCCAGCATGACTAAGCCACTTCTGGCGAACCAGAGCAGCGCACGGAAATGCCGTTTACCTTCCCGCCAAAGCAGTACCTATTTATCTACTTGCACTTTGATGTGCTTTTGAACTGCTAGGTTGGCTAGCTGGGACTGAGCAACGGCAGCTCACCCCGTCGCGGGGATTTGAACCAGCATATAGCCTGGCTTTAAACCCCAGTTCCTCAGATAGCATTGGATGGTGGTATTCTGTCTCGAGAATTTACTTGAACCTCAAGTGACAATAATGGATCTAGGAGCAACCCCCCAAACTAGGAATCCGCTCCTTCAGGAGGAGTGCGACCCCATTCAAAGCAGACAAGCTTCCCAATTCCTGGACCTTGGAGACCCCCCCCCCCCCACTGACAAGGGATTTTGCAACAGGACTTTCCCTCCTCTCTTCCCCACTGTGCCTCCCTAAATCAGTTGTGACAACCCTCTGCAGCAGATCTGGGGAGGGCACAGGGTGGAGGGGGGGGGGAAGAAGTCCCATTGGGCAATTGGAAGTCCTCGCACTGATGCAGTGGCTTCTTAGCACTATATTGGATGCAAGCCAATGTCTCCAGTTCAGCCAAGAAGCTTTAAGCATATTCACAAAATGGCTTTAGGCAAGCCACTTTCTCTCATGGGTGATGGAGAAAAGGCCTGTTCAAGTATTCCAAAGAATGCACAACCTGGGGAGAAGTAGTGGTCCTTTATAGCTAGTTATTGAGAGGGTGTAGACATGGGGTATGTGAGCGTTGGGGAGACGTATTCTTAACCTGTGGCCATTTAAATGGGTCAGAGCATATCAAGGGGCTCCCTCCCCATTGTTCAGCTCGGACACTGAGATCCAGCTCTGAGGACCTTCTGGTGCTTCCCTCATTGCAAGAAGTGAGGCTACAGGGAACCAAGAAAAGGGTCATCTCAGTATTGGTGCCCGCTCTGTGGAACGCCTTCCCATCAGATGTCAAGGAAATAAACAACTAACTGACTTTTAGAAGACATCTGAAGGCAGCCCTGTACTGGGAGATTTTGAAAGTTTGAGATTTTTTGTGTTTTAATACTTTGTTCGAAGCTGCCCAGAGTGTCTGCGGCAGCCCAGTCATATGGGTGAAGAAGAAGAAGAAGAAGAAGAAGAAGAAGAAGAAGAAGAAGAAGAGGAGTTTGGATTTGATATCCCGCCTTTCACTCCCTTTAAAGAGTCTCAAAGCGGCTAACATTCTCCTTTCTCTTCCTCCCCCACAACAAACACTCTGTGAGGTGAGTGGGGCTGAGAGACTTCAGAGAAGTGTGACTGGCCCAAGGTCACCCAGCAGCTGCATGTGGAGGAGTGGAGACGCGAACCCGGTTCCCCAGATTACGAGACTACCGCTCTTAACCACTACACCACACTGGCTCTCCAGTGGCATATAAATAACAAAATTATTATTATTATTATTATTATTATTATTATTATTGTTGTTGTTGTTGTTGTTGTTGTTGTTGTTGTTGTTGTTGTTGTTATGATTATGTGAGGTTAAGGAGTCGGTTTTGGGCAGGGCAACAGAGAGGAGACTCATCTGTGGATGTTGGCAGGGAGAGAAGTAACCATGTCTTAGCTGTCAGATTTTAATGCCAATTTTTCAGAGAACAGCATCCTGAGATGGTCTTGGCCACTGGTCCAAGAGTTTATTGGGCATTGGGCACCAAACTACCCTGGATGCTAAACTTTTCTATTCATGGGAGATGCAGTGAGGTTTCCTTCTGTTCATTTGGATATCCTACTTTCCAGAAGAGATGAAACAATACACCCAGACAGCAGTTTGAGCACTCACCCAGAACACATGGACACAGTCACTCCCTCTGTGGTGAGAAGTATGGTTGTCCTTATATATTTCTAAACTCATAGAGAGATGAAATATATGAATTAGCATATGTACAATTCATGCAAATCACTGTTGATATCTGTCCCCTCGCTCTCTGTGTGTGTGTTGCATTTCCTTGTTTCCGGCAATGTGTAAGTGACTCTCCCATACTTTTTCATGGTTACAGAGCTTTCTGGTTGATTCTGTGTTGAGAATTTCAAACGGTCCAGAGGCAAAGGAGGACATGGTCCTTTTAAAGTTGTGTATTGCAAAAGGAACTTGGACTGGAAGGGCTTCTCATGTCCCAGTGCCTCAAAGCTGTTAAGTGTCTGTATTTCCTCTTCTGCACGACAAAGATACAGGAGCCCACATATTTGAATCCGGCTGGTGTAGCTCTCCTTGTTTATTGTCCATCGCCATCATTCATAATGGTGGCTCTCTTTTTATGTGTATTTAGTGGCATGGCAAGCCGTGTGCCTGGTGTGCCAGATTCCCACATTTTCCCTGAGATGTGCTATCATGAGGGGGGGGGGGAGGAGAGTGTCCCGGCTGCTGATTTGACCTTGTGCTTTGTTTTTGTTTGATTCTCTTTGCACATGTCTCTAATTGATCTTGAAAAGAAGGGACAGTTAAAGAAGACGTTAAGGTGAAATGAAGCCATAACTGTGACTGGAGACTTTTATTAAGTGTGGCAAAGTTCCCTGGGCTGCGTTGAAATTGTTTATTGATTTTGGTATGGCTGGGTGCTTCGGAGTAATCGCCCGCAGAACCACCGGAGGGGAGGCGGGGGGGGGAGGGAGGGAGGGGGGGCAGAGCAAAAACCCAGAAGCTCAGCTGTGATTGGTCTCGGCTGCCTCCTGCACACAAGTCCTCTTCCTCCTTCCCATTCTTGGGGGTTTCTCCCTAGCCTGTAAATAAGCATCCAGGCCTGTCAGCAGTTAACTCTTGGAGCACCTGACTTCCAGGTGTTTCTCCCTCAGCCGTCTTAAATCTTCTGAGCATTGGTCAGGGCCGCCAGGGCTTGTCTGCCTGGAAGGATTTTGCTGTTGAAGCATTTTTTCTTTTACATTTCTGTGTGTACATCTTGATTGGCTCTTCTAGGGTCACGTCAGCGCTGCAGGAATGAACTAGTTAACTTTTTTTTTTTTTACTATAGCAGTACAGAGACCCTCCAAGTGTCCCTGTTTTCCAAGGACAGTCCCCGGATTTACAGCAGCCATGCTGGTTTCTGATTTGAACCCTGAATGTCCTGCTTTTCTTTAGGACGTCCCTATTTTCATTGGAGAAATGTTGGAGAATATGGAGTTATGCTACCCCCAAGCCAAGGAAATAAGTAGCTATACAAGCTTTAGAAGATATCTGTATAGGGAAGTTTTAAAAAAATGTTTAATGTTCTATTATTATTTTTTATATGTTGGAACCCACCCAGAGTGACTGGGGCAACCCAGTCAGATAGGCGGGGTATAATGATGATGATGATGATGATGATGATGATGATGATGATGATAATAATAATAATAGGATGTTCCTATTTTCATCAGAGAAATGTTGGAGGGTATAGCAATACGGAATTCTCTCCATAACTATGGCTGCTTCATGGTTCTTCAGACAATTCCCAGAGGCTTGGAGCCAGTGTGGTGTAGTGGTTAAGAGTGGTAGACTCGTAATCTGGGGAACCGGGTTCGCGTCTCTGCTCCTCCACATGCAGCTGCTGGGTGACCTTGGGCCAGTCACACTTCTCTGAAGTCTCTCAGCCCCACTCACCTCCCAGAGTGTTTGTTGTGGGGGAGGAAGGGAAAGGAGAATGTTAGCTGCTTTGAGACTCCTTAAAGGGAGTGAAAGGCGGGATATCAAATCCAAACGCTTCTTCTTCTTCATGGGCCAGCGAGTGGTTGGAAGACTCATGGTGCAGTTCTACAGCTGAAGCCAATCCTATCTGACCCTAAGCAAAACGGATACTATTTCAGGTGCCACATAATACTTGGTCTGCCATTGTAAGAAACTGATCTTTTAGTGTGGCAGTATCTACACTTTGGAACTCCTTGCCTATTGACATTGGCCAGGCACCTTTTTGGAGCCTGTTTAAAACATTTTCATTTAGGTAAACCTATCCAGACACACAGGGACGTGGGTGGCACTGTGGGTTAAACCACAGAGCCTAGGACTTGCCGATTGGAAGGTCGGCAGTTCGAATCCCCGCGACGGGGTGAGCTCCCATTGCTCGGTCCCTGCTCCTGCCAACCTAGCAGTTTGAAAGCACGTCAAAGTCAAGTAGATAAATAGGTACCGCTCCAGTGGGAAGCTAAACAGCGTTTCCATGTGCTGCTCTGGTTCGCCAGAAGCAGCTAAGTCATGCTGGCCACATTACCTGGAAACTATACACTGGCTCCCTCGGCCAATAAAACGAGATGAGCGCCGCAACCCCAGAGTTGGTCACGACTGGACCTAATGGTTAGGGGTCCCCTTTACCCTTACTATCCAGACACACAGATGTGGACACGCTTTAATCTTTCTTTTCTTTTTTTAAGCTGCTGTTGATTTTAATCATCGTTAAATGTTTTTAATTTTTAACCGTTTTTATTGACAATTTTAATGTTTCTTGTAAACTGCTCAGAGGTTTTATTGTTACAATCAAATGGTATGTAAATTTTGCTAAATAAATGTACTTGAGAACATAATTGCATGGAGAAAACAACAGATGCTCCTGTGAACTGGCCCATGGCTATTTTAAGTAAGCCACCTTGGAAATCTTTCTGGTTTGAAAGGTGGGAAATAAATCAAATGGTCATAGCAGTTTATCTTTAATTCACATGCAAGTTCAAAACCATCACCACCATGAATTGGGCCTGGAAATGGTCTAATCACAAATGGGTAAATTTCAGGAAACGTGAAATAGATTTCTTGGCAACCTACACCCATCAATAGACTGGCATTAGCTGCAGTTTCTGCAGTTTCTGAATAGTCTTCAAGGACAGTCCCATGTAGAGCATATCATTATAACCTCACTAATCCAAAAGGCTGTGGTTGTGAAAATCAAGCATACTGCTTCAAAAAGAGAAGGTAACAACAAGGAGCTCTCACAATGAAGTCTGGTCTTCTTGCATACAACCTCCCTCACCCCTTTCTATGGATTTTGCTGTAATCACAAAATGTTATGAAGGGGAAGAAGCTATTCTGGTAGTCACACACATCACCTTGAATTACACTAAAACAGGAAGCACATGTTAATTCAGTGGTTCTCAAAGGGCATGGCACATCACACTGGTGTGGCAGGAGAGGAGAGGAGGGCAAGTGTGGTGGAAAGATTTAGGGACAATCAAAGAAACATTTAAACATTTCAGTGTAGCATCAAAATATGTTTATTATTATTTGCAGAATATGGATAGGTATCTTCAAAACGAGACCAACTGATACTGAGGACAATCCTAGCTGTGATCCAGAATCGCCATTTGAACAGAGCATTGGAGAAGACTCGCTTATAATTATATTTTGGGAATGTTTCATTTTCTTACGTAGCTGCTTTGTTTTATATTTTCTGGATGTCCCATGATCTGTGTTCTATGTTATAAATCAAACTTCTTTTTGTTTAACAATGTATTTCTTGTCTATAAAAAAATTCAGTGTGTCGTGAGCAAATTTTTATTCTGAAAATATGGTCCAGAGGGGGAAAAAGTTTGAGAACTGCGGTGTTAATTGATATGAGCCACCGATGTGGCACTGTTCTGTAGCCTTCATCCAGTAGAAGTCTGGCTTTAAAATTCCTCCATCCCCACACCTCAGACTGAGAGAGTAATTTTAACCCATCTTGACCCCTGCTTGAACAAGAATAAAATAGGGATTGGGTGGAATATGACACAAATCAATAGGTTATCCCAACAGATGTGATCTTTGGGGGCCTGTTTCCCCTTGCTATAGTAACAAAGATAAATGATAATTTGTTAACATTGCGATCCAGAGACTGGGTGGCTCAGTGGATCAGGCAATGACCTTTCACCCTTGGGTCTTGGAGCTAGAGAAAGGGGGATGTATGAAATGGTAATCAGATAGTACAAGCAGACAGACTGGGGTGCTGCTTGCTGGAAGATGGTGTTGCACGTAGCAAGCCCATTGCCCTGTAAATTTACACAGACTTTTTGATCCCAAGTTGGAAATGGTGTAAGTGCTTTTCCTTCATTTGAAGCCACTCCCTGCAGGTGGTACTGCAGGAAAGTAAACAGGGACAGAGATTGTGTGGGGAAGAGGTACAAATCTTAAAGCAGCAGTCTGATATTCACTACTTTAATTGTTGTTGAATGGCTTCATAGCACAACTCTTTCTGAGTCTACTGGTTTTCACACTACTCTGGCCTAATCCCCAAAGTTTTCTCAAGAAAGGCAGTGTCTCTCTCCTTCCAAGTCTCATATTTTCCCTCTACCAAATTAGAACCTGGTTTCGTCTATTCCATGACAAATTCTGTACCACCAAGAAAAGCGAACTTTGCATCAGTCATACACTGATAACCATTCCATCGGCAGGCTTGTGTGAAGCTTCACATCCTGGCTGAGACTGTAACATCCTTCAGCTGACCTGGAGTTAGGAAGCTTCAGCTTCTACTTCAGTGATTGTTAAGAGTTGGGGATTATTAATACAAACATACAGTGAAGTTGGATTCTTGTTGAAATGAATTTGTAAGTTATCTTCTATCTTTTTTCCTTCAACCCAATTCTACTGCTGCTCAGTATAGTATAATGTTAATCAAAGTAGCTCCATTAAAATCAATTTCATCCCCAGCCCACTTTGTATCTGTAAGAAATGAAGCTGTGATACCCATTTTGGCCAAATTCTCTGGATGATCTAATCATCCATTTATTAAAAACCTAATGGATTGATCTGCTTTGTTAGTTGTTTTGGGGTTGGCAATGTTTGCTGCCTTAATGCCACATCTCTGAGCAAATCTGAAAAGAGGAATCTAACACATTGTATCAGGCTGGATGGAGAAGGAGGCATTTTTGTGTGTGATCTCCATATAGGGTTTTTAAAACTGTGTTTTTCTACAAATAAAATGTTGCTTTTTATTATATCAAAATACAAATTCCATTTTTATTCACCAAAAATCCAGCATAGCTATATAATGCCAAACATTTTTTCAGCATCATTTTCAAATCCATAAAGGTAAAGGTAAAGGTACCCCTGCCCGTACGGGCCAGTCTTGACAGACTCTGGGGTTGTGCGCCCATCTCACTCAAGAGGCCAGGGGCCAGCGCTGTCCGGAGACACTTCCGGGTCACGTGACCAGCGTGACAAAGCTGCATCTGGCGAGCCAGAGCCGCACATGGAAACGCCGTTTACCTTCCCGCTGGTAAGCGGTCCCTATTTATCTACTTGCACCCGGAGGTGCTTTCGAACTGCTAGGTTGGCAGGCGCTGGAACCGAGCAGCGGGAGCGCACCCCGCCGCAGGGATTCGAACCGCCGACCTTTCAATCGGCAAGTCCTAGGCGCTGAGGCTTTAACCCACAGCGCCACCTGCGTCCCTTCAAATCCATAGCCCTACTTAAAATATCCTAGTCCAAAAGATCATACATCAATGCCGTTTACAGATATATATATATGTATACAGTGGTACCTCAGGTTAAGTACTTAATTCGTTCCGGAGGTCTGTACTTAACCTGAAACTGTTCTTAACCTGAAGCACCACTTTAGCTAATGGGGCTTCCTGCTGCTGCTGTGCCGCCAGAGCACGATTTCTGTTCTCATCCTGAAGCAAAGTTCTTAACCTGAAACACTATTTCTGGGTTAGCAGAGTCTGTAACCTGAAGCGTATGTAACCCGAGGTAGCACTGTATATGTATATGTATGTATATATAATGTTCTTGGACTTCCCATTTTGTAGTCTGAGTTGCAGTGTGCTATGGGCTTAAAAAACGATTGATGGATTTGATGGATCTATTTTGCCCTGCTTTTGTAATGCTGGTAGCCCTTTCACTGATCTAACTCCTGGGCACACGGGGCTGTCAAGTAGCTTCCTTTACTGCTCTCACAAACCTGAGATAAATTTGGACCGGATCTCTCTGTGGCCCTAGCAGGTCCTTCCTTGGCCAAAGAATCTTGTGAGCATCTACCCCACAATTCTGAAGCTGTACCTGTCAGCACTGTGATTAATGACCAACAGGGTGCTTAAGCGGAACAATCGTAACCAAAGCTGCCGAGTTCCTCTAGATGTTGAGAGCTCTCTGCAGGCACTTCCTCCTTGTAAGAAGCCTGGAGAGATAATTCCATCGTCGGCCTGATAAGGGCCAGGCAGAGAAAAAGAGGGGGGAAAGGGCTGTCCAATGGGAGAATCTGTTTTGTTCTGAGGTTGGCCTGAGGGCAAGCGAGGCAGGTTTCATGTGGGTGTCAGATGTTGCTTTGTTTTGTCAGTTCACTTGTCAGCGCCCAAGAGCTGTGGCCTCAGGCAAGTCCTGCTGCCCCCAGTTAACATTCTTGTGTGTTCTCTGTTTTCACCCACAGATGGGGAAAGGGCGGTTTTATTTATTTTTTGCTTTCCACATGCCCCTCACTCATAGTTGGATGTTTCTCAGAATGGAAGCATTCACTAGGTAGAAGGATTTTTTTAAAAAAATATAATGATTTTTCTGAAAAGGTATGAAGCCCAAAACCCAGCACAACCACACAGCTTCATTGGGCAAATGCCAGGGCCCCCTCCACTGGGGGCAACAACATGGGGCCCTCATGGTGCATTGTGGGTAAAAATAAAGATGGCTACAGACACTAAAGCATGGCTACTGTGTTGGTTTTTTTTTTTTTTTTTTTAGGAGGAGATACGTTGTTTTATCCACAATGTGTCACAACTGGAATTCCTGGCACATTAAATTTCAGAAAAATATAGGTGGCAGCTGCTACCCTAGAGGGAAGCACCTGCTCAGATGCCAAGGAGGGAGGGAGATTAAGACAACTCCCTGGAGCTGCCTTTGTGAAGTGAGCATGCTATGCAGACCGTACTGCTTCTAATGCAATTTCAGCCCCTTAGCAGCTTCCACAAGTAAAAGAACACTAGCTTTTCTCTCAGTGGCTCTGTTCAGGCACTCCACCGTGCCATGGTTTGTTTTCTTATAGTCTGAGCCCAAGTCTGCTGCCAAACCAGGTGGCTCCCCATTTGTGGAATGCTCTCCCCAGGGAGGCCTGTCTGGCACCTTCATTACATATCTTTAGGTGCTAGGCAAAAACATGTCTCTGTAAACGGGTTTTTGGCTGGTTAATATTCTATGGGCTATTAAATGTGTTTGAGGGAGGGGGGTTATTGTTTTGTTTTGTTATTGTTATTGATTGTTGTTAGCCGCCCTGAGCCCAGCTTCGGCTGGGGAGGGCGGGATATAAATAAATTTATTATTATTATTATTATTATTATTATTATTATTATTTCATTATGAATTTGTTTGTTCTCATTTTGTATTTTTGTATTGTGAACCACCCTGTGATCTTTGGATGAAGGCCAATATACTGTTGTTCTCGTTCTTGTTGTTATTGTTATATCCTTAACTCTGAAGAAAGAAGTAGACCACACAAATGGCTACAGATTAGTAAAGTCCAAATTGAACTAGATTATCATTTTTGATGTGTGTGTGTGTGTTTGTTAATTTGTAGGATACGAGAGCCTCGTAAACAGCACTCCCAGTTGTATTCAAGAGCCCTGTTTTAATTCATTAGAATTAAGATCCTGGAGAAAGGGCTGTTATGAGGACAGATCACTTGCCCAAGGTAGCAACAGCCCTAAGAGAATCCTAGGAATGGGAAGTGGAAGGTCTTTTTGGACTGTTCCTGCCCTCTCCTCTGCAGTAAATTATAACAGGAACTTACTGAGATGCTGGGAGGGTGATCCAATGAGGTGGGGAAAGCATCCATGGTAGGTCTGGTGTGATTAATCCTCTTCATTAGTGCTCTGGAAGAGGAGGTAAACAGTCCATTAATTAAATCTGCAGACGATACTTAATTGGGAGTGTTCCAAACACAAGTGAGGAAACAGCAATAATGCAGACGGCCTTGAACAGATTAAAAAATGAGGAAGAAATAAAATTGCACTCAGCCTGGATAACACAACAACAACAACACATGATGGGGGAAGAAAATCATTGTGAAACCCACATGTTTAATGAAGAGAAGAAGTGGAGAAAAGAAATATAGACTGAAAGAGGCTCGGGGATTAAAACACAGCAAATGTGCTTGACAAGCTATGGAAAATGGTATTAGGGTGATCACTGGGGGAAAAAATAGAACTATGCTCACAAGATCTTAGTAAACAATATTTACCTAAATCAGAGATGCCATACCAAAATGTCCAACTTCCACATTTTGAATAAGCTGTGTAAAGTAATCACATTTGCCTAAACTGGCTAAATATCCATTATCCTGATTGCAGTCATCCTGGCTTGCATGTGAGACGAAAGGTTTGTTAAAGTCAGGATGCAGAGAAGGTGGTAGAGAGAGGACAGGGACCCCAGGAGAAGCCAGAAAGATAATTGCGGAACACAGAAACTCCCCTTTCAGATAAATGGGAGCTCTTGTCAGACATCCTGTGGACATTGGCTTGTTGCAAATATTGTGTGCCACATTTTTAATAGAATATTTCCATGCAGGCACAAGAGCATGTTTCATAGAGCCGGTTTATAAATGTGGTAATATCCAGTTTATGATGGGAGTGCTCTGTCCAGCATTGCAGGGTTATACACGAACACAACAGAGTGTTCCAGCATAAATTGACCAGCCCATGACACAGCTGCTGAAATATGAAATAGTATTAGGAGCAGTTGCCCCTCGTAGCTGTGACATTTTTACCCTGGGCTTGGAATCCCTTTCTGTTTTTATTCTTCAGCCTATTCTTCAGCCATTTCAGTAATTCTAACTAAGCATAAGCTTGCGGTTAAGCGTGGGTGCAAAGGTCCCACACCAAATAGAAAAATTGGCTTATATGAAGCATTGATTTTAGAAACAGAGAAAAATATTTTCATTAGAGGTATAAAGTATAAAACTAAAGTAAAAAGCAGTACGTGGACTACTGTTGCACTAGGAAAGGCGTAACAGCTGACACATGGAGTGGCCAGATGTGTTGGATGACAGCTCCCATGGTGAATCTTTTAAAGTTTTATTTATTAGATTCATAGAATCACAGAATTGTATAGTTGGAAGGGACCCCAAGGGTCATCTACTCCAAGCCCCTATGATGCAGGGATATGATTACTTTTGTCATCTTGTAGTTATGTATCTTTTCACATTCTAAGCCACCTTGAGAGTGGTTTGAACTATAGAAAGGCAGCATACAAAAAATTATGTATGTAAATATATATGTATTCCTGTCATTTGGTCATGCAGGTTGGGGCTGATGAGAGATCAAGTGAAACAACATCTGGAGAGGTAAAGCATCCCTATCGCTGCAGCACAGCTTGCAAATCCATATTTACAGTAGCTACAGGTTTCCAATGTTGCCTTTTCAAGGTGAGTTAGGTGGGTCGTCTGGCCAAGTGATATTAGTCTTGTGGCTATTTCTTGACCTATTTGGGGGTAATGGCTGTTGGATAACACAGAATGAGTGGCAAACTGCAGATTTCCAAAAAAAGGGGGTCCTTTCAATGAAACGGCTAATTGCTCATCTGTTTCACCCTTCCAAGCTTTGACATATCCAAGTGTGGTTGACTGCTACTTGGCGGCTTGGTGTGAAAAGCAGTATGCGGAGCTCATACAGTTGCAGTCTGCTTGGCTACGGCCAGTGACTTGGATTCACATCTGATGCTTTTTTGGATTAGTGGCAAAGTCTCCCCCCACCAAAAAAGGACAAATCTTGAGAGCCCTTAGCTTGATGGGAGAGTTTGAGCAAGGTGCTAGGCTCTGTTCCTGGGATCAGTTAAAAGATTGCAGAGCAGGGTTGAGACAGCTCTTGGAGAATTGCCACCCATCGGAGTAGACAATAAAGGACAAGGTAGACCAGTAGTCTGACTCAGCAGGTGATAGCCTCATATGTTCATGTGAAAACTTGTTGCCGAATCAACAGTAGTCACAGCGGCTGTTTAAGCGGTCTCTGCATTACAGAATGGAATGACTGAAGTGCCAAATGGTACAGAAATGCTATCCAAGTTCCCTCCATGATTCTTTTCCTCCCTGGATGTGAAATCTGGTAGAAATGGGGAAGGTTTCTTCCCCCTTAGATCTAAGACTTCTCTCTCATGCTGCGTTCATCAGCCCATGTACTGGTCCCCATTTTGGGTTGCAGAAGGGAGTCTCATGCAGCACCAGGGTTTACAATGCCACTGCTATTCTCCATGGCTTGGCACATGCTTTCCAGGTGTTTATACCTGCGGAGTTTAGCCTTGGAGGCCAACCCTTGATGACAGCTCCCTGGCTCTTCATCAAAGGCTCTATTTAGAGCTGGCTGCAGAGCAGACAGAAAGCTGCAGTGTTAGACCCCGAAATCTGACACAGGGCAGCCTGGTAATTTTTCAGAGGGTCCTTGACAGCCCTTCAGCTCATGTCTGTCAGCCCCCATGCCAGGCACACAAGTTCACTTCCATCTTGGAAGAAAGAGAGAAAGAAATGACATTTCACCGGGCAGTGGGCAAACCAGGAGACGGTGAGATAAGACCAGAGGCACAATGACAGCTGAAATTCCCCAGCGGATATTGCGTTGCTTGCAGGATTGATAGGTTGGAAGTGCACCTGGGACAGGTTTCCTTCCTTCCCAAAGGGTTTAGAAGGAGAATTAGTGATGGAACTAGGTGTGTGTGGGGGGGGGGACTGGCCTTGGCTTCAGGTACATTGTTGGATCCACATCAGGTAAGATGATGTGGGAATACCTTGGCATCGCTGATTGTTCCTTGATATCCACCCCCCCACCAAAAAGAAATTCTAGTGGACAAATACTTTTGAATGACCAGAAAAGCCAAAACACCTGGGAATACAATATTACCACTTGTTTTCATATTTAATTAGGGAGCAAAGTCAACTGGGCTTTCTCAGCTCCTTAGTGAAATACAGTGCTCACCTGCAGTTTGGTTCCATAACTCAGAATACTGCATGTCCTCTTAAATGAATAGTGTTCAAATGCTTTAAAATAGTATACAGTGGTGCCTTGGGTTACATACACTTCAGGTTACAGACTCCGCTAACCCAGAAATAGTGCTTCAGGTTAAGAACTTTGCTTCAGGATGAGAAGAGAAATTGTGCTGCGGCGGTGCGGCAGCAGCGGGAGGCCCCATTAGCTAAAGTGGTGCTTCAGGTTAAGAACAGTTTCAGGTTAAGAATGGACCTCCGGAACGAATTAAGTACTTAACCCAAGGTACCACTGTATAACAGTATCTTTCATTTTCTGCTCCATGCATCCAAAATCACTCTAGGAACGGAAATTGATGTTAAACAAGAGTGGGGGGGGGGGAGGTATGTCAACTCTGGTCAACATGCAACCACTTCCAATGTGACAAGTAGACCAACTTTTAACAGCCACTGAGAAATGAACTGACAAAGACACTCTTGAAATTCACAGTAAAGCTGAAATGAATGAGAGTTGTTTGAACTTTGGGGTCTGTGTTTTCATCCCAACCCTGGGCACCTATAACCCAATGGGAATGATCTTCCTGAAACAAAGCTCATTCATTCTCAAGAAGAAGAGTCCCCTCTAACACTGAATGGCTGTCACTTTGCAAGAAGACCTTGTGTTGTCCACGCAATTGTTCACTTAACAGCCTGTCATGCCACACAACCCTCAGCATATGTACTTGGAAGCAAGTTCAACGGTCTTTAATGTGGCTTACTCCCATGTGTAGGGTTGCAGCTGTAGTCTTCCTTTATAAATTTACTTCTGAATAGCAATGCAAAGGTAAGCACACATCCTTGTTGCATGTCTTCCCTTCAAGCAATGGTAGAAGTGCTCATTTTGTTGCATTTCCCCCCTTGAACAAAGAAGGAAGGATGAGATCAGCCACCTGGGTCAGTTTGTAATGGTGACATCATTGTTTGATTTCATTAGCTACAATTGTACATTGGGCAGTGTGATGCAATCTATTCCTTAAGGAGTTGAATGGTGGTTTCTGATGAATGATAGGGCAAACACTACAAATAGAGTGGCTAAAACTTCCCTATCCCTCTATCTAAGGAGAGAATCACATATGTACACAAGATAACTGACGTTTGCCTCCTAGGTGGGTCATAAGGAAAGGGTTAAATGAGTGTGTGATGCGATTGGCCAGTGTGAATGCAAGGGGAGGAGTAAAAGTTAGAGTGGGAGGTTTTGAAAGTCAGTTGAGGTTTGGGAGTTGAAGAAGGAAGAGGGAGGATTAGGTGTGGGTTGGTAGAGTTGTATTGTGAGAGAGTGAGAGGAATTGTTAGGTGGAGTCAGATAGATAGTTGGGAATAATCAGTTTGAAGTTGTTAGGAACTAAGATTAAGAAACTGCCAAGGAAAATTAACTGTAACCATAAGCTTGTTCCTGCATTTTAAAATAAACTTGATTATTTGTTTATGTTAACAACTAACTGGACTCTGTGTGTCCCCGTGAGATATGGGGCGGTGGCAGCGGAAAAAGCAATCGCAGTGGCGGCACAGGGTCAATAGACTGTCAAACGTCTGGGGGCCCTGTGTGATTGCCACAATAACCAATGTTAATTCTAAGCAGAGTGGCCAATTTGGCTTGCATAAGAGAAATTGACAGAGATGATCCAGTTCAAGCTCAGTATCCATCACACCTCTATACTGAAAAAATTACTTCGAATCAGCCCCTTTGAGCCTTTCCCCACTTTTATTGAGTATTCCTTCCTCACTGCCAGGTCTCTCTAGACAATTATGCATGTGAGGCAACATTCAAAATGGCACCTATCCCTGCTTTTGGCTGGAATATTTCTTTTCGTTAACAATATAAAGAAATGGGAATCAAAGGCCAGGAAAACAGCACTCCCTTCGGGAATCCGTAGTCTGAAACAATTGCCCAGCGCCGTGTTGCCCTTCCTTTATTATCCTTTTAGGCATTTCCATGCCCCCTGCTCAGTTATCACTCTTGTGAAAGGCCCTTGCGGGTTTTCCCCCTGGGATCCCCAAAAGCCTCCTAACCCGATTTGGTGGCACTGCTAAGGTCTTCAGTGCAAGTGCTCATAATTGGCCTCATCCCCATCTTTTCCTCACTTGCAGCAACCATTGTGCTGCGCTGCAGTGGCTCATTCCCCTCTTCTGTGGCTGTTTCTTTTCCAATAGGAAGGTTAATAAAGACCTACAGCCTTGGTTACCTCCAGGCTCTTCTAAAATAAAAAATACAAATAGCATGTAAGCAACATTCATTACTGAGCAATAGGCCCTCTCACTGTTGGTTGGATACACATTCCCCCTCCTCCTCCCGGCATCTCTCTCTTTTTAATATGTTTTTTTTAATTTGTTTTGATGAATGAGTGACAACTCTGACACCCGATTCGCTGAGATTAATAGAAACGACACAATATTTACGTCGCGCCGACGAGCAATTATCCTGCCATCTATCTTTGAGATTATCTTTCTGATTGAAAACTACTCATCCGTGTAATCGGAATTATTTGGAATTAGAAGGGAATTTATGGCCCCTCTCTCTCCCCTTTCTATACCCACTCCTCTGTCTGCATCTTTCTCTCTTACCTTCCTCTAAATTCTCCCTTAATTCCTTCCCTTGGCCTTTTCTCCATTCATTGTGGACAGGGCCTTATGTGGTAGATGAAAGACTTCACCATATGATAAATACATTGTGTACTGAGATGAGGTACAAGCATTTTGGGGTAGGGTTAGAGCATCAGGAAGGCGAGAGAGGATGCGGTCCGTGGGGAAAGGTAACCGGGGAAGTGAGAGGACAGGAAAAAGAAGACCAGGAAGTGCTGAAACTGCAACCCAGGTAGGGAAAAAACCAAAGTTTGAAGAAAAACACTGGAAGGTGTGACAAATGGGATGTGGTTAATAGCTGACAGACTAGCTTTATGTTGTAGTGCTTTAAGGTAAAATGATGTGAAGCAAACTTATTCGCAGTACTTGGGCAGGTGCATTTACACTGCAGGTAGCAAATTAGGTTTCCAACCTATTGGGCAGGAAGCATATCTATTATTTGTTTTGTCCAGGACCCTGGACTTTTGGAACTAACTATTTAGTAGCAGGAGTAAGTGGTCAGTCACAGAGAGTGGTGGGCCGGACTATATTTTGATGGGGGGAAAAAGAATGAATTCCTATGCCCCACAAATAATCCAGAGATGCATTTTAAATAAAAGCACACATTCTACTCATGTAAAAACAGCGGGCAGGATTTAGAAGGCGATTGGGCCGGATCCGGCCTCTGGGCCTTAGTTTGCCTGCCCATGGGTCAGATTAACTGAGGGTGAGTGTTGTCACTATAATAATATTTCTTCTCTTATAAGCTTTTTTTTTTTGGCCAGAATTACATCTTTAGGGCATGTGGTGCAAATCTCACTGAGTTCAATGACACTCATTTTCTAATGTTTCCTAGTAAGAGCCATCTAACTCTTTAGGTGTGGTTGAATAGTCTTCTCAGATTCCAGGCCTTTCCTTTCTTCTGCTGCTCATTTCTGTTTTTCCTGTTTTAGGGAAAGGGAACATGAATGAGTCAGATTACTCTACAAAACTCAATTTCCTTCATAACATTTCTTAATAATATGGTCAAAGAGCATCAGTCAGGATGGGAGATGTTGTCCTTACTAGGTAGAAACATGGATGGGGAACCTGTGCCCCCCCCA
The DNA here is from genome assembly GCF_964106915.1 of Podarcis gaigeae. NCBI lineage: Eukaryota > Metazoa > Chordata > Lepidosauria > Squamata > Lacertidae > Podarcis > Podarcis gaigeae. Next base: position 30,542,475 of record NC_139678.1, on the reverse strand, counting down.
AATATAGCTGGACTCTAGCTCCCATCACGCCCAGCCAATATGGCTAATAGTAATGGATGATAGGAACTGTAGTCCAACAACACCGGTTCCCCATGCCTGTATTGAAATTACAAAGCAAGGGATAACACCAGCTCTGTCGAAACTACAATAACTGGTGGTAATGCTAAAAGTAAAGACTAGGTCCATTCGTGGCTGACTCTGGGGTTGCGGTGCACATCTCGCTTTATTGGCTGAGGGAGCCGGCGTACAGCTTCCGGGTCATGTGGCCAGCATGACTAAGCTGCTTCTGGCGAACCAGAGCAGCGCGCAGAAACGCCGTTTACCTTCCCGCTGGAGCGGTACCTATTTATCTTCTTGCACTTTGACGTGCTTTCGAACTGCTAGGTTGGCAGGAGCTGGGACCAAGCAACGGGAGCTCACCCCATCATGGGGATTCGAACCGCCGGCCTTCTGATGGCAAGTCCTAGGCTCTGTGGTTTAACCCACAGCGCCACCTGCGTCCTGATACCTGGCACTTAAACCCCAGAATGGTCATTTCCCTCCCCATATAGCAGACAAGAGCTAAGCTGCCATCATTTAAAATGGAGAGCTTTGGGCAGAGGAGTAATGAGATTTAGTTTAAGAGCAGTTCTGGGTTTTGCTTTGGTCACCTATAAGTCCACAGTCACAAGATGAGGAGAGGAATAGGATGGACACAGCTGGTGCCGAGTTCCACAACTGCAGCAATGCACTCCATCTGATAGCCCTTCTGTGCCCGAGGGCAGTTAAGACCACTTACCTGCTAAATCTGTTTTTAATCATGTTTGTGATTTTATTATTTTGCTGTTTTGCTGTGCTTGTAAATTGCCGTGGGACTTGTTAGTGGGAAGCAATGAGTAAATTGAATAAATCTAATGTAGGAAAGAGGAAGAGAGTGGGGGGAAAACCTGTGCTGGATTTTTCAGTCAAATAAATACAAGTCCAGTTCTTCGTAATGTGGTTCTTAGGACTAGAAACCAAGATAAACAGCTGTACTACTGAAATAAGCTAGGAACATGGAGATGGGGAGTGTGGAGTGCTATTGTTAGCTCTGCAGTGAAAAGCATGCACCTAGATGGGATTCCCAGCTTCTTTTGTCCCCAAATTCCCTTAGTTTTTATTAATGAGCATAGATATATTTCCCTGACTGCAGAGCAGATTGTTGAATTGCCGGTGGGACAGCAGGGGTGGTTAGTCTATCAAATGACTATTAATTAGGTTACTTCCCACTGCCTTTGACATGCAAGAAGATCTGCTTGTGGGTCAAAATAAAAGGAGGAGGAAAGAGAGACAGGAGCAGAGAAACTAGCAGAGGCATGAAGGGGGTGGGGAGGAGAGAAGTAGGGAGAACAGATCTAAGGAATAAATGTTAGCATAAAGAGAGAAGCTGAAATAAGCCTTCTCATCAAGAATAACAGCTTAAGATAGAGGAAAGGCAGGTGCTCGAGAAAAGAGAAAAAGACGAAGATGAAAATGTCAGGGAAATGATGGAGACAGAAGAACTTGCGAGTTGAACATGGTTTGAGCATAGGTAGGTAGCCGTGTTGGTCTGCCGTAGTCGAAACAAAATTTTAAAAAAATCCTTCCAGTAGCATCTTAGAGACCAACTAAGTTTGTTGTTGGTATGAGCTTTTGTGTGCATGCACACTTCTTCAGATACACTGAAACAGAAGTCACCAGACCCTTATACGGTATATAGCGAGAGGGTGGGGTGGGGTATTACTCAGAAAAGTAGTAGGACTGGGTGGTTGGCTGATAGGTGTGGTAAACCTGATGACGACTGTTAACGACTGCAATTGGTCTTACAGGAAAAAGCAAGGGGTGAGATGGCTAAAAATATCATGTATAATGAGATAAGAATCCAATGGCTCTATTCAGACCAGGTCTCTCCATGGTTTTAAGTTTGGTAATAAGTTGCAATTCAGCAACTTCTCTTTCCAGTCTATTTCTGAATGGTTTGAGCAAGCTATCACTTTCCATGGTACAATTGCATTTATTTTGCCCATACAATTGCATTTATTTACAATTATTTTGCCCATACAATTGCATTTATTTTGGTCTGAGGACCTCACTGCCCTTGCTGCTTTTTGAGCACATTTCTTATAAACATCAACTGGACATGCCTATCTGGACATTTGGATGTCTTCTGTCGATGTATTCTTAATGTAAGCTGATGTAAGCAATTTTGCAAAAACAAGGCTTTTATCTGTTCTGCCCCCCAAAAACTTCCCGAATCTAAACAAAAATTTCAAAAGGAATGGGGAAAATATAGAGATTATCTTAAGAAGCAGTGCCCTCAAATTAATACCTGGACTTGTTTTGATTAACTTTTGCAAAACAATTTGTGGTGTAAAAGCCTAAGAAAGAAAAGTAGAAAAAAACGAAAGGAGAAGGAAACAGATGATCAAAGATGAAAGCAGACCCGCGTTGAGGATGAAGGAAGTCAATTAGAAGAAAATAAGAACTGGAATATGGTTAAGTGTTCTCTATTTATTTTGTATTTGTATCTGTATTTGCATTGGTATTTGTATTTTTTTTTAAACTTTGCATTATTTTATTTTTATTTTTATTTTTGTGTGTGTTTGTGTTGCAACAAAAAAAATTATAACACACATGCATGCACCCCCCCCTGCAGACGTGTGGGCAGAGTGCACACTTTGTAATGGTTGCATGCCATGGTTACAAGCCACCTTGACCCTGAAGTGTAGGGCCTATCCACACTGACAATTCTTCCACTCTTCCAGGCACTGTCTGAGCACCCTGGAGTCCCGTCCCCACCACAAAAACCTGCTCCTTAAAGCTCAGTCAGAGCAAATGGCAATCTGTTGAAAACCCAAATTGATGTTTGCTCTGATCAAGAGCTTAAAAATGGGCTTCTGCGGGGAAAGCTCCAGTTCAAACAAATGAATGAAGAAATAAACACTCTGAATCTGATCTTTTAAGCGCAGACCTGTGCCTTGAAAGAGTCGGGCAAAAGGTGAGCATGGATATGTCCTAATTGTAGCAAACATGATTGCTGCGCAAAGTATGAGTCAGCTCATACGTGTCTGAACTGCGTGCTCCCGAGATTTTTGTACTACTTTGATTTGATGAAATGCATCCCTTTGAACACATGCTAGTTTCCCCCCAGTGGACCTCACAGCTACACCTGTCCTGATGCTGGACTTAAATTTCAGAGCCAGCGTGGTGTAGTGGTTAAGAGTGGTGGACTCGTAATCTGGGGAACCGGGTTCGCGTCTCCGCTCCTCCACATGCAGCCGCTGGGTGACCTTGGGCCAGTCACACTTCTGTGAAGTCTCTCAGCCTCACTCACCTCACAGAGTGTTTGTTGTGGGGGAGGAAGGGAAAGGAGATTGTTAGCCGCTTTGAGACTCCTTCGGGTAGTTTGGATTGGATTTGATATCCCGCCTTTCACTCCCTTTAAGGAGTCTCAAAGCGGTTAACATTCTCCTTTCCCTTCCTCCCCCACAACAAACACTCTGTGAGGTGAGTGGGGCTGAGAGACTTCAGAGAAGTGTGACTAGCCCAAGGTCACCCAGCAGCTGCATGTGGAGGAGCAGGGAAGCGAACCCGGTTCACCAGATTACGAGTCTACCGCTCTTAACCACTACACCACACTGGGTAGTGATAAAGCGGGGTATCAAACTCTTCTTTAACAAAATAACAGCTAAGGAGGACTGTTTTTTGTCTTTTCCAGAAACAGAAAGACATGGCCAAGGAAGCTAATGTCATTGTGATTCAGGGGTAGCCAACATGGTGCCCTTCACACGTTGCTGGACTACAACTCTCATCGCTTCTGACCATTGGCCATACTGCCTGGGGCTGAGCTGGAGTCCAGCAACATTGGGAAGGCATCGCATTGGCTAAGCTTTGCAGTAGAGCATTGATCCTGTTTGATTTGAAATTCTTGGCCATGGGCAGATGAGTGGGGGGGGGGGGGGAAAGACAGGCTGATTATGGCAGGTGACATGGAAAGAAATATGAAGAGCAGGTTTTAAAACATGGGTAAAAAGATGTCAGAAATCATTTCACACAAGGGGTAACTACTGAGTAAGTGGGTTACCTAAAAATATATGTGCAGGCTTTTCCAAAGGGAACAAGGGTATGCAGATTGGCCCAGTTGCAGAAAGTAATTTGGGTTTGTTTCAATGTTTTCAAATGGAATATTTATTTATTTATTCCAAAAATTTTTGAAACAGAAGTAGACAAACAACCTGTTCTGGTTGGGGCACATTCATTCTAAAGCAGGGGTGAGACATCACTTTTGTCTGGCGGGCCAGATCCAAAAAGCAGACACTTTAAGCTGTGCACCCGATTCAGAGGCAGACTTTGGTCTTTCAAATTTCAGGGGCACCCTCTGCAAGGCCAGAATTTGGTGTCCCCCTGCTTCTTGCCTTCCATTCTGCTCAATTCACTATGTCATCGTTGCAATGCCCTGTGGCGCCCCCTAGGATTGGAGCCCAGTATGGCAGAACTGATCACACTGCCCTAAATCTACCTCTGCTGGATTGCTCCTTGGCAGAGGGGCTTCCATTTGGGGTTGGATTTAAATTCAACACCAAACTCAAGCTGTGTGTCCATGGAACATTAATACCTCAATAATAATAATAATAATAATAATAATAATAATAATAATAATAATATAGATTTTATTTATACCCCGTCCTCCCCAGCCAGAGACGGACTCAGGGTGGCTAACACCAGTAAAAAATTATAGTAAAAACATAATGGGGGAGGGGGGAAACCAATTTAAAATACAGGTTAAAATGCAATTTAAAATGCAGCCTCATTTTAAAAGTAGCCCATAGATCAAAACCATAAGGGGAGGGAAGCATAAGGGTCAGACCTGTGTCCAAACCAAAGGCCAGGTGGAACAGCTCCGTCTTGCAGGCCCTGTGGAAAGATGTCAAGTCCCGCAGGGCCCTAGTCTCTTCTGACAGAGCGTTCCACCAAGTTGAGGGCCAGTACTGAAATGGCCCTGGCCTTAGTTGAGACCAATCTAAGCACCTTGCGACTTGGGACCTCCAAAATGTTGTCATCTGTGGACCTTAAGGTCCTCCACGGGGCATACCAGGAGAAGCGGTCCCGTAGGTACATGTTAATTTATCTGCAGTTAACTTGTTATCTTGTTACTTCCAGTGCTTTTTTTCTTAAAAAAATAAAAATGTTTAGGGGTACTCTCATTTTCCTACTCATATCGAAATAGTGCCCCTCAATGAGGTCAAACTTAGATTCACAAAATGTTTAGGGGTATGCGTCCCCTGTGTCCCCCCAGGAAAAAAAGCACTGGTTTCTTCCATCACCTTTTTTGTTAAAAAAGGCGAGGGAAAGCTCTTCTCAATGACCTGGCCAGATATTTCTGTGGATCAGCTGACTGGGTTACATGAAACTCCTGTATAGGTCAGCTGACTACATGATGATATTCCATTCAGTCAACTACCCACATTGCAAGTATGTAGAAAGCACTATATAGATATCATGGTAAATAAAGTGGAAGTAAGCCAAGCTGGAATTCAGAAGGTGGTCTGTTTCCTAATGGACTACTAAACCATCACTCTGCATCTTCATGCTGGGTGGAAGTTTTGATCTGAAGTTTTACCCATCTCAGACACTAATTTTATTACTTCTTCCAATAAAATTTACTTTGAGATTGTACAAGGAAACTATGTCTGGCCGCTCACTTTTCCCCCTTATTTGCACTGGCATCAGAATTGGTTAAACTTTCAATCTCTTTATCTTTCCACTTTTTATCCTGCTATCAGACTTGGCGTGCTCCTTATTACAATAGCTGTTTGCTTAAAAGAATAAAAAGTACTCAAGACACGCTGCCTCCCCCCCTCCACATCTCCAAGGTTACTGAGAACATGAAACCAGATCCCTTTTCTGAGCCTGACCTTAAACACATCTGAGGTACACTACGAATGCCTCCTCCTGCACTAGTGAAAAATAGTGGGGGTGTTAAGTGCAAGTGTGAATGTGATTGTGAATATTCTTAATGGAGTGTGTGTGTGCAGATGCAAGGCAGTGTCAGGTTAGTTCACTGCAAGCACAGCCACAAGGTACATGTGAGTGTAAAAGAAATTATCATAAAGTGGAATGAAATAAGGACCACCACCTTGGTGGGAGAGTCATGAGAACCCTGCTTTCTGCCCTGTACCATGTTAATATGTAAATTTTGGGAAGTTAGGACAATACAGTCATACCTCATGTTACGTTTGCTTCAGGTTGCGCGTTCGTTTTCAGGCTGTGTCCTGCGGTGACCCAGAAGTACCGGAAAGGGTTATTTGCGGGTTTCACTGCTCGCGCAAGCGCAGACACGCAAAATGACATCACACGCATGTGCAGAAGTGGCGAATAGTGACCTGCACATGCACAGATGTGCAGACGTGGGTTGCGTTCTTTTCAGGTTGTGAACTGGCCTCCAGAACGGATCCCGTTCGCAACCAGAGGTACCACTGTACTGAAGAAGATAGTACTAAGACGTCCCAGTGAGATGTGGGGCAATATTCATAAGCTCTTATTAGATCAATATGGATGAAACTTGTCTTTCTCTTAGAAAGGAAGAGGGAAGGTAGGGCCTCCTCCCAGTTATTACAGGTTTTTCTGCCTCTCTGTTCCTTTGCCTGAGGTCTCACGAGCCATGCCCACGCCTTCCTTCTTGGCCTTTTTCATTTGGTCAGGAGCCAGGAAAAAATTGCTGCCAGGCAAGATGCCATCTGGTCTTACGCAGGACGAAGATAGGAAAATTCCAGCATGTTACTTGGAGTCGTAGGGTGCTTCCAGACTCTGGCTATTTTGGGGTGGGATTCAATCACATGACAGCAAATTCAGATTGCAACGAATAAGGTTGATTTGGCGGTCTCGCTCAACAAACGCATTTCCCCGCTAAATTGCACTTTTCTGCAGTGAGGAAAGTGACGCAAAAATGCACTAAAAAGTGTGAGATAACATTTTCGTTGACACTTGAGATATATATGTTTTCAGGACCCCCACACTATTCTTGTAATTTGAATGTGTTTTAAATTGTTTTTAAAATTGTATTTTTCTAATGCCATATGACCCATGCTGGGACCTTATGGTGAAGAGCTGGTAATATAATCATAAGGTAAAGGTAAAGGTACCCCTGCCCGTACAGGTCAGTCGTGTCCGACTCTAGGGTGCGCCCATCTCACTTAAGAGGCCGAGGGCCAGCACTGTCCGAGGACACTTCCGGGTCACATGGCTAGCGTGACGAATCTGCTCTGGTGAGCCGGCACCAGCGCAGCACACAGAAACGCCGTTACCTTCCCGCTAGAAAGCGTTCCCTATTTATCTACTTGCACTTAGGGGTGCTTTTGAACTGCTAGGTGGGCAGGAGCTGGGACCGAACGACGGGAGCTCACCCCGCCGCGGGGATTCGAATCGCCGACCATGCGATCGGCAAGCCCTAGGCTCTGAGGTTTTACCCACAGTGCCACCCGCGTCCCTCTAACATGGCTACCTACCTGTAAATACCTAGTTGACCAAAGGTGCTGCAGTCCCTAGTTGTGTGTAATGAAGACTTCAGTAACTCAAATTGAACAGGTGAAAGAATCAGTCACCTTTAAAGGGCGGTGGGGGGGGGGGAGAGAATTACAAGAAGATCCTGCTGGATCACACCAATGGCCAATCTAGTCCAGCATCTTGTTCTCACATTGGCCAACCAGATGCCTGTGGGAAACCAGAGAGCAGAACCTGAGCACAAGAGCCTTCTCCCTTCCAGTGATTTCCAACAACTGGTATTCAGAAGCATTGCTGCCTCCAGCTGTGGAGGGAGAGAATAGCCAACGTGGTTAGTAGCCACCAAGAGCCTTTCGACTTTGTCCAATCCTCTTTTAAATCCATCTGAATTTTGTGGCCGTCACTGCCTCCTGTGGGAACAGTTTCCATAATTTAACTGTGTGCTGCATGAAGGAGTACCTTCTTTTATCTGCCCCGAATCTTCCAACACTCAGCTTTGTTGGAAGGCCACAAGTTCTAGTGTTATCAGTTCAAACAACTTTTCTCTACCCGCTTAAATCATGCCATGCATAATTTTGCAAACCACCTATTACACACATTTTCCCTAAGTCCCAAATGCTGCAACCTTTCCTCCTAGAGGAGTCATTCCCTCCCCTTGCTCATTTTGGTTGCTCCTTTCTGAACCTTTTCCAGTTGCACAGTACTCTTTTTGAGCATTATACACAGTATTCCGGATGCAGTTGTACCACATTCTTCACTGTGACTGTGGCAGAAAAGGAAATAGAATATAAAGCAGATAGTTACCACTGAGACTCCCATAACTGGGTAACCCAAACACCTGTTTATTGCCTTGTAGTCCGACATATTGTTTTAAAGATTTCGCTGTTTGCTTCTTGGCTTACTTGAAAGACAAAGTGGGCTATAAGAAGTTAAAATAATCAAACTGATAAAGTTCAAGTGTCAAAGACTGGCGGCTTCCAAACTTAATGAATGTGATCAAATGCATTTGGGAGCTGCGAGGGGGCATATTGAAGTGTTAACAGGAGCCTATGGTACATAGTTATACCAATAAAAGAACATCCCTTATGCTCACTCCTGACACAATTCTTGTTTCAAAGGTATCTCCATGTTCAAACTAATCAAATTCATGTAAAGGTTAATATTATTTCTATACAGTAAATATACTGTATTTTACAGGAACGTACTTTGTATATGGGACACGGGAGGCGCTGTGGGTTAAACCACAGAGCCTAGGGCTTCCCGATCAGAAGGTCAGCAGTTTGAATCCCCGCAATGGGGTGAGCTCCCGTTGCTCAGTCCCTGCTCCTGCCAACCTAGCAGTTCGAAAGCATGTCAAAGTGCAAGTAGATAAATAGGTACCACTCCAGTGGGATGGTAAATGGCGTTTCCATGCGCTGCTCTGGTTCACCAGAAGCGGCTTAGTCATGCTGGCCACATGACCCGGAAGCTGTATGCCGGCTCCCTCGGCCAGTAAAGCGAGATGAGCGCTGCAACCCCAGAGTCGGCCACGACTGGACCTAATGGTCAGGGGTCCCTTTACCTTTACCTTTACTTTGTATATGGAGTGTTATCTAAATGCACTTTTCAATCAGTAAATGCTAAAAGAGAAAATAAATAGTATATTGAGGCCATTTCACGCATTATGGAGAGTGAAACTCAAATTTGCAATTGAATGTATGTTCAACAGGCAGCTGCAATCATTCCCTGCTCCCTGACATGTGCCACACTTCATGATACACTGCTACAAACAGGTGTGCTCTATTCACATTTAAAACATAGGGGTGTGTGTACCAACAATCTAGTACATGAAATGATTCTCATATGAAGACATCCAAATATAATGCTAAGAGGTCTGGTTAGACTTTTTCTATATGCATGAGAATGCATGCTGGACTTTTTAAATTAGCAAAGGTGCTTGTAAGCCAGTATTTTTTTAAAACCACAAAACACAATGGCTACATGTCTGGATGCAGCCATTGGAGTTTCACCATTTTGACCTGTCTCTTTTAACAGTGCAAGCTGAGACTAGACTTCCTAATGCTTTCAACCTGATTTGGAAATGAAAAGCTTCAATTTTCCCTTCCTGATATACTTTAAAGTTTCACCTGTGCTTTCTCTGTCCTTGCTTGCACCTGGGGCTGTACTGGAAAATATGATCCCCTCCCCCTTCTTCTTCTTCAATATTATGGAAACTGATAAAGATTTTTTTTACTAAAACACAAATCTTTACCCATGCACATGCTCAGAACCCTTAAAAAATGCAATTCCTAGAATTCTTTGGGGGATGTCAAATGTCAAAAGTCAAATGTGCTTTAATGTACACCTGCACTGAAGCACACGACAACACTGGAGACTGGATATTCAAATGACAATATGTGAGGATTTACCAATCTACAGGTAAATAACTCTACTTTGTTGTGATCTTTTTATTTTCTCGTCTCTTTTCTGTGATTTATCAGTCTTGCAGCCTTTCTAGCCATTTCCCATCCTGCCTCCTGGATGCCAGGTGATTTACACTTGGAACAAAGTGGTGCTTCTTCGTCACGAGGTTCTAAATACAATCCTGAATTTGTGAAGACTGTGCTCAGTCCTAGTTTAAAGGGGGATATCTTTCACGAACCTTTGGCTTATTGCTTCAAGAAAGTATATGGTGTCGTTATTTATATAGCACTGTACACGATGGGTTGTTGTTTAAACAGAATAGCATAACTTCCCCACAGGGCCAGCCCTACGCCTAACCAGGATGAGGTATTGCCTCAGGCGGCAGTTTCATGGGGAGCAGAGAGCAGCAGTGAGTTTGGGGGCAAGGTGCTGTCAGGTCCCTGATGACAGCTCTATTTTTCCAGAACGTCTGAAGCAGGAGAGACTGTGAGGGCCCCAGAATGGTGCCCGGATGCAGTAGGGCTCCAGCATTCTGTCAGAGGCCTGGTATCTCCTTGTCAGTGCCTGGGAAGCTTCTGCATGGCTTAGGAAAGGAGGCGCGAGGCTCACACATGCATCACCCCTCCCATCGTGCTCACAAGCTGGCTGTGTTCTGATAGAAAAAAAATCACCACATGCCACTGCCATGTAGCATCAGGGGCTAGGAGTGCCTTTTACCAACTGCTAGAGGTACGATAGCTATGGCTAGGGCCATAGCTGTCAACTTTTCCCTTTTCTTGCGAGGAATCCTATTCGGAATAAGGGAATTTCCCTTTAAAAAAGGGAAACGTTGACAGCTATGGCTAGGGCTGGCCCACCCATGAGGCAAGGTGATGCAACTGGCTCCACAGGGACAGCAGATCCTGATGTAGAACTTCATTCACCCCTTCTTCCCTGGTGGTGGGGGCAGCAGCGGCGGCACCGTTTTGCGGTTCGCCTCAGGTGGCAACATGCCTTGGGTCGGCCTTGGCTATTGCCCACCCTGGACTTAAGAGAGCTTGGCTACCATAGTAGTGACTTTAGAACTTTAGCAATGCACTATATACGGCTTCCATTGGGCTCGATCTGGAAACTGCAGTTAGTTCAGAATGCTGCCGCCCGGCTGCTGACACGAGCGAGACCCTGATAGTATAGAGCACTTCTGCTCAAAGATCTGCACTGGGTGCCGATCTGCTACCAAACAAGTTCAAGGTATTACTATTAGTGTAGTAAGCCCTTGACAGTTTGGGACTAGCTGACTTGCAGGGTCACCTTACCCCATATATGCTCTTGACCACTTTAACCTGCAGAACTGACATTGTTACAGGTGCCAGATAGTACTAGTTCTGCACTTAATGTTATGCAAGTGGATGTTACCAACTGGTAGTAATGGGGGAGAAATGAGAGTCCAGTAAATTTTCTTTGGGGGTTGTTGTTATTAACTGTATTTGTTAGTCTCTGATGTCACAGCTTCTAGGCACCTAGGATACAATATTCAAATCATCCAATATTCTCATGTAACAAAGCAACTGAAAATCAAGAGATGAACACAGAAGCAAAGCACATTTTTGCAAGCAATTGCCCCTAATACAAGGCATGCTTGCCTGCTATTTTCACAAACTAAGAATTTATTTGTTTATATTCCCTAATCATTATGCACACTTTCCCTTGATACCTGCATTGGAGAACTGCATTGCAAAATTCAGAGAAGGATGACTTGGGAAGGACAGCTGCATTTTCTGTCCTGTATTATTTCGGTAAGTGTGAGTTAGCTAGGTGCGGATCAAAATGAGTTTCTCCACCATCCCTAGCTGTTAACATAACTTGGCAGTGGTTTCTTAGGGTTTTAGGCAGGGGTCTTTCCAAGCCATACCTGGAGATGCCTGGGATTGAAACTAGGACCTTCCAGTGAAAAATGGTCCCAAACAAGAAGGGCTGTGGCTGGACAAGAACATAGTAAACCACACTCAACCTCCACTGTGCTAGTTGCAGATTTCCAAGGCTTTCTATAGCAACCACTCATCATTCACCAGTTCCATTGTATAAGTGCTGAAGTTAGAGTATGGGGCAGTGACCAGAACTTTCACCAGGATGTGGCCACTCACCTGCCCTCTGATTGGTTCCATTGCCGCTTCTTAACAGGAGGTAGAGGTGGAGGGGCAGTGAGGTTGGCATGGTGCAAATGTACTGGAGGGATTGGCTCTGCTGATGTGCTTGCACTGTGCTGGCTTCACCTCTGTGCCACTCCCCCTCCACTTCCCAGGAAGCAGCAGCAATATGACCAATGGGAGGTCACGTGATTGGTGCCGGCCCACTGCACCCATATACATATTGTACTCAGAATTCTGGAGTAAGTGATACCTGAAAAAAAACACCAGTAAATCTTGGTTTTTGTTTGGGGTGTGTATATGTCCTGGGAGAGGGCATTCTCTGTGGCAGCCCCTAAACTGTGGAATTTCTTCCCTTCAGAGTCGGTGCATCTGGCAACTTCATTGTGTGGCTTTTCTCATGAGCTGAAAATGCACCTTTTTGACACCGACCTTTGGCATCATATCTCTCTATCTCTCTATCTGGATCCACTCTATTCTTCTTCTTATAAATGGTTTTAATATCATTTTTTTAAATTGCTGCAATCTGCCTTGGGACCTTATGGTGAAGGGCAGGAAAGAAATCCAATAACTAATGAAATTATACCTTTGAATAATGATATAAACACTTGTGTATTGTTGTCTCCTCCCCTCATAAGTTCCAGAAACCTGAGGTCCATTCTGGGCATGCATACAGGTGTTTGTTTCTTTGTGCCCAAGTACCTCTTCATTGTTATTATTTTAGCTGAAACACAAGTGTTCCATTGTATCAGATTAGTACAAAATAGCACACGTTGCTCCAAGCCAGGAAACCTGTTGTCTGTTGTGGGCATTCTTGAGATGTTCATTTACCTGGGCACATAAACCTTATATCAAATTTTTTAATTTTTGAAGTGTAAGTTTCCTAATATTCAAGATTTGCACAAAGTGTTGTTCCAAGTCAAGCAAGGCTGCTGCTTCCTTTTCTCCTCTTTTCCTTCCCTACTTCCTGAACCTGCAAAGGGCAAATTTTTTTTAATACAGCTGTTTTGCGCAATAGCTCTTCTGCACAAAAGAGCTGTTGTAAAAATTTTTAAAAATACCGGGAACCGGCATCCTTTCCTATGGGCAGACAGAAGCAAAATTGAAATAGGGGGTGTGGTGATAGATGGAAACGCACAAAGCACTCCAGTACACTCCCAGTTGAGTATTTTATATTGGTTTTACTTCCCCCTTTTCCCCAGATTAAAAAACTATGGGCTCCCACTTAGATGGAAATGTGAGCTATGCCCATGTGGACAAGGCACATGAAGCTTCAAATCCACATTAAACTCCTGTATTCCCAAAGGGGATGTAGCATATTCTCCTGAGTTCTCATTTCAGAAACCTGAAAAGATTTTCAAAACCGGGTTTATTGCAGCTCCCAACCAATTCAATTTCTCTCTCTTTTGCAACCAGCTTGAATACAGTCAATAAAATTTGTTGTTGTTTAGTCGTTTAGTCGTGTCCGTCTCTTCGTGACCCCATGGACCTATTGGTGGTAGTAGACACCAAGGTTGAGTATCTCTCCCCTTGCCTCACATCCTATCTGACGAAGTGCGCCTGCACACAAAAGCTTATACCAAGAACAAACTTAGTTGGTTTCTAAGGTTCTACTGGACATTTTTTAAAAATATATTTTGACTGCGTCAGACCAACACAGCTACCTACCTGAATCTGCCTCACGTAGTTCATCCTCAAGGATTTGCCAGGACATTCAGAAAGCCCCCTGTCACTGGGCCCTCCAGTAGCTCAGCCACCTCCAACTTTGGGTTAAGATGTTTCCCTGGACACACTTGGAACAAAATAACGGAATCTGTAAAAGTTTTTCCAAAAGCAAAGGATGCAGAACCGAGGCTAGAAAACGCTTTAGGCTGGGAAATCTTTTATGAGGAGAAAATGTTAGCAATACCCTGGCTGTGTTTTCTGAGCTGGTACTCTGGAAAGAGAAAAACTCTCGTCTTTGGTCATGCAAAGCATCCTGCCATACGTTGGCAGGACCAAGTCCAGGTATCTATCTCAACACAGTTCTGGGAAAAGAAACTTTTCAAAGCCGGGCCTGGAATTGGTACGCACACAATTTGGAAGGCGTACGCTGACTGTATCAGGGACCTTAGCCTGAGACTTAGAGGACTCATATTGGCTGGTCCTTTTGTGTTATTCATCTATTGGATTTTGTTCTTTTCGCTTCCCTTGTTTCAAGTTGCTGTAACGCTGCTGTGGAAGCAATTGCTGCACACTCTCCCTTTGCTGTGCCTATGGGTGGCTACGGGGGGCTCCTCCCTGTATGCATTGTGGAGCAGCTTTGGCTGCTATGCCTAAGACCTGCTTATTTTTTTTTCCTTGTCAGCTGCCTGTTATATCAATCACGGAGCTGGAATCTATTTATAGGTTGGGACTCAGAGTACTGTGTCCTTAGTCACAAAGAGACACAGAGACGCAGAGGGGACTCCCGGCTAGTGCAAGCGGAACCAAAAGATATTTAATCAGCAATTAGAAACACCTGGGAAGGGGGTAAAGGAAATCCTACCTTGGTCCTGAGGTTCACCTCTCAACCTGAAAATCATGTAAGTACCTAATTTCCCACCTTTTATTGGGGGAATTGGCTTCCCCCTTCTCTTGCATCAGTCCTTTTATTTGGACTTGAAATTATGGGAGCACGTATTTTAGCCGAACTAAAGTGTGTGTGTGAAGTCTGTTTTCACATTTTTGAGGAAGGCTGGCAAGTTTATTTCGGAAGGCGAGACAAATGTCATTTAATCATGAGGTGTTTTTCATCCCAAAGCAAACAAATGAAAGTTTGTGCTAGATAGTATTGTTTAGAGAGTGCAAAGAGTTGTAACACTGCTGCTGCAAGAAAGCCAGTGCACAACAGCGTAACTCTGTTTAAGGGCTTGTCAAGGTGATAGTTCTTCTGTGCCTCTAGCACTGATATCAAGTCTGAAAATAGGAAAAGTTTGGCAACACAGTCATTTTTTTTGCACCTCAAACTGTCCATGGAAAACTTTGGTACAAGTGTTCATTAATGCATCCATGTGGAAAAAAGGGTATTATGGAATGCTTTTTGCCTCTGAAATTTCAGTGTGTGTGTTTAAAAAATGTTACCTAGTTAGTACAGAATGCCTCGACTGTGACTAAAGAAACACAGATGACTTTGGGAAGACAGTTTAGTGATATCGGTGTCAGTCTGGTCAATGCGTTGTATTTATGATTAGTATTTAGAAGCTTGCCTTGAGGCATT
Source organism: Podarcis gaigeae (assembly GCF_964106915.1). Lineage (NCBI taxonomy): Eukaryota > Metazoa > Chordata > Lepidosauria > Squamata > Lacertidae > Podarcis > Podarcis gaigeae. Next base: position 30,527,211 of record NC_139678.1, on the reverse strand, counting down.
CCACAGACAAAAACACCCCTTTGCAGCTTGTCTCTAGTAATAGCAAAAATGTGGATTATCATAAACTGTAAAAAGTGCTAAGAAAATCAGTAATTAGTATTTGTTCTTCATGCAATTTTGGGTTTTATTTTGGCAAATCAATTAGTATATTGTTGTATAGTTCCAGTGCAGAAATTTGTCATTTTGGTCCTAAATAAAATTCTTTATTAATGCATCTTCTTAGTTGTTGCTTTTAATATCATCTTCCCCACCTCATAAAGATTATACCGTTTAGCTTCTCAGTCTTTTATTTATCTTACTTTAAAATGATCTCAAAAATTGATCTGGCAACTTTTTGTTGAGAGAATTGAGTTAATGTTTCAAATTTAGTTCCATGAAATGAATTACAGTTGTAAAATATATTTGAGAAAAATTATTTTCTTTACTTTAAGCATAGAGCTGGTTTGCATAAAATGTAATGAAATGATTGATAGTAGTTATTATGTGGTTAGATGAGGGGAATCTGTTTTGAAAGCGATCTTTTTGAGTGAATGTATACCACAAAGCTGTTTCCTTTTGCTGTACAAAAGTTACACAATTTGCAAAATTCTGCAGCTTACGAATGCATTTTATAGTTTGGTGTAAGAAAAAGCAAACATATTCCTGAAAAGTTTGTGACCGGCATCATAAAGCCCTCTGGTTGTTGGCACAATCAAATGGGGGTAAATGTAACTTCTGATTTAATGTAATGGAACACAAGTTCAAAATGTTTCCAATGATGATTTAATCTCGAGATGTACAGTATTTGGAAAAGACTCCCTCTAAAAACAAGCAAGACAGCAACTTCATAAAATACTTAATTTGCATTTGTTGTAACTTCTGTGCTTAGAAATCAAATGACTTTGCTCTCTGTAAATCTAGTTTATGTTGGCTTTACATTAAGTCCATGCATTCCTTCCTTGTTTTCTGTATTTCATTCTTCAGTTGTGTGAGCAGAGGCCAGATTTTCCATGCAAACTAATGAATTAGATCCTCTTGCAAATTCTTGGAGAAAGGAGTGGTTTTGCATTCTCAATAAATGCACAAATTATACCCCAGTACCCCTTTATGTGCACTTAGTCCCATTACTGTACAATATTTTTATTGACTAGTGTACATTTAGCAGGTTTAGAATTGTAACCCTGATCTCTTTCCCACAAAACATTCAAACTTCTATGATGCCTCTTGCAAACATCCATTCTACTACTTCTCCTCCTTCCTCCTCCTCCTCCTCCTCCTCTTCTTCTTCAACAACATGTTTGGCATATGTATGAAAAGTAGTTGGACTCCCCCTATTTGTATCTGTGTGTTCCATCTTGTCTAGCCAAAATATATATCCCCCCCGCCGACCCAAACATCAGCTGCTGTTAGCAGAATATGGAATGCTCTTCTTTCCCATGTTTGGGTAGTTAGTTTATAGATAATGGAGGAACTCTGATATAGTAAGCAAAAGGTATGATGCTATTAATTTGTTCCTGCTTCTTTAATAGTTATACTCGCACCAGTAACATATCAGATTTTGTTTCTCAGATGAAGTTTTTTGGGGATTTTTGAGGAAGGGCATACCATGCTCAGCCCTGAGTGACTTATCTATGCTTGCAAAGTTACGAGGGATGCTGTGTTGTCTGACCACGTTGCCAACCCCTCTTCTTTTATTTCGTTTCATCACTTCATAAATGCTGTGTGCCAAGGAGGCTCTTGTACAGGTGTGTGGAATGCATCTGCCAGGAATATATGCCTGGGAGCCTCAGGTGATGGAACTGATGCTTGGAAAGTGAGAAGAAACAACTAGTTTTACTTAAATTATAAATCATTCACCTGATAAAATAAGTAAATAAGGCCTTACCAGCCCAGTTGTTGCTGGGTTGTTGTTTTTTAAAGAGATTGTGCTTATTTAGCTTCCTTCTTTTATCTTTTCAGACTGACTTTTTATCATCTCTCAATTTCTACATTACATTATGCTCTCCATCTTTTTATCAACCCCTCCTTTTTCTTTTTCTGGAAAACACATTTCTTTCTGGCACAGAAAATAAACTCAGATTGCTGGTAGTTATGTTAATCTAATTCAATCCTCTGTGGGTTAGAAGTGAAATTCTAATAGTGGAGCTGTTGAGGTCTTTTTTGTTAATGGCTTGGGGATTACATTGAGTTAAAGGCTCATTTCCTAATCAAACAGAGAGGGAGAGAGTGACTCCGAATATTTATGAGTCTCCCAGCGCGAGTTAAACATTGAACTCCAAAAGCAGGATCTCAGCGCAGTGGAAAGAGTTAAACCCCCTCAGGGCTGCTGTGGAAAAAAAAAATTGAAACCAGTTAAGCCATTAGCATTTTCAACTGCTGTACAACTTCAGTTCTGTAGAAGGGGGTGGGGACGGTGAGGGAGAATAATCATCTGGCAGTGTTAAAATGGATGATGCCGTGAGATATTTAAAACAAAGTCAGGGGAGGCTTCCAAACAGTTTCCCTGCAGATGGGCAAAATGTTCATGGTATGAACTGTGAAAATCTGGCAGAAGCTACAAATAAACAATCATTTAAATGGTGAACGCGTGAGAAGGAGGGTGGCTTCTCTGCTGGCTTTGAAATAGCTCTGCACTTCTTTTTCAACGCACTCGTTTTGGTTATCATCTTTGACTTCTTGCCAACTCCCTTTTCTTAAGCAATTGAACAGCTAGCCATAAATTGTGCTACTTTTGTAAGATGCGTGTAAGGTGTTACTTATGGAGTATTTCACAACCACTTCAGCATGTGGTGGTTTGGTGGTGAGTTGGCTTTCACAACATGGACTGTGCTTGGTGGAGAGACAGCTGTATTCTACTGATCTTGCATGTTCATTGGACAGCCCCTACCTATCTATGATGCTGGGGTCTCTTGGGATTGGTAATGGCTGGAATCTCCCAGATTGTATCATTCCAAAAGTGCCAATGTGACCCGCTTATAGAGCTGAACCTATGGGATGGATCCAGTTACAGATAGGTAGCCGTGTTGGTCTGCCATAGTCAAAACAAAAAAAAATCCTTCCAGTAGCACCTTAAAGACCAACTAAGTCAGTTCTTGGTATGAGCTTTCGTGTGCATGCACACTTCTTCAGATACCTGAAGAATCTGAAGATATCTGAAGAAGTGTGCATGCACACGAAAGCTCATACCAAGAACTGACTTAGTTGGTCTTTAAGGTGCTACTGGAAGGAATTTTTTTTGTTTTGACTATGGGATGGAATTAGACTGGTTGTTCTGTGAATGGAAGGACTGCTTCTGTTTGTGGAAATGTGTCAGAGTCCCTCAGAGAGAGGTTCCTGCTCTGATATCTGGATGCTTCCACAGGTAGAAGGCTTGTTGTTGTTTTGTCGTTTAGTCGTGTCTGACTCTTCATGATCCTATGGACCAGAGCATGCCAGGCACTCCCGTTTTCCACTGCCTCCCACAGTTTGGTCAAACTCATGTTAGTAGCTTCGATAACACTGTCCAACCATCTTGTCCTCTTTTTGGGGTAGGGTTAGAGCATCAGGAAGGCGAGAGAGGATGTGGTCCGTGGGGAAAGGTAACCGGGGAAGTGAGGGGACAGGAAAAAAGATGATCAGGAAGTGCTGAAACTGCAACCCAGGTAGGGGAAAAAAAAAACAAAGTTTGAAGAAAAACACTGGAAGGTGTGACAGATGGGATGTGGTTAATAGCCGACAGACTAGCTTTATGTTGTAGTGCTTTAAGGTAAAATGATCTGAAGCAAACTTATTCGCAGTTCTTGGGCAGGTGCATTTACATTGCAGGTAGCAAGTTAGGTTTCCAACCTATTGGGCAGGAAGCATATCTATTATTTGTTCTGTCCAGGACCCTGGACTTCTGGAACTAACTATTTAGTGGCAGGAGTAAATGGTCAGTCACAGAGATAGAGGAACCAAGGAAATCACATTTTCTAGTAAGTCTGCCATTGCTTGCTTACATTTTGTAAAACATATGTGTAGATGTTGTTGTTGTTTAGTCGTGTCTGACTCTTCGTTACCCCATACACCAGAGAACGCCAGGCATCTCTGTCTTCCACTGCCTCCCGCAGTTTGGTCAAACTCATGCTGCTGGCTCCGAGAACACTATCCAACCATCTCATCCTCTGTCGTCCCCTTCTCCTTGTGCCCTCCATCTTTCCCAACATCAGGGTCTTTTCCAGGGAGTCTTCTCTTCTCATGAGGTGGCCAAAGTATTGGAGCCTCAGCTTCAGGATCTGTCCTTCCAGTGAGCACTCAGGGCTGATTTCCTTAAGAATGGATAGGTTTGATCTTCTTGCAGTCGGTGGGACTCTCAAGAGTCTCCTCCAGCACCAAAAGCATTAATTCTTCGGCGATCAGCCTTCTTTATGGTCCAGCTTTCACTTCCATACATCACTACTGGGTAAACCATAGAAGGCTATTTTTGCCAATTCCCTTTCCCTTCTGCAGACCCAAATGCTCCTCACACTATTCCCGAGGGTCCCCCAACACTCTGAAGCAGATTTGGGGGGGGGGAGTGTAGGGAGCTGCAAATCTGCAAACCTTTGGCCCTCCTATATGTAGACTCCAATTCCCATAATCCCTGAACAATGGCAATGTTGGCTGGAGCTGATGGCAGTCGGAGTCCCGCAAGATCTGGAGTGCTGCAAGGTCTCCATCCTGCTCTAGCCCCCTTTGCTGAGGTCTCACGGCCCCTCCACACGTCCTTCTTATTGAGCATTTATGGTGATTTGTGTTCATGATGCTACTGGGACAGTTATCTATGACCCTACTTCCAATACCGTTTGCAGCTACAGAAGTTTCAGGGTGGACGTAATGCTTAATTTCCAATCAGTTAATTTCCCATAACATCCTCCTGAAATCCTGTAATTTTTTATATCACAAATGTTTCAGGTTTTTTTAAAGAAAATTATATCAATTTACTAAATTTATATATTTAGGGAGTGACCATTTTAGGCACAACCACTTGATGTGTGATCCCTGACACCTGATTACTTTTGGACCTGGAAGAGGGCAGAAAGGGGGTGGAACAGGGTGCAATGGGGGCAGGGCGTGCTTGTGCATGTTCCACTGACATGTGTGGGGGCTGGAAACAGAGCCCCTGCGTGAAATGGTCACCATCTGTATATGTATTTTGTCCCACTCTTGTTGCATTGTAGCACAAGAGTGCCCCCTCAAACAGCAATAAGACAATCACGCTAGGAAACCAATGTTGTGGGGACTTTGCCCCTGATGTGGTTCTACTCTTGATCACCACTTCCCCTATGCCGCCTCCTTCCAAAACAGATAGCAGGCGATCTGGATCAGGGACCACTGTTTTGGGGGAGGAGCCGAAAGGTTAACACTCCCTTCTCCCTCTCACATACGGGTCATGTATTAGCGGGCAATAATAGAATTAAACATGGCTGGTAAGTCTCTTCACTGACGACTGTGACAGAAGCATGTCTCTTCAGTTCTCAATCTGGATTGGGCTCCTTGTATCTGCCATGTGCTTCAAGAAGAGTCAGTCACTCCCACAACGGCTAATTCTGTCACTGAAATGCAGAGGGAAGATGTCGATCAAATCAATGCGTACCTCCTGTCACTGAATCTCAACGTTACTAAGTGTTCACCAACAGATATTCTGAATTAATACCACCTTCCTAGTTTTCTTGCTATCCATGTGAGCAGCAGCCAATCCACCTTAGTAGATCTCCATGGATTCTTCTCTTACTAATTTCCCTGGTACTACACAGCATACTCTTTTTCTTTTGTTACTTCTACCTCTTTTTTTTGCAAGTGCAGGGATTTATTTTGGTGTTTGGTTGTAAAATTCCCTCTAGTACTGTCTAGCAAAGCATGCTTTCCCCCACTCTGCAGCTGTGTAAAAACCCAAATTGTGAAAAATATACCATAAAGGTGCACTCAAATGGTCTGCTGCTGGTGTTTATCTTGAGAAGCACTCAAGCTGAAAAGTTTCTATTTTTTTTAAAACAAATCTGATATTTCCCTTCTTGAGAATTGAAGAAAGTAATATTTCCTGTTTTGAAATCTTACAGATCCTTTCACATGGGTCCATGCTCTCATTACTGAAATATTATCCCTGAAATTGGTGTGTGTGTGTGTGTGTGTGTGTGTGTGTGAAGATATCTAACTGGAGTATAAGCTTTTAAGGTTTTGTTTTTTTTAGTAGTGCATCACATGGAGCCCTACTACCAAATCTATTACAAGTATGAATTTCTACACTTATAGCACAATCCTATGTTTACTTAAAAGGGAGTTCCAATGAATTCAAGGGAGTTTACTCCTAGGCCAGTGTGTATAGGACTGCAAAGTAAGATATATTGTGCAGCAAAGCAACTCAGGATGATTGATAGGAGTGCCATTGGTCTTCCAGGTGTTGCAGGACTCCAACTCCCATCAACCCCTGGCAAGTGTGGACCATTGTCAGGGATTATTAGAGTTGCAGTCTAGAAACACCTGAAAGTCCACAGGTTTCCCACTCCTGTACTTTTAGGTCCAGTCCAAACACTAAGGCAAGTTGAATGTGCTAACCTTGGGTGTATTTGCCTGTTGGCCATGTTTGCCAAACCAGTCCTAATGAGCCTTCTGTAGTAGCAGCTGGAACTTCAAATTATGCCCAACTTGCATCTCCTACTCCTTCCTGCCTTCCCCCTTGTGGTGTACGCCAAAGTGTGTTGCGATATTGCATGTTGCGTTACACTGTCCCCACAAGTGGCAGTCAATGGGGCGGAGTAAGGGTTGGGGAATCTTATTTTCATTACACAGGGATAGCCCATCTCACAATTCCCTTTGCGAAGCTGTTGTCTGCAGCGACTGTAATGGACAAAAGATGGAATTGCCATTTGGAAGCGACTCCTATCAGTTCTGTTGAAGCTCCCTGGAAGAGTCACAAAAACAGCCAAATGACGTTCGGGCACAGGGGGCCGGGGATGAATTTTCACTTGGAAAGACCAACGGACCCGGGGAAAAGAGCTTCCTCTTGGTCTCAATGTCACTTTCCTGTGTTGTCAGCAGAATTCTGGTATCCCTTGAGCAACTTTATAGTCCAATGGCTTTTCCAGTAGTTTCAAGAAGTAAAAACACTTCCCTCTACTCTACTGAGCTTCCCAGGGTGCCTTTCCATTTGTTAGAGTTTGTGCTTTGAGCCAAAGAGAGAGAGATGGAGCTTTAATGAAAAATCTGCAATTTATATATTTTTCGTCACAAGGCATGTATTTTCTTCATTACTATGGACTAGATTAAAGGTAAAGGGACCCCTGACCATTAGATCCAGTCGTGGCCGACTCTGGGGTTGCGGCGCTCATCTTACTTTATTGGCCGAGGGAGCCAGCATACAGCCAGCATGACTAAGCCCCTTCTGGCGAACCAGAGCAGCACACGGAAACACCATTTACCTTCCCGCCAGAGTGGTACCTATTTATCTACTTGCACTTTGACGTGCTTTTGAACTGCTAGGTTGGCAGGAGCAAGGACTGAGCAATGGGAGCTCACCCCGTTGCGGGGATTCGAACCGCCGACCTTCTGATCGGCAAGTCCTACGCTCTGTGGTTTAACCCACAGCACCAACCATGTCCCCTATGGACTAGATTACCAAGGTGTGAAAGAGGGAGCCTGCAGTCACTTTCCTATAAGCCTAATGAGAGTCGTAGCCATAGTACGTTTGTAATTTGAAGTCATCACACCCACTGCCTGCTTGGAATTTTTTTACAGCATACGAACCTTACTTTGGAAGATCTCTGTTATTTCTCTTCTTGTCTCCTTGTTTCCTCGCTTTCTCCTGCACAAAGTTTTTAATTTCTTACCACTCCTGTCTGTTCATCTTCCAGATACTTGGGACTACAACTCCATCATCCCTAGCCAGCATTGCTGTGCTTATTGGGGTTGAGGGGAGTCATATTCAAAAACATCTCGAGGGCACCAGGTTGGTGAAGACTGCTCTGTACTTCCAGCTTTTCCCTGTGCCTGGTTTTCTATCTCTGTCATGTTTGAGTTAAACGTCTTTCTTCCATGTGGTGATTTTCGCAGTTATTGTACTGTATATTATATATTTGGAAATCAGAGCTGTTTCATTAATTTGTTGCATTGCTATCCCACATTTTATCCAAGGAGCTCAAGATGTTGTACACGATGCTCCCTCTTCCCATTTTATCCTCACTACAAGGGGCAGTGACTGGCCCAAAGTCACTCAGTGAGATTTATGGCCAAGTGGGGATTTGAACCCTGATCTCCTAAGTCTTAGTCGGACACCGAACCACTACGCTGCACTGGAGGGACCATATGCAAGAAGAGTTGGACAGGTAACCATGCACAGGATTGCAGTCATGCCCCATAAACTTAATTACAAGATTTTATTTGTAGTTTGTTTGTTTTGAATGTCGATTGTTTTAAAGGTGGAGTTTAAAAGCAATGTGTTCAAAAAGCAAAATATATAAAATCCAGATGGCATAACTCTGAATTTTGCTTGTTGGAATGGCAGTTCACAATTGTTGAGAATTGCCCCCCAAATGTGTTCACACTCACCTATAGGATACTTGGTTAAGAATCTGAAGTGAAAAGCAAATTGCCACTCCGTTGAACCCCGTCCATTGCTCAGAAACCAAGTTAGTGCACAGCATTCACCACTGGCTCAGAGGCTACAACCATGCATTTACCAAACGAAGGCATCCATGATGCTGTAACTGAATCAATCTCATATTCACCCTTCTGAATGAAGGAGAAACAAAACACCTGCAAGTGAATGGACAGGAAGATAAAAATGTTCCCCAATTCTGCAGCTGAAACTTACTGATGTAAAAGTATCTGGACTTTCACTATTCTTTTTAGTCTTATCATGTGCCATCTTGAGATGGTTTTAAAATTAAGCTTGTGTGTTCCTAATAGGGTTGCTACCTTTGGTTGGGCAAAATATAGGACAGATTGTGCAAAATATGGGACAGGTTGAGGTGGGGATTGGGGGGGCGACACACACTCTCATGACATCAAATCCTCCCCCCCTTGTGGAGGGGGAAGGGTTCCCTGCATTTGTCCTCCCACCACCCTCAACACCCTGGCTCCGTTCCTCCCCTTGACTCACATAGATGAGCAGGAGCCAGGGGTAAACGGCTGGCTCCCATGGGTGATGTGAGCCTCAGCTCCAGCCTCTCACACTTGCTGGCATCAGAAGAGATTCAAGTGTGGAGGAGGGAGGAGCAGAGGGTGGCAGAGGGGGCCAAGTAGTGGTGGACCTGCACCATGCTAGACTGGCAGGCGGCAGCTGAGGTAGAGCACTAGTGAGAGGGAAGGAAGGAGAAAGCAAGGGAGGGAGAGGAGGTTGCCCCTTTCCCTTCTCTCTATTGTCGCTCAGGCCGGGCTTGTCAGCCGCACAAACAGCAACGCAACCACCATTTTGGGCTGGCCAAGCTCGAATACGGGGGGAAAGGTTTGAAGTCCAAACAGGACAGGGGACACTTTTGTCCCAAAACAGGGTAATCCTGTTTTTCTAGGGACAAGTGGGGACCGTGGTTCCTGAGCTTAACGGCTTTCAGATCTGTAACTTGAATTGCTAGGAAGCTGAATTGACTATATGTCCCCCGGACAGATTCTTGACTCATGCCTCTGAAGATGTAGGCTCTGTACCTTTCTGAAACAAATACATGTGTTTGATCTTCTGAGTGAGGAACAAGGAGAACTTCTGTGTGAGCTACCACCAGAATTGCCAATGCTTATCAGAAAAAGCCTTACCATTCCTGTTTCTTCCTGTACACCAGACAGTAATTCCCATGCCTTCATAGGATAAAGACCTTTCTGTGATCAAGCATGGGATAAGGAAGGCTCAATCGTATGGCTCTTCATCACGGAGATAAGCAGATATCTCAGGAAATTGATCTTAATGTTACAGCTAGTAAGTTCATCCAGAGAACAACAATTAGAAAAAATATAATCAACGTGAAAAAAGTCTAAAAATGTGTGTAAGTGCAGGATTGTTTTGCAATATTGCATCATGACCAGAGGCATCTGGTTGGCCAAAGTGAGAACAGGATGCTAGACCAAATGGGCTTTTGGTTTCATACGCTGCTACGTTCTTAAGTGTACAAAGCTATTGGAATTTGGAAGGGTGTGTGTGAAGTGTGACCTGAAGTGATTTCTTTAGAGCTTTATAGAAGAAATTCAGCCATAGTATCTACAAGGGAAGACAGCCAAAGGAGGCTGCGGAGCACTGATATAATGGATAGCAATACTTTTATTGAAGGAAGGTATATGCTATTTTATAGCACTTTTACTAAGTGCTCATAACATCACATATATGTTTATGTGAATAATCACCACAGTTGTTCTGTGAGTAGCAACTTTTTATTTTTTAGAAAAGCAAGAATTTTTTAGACTTAGGTGCACTTCCACATGACCATTTAGTGTGGATAGGGTACTGCTCAATGCATGCAGTTTTTGTGAAGCTTTGTCCATGTGATGATGTCCTCATAAAAACTCTGCTTTATATTATTTCCTCATTTAGTGAATTTTTTTAAAAAGCAAATCTGATAAGTATATCCCATCCCCAAGCTTCAGAAATGCTAAATCCAGATTTAATTGGGGGTGGGAAATATGGGACGGCATTTTGATGTGGATGCTGCAATTAACGTGTGATGCCTGAGCAGCACCAAGTCCACAATAAATTGCTAAGCAAAAACGCCCTATGACAATACTGTAAATCTACCCTATTGTTTCAATTCAGTTTTCAAACAGAGCAAAACACTGACCTTCCTGCATATGCCAGGGATCAGAGCATTCTGGGTCAGGATGCAGCCTAGTGGTTTCACGGCAGAGCTTGGTGGCATTAGGGGGAACTTGCCAAGCTAGTCATGAAACCCTTACAGTGGACATTCGCTCTGGATTGTTCAGTTCTGAAAATAGTAATGGTTTAGACTACACGTATTATCAAAAGAACTGCAATACTTTCAAAGCCCTTAATGTTATTGTGCAGAGGAGGTCTAAACTAAATTATAAGATTGCTAGTTTTCTTGACATTGTCCAGTTTTGGCCTGGGGCAAACTGATCAAATGGGAGATCAAGGCTTCATGAGCTTTGCCGCACGATCTCTCTCTCTCTCCTCTTTCTCCCTCTCTTTTGCATCAGACATGCACAGTTGTTATTTCTTACAGTTCACCTGCATCCCTCCATGTTATGCTTCTGTTGCAGCAATGTTGCGTTTCCTAGCACCCAGGTGACAATATTTTGCAACGAATAATTTGCAAAGTTCTCCCCACCCTGCCCTATTATGCAGCCATAATTGTTGAGATTGTTTTGTTGAATGTGGCTGCATGCACCCTTGTCAGATAGTGCCTTGATGACAGTAGAAAAGATTTAACTCAATGTCCCACAAATGTCTGCACCATTCTGTGACATCGTCACCATCATTTGACAGCTCCCTGCTCCCTTGTAAGCACGCTGTAGCCTTCTTTTAATTGACAAATAAAAGTAGGAAACAAGTCTCCCTGATTTCTAAGACCGCCCAGAAAAAAATAGAAAACCAACTCATCTCATATGTGGTCTTACCCTTGATTTCTTTATAAAGTTCTGGAGCTCATATCTGGCAGTGTTTTTAAATTTTTACTTTAAACAAGAGAGTCACCCAGCAACACGACTTGCTCCACTCACAAAGCAAAGTTGTCTCCTTTGCGGCAAGTTCTCTGCCTCTTATCCTCCACATCCCATTACGGGTCAGAGTGAGCACTACTAGGATTACTTTAAATAAATAGTAAACATGTTTATGTTGTCTGTAAGTGAGCAAACACCTCCCAAGGCATCATACAATTAAAATACAACGCAGCACAACAATAACACCATTAAAAATAAACTATAAATGTTCTGCTTAAAAAATACTGAAATGCAACTGTATCAAAAGGCATCAGAAGAGCACATCTCAAGGATACAACAAATAAAATCACATGTCTTCAGAGGTTTCCTAAACACCTGAAGCAATGAGACTTTGTTGAGCAGGGCAGGGTTGTCCAAAAGGAAGACCAGTTGTGGCCAGGCATCCTTTGCAGGATTATGTGCAGAAGACACCCTGTGAACCCTAGATAGAAGAAATGCTATTCAGCAGGAGTTGTGATGGGGATAGAAGCTGAGCTATGTCTGGGAGATGTATTTCAAGAGAATGTGGTTCAGGTTGTGTGTGTGTGTGTGTGTGTGTGTGTGCATTTTGCACTGAAACAATAGGCACTGACCTATGCAAACACATGGCAAATTATAGCCTCCCCATAAACAAATTAGCATGCTTTAAAAGGTGAAAAGCTCTATAAAATTGTCTCCCCTATTGTTTATGGTGTGCGTGTGGATGCACTGCATTACGGAGGCATGCAAATTCCCCGATCCTTCCCCCACTTCCTGAAATGGACTCGGTGCTCTGTCCATTTTGCCATTGTTCCTGCCAGCCTGGTCCCAGCAGGGGTTCCCTAATTAGCAATCTCTTCATTTCCAATCAAAGCACAAAGCAGCCCCAAAAGCCTCTCTTTATGAGGGAGCTGAGCAGTGGCTGGGGACGCAGAGTGGGATAATTGCCTTCGCCACTGGCAGCAGTAAGCAGCCTGGCTAATTCATTATTGTAATAACTTTGCTTGTCCTTGGGGAGCGGGGCAGGCGGGGGGAGGGGTGGGCAGAGTGGGAGAAGTGAGCCAACCGGTGCTAGCTAAGGACATGGGGGAAAGTGGGAGCCCAGCCAGGGTTCAGGTGAGATGGGAATAATTAGCTAGGAATGGGAGACCATTCCAGGTGAGCTTTTGTTAACTTCCATTGTGAAACCCAATAGCAGCGGAGGCGACTGAGATCCAGAGGTTTAATATGAACAGGTTCCCACTCCGGCCTGTCAGGGTGTGTAATAATAGCCGTTGCCCCAGCATGAGCAGGATAATGAAGTTGAAGCTATGGCGAGAGAGCATTAAAATACATTGGGGCTGTGCTCAGATGCTCAGGCACTTTGCCAGAATTTTTAAAAATGCTGATTTGCTTCTATCGCTGGGCATCTCTGCTTCTGGCAGAGAGAAAGCCATAACTCAGTGGTAGAGCCATCAGTGTGGACAACGCATGGAGCTGACTTTTGATAAGGCAGCTTCCTAGGAGTGGGAAGAAGTGTTATTCCGTTGCAGGAAACTGTATCCCGGGCTTCCTAATGTTGATTATTTTGGCACCTGAGATAGAAAATACCACAAGTGCCTCACCCTGGGAGTTAAAACGCAACAGCAATAAACGAAAGAACTCTCGTGAAATCCAAAACCAGCTGCCTAAAATGGCTTCCCCGCTCTGCCTTGTGGTCGGATGGGCCCTGAGGGTCTCTGCTTCTTCTTTCTGCGACATGTTTCTCCAAGTACAACTATAGTCACTTGGCGTATCAGAGCTTAGATGAGGAGAAAAGCACTTAGGTAAATAAGCTGCAGGGGAATTTTTTATTTGCACTACTCACCCTCAAGGAGTAACTCCAGGAAAACTAGTTGGAGATGACAAATGAGTGGTAAGGACAATTATTAGGTGAGCGGGTATTTAATTCATGCTGTATGGAAGCTTCACATCCTGTTCTCTGAAGGCTGCAAGAGCAAAATGAGCTAGAAGGAAATATTTTGAGGAAGTAGTGTCTTTAGTGTCCTTCCTGTCACTCGTGTGCTCCTTTTGTTTTGATGATTAGAATCAAATCCCATCTCCCGAATTCTACATGATTGGGATAGTGTCATGTTTAAATCCATGGAACTGCCACCATCATGTCTACTTTGGTGTTGAATTGCACGGCGATGCTGTAGTTAGCTATAGTTTACCACTGGCCAGGTCTCCAGCTAATTTAATATTTCCTAAGGCTGGAATCAATGTGTGGAAAAGATCTGGTGAGGATGTCCGGCTCCTGAGATGGTGAAGCCAACTAAGAGCAGGATCAGGTGATTTGGAGGGTGCATGGCTGCTACCACTCCATACCTTTGGAAGACTAGACCGGAAGAGACTGAGAACTATTCCTTTCAGTGCAGGGTAAAACGTCTCCTTTGGCAAACGCAAATTTAAGTGCAAATATTATCTCTTCCTCCCCTGGGACTTACATGCCTCATGCTCAACATGGTTGATTGACTCAACCCGTCTGACCTTGAGCGCCCCCTTTTCGGTAGACCTTTCTCAATTGAGTTGTAGGATGGACATACTGTTTATTTTATTTCTTTAACAAAATTTATATGCCACTTTATTGTAGAGAAACTTCTAAGCAGTTTGCAAGAAATGTGAACATGATCAATAAAAACAGTTGAAAACAAGCAATGAAACACATTTGAAAAACAACAAAAAAAGAGATTAAAGCACAACAACACCTATGTGTCTGGACAGACTTGCCAAAAAGAATACAGTGAAGGTGCTTGCTTAATTTGGGCTGTCATACACCCAGGATTTCCTGGACATTACCGGGAATCTTTGATTTTTTGGTGTTTTTGTAAAAAATACAACACAAAAACCCCACAACTCAACCATTTTGAGGGTTTCATTTTTAAAAAGCTGAACAATTTTGGGGTCTTCCTAAAATAAGTTCAACAACTTTCGAATGTCCTGGTTTTTACTTTTTGAAATATGGCAACATTAGCTTAATGTCAGTAGGCAGAGAGTTTCAAAGTGTAGGTGCTGCCACACTAAAACAATGGTTTCATACACGTGTGGAATGAGTATTGTGTATCTAGTGTTCAAGAACTGACCTGGAGAGCTTGAGGCCTGCTGGGTATTTCAAAGTCTCTTCTGAGGAATAAACTAGGTATGTGAAGTGCATGATGGGAAACATTAGGATAGAGATTGGTGCTGCTGCTGCCTGGCAGTCATCATGACTAGAGATGCAGGATAAATTCAATTACTTTCACATTTAAAGGTGAATCTACAAAATTCACAGATTCCAAAACAATACACAAACTGAATCATGGCCAATCCTTTTGAAATTCACAAATCTCCAGATTTTGCATTGCAGTTCTCCAGTCTACTAATGTACAAAGATGCATTTATTTGTAGAAATATATACCACATTATATGCATATAGTAGGCTAAACTGTGAGCTTAAATGCATATATATTCGTGAAAATGACATGCAAAATTTAGGGAAATTGCTCAGGGAAAATGGCATACATTTTTTTAATTAGGAGAAATTACAGTGGTACCTCGTGTTATGTACTTAATCTGTTCTGGAGGTCCATTCGTAACCAGAAACCACTCGTAACATGAGGCACATTTTCTCTAATGGCGCCTCCTGCTGCTGCTGCGCAGCCAGAGTGCGACTTCCACTTGCATCCCGGGGCAAAGTTCGCAACAAGGGGCATCTACTTCCGGTTAGCAGAGCACATAACCCAAAACATTCGTAAGGGAGATGGTACGTAACACAAGGTACCACTGTAACTAAAATGAGGACAAATTTTCATGAAGATGTGCGGAAACATAGATAACTGAATTTAAGATTGAAAAAATGAGAAAGTGAAAGAACAGAAATTGACAGACCCATCCATCCCTAGTCATGGCTAGAACTCCTGAAAAGAAGAAGAAGAAAAAGAAGAAGAGGAGGAGGAGTTTGGACTTGATACCCTGCCTTTCACTCCCCTTAAGGAGTGGGGCTGAGAGACTTCAAAGAAGTGTGACTGGCCCAAGGTCACCCAGCAGCTGCATGTGGAGGAGCAGGGAAGCGAACCCGGTTCCCCAGATTACGAGCCCACCGCTCTTAACCACTACACCATGCTGGCTCTCATGGGCAGACAGCTAGGACCTCAAGCTGCTTTCCCCTCCTTTCATTTTAGAGCATAAACTGTTGCGCTAGTAGCAATTGCTTGTGAAAAGGTAAGAAATCGTAGCAATGGACAGGAGAGGGAATATTAATGATTCAATTTCCAGCTGGGTTCCACTCCAAGGCCTCGCAGGAAGACGAGCATTTTTAATCATAACAAACCAGAATGAGGAGTCATTTACGATGAAGCAGCTTTGTGTGTAGGGCTGTGGAGTGTGACGCATCTCGTACCTCTGCAGCTGCAGGGAAACTGTGTTCTAAGGTGAAATGGCATAGAATCTAGAATCCGCCATGTTTCTGGAAGGTACCATGTTCTAGCCAATGGTTGGAGTGTGCAGTAGCTGCTGGACATGCCAAGCTTCTTTGTACTGAGCCAGATGATTGGTCCATCTAGCTCAGTATTGTCCACACTTATTGGCCGTGGCTCTCCAGGGCTTCAGGCCTGGTTCTCTCTCAGCCCTACCTGGAAATGGCCCTGTTTGAAACCCTGGAGAACCATTGCTGGTCATTGTAAACTAGGGATGGGTCTGATTCCTGGATTTCCCTCATTCCGCCATGGAGCACTTTGAGAGGTGGGCAAAGTCACTTACCTGTTAATCACCAGGTGACAGCCAAGACTAATCATGCTCAGAGTAGATCCATTGAAATAAATGAGCATGACTTACTTAGTTTCAGTAATATCAATGGGTCTTCTCTAAGTAGAACTTAGAGAGAACCATTGATGCCACCTTGATGTCAGGTGACTTGACTTCAAAGGAAAGAATGGGGAAAACATCCCTTTGCACCTCTGGCTTGAATTCAAGTTGGAGCTGCGAAGGAAGAATCAGGAGCACATTCTTCCTCTGAAAAAGCAAGTGCTTTTTGAATTCTGCACTTTTTTCTGTCCGTGTACAGGAAATTAGGCCTGTGGGTGAAGATTCCTCACTAGTGGTGTTGGAAGCATACCAAGCTCGAGGGACCAATGGTTTGACTCAATATACAAGGCAGTTCACTATATTCATAAGAATAATTTATTCAGGGCACGGAAAGAACTTTAGACCATGGGTAGACAAACTAAGGCCCGGGGCCCAATCGCCTTCTCAATCTGGCCCGTGGATGGACCGGGAATCAGTGTTTTTACATGAGTAGTATGTGTCCTTTTATTTAAAAGGCATCTCTGGGTTATTTGTGGGGCATAGGAATTCGATCATTTCCCCCCAAATCTAGTCAGGCCCCCCCATGGTCTGAGGGACAGTGGACCGGCCCCCTGCTGAAAAAGTTTGCTGACTCCTGCTTTAGACTTTCAAAAATGACAGTCTTGCAATATTTACTGCAGTGACGCAGCCTGGTAGTAAATGTTCGTCCAGTAGTGTTAGAATCTTCACTTCTCTCTTCCATCCTGTGAGTTCTCCATAGTCGCCATGGATTTTTATCAAACCCTTGTTCCTTTTTCAGTAGTTTCTTCATGAGCACAGACAGCTGAAGCTGGGCCAGGTAAAGAGACAAAAACACTGCTCCTTTTGCGCCAGTGGTCTGTGGCTCTAAGGCCAGCTAAGAACTTGACAGTAGATTTATTCAGTAGGACACTTTCTTTGAACCAGTTGGGCTCAAAGGTCTCCCCTCTACAGAATGCTCTGATCAGGGAGCCTTGCCTGCTATCTTTTTGGTGGCCGGGAAATACCTTTTTATACCTCCAGGCTTTTAATTTCTAAACAAAATCCTGCAGTTTTTATTCTGCAGTTGTTTTCTTATTATTGTTTCAGATTTTTAGTGTATGTTCCACTGCAGACGGCCCTGGAAACGTTTTGCATCGAAAGACTGTAAATGTGTAAAAGCTAAGTGACTAGAACTAGGTTAATAGGCGACTAAGAAATCTAAATAATAATTAAATAGAATGAAATGAGATAGTCTTGTTAGAGGAAAACAAATGCCAGAGACTGTGGTAGGATAAAAGCTTTTATGCTTCCCCTCCTTTCCATGACCTTGATATTTGGAGTTTTAGCCATACCTTTTAAAATGTCAGTTATAGTCCAGGAATACAATTGCTCGTTGGTTTTCTAATGAGTATAAAAATTATGTGAATGCTGTATTTCCTTTAAGAGGAGAACAGAACTCATGCCCCACCCCAAGCCTCTTCAACTAGTCGGCTCCCTGATCAGTTGGGAAATGTCAAGAAATAGCACTAAATTTCAGGAATGTGGCACAGTGTCCCAGCAGTTTGGATGTTGTGGTGGATTATGTAGCAGCTGGTGCAGAGCCAGGGGTTTGTGTCACCTCGTGGCAGCTCCACTGTGCTGTGTGCAGACTAAAGAGTCTAATAAGGAGTGTGGAAGGCAGACGAATGGCTACACTTTTACCGACACAACTTTCAGCAGGTGAGGGCTGATTTGAGGCTCTGAATGGGATTTTTAGTATGCAGCTGATGGAGTGAATCAAGGGGAGTCAGAAGTAATGTATATGCCATGGTCAAATAGTCTGTCTTTGAATATTTAACATTTAAAATCAAATTGCCACATGTTTTGCCCTTGCATATATGTGTGTATAGTTCAATGTACAGGTTGTGAGAGCTGTTGTTTATGTAGCCAAAGCTGCATTGTCTCAACGCGAGGGAGGTCTCAGCAAGCTTGGGGGGTGGGAAATCCCAGCATTTGCTGATGTTCAAAGAATATTTAGGGGGGGGGACCCTAAGGGGCGGAAATCCCCCAAACAGGCCAGTGAGGACTGAGCATGCTCAGTGGCCAAGGAATGCTTGCTGACTCTCTCTCTCTCTCTCTCTCTCTCTCTCTCTCTCTCTCTCTCTCTGTGTGTGTGTGTGTAAAACTGGGAAGGGAATGGATGGAATAGAATGGAATGGCTAGAAGCCTGAGCAGAAGTACTTCACACTGCAACATTTTGTGGCAGATTACACTTGAGGCGTTAAACTATCTTAGAGGCTAATAGCATGGAGCCAAAAAGCCTTTGGTTCAAATTCCACCTCAACTATAAGCCTGTTGGATAACTTTGTGCAATCTAGTATCTGCCAGCCTCAGTCTTGCCCCAAATCTTCAATTTTTGGGAGTGATAATTATACTGACTTACCTTACGGGTTCTTGCAAAGGTTAACGAGGTGATGGATACGAAGCACTTTGAACATTACAAAAGTGTTGCCTTGCATAAATACTTTGTGTTGCTGTTGTCATAAATAAATGTCCTAGAGGAAAAGAGTGGAGTTTTGTGTCAAAATGGTTTTTTGCTGATGTTTTTTGCTGGGTTTTTTTTTATATATATAAAAAAACCTGCTGCCACTTTTAAATGGGAGTCAGTACACGTTGCGTAACAGATTGGTGTTCAATGTGTGAGTACAAAATACCTCTTGTTTCTCTTACAACTGTCTGGAATACAATAAGTTGCTGCTATCATGTGTGAGTTTCTGCTGGTGCTGTTATTCGCCTTGCTATGTAGGAGAGAACGCTGCTCCTCTGATTCTGTGCTCCTGCAGAATCTGCCTCTGATTTAAGGGCAGGTTTTATTCCCTAGCTGCCTCAGGGCTCCTCTTTTCTGATTGCATTAAAGTCTCTGTAATTCTCTCCTCATTAATGATTGGCATATTTTTACGTTTCACTAAAGGAGCTCGGAGGCGACTCCCCCTGGGAAACGGGGGGAGGGGGAGTTGCTTCCCAAATGAAACAATTTCATCTTGCTCCAGAAATGCATTAAAAAGGGTTTGTCAGGATCTTATCACTAGTTATAGGAAGCTAATCAAATTACTTCTATTTATTAGCTCCAGCAGCCTTGTGTCATTCCATCAAATTGCAGGTACTGGGACAAGACGGATGGCTGTGCTCTGTCAACATCCCAGTTTTGTCCCTTCGGTGCCTCCTGCTGGGGAAATGAGGATTGGTGGTTTTAAAGCAGCGAGCTGACCCCCATCCCTCCCCTCCTACCCCCTCCCCACCCCCAGGTTCCTTTCTCATTGGCCATGGCTTGTTCCACTTCACCTCTGTAGGAACTTTGCACTTGACTGCTAAATTCATATTATAGCACTGCTATAATAGCAGACATTTACTGATTATAATTGCCATGTAGGAAACAGAATGTTCTTTTCCTTGCACTGTTAAACTCCTGTGAGCAAGCTGCACATTCATAGAAAATCTAGGTTCCTGCACGTAGTTACATTCAGAAGTCTCCTTGAAATTCAGTTACATATGTGTAACATTAGTGGGATCTGACTGGGATCTTAAACCATGGTTTGAATGTGTATTGGCTACTAAACTGACCCATAGTTCCCTGTTTTGGGGTATAACAGAAAACTGTAGTTTAAGCTAACCAGGGTTGAAGTGAGGAAGAAAGGAAGCTAGAATCTTAAACCATGTTCAAACCATGGTTTAAGAACCCAGTTAGTAAACTAACATTAAACCACACGATGTGGTGAGCTCCCGTTGCTCGGTCCCTGCTCCTGCCAACCTAGCAGTTTGAAAGCACGTCAATGTGCAAGTAGATAAATAGGTACCACTCCGGCAGGAAGGTAAACGGCATTTCCGTGCTCTGCTCTGGTTCACCAGAAGCGGCTTAGTCATGCTGGCCACATGACCCGGAAGCTGTACGCTGGCTCCCTCAGCCAGTAAAGCGAGATGAGCGCTGCAACCCCAGAGTCGTCCGCGACTGGGCCTAATGATCAGGGGTCCCTTTACCTTTTTATGTGTTGCAGATGTAATGGGTCACTGTTGTTTTAAGCTGACAGAGATTGGCATGGTGAAGGTGACCCATGGAAGAAGAAAGGGAGGGGATAGCCAAGCAAGGCACATGCATGCCCAGTACTCCTTCCTAGCTTGCTAAAGTTTGTTTAATTTGGGCAGATATAGAGGAATCTGGCCAAGCAGCTGAGTGCATATTCCACTTGATTGCAAGCTTGCGAGTCTTCACCGTTTCTACCTCTGGTAGGCTGTTTCTGATCTGGATTCAAAGGGCCAAATATTGAGTACGTTACTTGCAGTGGGTCTCAGGCCATTTCCCTTATAGGCTCTTGGAACTGAGGAAAGTTTCAGAACCACCCCAGTTACTTTTGATCTTGCAAATTGAGGTTCAAACCCTGCAGTTCCGTATAGGCTAAGTTTGTGGCCTTTCTTCAGATGCCGCCATGATCCAAGCTGCAGAGAGTGGCAACAGGGGGAAGGGCCTACTCAGTGGGAACACCACAACTGTGGAATGCTCTCCCTTTGTCATGTTGGCACCAGCAAAAGGGCTTTTTATCCCCCCCCCCCCAGCTCTTTCATCCTCTGTACGTTGCATTAATGCTCCTCTGCTGACTGCTTTTCATAATCATACTTTTATATTGTTGTTGTTGTTTAGTCGTTTAGTCATGTCTGACTCTTCATAAGCCCATGGACCACAGCACACCAGGCACTCCTGTCTTCGCTTTTATATTATGCTTTGTTAATTTGTTTTTGTGTTGTTTTGAAGAATATTCATTTTCTTTTAAGAATATTCATATTCTTAACTTTTTTGTAAGCTGCCCTAGGAACTTATTGGGGGGTGGGAACCCGACCCTGTAAAAACTCTTGTCACATTGTGATGTCTACATAATTTGGCAGGTACTCTATGACTATTTGAGCTACAGATAAGAATGTAAGAAGATCCTGCTGGATCAGGCCCATGGCCCATCTCACACAGCATCCTGGGCGCACACAGTGGCCAACTGGATGCCTATGGGAAGCCCCCAAGCAGGACATGAGCATGACAGCACTCTTTCCACCTGTGATTCCCAGCTAGTAGGCACTGATAGCCTTGTCCTCCATTAACTTGTCCAATCCTCTTTCGAAGCCATTCAAGATGGTGGCCGTCCCTGCCTCCTCTGGGAGCCAATTCCATAGTTTTATTATGTACATAGCTGTCAACGTTTCCCTTTTTTAAAGGGAAATTCCCTTATTCCGAATAGGATTCCTCGCAAGAAAAGGAAGAGTTGACAGCTATCACTATGCACTATGTGAAGAAATGCTTTCTTTAGTCTGTCCTGAATCCACCAACATACAAGAGGGCTAAAGATACATGGAGTGCATTACATACCCGTCAATTGTCCCAGGAAAAAATGGGACATCCTGTTTTTACTCATGAGGGGAAAGTGGCCAAAATGGCTGCCGTGATCTTGCACGATTTCAGGCTGCATGTGCATTTTGGAGTGCTGTGCCCACAAAAAGCACTTTTTTTGGGGGGGTGGTTTTGTGCAGGTCACATGACTCACACGGGAAAGGGAACCTGGAAGACGGCATCCTGGATTTGGGCCACGCCGTGTTGGAAGGTATGACATTAACACCATGGTAACAGTGGCATGAGTTGGCCTGATGAGATATTGATAATACTGAGGAATAGTTGGTGCAAGAACTTGGAATGAGCTCCCTGAGTTTGCTTTAGGAGATGTCCCTGAGCCCTGGTCGCCAGAAGCAGGAACAATTGGGCCTGATAGCTGGGACTTTTCGCCTGTTAGTCCCTGTGCTGTGGTAACCTTCTTGTCCCACGCTGTTGAAAAGGCAGCCCAGAATGGCCCGTCAAATTCCACAAAAGGCCATATCGATTGGTCTGTCAGAGTGTTTCCTGGGGTCCTTTATATCTCTCTGCCTCGTCGTTGGTAATGAAGAGGCTGAGTGCGGGGAGAGTCGGCAGATGCCGGGCTGCTGGGATTTCTTCATCTTCTCATCAGGATTTTAATTAGACACGTCCGAGAGGGCACACTATGTGAAGGCGGGCAGGAGCTTTATCAAACAGGCCCCATCTTTAATTACTGTTTACTGACAGATAACAAGTAGTGGGGTTGCGGGGGGGGGGAGTGGGTGGGAGGTCTTAGAGAAAGGACAACACCACCCAGAATATCCTTGCACTGCAAAAGCTCAGACGTCTCCCATAGCTCCATGGGAAATTCATGGGTACTTTGCCATTTTGGCATCCCTACAGCCTAGAAGGAAGGCGGGACCAATCACCTTTATATTAATGGGTCATTTAAAGGCAGGAATTCAGGGTTGGGTGGGGGGTGGTGTTGGAAGTGGTCTGGAAGATTCAGTTTGGGATACAAACAGAGGCAAATGGGACTAGAGCTTTTTCTCCTTAGTGCAGGAAACCTTTAAAAATAGAAGTGTATCTGAAGTGTATCTGAAGAAGTGTGCATGCACATGAAAGCTCATACCAAGAACTAACTTAGTTGGTCTTTAAGGTGCTACTGGAAGGAATTTTTTTTTGTTTTAAAAATAGAGATATTAAAACAGAAAGTCTGCTACACTGGTATGCTTTTTGGATTGTACTATCTACATAGGTGCCTCCCCCCATCCTGTGGGAAATGTTGGCCCCAAAGGTTATCTGGACTGGCCAGTAGATGTGCATATATTACAATCTTTGCTGGAGCTGTTTGGTCAGCACCACGTTGGATGGCTTTTGGCTTTTCCAGCACAAAAATCAGGAGGGGCGCTATATATTTTGGTTAGAAAGCCAGCAATTTCACACTTACCGTACATGGATGCCTGACTCGGGTTGGTGGCCTCAGGACCTGGTGATTTGTCCATTTTTAATTTAATTTTTAATCTCTTTCGAGAACTTCATCTCTTGTCCCCCCTATTTGTCTCAGTTCCTCAGACTCCCTTCCCGAGAAAGTTTAGTTTAGACCCAAGGATCTGTCCTGCATCTTAATTTAGCTTCTCTGCAATTTCCTTATTCTCCAATCACTTCCCTAGCCGGTTTCTGGATTCTAATGACTTTAAAGCTTTTCCACTTTTGCTCTCAATGCTTTTAGCAATATATTCATTGATTCCCCCCCCCCCATTCATTCCTTATTGTCTGCCTGCATTTCCCCTGCAAAGTTTATATTCTTTTATATCCTCAATTTTGTCCTCCTCTTTTCAGCCCCAAGGAGCCAACTCCTAGGGGCCAAGGGGTCTTTGGCCCCTCAATAAAACATTTGAGGGGGCCGGGTTCCCCAAAGATGGGCATTGCCTTTCCAATTGTATGTGTGTGCTGGCACCTTGTGATTAATTAAGCAGGGCAGGGCTTACCGTTCCTCCCCCAATATTTTATTCAAGCTGGCACCCCCACTTGGACTTAACTTCCATTTTCTGAAGGAAGCCTCTGCTTCTTGGCCACGGTGTCCCCTTTCCTTATGTGCAGTATACATTCTAGCTGAGCTTCCATCGTCGTGGTTTTGAACAACTTCCAAGCATTCTGAAGAGATCCGACCCCCTTGGCTTTCCTTTGCAACTTCATTTTTACCAGTTCCTTCATTGCTGAGACACTTCCTCTTTGGAAGTCAAATGTGGCTGCTTTAGCCAAATAAGTTGAATTTGATAGCACTGCGGCCGCTGTACCCAGTAGGTTCGGCAGCACTTACATCTCACACCACTTAAGATCATATTGAGGGTTGCCTGCCCGTCATTCAGTTCAATGAGCAAATATGCTAGAGCCTAGCCATTTATGTTATTTAAAAAAATATACCTTTTTGTTGTGGCCAGAACACTCCTTTACTCAGTGGTGAGTATAGGCTCAGTTCATCATACATTCCCTCTCTCTGTTGCTCCAGTAAATAACATACTGCACGGGTAGGCCCAGAGCAAAATATGAGGAGGAGCTGTGAGCAGGAAATTGTTCTGAAATGCAGCCTCAGCACATTTATTGGTTGCTAGTTCTACAGATCTCTCCTGCAGCTGGCTCTAGCCTAGAACTAGGATTTCACCATGCAGCCAGGTGCTTCCCTCTGGTTCTCTTCAGCTCCAGCTCATCTGCAGAATGCTGGATGTTCCCAGGAGTAGCAGGACTTGATAATTGGTTGTCTTTCTATTTTGCCACACAGTAGCGAGCAGATTATAGAGCCCACCTGCTATAGATTTCCTGTCAGCCCTCATGAATCAAGTTCCACTGTCTTATTTACTGTTTGCTGGGAATAACATCACCTGGGGATACACTCTCAAACATTATGCACCCCCCCACTCATGCCACCATCACGTGCTAATGTTGAATATGTAGACTCCTCTTCCCCGTCTTAATCCTTTATGGGAAGATTTCCTCAAAAGGGAGGCCTTTACTTCTGCATCACCTGGGTGCTCGGTGGCAACTTGCAGGCAAGGCAAGTTTATGGCAACGAATATCCAAACCCTAACCCCAAAAGATGCATGTTTTATTTATACCTCTGCCTTCTTTTTCAGATGACTGCATGCATATTAAATGGCGTACGTGGCAGGCATTTATATTTAGCTGGAGGGCTCAATATAGGGAGCCAGTGTGGTGTAGTGGTTAAGAGTGGTGGACTCGTAATCTGGTGAACTGGGTTCGTGTCCCGCTCCTCCACATGCAGCTGCTGGGTGACCTTGGGCTAGTCACACTTCTCTGAAGTCTCTCAGCCCCACTCACCTCACAGAGTGTTTGTTGTGGGGGAGGAAGGAAAAGGAGAATGTTAGCCGCTTTGAGACTCCTTCGGGTAGCCATAAAGCGGGATATCAAATCCAAACTCTTCTTCTTCTTCTTCAATATAAATACCTGCCACTTGTAAATGCCTGGTGGAGACCGAGTGCAGAGGGTACTCTTCACCCTCCACACCCCCTGCCTGCGCAAGGGCCTCCTCACCAGCTTACTATCCCTCCATGCCAACCCTCCATCACTGACGGGTGGGCACTTGCATGCCAGGCGGGCACAGGGCATGAAGGGTTCTCTTCACCCTCCACACCCTGCCCCCACCAGGCAGTGGCAAGGGCTGGGGTAGGGTGCCCTGTCCCCTCTTGCACTATGCCCCTGGTCCTGCCTCCTTCCCATAACTGGCCAGGAAGCTGCTGTGAGAAGGAGGCTGTGGCGACCACACAGGGTCTCTGGACGTTTAACGGTCTATTGATCCCTGTGCCACCACTGTGCTCGCTTCCCTGCTGCCACCAACCCCGTTACTCTCTGGTAAAACACTGAGTCCAGTCAGTTGTTTAAAGTGAACCAACCCCCCCCCCCACCAGTTTATTTTACAAACATTAACAAGTTTATGGTTTCTAAGATAATATTCCTATCAGTATCTTAACTTTAGTTTCTTTACCGGCCTATACCTTCTGACTGATTATCTCAACTGTTTGACTGACTCCTCTTAACAAATTCTCTCACTCCAGACTAGCCCACCCCACAGACTTATCTTCTCGGTTTCTTCTAACTCTAGACTGTCTTCTCAACCACCCTAACTCTAACTCCTCAAAAAAACCACAAAAAAACCACCCACCTCTGTGCTTAAACCTTATACACAGTTAACTCTGCCCCTTCGGTTCCCATTGGTTAGTCATTTTACAATTAGTTAACCCTTTCCTTATGAACCCAGTTTTGGCCTCGTGGATCAGCGTTGCTTTTTGTTGCTGCTCCTGGCCAAGCTTTGTACATGTGTTTGCCAGTCTCGCATGCTCGAGAGTGTAACACACCACATGAAAAATGCATGTACTTCGTCATGTTCTCTCGCAGAGTTCTTGACCAGACAGAGGATGCAATTCCTGTGTAGTAATGGGATCGCAACATAACAGAAGCAAAACAACTCTGGGCATCCTGAACTACTACACCTTCTCTTGCAGTGTCTATAGCTGTATATCCCATAATGCAAATAACAAAATCTGCTTGAGTCCAATACATCCTGTCTTCCACACAGGCGCATATCAATTAATTGCTTAATCTGCTCATGTGTCTAACTGCTACTGGGGCCCATCCCAGTCCCATAGAGATGCATATCAACTAATTGCATGGGGCTATATTCTGGTAACTTGTTTAGCATAGAACCTTAATTAGCCAGCCTGTATATCTAGGCTAAAAGTGAGAACCAAATACAGATCTTTGCTATGGTAATTGCTTTGCACAGGGAACTTTTAGATAACTCCCATTTTATTCAGTATTCCCACCCCCCAAGATGTAGTTTTTACTGCATATGGCCGAGTGCAAGACTTAGAATGTGATAGACTTTGAAAACACCACAGTTTATTTAATATATAATTGGTTGTGTTAAATTAGGGAGAGGGGTGCAGTAAAGACTATGCAGCAGTTTGGTTTTCTGATATTCATTGAATAACATTGAATCATAGAGTTGGAAGGGACCACAAGGTGGTCCAACCCCTCTATGCAGGAATCTTTTGCCCAATGTGGGGCTCAAACCCACCACCCTGAAATTAGGAGTCTCATGCTCTACCCCAGGCACCCCCAAACTCGGCCCTCCAGCTGTTTTGGGACTACAGTCCCCATCATCCCTGACCACTGGTCCTGTTAGCTAGGGATGATGGGAATTGTAGGCCTAAAATAGCTGGAGGGCTGAGTTTGGGGATCCCTGCACTACCCTCTATTTTCAGCTCTCAGAACAACTGGACCCCCTGGAAAACTAGTGTCCTGATTCCACAAAGAGGCCCTAAGCACATACAGTTGTATGCATGGGGGCTCTTTTCAGATTTGGTTCCCTTCCCGCACTGCACAAGTTAATATAGTATCTCAAAGCAGCTCCCCACTGCCAGATTCTAGACTCTGGGGTGTCATTTCTGTTACAATTCCACCTGGGTCAGAGGAATGTGCCACAACGTAGGCACCGGCAGATATTCCTTGTCGACCTCCCCGCTGCTACTCCCGGCAGATAAGCAGGCGAGGTCTCGGCGATTCTTCCCAGATGTGTGAGAAGAACACACCGTTTCTTCTCTCTCCCCTTTGGTATCCCCAGGGAGGGGAAAGAAGCAGACAGAAAACTATTTACATTCTTTATTTCTGTCTCTTACATCAGTACAGAGACACATGTCTGCTCTCAACAGCAGTAAGAAATAAACTCCACCCATGTACTTCCAGTACGGGTCATATGACACACACACTGAGCTAACATCCGGTGCTCAGTACAGAATGGACTGCCCCTATGTTCCCATGGCAACAGTCACAAACATCCTGTTTGGCTTTCCAGCCACAAGCAGCTGACTGAGCTGCTATAGCCTTTGCTTGCTGCTGCATTGGTGCTTTATGGTAACAATTTCAGATCACTGTTCCAGGGAAATGAGAGAAATTTCAGGAGTGTGTTACAGCATGCTTCGAAACCTACTTTTGAATATATTGAAAATTAAAAGTGCTGTATTTTTAAAGAGCATTTGCTGTGGTTACTTCTTCAAACTTCGTAACTTTATCAAGATGATAAACATGGAGTAAAGTGTCACATGGAAGCCAAGGGATATGGGCCCTTGACATGCGTACATGCTGCATAAAGTCATTTAATGCCACTCAGGGACAAATTAAACTGTATATTCTTGCTTTTAAGGCAAAATAACAGCAAATGGGAGGGGGGCATTCAATGCAGGGAACTCAATGCAGGAGTTCATTTAGGATCAGGAACCTACCACTATTTTATCTTCAGAATAAAAGTGTGCCTTATGTAATAAATAATGTCACCATGAGTATGCCAAATGAGTGAAGTAGCCACACTTACAGGAGCTTCTGAAGAATCATCACACCTGTCAGGGGTCAGGAGCAGAGGCACAGGAGAGGGAGGAAATGGAGAGCGAGGGGGAGGAATCCGAAGGGAGCGTAGGCGGTGACAGTGATCAGAGGGATTCCATGAGCCTCTCCAGCGAATCGGAAGATTCACAGAAGGGAGCGCCGATGGCCAGGGCAAGGGGGGTGCCAAGGGGGAAACCCCAGAAGGAAGGGGCCAGCGGGGACTCCCAAAGCAGCAGTTGGAAATCAGGACCAGCTTCCCCACCAGAGCGCAGTGGGGGGGAGGAGTCCCAGGCATCGGGACCAGTGTTTTCACCACCAGCGAGAGGAGATGAGTCAGGACTGGCCACGCCTCCATCGGAGAGCGGGGAAACGGTCAAGAGGAAAGTTACCGGCTGGGCGCGCGCGCCAAGTTCAAATGTACAGGCGGGCGGCACAGCAGGTAGCCCGGATAGGGAGCCAGGTCCTAAAGCCCGCCGGAAGGAGGGGCAAGACTCAGGGGGGTCAGCGTCAGAAGAGTCCAGAAAGGAAGAAACCCCAGGGGGCAGAAGGACCCAGAGGAGGAAAGAACAACGGAAGAGGTGGAGTAAGGCTAGAGTCTTAAACTGGTGTCTAGGAGGCGGAGACTCAGATGGAGCTTCGCCGGTCTAGGTTCTAAGACGTAGAGTTGCACGCTGTGGTTTGGAAATGGAAACTAATCTTCAATAAATACTTTTATACGTTATTACTGACTAGCGTTGGTCCTCTGTGAGCTGGGACCTGGAGGCAACTCTGACAACACCATTACTTGAAACTGTGATTCCTGTTACCAGTATATATCAGTTGGAACATTTTGACACCCTTCTTTTTGGTAGTTAGGTAATAATTTTACTATAAGCCACAACAAAACAGAAAGTAAAACCACAACATTCCAATATGAGCCACAAATTTAGCTCTTAATGTCCTGGCCACCAGCACAACTAAGGAAATAGGTAGAGTAGCTTAGTTTTCATTATCAAACAGCCAAAAAGCATACAGATGCTAGTTTCTGGGTTTTTGCTATGTCAGAGCAGTGTCAGTGGTGGGTGTAGACAAACAGTTTCATATCCAGTGACCCATCCATACTGAATTTTTATTTTAAAGAATACTTGTAATGCCATTTTCCTTTTTGTCCAGCTACCCCTTACTTTCTTAAATATGCAAAATGAACAGCAGATCAACGTTGCCTGCAGCCTTAAGCAGAAGTCAGCAGCTGCAACTACCCTAGCAATGATATAAATTTCATGACTTATTCCTTATTATGTTTATGTGTTATTTTCTGACACATGCAGAACAAAAGTGTGGGGGGCGGCGGCCGTGTGTAGGTGGAAATAATGGGTGAATGACAGGCCAATTCTAGTCATGTCAACTCAGAAGTAAGAATAATTGAGCTTAATGGGGCTTACTCCAAGGTAAATCCATGTGTATAGGATTGTAGCCTTAGAGTGCTCAATGCCAATTGAGAAAATCTTGGAACTGGGGTTCAGTTATCACAGCATGTAATATCCATATAAAGGACAGAGGAGGGCATACCTCTGGGGTTTTGCATTTTATGTTGAAGGGTCCCCCCCCCTTTCCAATTGATTGGAAATATTTAAAGAATCCATATAGGGTCTGTCTTATACACACACAGACACCTCATGATTGCTTTCTGATTCTGAAGAAACTGATTCTGCAGTATAGATTAGTATTGTCTATCTGGTTGCATGGTTGCCACCCAATTTTCAGAGAGTGTATTTGTAAGCAAACAGGCATTGCATGTAGCAGCATAATTTTCCAGTACTCTTCTCTTCACTACTGAAGACAACCTTTAAAACGGGAATGGGGAACTTGTGGTGTTGCTGGACTACAACTCCCATCATCTCTCCCCATTGGCCATGCTGGCTGGGGCAGGTGAGAGTTAAGAACCAAAGATCACCACAAGAGCCTGCTGGACCAAGCCAAGGGCCCATCGAGTCCAGCATCCTCTTCTCACAGTGGCCCACCAGATGCCTGTGGGAAATCCAGAAGCAGGATTTGAGCACTGTGGAAGCAAAGCAGAGCCATTGTGGCTGGTAGCCACCGATAGCTGTGTCTTCCATGAAATTGCCTAGTCCTCTTTTAAAGTTGGTGGCCATCACTGCCTCCTGTGACAGTAAGTTCCATAGTTTAACTGTGTGCTTGGAGTCTCCAAAATGCCTGGAAGGTCACATAATTTCTGAGCGCGTTTCCGAGCACAATTCAAAGTGTTGGTGCTGACCTTTAAAGCCCTAAATGGCCTCAGCCCAGTACAGTGGTACCTCTGGTTACAGACGCTTCAGGTTACAGACGCTTCAGGTTACAGACTCTGCTAATCCAGAAATAGTACCTCGGGTTAAGGATAAGAAACTTTGCTTCAGGATAAGAACAGAAATCGCACGGCGGCGGCAGCAAGAGGCCCCATTAGCTAAAGCAGTACCTCAGGTTAAGAACAGTTTCAGGTTAAGAACGGACCTCCAGAATGAATTAAGTTCTTAACCTGAGGTACCACTGTATCCCTGAAGGGGCATCTCCACCCCCATCGTTCTGCCTGGATGCTGAGGTCCAGCACTGAGGGCCTTCTGGTGGTTCCCTCATTGCGAGAAGCCAAATTACAGTGAACCAGGCAGAGGGCCTTCTTGGTTGTGGCGCCCGCCCTGTGGAACGCCCTCCCATCAGATGTCAAGGAAATAAACAACTACTTGACTTTTAGAAAACACCTGAAGGCAGCCCTGTTTAGGGAGGTTTTCGATGTTTGATGTTTTACCGTGTTTTTAATATTCCGCTGGGAGCTGCCCAGAGTGGTGGCTGGGGAAACCCAGCCAGATGGGTGGGGTAGAAATAATAATAATAATAATAATAATAATAATAATAATAATAATAATAATAATTCCTGCTTTAAGAAGCCCCCTGGACTGTCTTACTGTGTGGGGGAGGAAGGTGTGTGAGGAGAAGCATGCTAATGGGAGCAATGGTTGTGGGCTCAGTCTGCTGGGCCTTGCAGCAGCCTCCTTGTTTTGAGGGCAGGAGTTCCCCACTGAATGGGCGTCTCTCTCTCTCCCTTGCACAGGTCTGTCAAGCAGAAAATGTTTGCTTGCCGCTTTGGATTCTAGATCAAGGTGGAAAGAATAAAAGTGATTTGGAAATCACCTGGCTGAGTAGGCAGGCTGCAGAGGGCATACGGGACAAAGTGCTTTTGCTTGTGTGGGGTGCAGCTGGGGATGGGGAGACATAGATGACCGGATTTATTTATTATTCATATTCTAATTTTTCTCTGCTCGTATTTCTCCAACTGCTGGAAATAAGGGTTTTTCTTAACTGTCTCTGTTATTTCGTGAGCTCCCTGTGTGACATTGACACTGTCTTTGAGATGTGGAGCTCCCTCTAGTGGTCAAGGACACCCACACACCTTCCCCACCACTAGCAGGCGAGATTCGCAGCAATAAAAGGTTTAGTATATTTAGGTTGGCTTCCTCTGCCTTTTAATTTGCAAACATCATGGTACACTTGGGGGGGGGGGCTACTTCCCTAGGTGGAGAGGATGGAGTGGAACCTGGAAGGCAAGAACATGGAAAAAGGAAGATTGTAGGGTATATTCCTAATCTTGTCTGCACACTTCTAAAAACACCCCTTTCCCAAACTTTGCATTTTCCTTCAGAAATGTACGTTTGGTGCAGTCTGACAGCAGCTCATTGTCCAGAGGTTATTCCAGGGAGCATACCAAGATCTTACTGGGTTATATCTTTTTCACCTGACAGCCACTTCACGCAGGATGAAATCTGCAGGAACCCTGCATGGAGGCTATTGCTTGTGATCATCCTAAACTGCACATGCATAATTCAGTCATAAACACAGAATCACCCCCCACAATAACCAGGGAATTCGGAATTCAAAATCATACAAGTTCTGAAATAAAGTGGGACTGGAAACTCCTCTGTTTTTCTAGGGACACCAGTTTTCCAAGGAGACCTTCTTTCTCCCTCACTGCCCACCCTTGGCATTAACAAATACCTCATGCTAATCTGATTTTGGTTGTTTTCACATATGCTGATGGCAGTATAGTCCACTCCTTGGCATACAGAAATTCAGCTCAGGTTTCCCTTCCCTTTCTTTTAAGTGGATTAAATAGACTGAGTGGGATAGTCTTTGCCTGCCTGCCTCAACCTTCATTAGTTAACATGTTTCATTAGCTACAATACTGTAGCTCCCTGGCTAAACCAGTAGGTTTGACTTGAGCAAATTGTGTTGTTGTTGTTGTTGTTGTTGTTGTTGTTGTTGTTGTTGTTGTTGTTGCTGCTGCTGCTGCTGCTGCTGCTGCTGCTGCTATAAATGGTCAAAGGCCTGAAAACGATGCCTTATGAGGAACGGCTAAGGGAGCTGGGCATGTTTAGCCTAGAGAAAAGGAGGTTAAGGGGTGATATGATAGCCATGTTCAAATATATAAAAGGATGTCACATAGAGGAGGGAGAAAGGTTGTTTTCTGCTGCTCCAGAGAAGCGAACAGGGAGCAATGGATTCAAACTACAAGAAAGAAGATTCCACCTAAACATTAGGAAGAACTTCCTGACAGTAAGAGCTGTTCGACAGTGGAATTTGCTGCCAAGGAGTGTGGTGGAGTCTCCTTCTTTGGAGGTCTTTAAGCAGAGGCTTGACAACCATATGTCAGGAGTGCTCTGATGGTGTTTCCTGCTTGGCAGGGGGTTGGACTCGATGGCCCTTGTGGTCTCTTCCAACTCTATGATTCTATGATTCTATGATTTATTAGTCACATTACTCATAAAAAATGACCCTAGGAGACCTACAAACACAAGTAGCAAAAAGCATGGATAGTCTTTCTGATCACATTTCTGCTGTCTTAGATCTTATGCAGATTTAGGATGAAGATGACCGTGAATAACACTGAAGGCCTCTGGGAAGCCAGTAGGGACTATTAAGGCAGAACTTTCTGCCCTGGAGTTCTTCAGGTGTACTGGAAATAGTTGTGAAGGAAGACAAACTGCCCATAGACTTCTCTGGAAATGAGGAGCAGGTCTTGGCAGTCTGTGAATCAGTGAGTCACTGTGTAAGACATCAGAGCCACCTCACCAGTCACTCAGAACTGCTTATATGCCAAAAGTCCCTCTGGAAAAGGCAAAAATATGAAACTTGTGGGGCATTATATTGTACATCTTTAGGCCACTGGTGGGTTGGGTCATGGCCCAATCCAAGTTGGGTCACAGCAGGAGCACCACCACCATGCAAATATATGGTAAAAAAAATAAAAATAAACTTGCATTTGGGGAGCAATTTCTTAAGTTAGAAGTGGGTCCTGGGTCTGAAAAGGTTGAAGATACCCTCTGTAAGCCACTTCACTACCACTTTGAATACCTTATCACATTGCCCAAAGTTTAGGCCTGCTTGGTGTATGGAAAGAGCTGCATCTGCTTAATCATGGGAGCTCTCCCAGGTCCTGCAGAACACCACTCTAACTTTTTTAAGTGGAAAGATAGATGCTCTTTGTTCCTTCCTGGTTGCAAGCTGCTGCCAATCCACCCCTGCTCTAGTACTATCTGTTGTGTTCTAGTTCAAGGGGAGGAGGATGTTCCAGGCCCTTTTTTCATTTACATTCAGTTAGGTTTGATGACAGAGTGTATTATAATTAGGGAGGAGTAGGTTCCTTCTGGCTCAATTTTTTGAATCGGCTTGCTGGGAAAGGTGCAGAAAATGTAAGTCAAAATAATCAGGGAGCTAAAGGAGCTAAAGCCACTCACCTACAAGAAAAAGTCGCAATATTTGAGGGTTTTTTTAGTTTAGAAAAAAAAGGCAAATAAGAGGATGGCATGATAGAGGTGTATAAAATTATGCTTAGTGTGGTGAAAGTGGACAGAGAGCTGTTTTTCTCCCTTTCTCTTAATACTGGAATTCAGGGTCATCCAAGGAAACCAAAGGTGGCTGTAGCAGGGAAGAGAGGAAGGAAAAACCCAATTACACAAGCTAATGCCCACTAACAGTACATTGGATCTGACTTGTTGTACTCACATGGAAATGGTGTTGATTATTATAGCTACATTGCTACAGGGATGACCTGAGTATGTGCATGCCTTTAAAAAAGACAACCCTGAAGCAACCTGTAAAATTTGCAGATTTGCTCAGCTTATGTGCCTAATTTTACAGAATAACTTCTGGTGTGCTACCGATTTGGAGAAATTGTAGGATGTTGCAGAGCGAAGAGCAGAATTTTCAAGGGTAAATTGGAACCTCTCTCTCCTCTCTCAAAACACACACACTACCTTCCTGAAAACCTCATTACGCAAGTGTGACTTGATATGTTTCTCCACTGTGCAAATATGGTTTATAGCTATACTTTTGAATAAGTCAGGGCTGATAAACCCCAAACTCTCTGCTATGGTAGATTTGAATTGCCCTGCTCTGAACATCAACCCCTGGTTCTTCTGCTGGAGTCCTCCTCCCTCTTACTACACCAGCTTGTTAAACACTTCCCCAATCCCTAGAGAACCTTGATCTATCTTCTCTACTTGCAAGCAGAAAAGCCCTTGCACACAAGACCTCCTTCCCAAGGGAATTCAATGAAAAGTATTTGGCTCCTTCCGAGGGTAATCAGTGTTGTTGTTTTTTGCTCCCCAGGGGGCCACCTTGATGTTCTCCATAGCCGTCTCTGCCCTTAGGGCATTTATACATTCTGTATGGTATTATGAACATTCTGGGCATGAACCTTCCCTAACCCCTCGGAGACCTTGGATGTGGAAATGGAGAAGATTTCCAAGTGTGCTTGCCACCAACCCACCACAGCCTCCCAAACCTTTCTGAGCAAAAAGGGTTGTCCCAGGAGAGGAGAAAGAGCTCCATAAGTAAATGATCTCTTCTGTCTCTCTTAATTAGGCCAAAGAACAGTGAGCTGTCCTTGCCTTAAAGGAAAGGGTGATCAGCTTGCCTTAAAAATGTTGTTGTTTAAAAAACCTGAAGTCTCTCTCAGTATGATCATTCAGTTCCTCCCTTTCTGCCTGGAGAAACAAGAACAACAACTGCATACCTGTAGTTCTATCACCTTTAAAAATGATAGATAGATAGATGATAGATAGATAGATAGATGATAGATAGATAGATAGATAGATAGATAGATAGATGATAGATAGATAGATAGATAGATAGATAGATAGATAGATAGATAGATGATAGATAGATAGATAGATAGATAGATAGATGATAGATAGATAGATAGATAGATAGATAGATGATAGATAGATGATAGATGATATAGATAGATAGATAGATATAGATAGATAGATAGATGATATAGATGATGTTGATAGATATCGATAGATGATAGATGATTGATAGATGATAGAAGATAGATAGATATAGATAGACAGATAGATGGAAGGATGGATGAATAGATAGATTGATAGATAATAGATAGATGATAGATATTTGTTTTGACTAGCCCTACCATTAGACAGAGTGGTGTGGCCACCTCAGGTGACAGATCCTAGGGTGAAAGGAGAAATGATGACGACAGAGCCTGTCAGCCACCACTACTGAAGTAAAATCCAACCGTCTACCCAATTAACTTCTATATATACCGTATTTTCCCATCTATAAGATGCCCCCATCTATTTGGGGGGACTCAGATTTAAGAAAATGGGGGGGGAAAGATGTATCTGGGTATAAGATGCCCCCTAATTTTTGACATTATTTTTTAGGGAAAAACCTAGTCATATACACGGAAAAATATGATATGGTATGTTGGCCACCATCTTGTCTTTCATCTCAGGCAGCAAAATGCCCCGGGCTGTTCCTGACTGGCGATTTCATGGGTGAAAAGAAACAGCTGCTTCAATGTAGTATAGTGGTTGGAGTATTGGACCAGGACTAAGAACCCCCAGCTTCAAATCTCACTCAGGCATGAAGCCAGCTGGGTGACCTTGAGCCAGTCTCTCCCTTACGGGATAAAATGGAAAGAATGCAGAAACTTGTGCGCTGTCCTGAGCATTGTGGAAGAAGAGTGGGATAAAAGCTGTTGTAACTGAAGAAAGATACCCACCTCTGTGCCGTGGGACAGGGCTGGCCAAGGATGTTTTGCTGCCTGTTGGGCTTGTGAGCGTTGCAAGAGATCCGCTCCCAGACTCCTTTGCAACAGAGCAGCAGGTGTGGGACGCGTCCCAGTTTGTGTGTGGCTATGCAGAGTTGAGCTCTTGCATCCTGTGCAATGGATCTAATGTCACATGCGAACAATCCATTTGAAGCCCGTGGCTCCCTCTAAAGAATCCTGGGAACTCCATCACGGAACTACAATTCCCAGCACCCTTAACAAACAAAAGTTCCCATGATTCTTTGGGGGAAGCCCTACGCTTTCAATATGCTTTAGATACATGATGTGGATGCGACCTCAGGCACACATCTTGAATTGTTCACAGCTTCCCTGGATCCGTAAAAAAAAAAAAAAAGGCCCCGCAAGAGTTGCTTGTGTACCAGGCCTGCGAGACTTTGGCCTAAGCCACTCTCTCCTGCTTCCTTGTAGCCACCAATAATAGGAGCTGGCTCTGCACTGCATCCCCACGGAATGGTCTTAATCCTGCGTTCATTGTCGAAGTGATTTTCAGGCTTCTTCCCTTTCCCTCCCTTCCTGCCATGTCTTTTTGGATAGTGCTGCTGCTACTGCGGCGGCTGTTCTTTGTTCTCTCGCTCCCTCCCTTCTCGCTGCTCCCTTGGTGGTCTTGTTCTTTTGGTGACCCTTTGGGGTTTCTCTGGGGTTGGCATCTCAGTGGTGTGCTGAGCCGCTACAAAAGGAAGCTGTTCAGTTCGGGCACAAGGCTCTGGCTTATCCCGGCGGCATCCAGGGAACGCGGAGCAGAGCGTTCTTGCACAGTGAGTGTCCCCCTCCCCTGGGTATTTCAGCATGTAACATATATCATCGCCCGTCATTCAGAGACAGCTTTACTCACTGTACAAGTATTAATTAATTAACCCTCACCATGTGCTGCGAGGGCAGCATTAAAACTCTCATTTCCCTGTGAAGGCGCTGAGAGGTTAAGTGACTTGTCCTAAACTGCTCATTCAGTAAAATGATAGATCTGGGAATAGGATGGAGGGCTCTGAGCCCCCTCACTCTTTTGCCAGAATTATTTATTTAGTTATGTAGTCTGCCTCATCCCCGAGGCTTAAGGCAAGCATCCCTTTCCTGCAGTGATTTAGGTTTAAAAAATAAAATAAAAAATAGATGCGCAACTGAGGTTTGTATCAACAGCCAATCAAAGGGGTGATCAAGGAGTCTGTGCATAAATTTGGAGTTGTACCAACATTTTGTATGTGAGCATCCCTGCCCCGCTCTATCTGAGAGACCTGACTGACATGGAGTATTCCGTTCAGATTTTCTTGAGACCTGATCTTAAGGAATTTTTATAATGCCTTTCCATCCATCATTCATCCACCCCACACTTTTTGGTGCAATTCCTCTTCATTTTCCTTGCCACGAAAAGTCCATTTGGTTTTTCAAAAGTGTGTTTGTTGTGCAAGGGCAGCAGAGCACTTCAATCCACTTTAATTGCACAAACCTAAATTTATGGTATGCACTTGAATCCATCCCATGAAATAGCGACGATCTGGAGGCGCCCTGTTGTGGCACCCAGATAAACAATCTGAGATATTTTGGTGCTTGATTAGAAACTGTTTATTTGTTACAAAACTATCTGGAAAATCCAGGATAAACATGTAGACTGCTGCAATTTTTTTTAAAAAAAATCTTTCGGTCGAGCTTGCTCACTGTGGCCATGCAATGGGGGAAGTGTTTTGACTGGGGAGCCAAAGTCTGCTTGAACTCAATTCTGCCATAAAGCACTGCTGCTGAGAAATGCATTTAGACAACACACTATTCAATAATAATAATAATAATAATAATAATAATAATAATAATAATAATAATTTATTTATAGCCCGCCCATCTGGCTGGGTTTCCCCAGCCACTCTGGGCAGCTTCCAACAAAATATTAATATACAGT
Source organism: Podarcis gaigeae (assembly GCF_964106915.1). Lineage (NCBI taxonomy): Eukaryota > Metazoa > Chordata > Lepidosauria > Squamata > Lacertidae > Podarcis > Podarcis gaigeae. The sequence goes on along the minus strand of NC_139678.1, from coordinate 30,489,051 downwards.
AGTCTATCACACGTTAAAAGTTTCCCTAACCAGGGCTGCCTTCAGATGTCTTGTAAAAGTCCCCTAAGGGTAGAAGATATTAATGGCACATGTGCATTGTACAAAAGACATAACCCACACCAAAGAGTTTGCAACATCAAAATATTCCAGGAACTGGCATCTTTCCTGTGGTTACACTGGACAGGGAGATCAAAGTAGGAAGAGACAGTATTGTATCGTGTGCTGATTCAGGCATTGCCTGTACCCTCACCTTCCCCCAGGGATTTCTTGCTCCCACTCCAGTCTCTCAGCACAGAAAGCTGGCGAGTGAAAGGAAGAAAGGATTGTAGCATGATTGCTGCTTTGTGAGAAAGGGGTGAACATGGGACCAGTTCAAATGGCAGTGGTAGCCATGGGGGAGCCAAGTAGTCCTCTTCTCTCCTTACTCATTTGAAGAATTGCTTCTTCGTCTACATTGGAATAGAGAAATGAAATGATGTGCAGTAGGTCATTGGCTTCTGCGCAACATCTAAACAGATTGGATCAGAAATATGTGTGTAGAGGCAGCACTGTTGCCATGAACTGAATATACCAGAGATGCTCATAGGGTTAGAATTTGATGTTCTGTGCATTGTTTTACATCATCTGGCTGGCTGCAATGTGCTTGCATTGTTGTGCTGTACTGCGGAAATATCCCTGTTGTGTTTCAGGCCTGGGAGAATATCGAAGGACCTTTTCATTGAGGTCGAGGACTTTTCAAGATGACAGGTTTATAAAGGCAGCAGTTACCCATTTCTGTTTTGTTTACAATCCACATATCTTCAAAGTGCTATTACTAGTACTATTTACTACCACGGGTTTCCCCGCCTTTCACTGCAAGATCCTGTATTGCATTTCCCAGCACTAAAACGTCCAGCCTTTAATGTAGAGAAGGTACCAGTGCCTTGAGTAGTTTTGACTGTACTTCTATCCACAACCAAAGCTGTACATTTTGTGGTGAATGAAGCCCGGGTCCCCTTTCCTTGCCCTGGTGCCTGCTCTTTCATTTTATCATTCTTGCATGTGTTGAGGCAAAGTTGTTAGGCTGCAATGGAACTGCATTGCATCGAAGCAAGATAGGGTGGTCCCATACCAGAGATGTTGCAGCATTGGGTTTCATGCATCGGCAGCAGGTTGGCCTGGGTGACTTTTGAGAACCCTTCAAACCCTATGACTGTGTCATTCTAGATACGGCAAATCTAGCAGATGCTCAGAAAAGGCACCCAGCCATAGCAGAATGGCAAGCGCTGCACAAACAAGGACTATCGATTAACCAGGCTTTTAATTTATTTGTGTTAAATGAAGAGATGCGATAACGTTTTATCTTATCTCCTAGAGTGCCTTACAGAAGGCTGCGTAGTTCATTAAGAAGCAAGACCCATTGGAATGAATGGGAGTGGCTGCAGCTCTTGCACAACGGCCATTCATTTCTACGGCACTCGCTCTGCCTTGCGCATCCTAGCAGACTGTGGCCGAGCAAAGGGCAAGAAGAAAACACATTGGTTTGACATCAACAATGAAATTCATCCCCGATAAGGGTAAATTCATGCAACCTGAAAATAATATAAAATAAAATGCTCTTAAAGTGGACGATAAGGTAAAGGTACCCCTGAATGTTAGGTCCAGTCACAGATGACTCGGGGGTTGCGTGTTCATCTCGCTGTATAGGCCGAGGGAGCCGGCGTTTGTCTGCAGACAGCTTCTGGGTCATGTGGCCAGCATGACTAAGCCGCTTCTGGCGAAACCAGAGCAGTGTATGGGAATTCCGTTTATCTTCCCGCCAGAGCGGTACCTATTTATCTACTTGCACTTTGACGTGCTTTTGAATTGCTAGGTGGGCAGGAGCAGGGACCGATCAACGGGCGCTTACCCTGTTGGGGGGATACAAACCGCTGACCTTCCAATCGGCAAACCCAAGGCTCTGACCTCTAAATTACCGTATTTTTCCTTCTATAACACGCAGATTTTTTCTTCTAAAAAGGAAGGGGAAATGTCTGTGCGTGTTATAGAGCGAATGTGTGGTCCCTGGAGCCGAAAAATCATGCAAAAATCAAATCGCGGCGATGCACGCTGCACGAAGAAACGAAACCTGAAAAGAGGAAGCGGCTGCTTTCCTGCATTCTGCCTCAGGGTCTTACTGCCCACCCGCCTCTGTTTCGTTGCTGTGTTTGCTGAAACGGAACAAAGAGCAGGGAAAGCCCCTCCCCTCCAGGCAAGCTCCGGTGCTGCTGGGGGAGAGGGAGAGAGAGGGTGGAAGGGAGAGAGAGGGGGGGAGGGGGAGGGAGAGAGAGAGGGGGGAGGGAGAGAGAGAGGGGGAGGGAGGGGGGAGGGAGGGGGAGAGAGAGAGAGAGAGAGAGAGAGAGAGAGAGAGAGAGAGAGAGAGATGGCTGGCTTGGGTGGGGGGAAACTTTTGCCTTTCTTTCCTCCCTCCCGTTAAATCCCTCTCCTGCATTCTTAGCCAGCTGCTTCTCTGCACACCCCTCTAATGTCCCTTCTTTGTTTTTCCTTCGCTCCCCACTTAAAATGTGGTTACAAAGCATGGATCCTCAGGATCTTTGCATTGGGTCACCCCAAATTCACCATCAGATCACATAGCATGTCCATGGCTACAGCCTGCACCAAAAAAATCACGCACCCACTGTTGCCTGGGGCTGCAGTGGTGCAAAAATGTGGTTAAAAAGCATGGATCCACAGGGATTCTCAGGATCCTTGCATTGGGTCACCCCAAATTCACCATCAGATCACATAGCATGTCCATGGCTACAGCCTGCCCCCTCAAAATCACGCACCCACTGTTGCCTGGGGCTGCAATGGTGCAAAAATGTGGTTAAAAAGCATGGATCCACAGGAATTCTCAGGATTTTGGCATTGGGTCACCCCAAATTCACCATCAGAGCACATAGCATGTCCATGGCTACAGCCTGCCCCCCCAAAATCACGCACCCACTGTTGCCTGGGGCTGCAATGGTGCAAAAACGTGGTTACAAACCATGGATGCACAGGGATTCTCAGGATTTTTGCATTGGGTCAGCCCAAATTCACCATCAGATCACATGTCTGTGGCCACAGCATGAAACACAAAAATGATACATCCACTGTTTCATTCAGAATGTTTTTTCCCTTGTTTTCCTCCTCTAAAAACGATGTGCGTGTTATGGTCAGGTGCGTGTTATAGAGCGAAAAATACGGTACCACAGCGCTGACCTCTAAATTACCAGCACTACTTTGGAAGATAATAGTAGAATCACTGTTTATGATTCATGGGGGTTTTGTTTTTTTTGTTTACAAAGGCTAAATAGTGTTAGAAATCAAATAAGGCAGGTTGGGACACTGCTTTGAGAAGCAGCAAATGTTTCAACTAAAGCCTAACAAGGTACAAAAATGTGTAGAGATAAACCACTGGGAGCCATTCTACACATCAGAGATGGTTGTGGAAGAATTCTGTAGCATCCTTCAGACTGCAAGCAGATGGAGAGTCTCCATCTGCTCCTCCATTTAATGCTTGTCTGCTACACACATTGCATATAGTAAACTAGCATCAGAATGGGTCTGGGCTCTCTCTATGTTTCTCTCTGATCTGCTACATGCAGGGGAGGGTTAAAAAACGATGACTCCTCCCACTTGCAGTCTGCAGTGCCACAGCCCAAAATTCTACCATATGGTGTTCAATGTATAGAACAACTCTGAGTTTAACCTCTTCCTTGGCTTTCATGATTTCCTTCTATATAATACTTCTATTTTACCTGGTGCCATTTTCTACCTGGTTTGCTGTATGGGATTTTTTTGTATTATTATTATTATTATTATTATTATTATTATTAATTAAAGCTGTTCTTCAGAATTGCACCATGTTTCCATGATAGCTCTGCCTTTGCTCTGAGAATTTTCCGTAGGACTTAAAATATATAGAGAGAGACCTAGGTCTCTTCAGGCTGCTTTTGTTCCCTTTATTCGCATGCAGTATTGTGTTATCAAATGGTGCAATCAAGCCCACTTGGCATGAATTCCAGCTTCTCCTGTATATTATACGAAATGAAATTTCTGCCAGTCATTCTGTCAGCTCAATGGGAAGCTGGCCATTATTTTATCATAAAAGTTAAAAAGTCAAAAATTAATCCATCGAAAAATTGCTTAGTCATTAAAGAATTGGAGGGTGGGCGGGGAAGAGCGTAAAGTCAATTTCTCAGTCTATCGTATCTGAGAATGGTATAACCCCCCCCCCCACGTGCGTGTGTGTGAAAGCAAGGATGTGAAAATCCACTGCTTCACACCAGCGAGGAGGGGAAAATGTGGCCTTTGCTCCCTTTCATTTGAATCCTGCTGCTAATGGGCCTTTGAATTGGTAAAAGGGTTCTAATGCCAGTGTGATGTTGCCATGTGCACTGTTGCACTGGGGGGAAGCATCACTCTCTAGCACAGCAGCCTCTCTCTGTTTCTGATGCATCATGGGTACAGCACATACACGTAGGGCATGCAGAGGCTTACCTAGGCTCCCATGCACCCTTGGCAAGGAGCTGTATCAATGGCTCCAAAGCTGGGAGGGACCATGGACCAGAAACTCAAAATGCTTGCTTTTGATCACCTTTCACGCTCAGCCAGTGACTTCCTCCATGGCCATTTGGGTCTGTTCTGCTCTGCCTTCCCTCCTCTTCTTTCTCCTCTTCTTCAGTCCATCTCCCTCCCTCCCTCCTCCTGCAACTCTTGCCCACTCTGCTGTGACAGCCCATGCTAGCAACCAGATTCCTCCACTGAGCACAACCTCCAGAGGAGCTTGTGCACCTTGTCCAGCTGCCCAGAGTGACGGAGGAGATCCTGGGGACTGTGCAGATGGACAGGTGAGCTCCTAGTCACTCCAGAGTTGAGAGCCATGAGTTTTGTGTCCCCTGGGCCTGCACCCTTGGCTGGAGGCCAACCTAGCCAACCCCTGGGTTCACCCCTGAGGTCACGTACATGTATTATGTTATTATGTTGCTGGGTAACAAGGCAGGGGTGGAAATGGACCACAAGTGTTCCCTTCAGAACTGTTTGGTCCAATGCATATGAGGTGGATGGGATTTGGTAGTTCCACCACCCTCAGAAGTTCTTTTCATTGCAGAAGTGAAGGGAATGTTACCAGTTTTGGGCCTGAGTACTGATGAAAAGTGTATTATGTTTGAAAGAGTACTTGCACTGGAAGGCCCTGCTGCTGTGGGATACAAGGCAATCACTCTGGAAATTCAGATGCATTTGAGAGATGGAGGTTGCTTGTTAGGTGAGCATAACATACAGATAAATAAGCAGTCCTTTCATCCCTGGAGAAAGGTGCCAATTGCCCTCTACCTCAAGGCAAAGTTACCTGAAGGCAAAGGGCTGTAAACCTTACAAGTCATGCAAAGAACCAACAAAGTGGGTGGGCTCTCTTGTCACTGTCATTATGGCCAGTGGCACATTTGTTTGGATCCAAACGACCACAACAAACTATCAATAGAAAACATTAAAAATGGACAACCAGAGAATAAAACATGACACGGTCTGCCAATGGCAAATATCTCAGCAACTTGGATGCTCCCTTAGGGGTTTGGCAGCTAAATCTAACAAAGGAAAGTTCTAAATTATGGACGTTTAACATTGTTTAGCAGGTGAGATTTAGTTTGGTTTGGCAGCAGGGGAAGATGTTTATGCGCCATTTTGAACATTACAAGGTGTTGCAAGTCTTTTGACTGCAGATCTCACTGGTGGACCTTCTTCTTCTTCTTTTTTTTAATAAGATTTTTATTACATTTTCAGTTTACAGAAAAAGAAAAAAGAACAAACCAGACAAAAGAAAAAAGAAAAATAATCCAACTTTCAAAATGCATTTTTACGTTACTAACTGGACTTCCCCACATCTCCCTCACCCTGCGTTCTTTACAATAAACATATCAGCAAATTATTACCTTGTTTCGTATCTTGTTTATATCTTTCAAAATATTCTACTTCTAAATTTAAAGTACCTTTTGTCAAATATTTATGCCTTAAAATAATACATAAAATAACTTTAAATTTCAACTTTTTCTTACTTATAACTTAGTTTTCTATTTTCCCAATCTAGTTGCAGGAGCTAAAATTTCCAAATCATGCAGATTTTTAACATTCATACAACTTATAATGTTTTTGTAAATAGTCCTTAAATTTCTTCCAGTCCTCTTCCATTGTCTCTTCTCCCAAATCTCGGATTCTGCCAGTCATTTCAGCCAGTTCCATATAGTCCATCAACTGCGTCTGCCACTCTTCCAGCGTGGGAAGATCTTGTATCTTCCAATATTTTGCAATAAGTATTCTTGCTGCTGTAGTTGCATACATAAAAAGTGTTCTATCCTTCTTTAACACCTTTTGGTCCACAATGCCCAGGAGGAAGGCCTCTGGTTTCTTAGGAAAGGTGTACCTAAACACCTTTTTAAACTCATTATAGATCATTTCCCAGAAGGCCTTCACTTTTGGACAAGTCCACCAAAGGTGAAAGAATGTCCCTTCAGCCTGGACCTTCTTTTTTTAAAACAACAACCAACAACAACAACACCCACATAAAGATTGTTGCTTAGCAGGTTGCTATGGTAACATGCTGGCTGGGGCTGATGGGAGTTGTAGTCCAAAACATCTGGAATGTACTGAGTTGTTGAAGGCTGCCCTAAGGGGACAGAAACGGATCTTAGGAAAGGAGGAAGATCTTGGTATTCTTGATTCTGTGTTTGTTTGTTATTATTATTATTATTATTATTATTATTATTATTATTATTATTATTATTTTGTAGGCATCCGTCTGACTCAGGAGACAATGCTGGAGTGTGCCTTTGGGGGTGAAGTCAAACTGTCAGAAGGTTAAAAATAAGAATAATCGCTTCTTCAGTTCCTTGTTGGGCTCTTTGATTGAAATGGGACCTCTGCTCTTTTTTTGACCTTTTTGTATCTCTAGGTCTTTCTCCCATGGGCCTGGCAATATGCTGTGGTCCTGTTTCCACCATTTTAAAAATGTTTGTCTGTCAGCAGATATGGGGTGACAATGAGTGCTATTGACTCGAACTGTCCAACTTTGCTGTGCATCCAGCAGCTCAACCAATTTTTTTTTTCTTGACACATATGGATGATTTGCTAGGATGAAATCCAAAAATCTATGCTTTCCTCCCCTTTCCTGATATGTCTATATTAAAGCTGAAAGCATTTGATTAATTGGTATGATCAATTAATTAAATCAGAGATCTAATTTGTACAAATTAGCTTTCTGGACTTTCCCAGTGCCTACATTAATACTTGGCTCCACTGTTTGTTTGCTTGCTTCCTCCTCTTGCAGTACCTCCATTGTTCCTCTATTTTGGAGCATTTTACTGAAAACTGAGAGGCATGGACTGATAGTTTGGGTCTGGAGGGCAAACCTGAGAGTGGGGACCAAGGCAGTGAGGGCCTATACCCCTGCTGTGTACAATTGGTCCTGCATGGTAGGGCAGAAATGAGTATGGATCTCATTGCTGGAAGGAGCTTCCTGGTGAGAGGAAGGATGAAGGGATTCATAGTAATTTGTTCTATTAGAGCTGGGGTAGCTAACATGTAGGGATGCGGGTGGCGCTGTGGGTTAAACCACAGAGCCTAGGACTTGCCGATCAGAAGGTCGGCGGTTCGAATCCCCGTGACGGGGTGAGCTCCCATTGCTCGGTCCCTGCTCCTGCCAACCTAGCAATTCGAAAGCACATCAAAGTGCAAGTAGATAAATAGGTACCGCTCCGGCGGGAAGGTAAACGGCGTTTCCGTGTGCTGCTCTGGTTTGCCAGAAGCGGCTTAGTCATGCTGGCCACATGACCCGGAAGCTGTACGCCGGCTCCATCAGCCAATAAAGCGAGATGAGTCCTGCAACCCCAGAGTCAGCCACGACTCGACCTAATGGTCAGGGGTCCCTTTACCTTTACCTTTAGCTAACATGTGTTTGTGTGATTTCCCCCAGAGATCACATTTGATTATTCAGTCCGTCCACTTGCTAACAGCCCTATGAGCCCTTAGGACAAACACAGGTTGTCCCTCTGTATGGCAGAAGAGGACGTTCAGCCTTTCCCCAGGAATCTTCTCACCAAGTTCAGATTTGGCAGCAGAGTGACAAACCAAGAACCTGAGAAATTCTCATGCCCCAAAGCTGCAGAACAAGCTACTGTTTCTGAGTGACTCCCAGGGTGTCCATGATGATAAATGGAGAAATCTCATTCCAAAAGAAGGAAGCAGCTCCTCCAGAAAAAGAAAAAGTCCTGTTTGTCCTTTTACACCGACTATAAAATAATATTAATATATATTTTTTGTTCCAGAAATGGTTCTGTCGAGCCTTTTCAGAAATCCTCCTCTCTTTTTTGCATGGGCATTTCTCTGTCAGCAAGAGTCCATTATCTGAGCACAAACCTCCATTGTGTTACCGTTATCAGTTAATTAGACCACATGAAGTCTGTGCCAGCCAATCTGGTGGCTCCATGGCTCACTCTCCTAGGCCCTGATAAAAGTTAAAACCCGCATTAAAAACTCCAGCTGTTGGAAACCAGCACCTGCCTTAAAATTCAATATCTTGGAGGTTCAGTAAAGTGGCCCAAGATGATGTGAGCTGTGGGGCACATTCACCCATGCCCTCTCTTCTCCCCCATCCTATATGGCAGGGTCAGTCCTGTTACAAATACTTTGTGAGGTGATGCTTTTGAGGGAACTGCAACCCAATAATCCTGGAATGGATTATGGGCTGAAATAATTCCTCTAACAGAGACAAGCCTCAGTGCTGTGATTCCTTGTACTGAGCATATGGGGAGTTTGCAAGGGCTTCCCCATTCATTTCCAGACCAGGACAGTGGGTAGCCATACTCATGTCTAGTCATGAGTAGACTCAGAAGCCTTCAACTCAAGGCCTGAGCTGAATCCAGAGCCCAAAGTGCAAGAAGCAGGAAGTATCGTTTGGTTGACCAAGCAGAAGCAGCCTCTCCTAGTATTTTTCCCCAGTCATGGCCATTCCAGAGATTTCATGCTGTTGAGCCCAATTCAAGGTGCTGGTGCTTGCCTTTAAAGGCCCAAACAGTTTGGGGCCTAAACATCTGGAAAGCACGCCCTCCTTTCTGTGCATTAAGATCATTGGAGGGGTTTGTTCTCCATGCTCCATCTTTAAGAGCAGTGCATTATGGATGTACAAAGAAAGGGCCTTCTTTGTTGTGGTGCCCTAACACCAGAATGCCCCTCTGAGGGAGGTCTGTTTGACACCAACACTGTATTTCTCCCTTAGTGCCAGCTTGAAATGTTTTTTTCTTTGCCCAGCCACTTATACTTATGGTATCTTTAGGTGGCTAGAGGACTCACTTGATTTCATTGTTTTGTTGGTTATGCCTTACATTGTACTTGCAGCCTTTCAAAATCTACCACTCTGAAAGCCACTTTTGGATGAACGTGTGGTTTGTACATTTTAATAAACAGGCTGAGTCTTCAAATCTGTGGCAATTCTGCTAGCTTTGTAATATTGTGTACAGCTGCTGTCAAATTACCACTGTATCCACACCTGAATTCAGTGCCATCAGTCGCTTTGGGCTAACATAGTGGTACCTGGTTTTATTTACTGTAAGGATTGGGTATCTGGGTAGCTTCAATGCCAAGGAACTGTTTCCAATTACCGGCAGTCAGCACCCTCTCCAGTATCCACACTGTCATGCACACAGCAGCATGCCTAGCCAAGTACAGTCATCAACATGCACTCACAAACAGATCCTTGCAGCTTGTAATGAAAAGCTGGCTGATCCAGAGCAGCTAGGAACAATCATTCCTTCTAATAGTGGATTAAGCGGGTGGCTGCGCTGCTGACAGATTGCTGCCAAAATGGGGCTACAGAGAAACATGAAGAAGGTACTAGAATGCTCAGGGGAACCCTGAGGTGTGCAGAAGTACAAATATATATATATATATAGAGAGAGAGAGAGAGAGAGAGAATCATAGAATCATAGAGTTGGAAGAGACCACAAGGGCCATCGAGTCCAACCCCCTGCCAAGCAGGAAACACCATCAGAGCACTCCTGACATATGGTTGTCAAGCCTCTGCTTAAAGACCTCCAAAGAAGGAGACTCCACCACACTCCTTGGCAGCAAATTCCACTGTCAAACAGCTATTACTGTATATATATATATATATATATATGCTTTCGTAGATTTTCACGGGTACAGGAATGCAGGTTTTGGTGTCCTCGGGTGTCTTCCCGTGTAAAAGTTGGGGTGTCTAGGCGACGTTTCGACGAGGTCTCACTCGTCATCTTCAGGCTGGTGCTTTCGGCTTCTTGTTACTGGAACAGAGCGGGATCTCAATGTTTGAGTTCCTATAAATACTGTAGAGGGGGTGTGGTGTCTAGCCTCCAATGTTCTGGGCAGAGAGGAAGTTCCCAGGCTAGTGTGCCTTTTCTTCTTTTGTTCCTTAATTACTTGAGAGATACCTTGAGTGATTTCTTGAGTGATATCCTGAGTACCACTTAGGTGGGTCATTAGGTGTGGATTAGTTGCTAAAGTCTTTGTGTCTTGACCTCTTGAACTTTGTGAAGAGTTTTCCTGAGAAGATGGCTGTATTGCACTTAGTTGTGCTTTGGCTTGGCTTCGTGTATAGGGGCGAGCTGTGGTTTTGTGGCTTGTGTCAGCCAGATCTGTGTAGGGATTGCAGGGGGGTGCAGCATCCGGAGTGTGTGTGTGTGTGTGTGTGTGTGTGTATGTATGTATGTGTGTGTGTGTGTGTGTGTGTAGAAACGTGCTAAGATGAAGGCACACTTGGCAAATCCATACCATGATCAACTCCTGCCCAGAAACCAATGTCCCCACTGTGGAAGGATGTGTGGATCCGGAACTGGCCTCCACAGTCACTTACAGACTCATTGTTAAAACCGTGTTCATGGAAGACAATCTTACTTGGCTACGAGTGATTGCCAAAGAAGAATATAAATATATATATATATATATATGGAAAGAATCCTAGGGAGACAACCCACATCCTCCCGAACAGTCCAATGAGCAGTGAGCATGCTCAGTGGCTGTGTGTGGTGGTGGGACTTTGGAGGAGCAGGGATGGGATGGAGTGTCATGTAAGGGGGCACCCAACACTTCCAACAGATCCCACTTATTCCCTAGTTCTAATGGTTAATTGTTGTCCTGGTGGCAATGTTCTGAACTGACTATGTTTTCTTGCTGGCTTATTAACTGTTAGTAGGGGGTTGCCGTTGCTTTGTCTTTTCTTTAAAAATGCTTTGTATTGCTGATATCCTATCTGCGTTCTGAAAGCTGCATTCTGCAAGGACCAAAATAGGCAAATGCATGCAACAAAGCTTCAGTGTTGTAGTGGTGGTGGCATTAAATGTAAATTAGGCTTAGGAGGTTGTGATTTTGAGAAGAGGAACGGTAGGAGCATGTGCCACCTTCCACTGACAGCTCCTCTCCTTACTTGGGGATTCCAGGTTTGTGCTTATTGTCAGTCAGATGATGAAATGCTTTCAATGACCTGAATATACGGCAATGGGACATGAGTTTACACCAGGCTTCCTCAAACTCAGCCCTCCAGATGTTTTGAGACTACAATTCCCATCATCCCTGACCACTGATCCTGCTAGCTAGGGATCATGGGAGTTGAATATGCTGGATGCATGGATGCCAAGGGGCAGAGGACACAGTCCTGTTGTTTTCTGTCCACAAGCTGATTGTCTCCATGTAGAGGGTTGTTGGATGTTCCTTATATTCCCTTGGAGATGCATATTAATGTCACTCAAAAATGTAATCCAGAAGGCAGAATGTCCAAATGTAAATGTGTGGAATGGGCCTTATGCCCCTTCACAAGACATCAGTTCACTTTCTCATTTATCATTTCCTTCAATGAAGCAAGTTCCATCAATCGACAATACACCATTTCCTTTGTTTAGGCATTCACATATTTTAATTGAGCGTGCTAATAGTTTAGCCTCCCACAAAGTCGGCAAAAGAGGAAATTTACATGGAACAGTGATTAATATAACCTTGCTTCTTTAACAGCCTTCATGAATTATCATATTATCCCCTCTGTCTTTGAGACATACTGCATTTGGGTTGTATGTAGTGCCATCATGCAACACCCTGCTGCTTTTGCAGTGGACCTTCCTCTTCCTCTCCCTGCAGCCCACCCCCATGGGCACCCTCAAAACCTGCTCCAGAGTATTGGGGAACTCTCCAGAGCAGGCCAGTCCTGTTGCATGAGCAGCACTTCGCCTGCGCAGCCTTAGATACAACTCTTTGGATCTGACAGGTATGAATGCTCATGCACTCCTCACTTGCTTCAGCACAGCCACAAGGAGGAAACCAAACATTTCGTGCCCAATCTTTATTAACCACAGCTTGTTGTTTCATCTGAACCAGTGAATCTTAACCAGTGCTATTTTTCTAGAAAAAGAGGTGCCGGAACTCATCACCAACACTTTCCTTGTTCTCTTATAAAGGCAACGGTGCCCACCTGGGCACCAACAGGTGCCAGAACTGAGTTCCAGCTAGGGAAAAAAGCCCCAATCTTAACCATGGTTTGTTTGAAACAAGCCAACTTTAAACCAGGGGTTATGAAAGTAGTTTGTTCAAGCAAAGCACAGTCAAGATTAACTGCAGGTTGATCTGCTTGTGGCTGTGCTGGAGTAGGAGAGGGGAGGGAGGCAGCATGCAATCCCAAGGTTTGCTGCAGCTAGTTCCCGTCACAGTTTATTATGACTTTCAGCTGCAGACTTCGCACGAGCTAAAGTGAGATTTATGTGCAAAAGAGAAACTCCTGTTTGATTCCCCCCCCTGCAGTTTGGAGTATTGTTTGATGAGTTCCACATCATCGACTATTTGCATAGTCGAGAATATGTTATGCTCTTAAATCCTTATTTGTTCAGTTTTGTTTACATACAAGTTCAACGATAGGGTGCCATTGACACTTCTGGTCTTGTAGCATTGACAGTGGTCTTTGGTCTTCAGGCTTATGTTCCACACCAACCTCCAATCTGCTTTTAGTTTTTCTTTCCCTCTTCATGCACCTTACTGTAAATGCCCAGAAGTTAATATTTAAGTTGTATGCCGCACTCTTGCTTCAAAACACACACACATTGTGCATGTCTTTCTTCTTTGCAATCCTCCTTCTTCCTTGACAATGAGCAGCAAAAGTGGGGGGGGGGGTGAGGGAAGCAAATGATATGGAAGAAACAAGCAGAATGTTTACAGACTGCACTCCCATACTCACTTACGTAGGAGCAAACTGAATTCAGGAAGCCTTATTTCTTTGCTTTTATAAGTTATGCAAGAAATAACAAAGTACAACAACAAGAAACAAGAAACATCCCACTTCCCCACCTGCACACCTCCCTATCCCCCATGGTACAGTGCTGTTTGGAGGTTGCAAGAATGCCTTTATGTTTGTTTTTATAGCTTGGGGAAGAGTTTTCAGTCTTGTTTGAGATGTGAAGGCTTGTCCTGAAAGGAGTCTTACTTCGGAGTAGACATATGATTCCACTGCCAGGCATTCAACCTCTCCCCAACTTGTTTTCTTGACTTGGTGCAGGAGACTGAGACAATCTGTTATGTATTTGCAACTTTGAGCAAACAGGGTGCCTGCTCCCCGCCCCTTTGGTAAACCCATATTACATGTTGTTTAGTCGTTTAGTCGTGTCCGACCCCATGGACCAGAGCACGCCAGGGACTTCTGTCTTCCACTGCCTCCCGCAGTTTGGTCAAACTCATGCTGGTAGCTTCAAGAACACTGTCCGCCCATCTCGTCCTCTGTTGTCCCCTTCTCCTTGTGCCCTCCATCTTTCCCAACATCAGGGTCTTTTCCAGGGAGTCTTCTCTTCTCATGAGGTGGCCAAAGTATTGGAGCCTCAGCTTCACAATCTGTCCTTCCAGTGAGTGCTCATCTCGTAAATGTACAGCATATATTTACCTAAAACTGAGCCGGTTTATCAGAGAGGTGTTTCTGACACAACATTTTGCAGCTGTGGAATGGCTTTTGGAAACACTTCCAGGCAAGTGCATGGGAAATGATTGCTTGCAAGAGGTCAATCCGCACAACTTGCTCAAGGTCACTTGGTGGGTGTCATATTTAATGTTACAACTTTGTGGATGCCAGCACAATCCTGTGCACGTATGTAGTCCTCAGCAGGAGGGGATGCAGTTCAGTGGTAGAGTGAGTGACAGAACCAGCTCTACCGTTAGGCAGAGTGAGGCCGCCACCTCAGATGGCGGAGACTGAGATGGTGGTGGCCTTGCTGCATGTCTGCCCTGTCCCCCTCTTCTCCACGCAAGGACAAACCCTTAGGGATGGGGAACATGCTGCCCCATCACCACTGTCGAAATAAGATCCAGCTGCCAATCCAGTCGGCTTCTCTACATGAAACTTGTCCTTTGGCTCAGGCAGTTTGCCTGCTGATGTTTTTACAGCGGGTTTCATTTTCAGTATACACCCGACAACGTAATTCCCATATGAGATGCCACGAACTTTGCCTCTGCTCTTTACAGAACGTTGTGCGTGTGCGTGAGTCTTTTTAGGTTTGTGCCTTTTTTGTTGCTGTTGTTTTAAAGAGACCGAATCTGGCGCTTAAGTCTGCCCTCTTCTGTTTTGTGTTCCCCTCCCCGCTCAAAACCGCCCCCTCCCCAATAAAAACGTTTCAACGCTGGCCGTTTCCACGATCTGCGGCTAACAAGGCGCGAGGCACCATTCTGGGATAAGCGGCTCTTAGGAAACCGAGAGCTTCGCTAATGGGCTGATAAAGAGCTGTCAGACTGGCAGCCACGCGCGTGCGCGCGCGCCAGGCCGGCCAGCCGCTGGGGGGGGGGGAGGCTGTGCGTTTGTGTGTGAGAGAGAGAACGTGTGCGTGTGACGGAGGCGCGTCCTGCAAGTTATTTCCAAAAGTTGCAGGACGGAGACTGACCTCGTCCCTCGCCAGAAAGTGGGGAGGGGGAGGGGGGGGAGGTCAGCCAGGATCAGGCTCTGTGAGGATTCGTTTCCTCTCTGTCAGTGTCTTTGCTGCGCACTGCTTAGTTTCATGCCAACGCTGCCTTCTCTCTCCCTCACCCCTTTCCCTTTCCTTTTTGGCTCAGAGTCCCGCTCCCTCCAGGATCATTTTATAATTGCCTTTGAGGAAATTGAAAAAGAAAGAAAGAAAGAAAGAAAGAGAAAAACAAGGAGCCACACAGGCGTCCGACCCGCGCCGTTTGCAGCAGTCGCTGGCACTGAAGCGCCTCTTTCCCTGTCAAACCGCGGGGAAAAGAGCGGGCGGCAGCCTCTGAGGCGGGCGGGACGCGGCGACAGCAGCTACACGCGGGCGCTCCAAACGCGCGCCCGCGCCCCTCGGAGCCGGCCGCGAGGTCCCTCCTCGCTCCGTCCTCCGCTTGCCCGCCTCCCTCTCTCCTCGCCCCGCTCTTTCCTCGCGTGGGAATGCGTGTGAAGGTCGCCCGCGCCGCCCCCGCTCCAACCCGCCAGCCCTCCGGCAGCGCGCGCGCGAGAGAGAGCGAGCGCGAAAGCAAGCGAGCTTCCCGGCTTCTGCGGCGGCTGTTTGGCCACGTGCGGGTCTGCTGCGAGTCGCCCTCGCGCTGCCCTCCCTCCGGCGCTCCCCTCTCAGACTCTTCCTCTCGCCCCCGCCCGCCGCCGCCGCCGCCGCCGCTCTGTCACTCCAAGTCCAGCCCCTGAGAGGCAGCCAATAGCAGCCGTGCCATATTCACCGGTCGGCCCGTCTTAAAGCGACAGTGGGGGGGGGGGGGTTCGTGGCATCTAAATCTCCGGCGCCTGGGCCGCCTCTGCCGCCTGGCTGCTCTCGGCTCGCTTCAGTGTGATTGGATGAGCGGGAGCGTGTGGATGGGCGAAGCGCTGAGCTCTCCCTCCCGGGCTGCCTGTCCTGCTCTCTGTCCCGGCGCCTTCCCTCTTCTGCTTCTCCCCCGCTCGCTTTCCTTTCCCCCTCTTATCCTCTTTTCCCTGAGTTTGCCTCGGGCGCTTTCCCCTTTCCCCCTCGCGCTCTCTTTCTCCTCGGTGTGATCTAGTCGCTCCCCCACCCCCACCCCCTTCTGCCAACTGGGAATGCTAAAACAGAACTGATGGACATTTCCGAACTTTGCATCTCAGACCCTCTCAGCTACCACAACCAGTAGGTGCCCTCCTTGCTTTCTTCTCTTTCTTGGGGATGCTGCTTGCAGGGGGTGGTGGTTTTTCCCCTCCTCCTCCTTTTGGGCTCTGGCAGGAGAGCGTGCGGAAGCCAGATGCGTTTGAGTTGGAAAGGGGAGAAGGAATTATTTTAACTTTCTCTCAAGCCCCTTTCCCCCCCTCCCCACAACTGCATGTGGATGTCTCATCACACCTGCACCACCTCCTGGCTACAATATGTGCCAAAGTGTTTGGGGTTTTTTGCGCGCGTGTGTGCTGTGCATCCTGGTGTAACAAGCAGGAAGGATGCAACTCTCCCTTTGGAGAGATGCTTAGCCTTAGACAGTGGGGCTGCCGTAAAAAAAACCAAGAGGTTTGCCGTGGAAAGCAACTAGCTTAGGGTGGCTTCAACTGGCGCGGCTTTAACGATCGTAAAACTTCTTTCTCTTGTTTCCCAGGCATGTAGATTGACAAACGTTGGAAAGGTGTGGCCTTTTTGCTTTACTGTAAAAGTTTGATGCGGCTGTATTAACTCAGAGATGTATGTGCACCAATGCGTACCATTCCCACTCATATATATATTTATGTGGCTATTGGGAGCTATTTTTCTTTAAAATTGTATTCCATCTGAAATTCCCTAGAGAAGGAGACCCTTCTGTTCACAGGGAAGCCAGTGTAGGGATGTTGTGAGTGGACCGGAGCAAGCATCCCAAGCTGGGACTGATGATGACAGGCAGATCGTCAGCTGCTGGTGTTCATGTTTTTCCTTTGTACGATGCAGCGGTGATGCTTTGCCTGCGCTTCCTGTTAAGCAAATAAAAGCCGCGCGCCTTGCATGGAACTTTGGAAAGTGAACGGGGTTCGCTTGTCATTTGCGTCCGCTCCTCTTGCGCGATGCGTTCTCCAGCCCGCCGCTCCTCTTCTGATAAATCAGCTGCGAAGGAAGCAGCCAAGTCCCCCTTTTGTGTGTGTTTGTGCATTGGTCTGCATGAAGCGCCTGAAAGCACCGTGCGCTGCCCAGAGGGGGAAAGACCTCCGCTGTCCTGTCATCCCGGATGGATAGGGCATAGTTTAAAAAGCTACATCTTAGAAAAAGAAATATAAAAGGGGTATAATTTCTTTGAAAACAATCATCCCCTACTCTGTTTCATTGGATCTCTCTTTTTCCTCACCTCTTTCTTTTTTTGAGCAGCTGTCAATCCTTCTGTCATTCCTCATCTCCTCTAGTGATATATATATATATATATATTTGTATACGAAAATTTCTAATTTTGTTGGTTCATTCTTTTCATAGCAGTTTGGTCTATGATATTCTCTCGTACTGGACTATTTAAAAGTAAAGTTCCCCAGTGGCCCAAGAGTGGTGGAGGAAACCCAGCCAGATTGGCGGGGTTTAAATAATAAAATTATTATTATAAAATTATCATTCTCTTCTCCAAATTTTATTTTCATAAAACAGTGGATTCAGAGTAAAATAGAAATCAAATACCATTTATTTTACTAAAAACTGCAAGCTTAAAAAGTGAAGTGTGGTCTCTTTTCAAAAGAAGGCTTTTATGGTTTTGTAGCCTCTGGTTTTGTGCTTTTCCTCCTAACTTTGTTGTTGTTCACATCCAACCTACTTGTAGAACAAGAAGGGTGGTTGCAGACTCAGGAAGAAAACCAAAATGAAGTACTTAACATATTCCGTTTTTAATGGCTTGCAAAATTTGATAGAAAGTAACCAACAAGGCTGTGAGCCTGGTGCAATTTTCCTGCTTCAGTTTTAACTTGGTTTCCAATTAAAGGTACAAGAGTGGACCAGGTGGATTTCCTAGAATGGAATGGATGGGCAGAAGAGGTACACTGTTCTTCATGTTACTAAATATAGTCCTATCAGACTTGGCAGAAGTGGGTTTTTTTCTGAGTTGGCATGGGACTTCTTTTGTTGTTGATGTTGAAGGATTGTGTGCCATATAAGGTCCGGAGGATTTTCATAAATTGTATTAAAAATGGATTTGGAAGACACTGGTAACTGGAGAAAGTGCAGGGTAAAAGGCATTCTGAAAAACGCGGTCTAATTATTTCAGCATCCCATTTCTGTTTTCATTTACATATTTGTTGCATAAAACAGCAAAGGTGTAAGTCAAGGCCAGCTACGGTTGTGCAAATGGAAATTCATCTGGGGTACGCACGTGTTTGTAGGAGCATTTTTTAAAATGATATGTAAATATTAGTATGGATTATTTTATAAGAGCATTTAAAAAATCATTTGTCTGCACATGTGTTGCAAGTTCCCACCTTGAATGCTGGTCACTTAGATAATTTGCACAATTATTTGAAAGCCGGTCCTTTTCTGTAATGGTTATTGTTGCTATTTTTAAATAAGCAAGAAGCACATATTAATTCATAACACTGAAAAGGAGCTCTTCTTATTTTGCAAAGCCATTTGATTATAAAAATGAGTATGGCTGCAGCTAGTGGTTGGTTCCCCTTATATGTTCCAAACACTGATTTGGAACTTGCAGTATACATGTTTTAATATTGAGAAAGTAGCAGATGTGGGAGGGAAGTATTCCATGCAGGTCTCGGGACTGTGGACTCAGTACATACCACGGAGTTCAAATCCTGTCCTACAGTGACTCTCACCAGGGCCTGACTGAGCTGAAGAAATCAGCATCTATTCACTCAGGACATGGCATTTCACCTTACTGGGGTTAGGAAAGTTCAAATGTGAGCCCTTCAACAGGGAATTGAAAAGGGGTGTTAGCAGTAGCCTTCATGAAGCTTAGGATCTTGCCCCTGGTAGCTTGACTTCAAGCATTTCTGTATCCTTTTGCTAATTTCATCTCCATATACAGTATATATATTGGAGCAATTCCTTGCAATCACTGAAACGGTGTTAGAAAAATCTACCTGCCTGAATGTAACACGGAGAAGAAGATGCAAACTGAAACTTTTTGTAAGAGTAGGGTTAGCAAGCATACAAAAAAAAGCCCCTCCAAAAACAAAACAAAAATCTACCAGCTGTATAAATGAATCTGCAGTTTGTCTCTTTCAGGTCAAGGCAGGTAGAGTCCATAAAATTAGTCAAACTGTACCAGTGCTGCTTGTGTGCAGTACAACAATTGTGTAATATAGATCTGTATGTGTGCATAAATATGTATGAGGTCCAGCTACATCCTGGCATGTATCTATGCGTGTATATCATGCTTACATTTCAGACTGTAATTGTCAACACCTAGAATATCCCTTGAAGTGAAATTCAGCACTTTTTGTTTGCTTTAGCATTAATGTCACAGCCCAAGATGAGAAGCGATTTCTCCCTCCTCCTTTCCTTTCAGCTATAGCCTCAGATGTTGCAGGACAATACCTTTTGCCATTCCTAATCAATAGTGTGTATGGAATAGTAGAATAGACCAAGGTTAGCACATTATGAAAAAAATGTCACTTTGGTGTACAGCAATATTCTGTCAGGTGTGCCTGTTAAAAATGCTTTCTTTGACAGGTTAAATAAAAATGCAGAAATGTCAGCCCAATAAATGAGTTATCAGCTGCAAAAGAAAGTGCAAAATAATAATTTCACCTGTGAACATGGAAACCCAGATTTAGAGGAATCCGTATGATTCCATTCAGTATTCGAATAAACTGGGGATAATTATTGTCTTTTGCATTTGATTCTGTTGATCCTTATTTACAGGCCAAAGAAATGTGACTTAGATTCTGAAGGATTGTTGAAGTGCAATTGCTTCTGTATTGTCAGAAAAGCTGAATGGAGCTACTTTAGTTCTAGGCACTCCTGGAAATCTAGAGTGAGGAGTGGTTGCTCTTTTCCCCTTCTCTCCAGATTTGTGAATTGGGGGGGGGGGGGATTCTAAACAGAGAGACTGAATGAAGCTGTAAGTGTTCTGGGCGCTCTTGTGTACCTACAATAGGGAGTTGTTGCTCTGTGTGTCTATTTTCTTACTGACAAATTAATTCAAGAAGAAGCTGTAATGCAAAGGAACGGGACTTAGCTTGTCCCTTGAACAGATTTCCTATTGTGTCGCTGGGTCCCCTTTTCAAGAGCCAGGCTAGTCTTGCATGTGAAAAGAAAATGTTAGCCTTTCTTCTGCCTGTCTTTCAGGTCCTACTTTTTCATATCAATTATTGAAAATTATGGAAAGATCAATTTATTATTAATATTTCAGGGAAGGAAATGCAGCGGGACAGGGATATTTTCATTGTATTGATTGAAAGCAATCAATAGATATTGTGTTTAGCCTGAGAGGGACAAGACTTTGGGGGAATTGCGTCAGAGAAAGTTGCTGTGACAGAAATTTCACCGTGGTTATTATTATTTTTCTGGGAGAATATGGTACTTGAAATCCTCTCTCTTTAAATTTCTGATCCACTCCCACGCTCTCTACTGTTCTCTCATTTTAAAGTTTGGTGTGTGTGTGTGTGTGTGTCATGTCTTTCACATCCACACTTATTTAATCCCTCCAGTAAGAAATTCCATATGTGCCATAACTCTAAAGATCTGAAATGTTTTTGTTCCGGATATACAATCACTTCCAAGATCTGGGGGGGGGGGGAAGAGTATAGATTTAAACTGTTATGTAACCACATTTCACGAGTGCAGTCATACTAAATATCTCATAAGCAAGTCCAAATGTTTGTGATGCATTTATATACAGAAAGAAATAGCAAAAGCTGAATAAGCCAGAAATGCTTATAGCTCTGTTCTGTGCCTACTACCACACTGGGGTTGATAAATGGTCGTGGTAACCCTGTTGTGGGTGGAACCTTAGGGCACCCTGGAGACACTTAGATGCTCCTTCAACTTCCTTTAAATATGCTGCAATCTGAAGCATGTTTACTAAAGAGTAAGCTCTGCTGATCTCAGTGGGACATACCTCTGAGTAAACATATTAAGTTCATGCTAAAAGTGAGATTGGCACGCTTCGTTTGACAGCTGCTCAATAACGATTTTATTATTTTTATTTCTATACATATGAACAGGTGGGGAAATAGTTTCATTATCTAGGAAGTGTCAAACACACACACACACACACACACACACACACACACACACACACACAGCACAGGCGTCCCACAGTAACCTCTTACAAAGCGTGAAACTAAAGATGCTGTAGATATTAATGAATTGGTTTAGGGATAGGTCAACATAACAAATACCATTCACGACCAACTCTAGAAATTAACTGGGGTGGGGGGGGGAGTATGCTTTATTTCCACACAGCTAGCAGGTTTTGATGTAAGACAGAAAAGCACAAGTTCAACTTGAAATTGTATCAGTTGGGTGAATTTTGCAATTTATAAACCCTGAGAGAGACTTGAAGGGGGGAGAGCTTCATTTCTGGAGAATAATTTTTATGAAGCTCTTACAAGTTAATGTTTCTCCCTTCTCTGCCCTGCCTTGGCCTCCTGTCTCGAAAGCTCTTTCCTGCCTCCTCTTTCCACTTGGACTGCCCACAAAGTGGCCTCTACAGCTGAAGTGCCAGTTATTTTGTCTGTCAAGAAGCACTTGTGAGCTGTGTGCTGCTGGAGGTGACTATCTGTTAGGGAAAGTGCGCCTGCTTGAAGTGGAAAGCACTGCAGAATAATATCTTTGTCATGTTTGTAATTGCAAATGTAATTAGCAAACAAGCTCTGGGGGATTAAGGAGTTGAAACTTTCGCTGCACATGACTTGACCCTGTGTTAGCCAAACAGGAATGGTGTGCGCTGTTTAACCCATGCCAACTCTGCATTTTTGTCTGGGCATATCTGCTGTTAATAGATTTCTGCTTGCTCCTAGTGTTCCCTGTGCTCCGAGCTCTCTCTAGAAAGAATTACATTTTTTCCCCGTGTGAAAGAAGAATGTGCTAACATATACTAGTTTGCTGAGCTGCTTGGTGCTCATGAGCGCTGCAGACAGCATTGCCCTTAATTATCCGGTTGTATTTTGCACGGGCAAATTGCGAAGAGCAGGTGGCACAATGTGGTAGCACAACTTGTGATAGCTTTGTGACTGATTTTGTCCCTTCCTTTGCTCTATTGTCTTCCCTGCGTCTACCGTGTAGAGTTCACTTTCTCACTCCCCAGAGAGAAATCTCCATGTTTAGATTTTTTGGGGATCACCTCCCCTAAACGTCCAAGTTCCCTGCTAATTTTATCAATCTGCAAATAATATTCTTGCCTCCGGAGTGTCGTGCAAACAGCAGACACAGAGTCCATTCAGAAAGTCACAAACTTTGAGTGTGTGCATGTCCAGGAGGTCTTTGCTTTCTCATGCAAATTTTGTCATGCTAGAGGTTCTTTTCTGTCCCTTTTGTGTGCAGTATTTAAGTTGCAGTAACATGCCATGACCAAGCTGTTTTTGTTTTGTTTTTTAGTGTGAAAGGGAATGGATTGAGAATAGAGAGAGGCGGCGTATCTTGTCCGATTCTGCATTGCCGGTGAGGCGTTGATTTCTAGGGTATCTCCGTAATTATTGCATCCTGTTTATGGGGTGGCTGGGAGGAAAGGGAAACACCACAGGCAGGCTCCCAGAATTTGGTCATATCCTTGTGCCCACATGTTCCTCTCTTGTTCAACTAAAACTATTTTCATATGCCTTGTATACAACAAATAACAGTTGGGTAGTGTTCAGGACCTCCAGCTGGGAGCATCTTCTGTGGTGACGAAGGAGATGGTTTTTTATCTGTCTTTTGGGTTGACAGTATATACTTTAACTGAGCTGTTCTAGCTGACTACCACCCTACGTATACATATAAAACCCGACTTCCTATCAGTGGACATTAATTTTGGGGGGAATTTCTTTTTCTTTTGTAATTCAAGTTTTACTCTTGCACTCTTACCCTTTAAAACACCTTTCTGTTGAAATGGAACACTCATTATTAATGGTACCTGAGCGCATATTGTTTTGCTTAGCCAAGCATAGGGTAAAAAGTATGTTTTTAAAAAATGTTTACTTACCTGGTTTGGTATTATATAGGAGAACTGCTATTTGAAATACTGTTGCTTCTTTCCTGTAAAAATACAGGGGGAGGTAAAGGACATAAATATAATTTTATCGGTAAAATAGATTTTATAATATTCTTTAAGTGTGCCCCAGGGACCAAGAACATATCCTTTTACTGCTATACATGTCACTTTATAGGTCTCTTCAGCCAATGGCTTTGCAAGATGGTCTTTATGCAAATAAATTTTTACTCATTTTGAAATGTAAGCGAATGCCAGTTACCTATAATTGTTTATTATGTATCTGCGTAGATGGCTGTTAAGAATCTAGATATTCATTTCAGGGGAGAACAGGTCTTCACATTTTCTAGGACAGTCATTAGATTAGTAGCGCGGGCTTATTCCTGAGATGCTCTGTAGATTTCCCACCTCTTGAAAACAAACAAAAAAGCGAAAACACGCTCTAATACAAAATGGCATTTGAGTTATAGGGTCTTTGCTTTTGATTGCTAGAAACACATTATGCATTTAATATGTGGAGATTACTTCTTTTTAACATCAAATGATGATGATAAATAGCTGAGGCACATCTCCATTCAAAATCCTGTTTATAAGCTACCACCACCCATATTATCCTTTTCCAAGTACTTCTGTCCTTTTGCCACCCCTCTCCTCTTACCACTTCATTCAACATCTCAAGTGCTTCTATTTTTATGCCATCTACTTTTTTAGTAACTCAGGGAGGATGGGTGGTGGTGGGGAGAATTGCGGGGGTATTTGTGCTGCGGCAGCAGATTCGGTGAAACCTAAAACCTTAATGCCCATTGCCTGCCACACTTTAGCAGTCAGCTTGGCATACAAGTCTTGCTTTATCAAAAAGAAGTATCTGCAAGGAAGGGGGCCTTTGTGTTGCTACCTGGTTTGTTATGCTGTGACAACAGAGTCAGGGTAGTCTGCAATGCAGTCTAACCTGGGACCAGAGGCAGGGGGAGAAGGTGTTGCTTGTCACAACCTTCCTTCCAGGCACAAAGATAATCCCAGGCTGGGCTTCTTCGGCTGATGTCCCAGTACCCTTTAGAAAGGCTTGCCTTGACTTCTCTCTAGTCGTGGATCCTGCATTAACAGGTTGTAGCAATGCACCCTTTCGAGAAAGGTAGCAATCGGTGCATTCAGGTGTTACTTTTAATAAAGGGTAATGGATGACTTAGCTTCACGTGTCTGTACTTTTCTTCTCACGCAGGCATTGCATAGGTGATAGAAAGGAATCTGTTTTCAGTCGCATTCGTAAGCCTGAGTAATGTGTGTATATATATGCAAAGGTGGGTTTCTGTGCTACATTTACACACATATAGTACATGTGAGAATCAATATATATATATGTAAATCAGTGTGAACTACGCCCAGTATAGGTGCGTATTTAGTACACAGAAGTATGAATATGCTATATGTATAGCCTTCTACATACAGCATGAATGTACTTTTAAATCTGTACCTGCAGTCTACATTTATCACCATCTGTATCTCTAAGCATATCAGTCTGTAGCAATAGAATAAACTTAATCTTA
Organism: Podarcis gaigeae; assembly: GCF_964106915.1. Lineage (NCBI taxonomy): Eukaryota > Metazoa > Chordata > Lepidosauria > Squamata > Lacertidae > Podarcis > Podarcis gaigeae. The sequence goes on along the minus strand of NC_139678.1, from coordinate 30,464,428 downwards.
TCTCCCTTAAAAGGTAGTTCTGTGTCGATGCTTGTGAAACGTCAAAGATTATTGTATAAAGATAGCAGAAATGCACAGTAATGTAAAATGTAAATATAGTGTTCATATGGCTTATTGGAAGATATAGTTTGATGTGGAGCAAACAGAGCAGGAGAGCAAGCAGCATGTTGCAGAAGCAGACAATAGCTTTTTTTGCCTTGTTAAAATTTAAGAAAAAAACCTGGATGTACAAAGCATTAACAAATCACTGCCATAGTCTGGCAACAATCAAGCAGGTTGATTCTATGGATTTATCATTCTCTAGTTTCATGTATGTTTCATACAGGCTCTTCAAGAACTTTGTGGAAGGAGTATTTTGGGGTATTGTACATTCAGTGTTTATTACAATATGAGAAATTCAGTACTGTATGCCTCTCCCCTAGAAGCCATCACAAAAGATTGCTCTTGAAAACACTTAATTGCATCAAACAACTTTTCTCTTTTTTTAACTCATAAAACATCAACTATTCTTTTAAAATAACAGATAGTTTCCTTTTTCGCAATTCTAGTTCTCAGACTAATATTGCAGAAAGCATCTGCAAAAAAAGATATCCATGACTGCTCCCCTTTCTTACTGATCTGAGAGTTCCTCATCTTCTGAAAATACTTTTCTGTCTTTAAAGAACCAGTGCAGTTGAGCCTTAATACCGCATTTATTCACAAAATATGTTTGATCCATATATATATCTGAGGAATAAATATGAGAAATGCATATACCCAAACAATCTTGCATTAATTCACTTTTCTTTTCAACTCGCATGTAGGAATTTAAGGGAAATAGAGTAAACACTATTTAATTGTCGATTGAAGAATGAGAGAATCCGACTGTTTTTTTCTCTCTGTCAGAGTGAAGCTTCTTTGCCTCAGTCTGTGCAAAATTGTATAGATTCAATTCCCTTGTTGGCCCAAGTGTTAAAAATTAATTCATGAATAATAAAAACCAATCAGTCTTGTTGAGTTTAAGAGGGATTAGAAGAGAGGTTTTTGTATAGAAGCAGTTATATATCTTGGTGCCGATGTTGTTGGACTATTAGACATTGTATAGGGTCTTGCTGGTCTATCTGATAACAGTGCCTGATTTGCAAAATACAGTTGTTATCCTGATGACTAACGAGCCTAATATTGGGTGGATTAACAGAGGTCACACAGCTAGTGTCTGTTACAAGTTCTGAGTCCCTTCAGAGATAATTCACTTCATTTGAAAGCATTTGTAAGGTAAAGCAATGGTTACAAAGCACATTTGAACGAGAGCAGTTCTTGCTACTGTTGCTCATTAGTTGGATAGAGCTTTTCAAAGGGATTTAGATTATTACTTTCCATTGAAAGCCAGATGGAGATTTGGATGTTCGTTCGCCAACACTGTTTTCAGTTCCATACGCTATGCACATTTATTCACATCGGTTCCTGCCCTGGTGAGGTTATGGTTCAGTACATAAATACTAAAGGTAATTTTAAGTCAGGCTATCCCAGCCTTTGGAATACTTTTTATTTCCTCCTGTGTGATGGGTGCTTTGTATAACAGAGGAGCCTTGGTTGCTATTTATTCATTTATTGCCATTGTTGAGCCTGTCTGCACCATCTCAGTTTTTAGGAGAGGATTCTTCTCCTCATGACTACAAGGCAAAGATGGGAACCCTCTGGACCCTGAGAAGTCGCCATCCAATTTCCATAATCCCAAATCAGCATGGCCAACATGTTGAGAGTTGTACTTTCACAATGTCTTGAGGGCCACAAGTACCCTACCCCTGCTCCAGATCACATACCCTTGTGACGTGTCCCTCATCAGGTTCCTTATCTGCTGTTGACAAACTATCACTTCTTATTCTATTAATTTGCTTGCAGCCAGGCTTACGATGTCAGGTGACCAAAAGCCCCACTTTCCCACAAGCTTCATCTCTATCCCCACACCTCTGTTCAGAGAGCACATGGATTCAAAACGGTAAAACCATCTCCTGGGTTGGGTGTTTTGTTTAGCTGAAGTATCAGCTAGATCCACTGAGATATCTCAGTGGTAGGACATCTGCTTTGCATCTGGAAGGTCCCAGGTTCAGTCCCTGGATCGGGTTTCTCAAAACTTGGAGAGCCTGTTCCAGTCAGCGTTGATGCTAATGGGCAAGATGGACCAATAGTCTGGTTAAGTATAAAGCAGTTTCTTATGATGTGGTAGTGGTGTTCAGTGTGCCATTTTGCCTACTTTGCTCAGCTTGGGGAAAATGTGATGAACCTGCTGTTTTGAGGTTACAGCAGATTGGAATCAAAACACGAACACTTTAAATTTTTGCGCAAACACAGAATAGAAACTTCAAAAAGCTCTGACGTGTTAGGTCCATGAAATATTCACACTGACTTTCAGTGCAACGAATTTTTTTAGAAGATATAATATTCATATTTTGGATTCCTTTTATTCTTACTGATTATAGTCAGGGCTGTTCATTAAAGAAATCATAGTCAATTCTATGAGTTTTAATTAATCGCTTAGTTGATTTTGCATAAATTTACAAACAAATAAAGCTGTTTTTTCCCTTAAAAGTAGAATCCAATTTAGTGGTTTTTTTGGCTATGCACAAAATCTGATTCAACAGGCACCTCCATTAATGGAAGAGAAGGAGAGGTGACTTTTTGTGGATTCCCCATTTCTCTGGCACACCCTGATTTGGATGTTCTCCCCAATGCTTTCCATCTGAGGGGGCTTCAAGTTGGACGGGGAAATCTCCCCTCTTCTTTTGTTGATGGAGGCATCTACTGGAGCAAAGGCCCTTCCAGCTGGATTCTAGTCTTTGTTTCTTTGATTTTGTATCACAACATCCACCATTTTCGAAGAGTCACTACTTCTCTGTGTGAGAGAAATATACATAAATAAAACTATCACCTCTTCTAAGGTGGAACTGGCCACCCTTTATTTTATTTTATTTGTAAAAAAGCACATTAAATAATTATTAGCCATTTTAAGAAATCCTCCTGATTATTTAGAAACACTGTTTTAATCAAACAAAAGCAATTTGATCCATTAATTTGATTCGTTAATGAAATGTTGTTTATAATACGGTTATTGCATAATATGTACTACTGTAACCAAACCAAAATAGGTTTGACACGAGTCATATACACATTTCCCCCTATTTATCCCTGCCTCGACTTCAGTTCCATTCTTGTTCTCCTCTGGTAATTTAAAATTATAAACTGCTGAGAGCCAAGGCCAGTCCTCTTGTATTCTGTAAAGCATCGTGCCAACTGATGTGCTACATTCTTATTATTACATTTCACAGGCAAAAGTTGCACATTTACCGAGGGTTAAGAGCAGAGTTCGCACTCAGCTGTTATTCGGACAAGTAGTCCTAGTGATCAGGCTGTGAAGATGACTGAGGCATATGGGGAGCTCTGTTTTATCTGTCACTGCCCAGTCAAGAGCAGTCTGTCAACATCAGATTATGTTATATAGATTGGGAAGGAAAATGAAGACAGAATGATGATGCTGGGTATGGCGCTGCAAGAAAAATCTGTTTTGCTTTTAAGACCAAGGGGCACTAAAAGTTAGAACACATTTTAATCTGGTACATGTGTTGCAACTGCTGTTCATGTAGACAGGAAGTTATTCCGGTCAACTTTTTTCATTCAGTTTACCTGGTAATGCAAAGGGATGGGGGAGTTAACATGATAGTATTGCACATTTTTATTCAGAACTAAGGCTCACTTTCGTGGGTGGCGCTGTGGGTTAAACCACAGAGCCTAGGACTTGCCGATCAGAAGGTTGGCGGTTCGAATCCCCGTGATGGGGTGAACTCCCGTTGCTCGGTCCCAGCTCCTGCCCACCTAGCAGTTCTAAAGTACGTCAAAGTGGAAGTAGATAAATAGGTACCGCTCCGGCGGGAAGGTAAACGGCATTTCCATGCGCTGCTCTGGTTCGCCAGAAGTGGCTTAGTCATCCTGGCCACATGACCTGGAAGCTGTATGCCGGCTCCCTTGGCCAATAGAGCGAGATGAGCGCCGCAACCCCAGAGTCAGCCACGACTGGACCTAATGGTCAGGGGTCCCTTTACCTAAGGCTCACTGTGTTCATTGGTATTACTTATAGGTGTACATAGGTAGTCACCTATGTATCCTAGGATTGCGGCCATAACACTTTCCTGGGAGTACGCACCATTGAGCACAGTTGTACTTACTTCTGAGTATACATTCATAGGATTGTGCTGCATGGTGCTTGTTAATAGAGTGTAATTAATGGCAGCATTTTGTGTCCCAGAGCAATGCAAGCCTTTAAAAAAATCCACCTTGGTCATTGCAAATGTAATGTAAGCTTGGGTTCCATGAAGCCTTAATGGAAAAACGTGGAACTGGCTATCCAGGAAGATGTGTCTACTTATCTGTTTAGCGTGAAGCAGACATGCTGTTTTACACAGGAGGTGTGACAAAGTCTTTGACTAGCTCAGTTTAGCATCATTGCAATCCTCCTCCAAATAGCTCTGCACACTTTTCGGGTCCATGTGCTGTGGCAGCAACAGAATGTGAATGCGGAAGAACTCGACAGCCCCCTACAGGACTCGGTTGACACTTTAGCAGCACATGGTTTTCGGCAGAGCCAAGAGGCATGGTCGCTGTTGAATTGCACTGGAGGGTCAGCCATGGTATTCTTTTTACAGATGTAATCCTGAGAGGTAATGAAATTACGTTGTGGTTTGAAAGGCAAAATACAAATTCCTCTGCCGTACTTTGATGATTGTTTAATCCCTTTCTCAGGCACAATTTTGCAGTGCTTGAGATGAACATACAGATCAGATTCTCTTACGGACTTCTGTTTGCTATCTCAGGATTCTGTCCTGAAGGATGTTTTCTAATTGGTGCAATCTCATTTTGTCCAGTTAGGGCAGACACGGCTATATAGTCATCAATACTAGTTGCTGCTCTGTATAGGCAGCTGTCTTTGGTAAATGAGCACATTGCAGAATAAACAGAGTACATTCCAGTAGTCTATCTAGACTCCTTTTCGTAGGATCAATGATTAGCCTCCCTCATTCCTTTTCCAGCCATAAAATTTATCTTGCAATTAAATTAACCCCGTTCTACAAATATTTCTTTCTACCTTTTTCTATCTTTTTCTATCTTTTTCTATCTACCTTTTTGCATTTTCTTTTCTATATATTTTTAAAAATGCCTCTACCACCATTTAATCCATATACTATAACAGTTCGGCCTTAATCTTGCCTTGTGGGCCAGGTATATCACTTCATAGCTTTTGGTGCTTCCAAAGTTTCAGTTTGCAACACAGTGCTATAATCCCACATGGAGAAATCTTCATCTTCACTGAATGACAAGATTCCCTTGGCAGGCAATTTACAGTGCAATCCTATATGTGTTTACTCAGAAGTAAATCCCACATTACTCAGTGGAGTTTACTCCCAAGTAAGTGTTTACTCCCAAGAGGACTGCAACCTCTTTCTTTTCCTTTCTTTTTGGCATAGCTGTTTTTTCCTCTGTTCTAAACACTCAGCATCTTTATTTTATCCTCTATTAATTGTATCCCTATGTTTCAGATTCTGCCTTCTATGTCTATTGTTGTTTCCAAAACCACAGTTTATTATTTAATGTGTGTTGCTTTTGCATTATATTTTTATAATGCTAGACAAATATGACTGTATATTTTTTATTCTGCCTAGGTCCTTCTGTCTAGTTTTCACTCTGTTTGTATAGGAAATGAAGAAATGTTCAATGCTGCCCATTGATGTGCTGAATGTTAACTATTTTATAGTGGAAGTCATTTTCTGCCTCCAATAAATTTGTGGCCCTGGGATTAAAAAAGGGCAAGATCCACCCCAAATTAATAACTTTTAAGTCCCATTGATTTTAGCGGGAGACTTTATGCTGCAATCCTATGCATATTACTCAGAAGTAAGTTCACATTACTCAGAAGTAAATTCAATGGGGCATTTTCCCAGGCAAGTTCGTGCCGAATTGCAGCCTATATCTCTTCAATTAAAATCAGCGAGATTTTAAATGCTTAACTTTCCTTCAATCATGAAATTCTTGGTTTCTCTACATTATTCATTGTGCAGAGCTCTGATTTTACAAAAGTCTGGCCGGGTCTAATCATTCACAAGTGAGGATGGGCATCATAAAGTGGGTAGATAAATATCAGAAAGCGATTTGTGCAGTTGTTTAAACTGGACTGAAAAACACATTTATGTACACAAATGACCACAGCTACGATATCCTTACATTTGCAAATTGTCGAATTTGTGGTCTGCACCAATTTTTAAATAGCTTTCAATTTCTAAACCTCATTAGGGAGTTCAGCAGGGTTTCATTTTTTTACATTAAGTTCTTCTTTATTTTTCCTGTATAAGTAGTTTTGAAACAAGCTATTGAATCATTCAGTTATTTCCATACTATTGCTGTAAATTGGCACATAATATTTCATTTTAAAATTTATTTTCATTGCAAGTTTCATTTTCTTTGGAAAAAATATTTTTCTTTTAAAACAGGCAGGAAAACATGTCAATTTTCTGCTATATGTACATGGCCATGCCTCTCATTCAACTTCATTATAAGGGTTATAATAGGGTGCTTGAATTTCTTGCTTTTTACAATGGGAAATAAACTGTGATTAAAAAGAAAAGCTTCAGAAGTTCAAGACTGAATTTCAGATGCTTTTGAGCACAGAAGTTAGCTGATTGCCACAAAACAAATGGATCAAACTGCTTCATATTGGGGTTGGGAGAGATCAGATAAACCTGGGGAAAGGGATGGGGAAGAAATTTGATTCAGTTAGCATTTAAAGGCAAGCCCGGCTAATTTTCACTTTCTGAAAGAATGCATGAACTGGGACACAACCATCCTTCAAATTTTGCACTGCTTCAAATTTCACCATGCGATTCTTCAGACAGAGAAGGGGCAAAATAAAATGTGTAAGCCAGGGCAAAGTGTGCTTTAAAATGCATAAACAGTAATAGTGAAAACAACATACAACATTGCACTACGTTAGGGGAAATGGTTTTTTTTTTAAAAAAATGTGTATATTTGGCAAAATTTCATACAGAAATATGTGTCTTAGGATACCTCCATGCTAAAATGCTGATAAATTTTCATTCGTACCTTTTTTCTGCATAGGATATTGTTGCTTGATAATACTAACTGTAAGAACGAAAACTTTATAACCCTCATGATTACCAGACCCAGCACAAGCATTTAGCATACTGGGACATTTTCTGGGCTCCATGATGGCACCTTTACCTGCTCCCCTGCTCCCAGCTAGGGTTGGGGAAATAAATTTGATACATGTAGCATTTGAAGGTGAACCGACTTAATTTACACTCTTCAGAACAATACACAGACAAAAACAAAAGCATTCCTTTGAAATTTGCATGTCTCTGAATTTTGCAGAGCAGTTCTCCAGCCAAGAAATATATACAAAAATACACATACAGTGGTACCTCAGGTTACATAAGCTTCAGGTTACAGATGCCGCTAACCCAGAAATAGTGCTTCAGGTTAAGAACTTTGCTTCAGGATGAGAATAGAAATCGTGCTCCAGCAGCAGGAGGCCCCATTAGCGAAAGTGGTGCTTCAGGTTAACAGTTTCAGGTTAAGTACAGACCTCCGAAACGAATTAAGTACTTAACATGAGATACCACTGTACTAGGGTAAAGGGTCCTTCAGATACACATATTAGTGCACTATATCAGGCAAACTGGTTTTGCAAAAATATGTATGTTAAGCACACAAAATACATGTTAGGAGAAATTTGCACTAAAATGCTGATGATTTTTATGAAAACTTGGAAAAAAGAGGGGGGAGCAAACTGATGTGGAACCATGGGGAATTGAAATTAAGCTTCAGGAAAATCTGTTGCATACACTATAATCCTGAGTCTTGGAGTATCTTGTCAGCCTCATGCTGTTAACATACAGCTCTACTTCTTCTTTATATCTGCGGGTATGTTGTAGTGTATGTGCTTGGTCCAGTAATGGACTGGATGAGAGACTTATGGACTTATCTGAAGCTCAATTAGATAAGACTGAGGAGCTGTTAGTGAGCAGTTTCCTAGACTGGACAGATGGTAGGTGGCCTGCTTTAGATAGGGGCATACTTCCTCTAGAGGAGCAGCCATGTAGCTTGGGGTCTGGATCCAAGACACTCACTTGAGGGTCAGGTGGTTTTGGTGGTGTGGAGTGCCTTCAATAGGCTTCAGCTGCTTGCCTAGCTACATCCCTTTCTTGACAGGGGTAGGCTAACTTGTCTACACTCTGGTAACCGTTAGGTTAGATTACTGCAATGCATTCTATGTGGGGCTGTCTTGGAAGGTGATTTGGAAACTGCAGCTGGTGCAGAATTCAGCAGCCAGGTTGCTCAACGGGGTAAAATGGTCTGAGCAAGTAACACCAATCCTGGTCTCGACAACACTGTCTATCAGTTAGTTTCCAGGCCCAATTCAAAGTGCTGGTTTTGACCTATAAAGACTTGTGTGGCTCAGGGTCCCAATACCTCAAGGACCACCTCTGCCCATATGAGCCAACCTGGACCTGGCGATTGTCATCTGAGGCCCTTCTTGGTGTAACCCTTCATGGGAGGTTCAGAGAGTGGCAACATGAAACCAGGCTTTTTCAGCAATGGCTCTGTGGCGCTATCATTGTGTAGCTTTAGGCACCAGACAAAGACATTTCTTTTTCATTGGACCTTTGGCTCTTAATTATCTGTGAAGTGGGTGGGATGTTTTAAACCTGCCTTTTAAAAATAGGACAGCCTTCTAGATTTTTCTTTGTTTTTATTTTATGCCGGTTTTAATGGTTGTTGTTGTTGTTGCTGCTGCTCTTTTTCACCCTAAAGGGTTGACTGAAGGGCTCACAAATGGGTAAAATCAAATCAATTTAAATGCAACAGATTTTCTTGGGTGGTTATTCTGAGTGGGCAAAAACAACCCCTTATTATTATTGTCTCAAATTCCCAGAGTTGGAAGTGACTACATGGCCTCCCTTTCCACAACCTTGTTTAGCTTCTAGGCAAGCAAGGACAGGAGAGATGGAGAGGCCAGGTGGCATAATTTGGTGGCCAGCAATTGCCCCGGAACCACTAGTTGCACACTCCTTATGCCAACAGCTAGAAGCACAAGATAATCACTTTTGCAAAACCCTGCCAGGTGCATTTATTGACTCAAATCACCAGCTGCTTCCTTCTGAGTTAAGGTTTCATGCTCCCAGTGCATGAAACGATTCCTTTAGCTCTTTGGGAGTAATTTGGAGTGTTTGGGAGGAAGCTCCAGAGTAGTAACCAGGGAGTAGTTTGCACTGGTAAAATGCACAAAGGACAAAAATGCCAAATGAGGTGTGAGAGGAGATGAAGTGTGAACTCGCTGAAGTTGCAAAGATGATTATTATTGGGATTTTAAAGCGCGCACACACATCTGAGATGAGTAAAGGGCTCAGAAGCAGAATTGCACACCAGACACAGAACAAGAACTGGAAGTTGGCCGCAAAGAAGAAACCCCTAGCAGAGGGCAAGTTCACTCAAAAGCTAAGACGAGGTCATTATGACCCTAAACTGGGAAGGAGGGATGGCTGACACCTCAGAAGATGGGGGCGGGGCGGTCAATACTACCTGGACAAAATGAAAAATTGGGCCAACGCTGACCAATTATTTATGCAAGAATTAAAGTAAAATGCACAGATGTTGGGTGTGGGAGGCCTGGCTTGGTGGTAGAATATATGGATAGGGTCTTTGGACCTGTAGTCAAGCACAAGTGAAACATTATTCTGAGCCAATCAAACCTCATCGGGAGGACTGTGCCCTGCCTGTTCTGCTACAGCATTTTAAGAAGCATTACCAAATTTCAGCAAGTTCAGAGAAGGGCAGTGAAGACAGTCAGAGCTACAGAAAGCAGGACCTGTGAGGACAGGCTGAAGGAACTGGTTATGGAGAAGAGAAGAAGGCGGGTGACACAACAGCTCCCCTCAAATGCCTGAAAGGTGGTCACAAAGGAAAGGGCACAGACTTCTTGTCTACCATCCTAAAGGACAAGAATAGATCTAAAGGGCTTACCCTACTGGAGGATAGATTTCAGTTGACTATTATTAGGGGAAGAACAGATTGCCAATGAAATAAATTACCTTGTGCAGTGATGGGAACTTGTGGACCTCCAGATGTTGACAGACTCCAACTCCCATCAGCCCAGCCATTTTGACCAGTGGTTTGGGATGATGGAATTTGTAGTCAGAAACATCTGGAGGGTCATAGGACATAGGCAGCTATACTATACCAGGTCAGACCATTTGGTCCACCTAGCTCAGTATTGTCTGGAAGTTGTTCTCCGGGGTTTTTGGTAGGAGTCTCTTCCAGCTCTACCAGGAAATGCCAGGGGTTGAAACTGGGATCTTCTGTATGTAAGACAGATGCTCTACCACAGTCTTTCCACCCCGACCCTAGAGTATAAGAGAAGCTTGGCAATGAATCCAATTGCCTAGAGGTGTGGCGGGCTCTTCCTTGCTGGAGAGCTTCAAGCTGAGACTGGAGAGCATATTTTAGAGGCATTAAAGCTTTGTGTTTCTTGTATCAAGCAAGGGAAAAGGACTGGGTAGCCTACAAGGACTCTCTCAAATTCTTTGATTCTATCAGTCTTGGGTATGAAATGTCAAAGATATAACGGGGCTTTAAAGAGAAACTCCACATCTGGATTTCATATTCATAACATTTTATATAGCGCCACTAAGCGGAGTCTGGTATGAAAATGACTATGAAAGATGATGTTGAGAGATGTAGGCTACCTGCCCCTTGGTTTTGAGTTGCTGCCTTTGCAGCAGAAACTCTAGTCAAGTTCCCCGCTGACTAATCCTAGGCAGCATATGAACCAGATGCACAGAAATAACATTTGCATAGAACTGAAGGCTTTGGAATGCTTTGCATAAGAAGTTGGAGGCTACAAGGGGAGGCAGACGTTGGTGCCTGTGATGGATGGAAGCTGATAATCACTCCTGTCAAGGGTCTGAAGGAGAATGGGAATTAAAAGGCATTGTGCATTCCTCACTTAAGCAAGAAGCCATTAATTGCTTAATTGTGCATTCCTCAATTAAGCAGTATGCCATGCTCACTCCTGTGGCATGGGAAGAGGGATGGTGGTGGACTGAGGAACATGTATAATGGTTGAAAACCCAATGCTTGTATTACCTTTTTTTTTTGGAAGCCTGTCAATTGCTTCATACCACAGGATGCATTTTACAAACTGTATATAAAGTTGTTCCAAGGAGAACTAGGCTTCCAGTTTACGATTTCCAAAACAGAAGCAGATGGCAATAGTTTGGGTTGTGGGGTAGGCAGATTAAAGGGACAGGTGTTGCTTTAAACTGAACAAGGATCTGGTATGTGTTGGGAAAATAGGAAGGTAACATAATACCTGAAATACCACCTCCTTCCCTACAGACCCTCTTGGGTGCTAAAGATTGGTGGAGGAGGGGGCAGTCTTGGTAGTTCCTCTGCTCTCGGAAGTTTGGGTGGTGTTGGCCTAGGAAAGGGCAATTTCTGTGACAACCTCCCCACCTTCATTGGAACCTTCATTATATAGCTTCTGGAGAAAGCTGAAGATTCATATCTTTACCCTGGCTTTCGACACTTGAGGTGTCTATTTTTAGGTCTCACCTATTGTAAGTTGTTTTAAACTGTTCTTGATACTGTGTTTTAACATCGTAACTCGCCCTGAGAGTTTCAGATGACGGGCAGGTAAATAACAGTAATTGTAATAAAGAAATCAGATTGACTATATAACAATATGACTTCATCATGCACACTGTGTGCTCCCTGATTGGCTGAGATCAATAATAATAATAATAATAATAATAATAATAATAATAATAATATAATATTTTATTTATACCCCACCCTCCCTGGCCAGAGCCGGGCTCAGGGCGGCTAAAACAAGTAAAATTACAATAAAAACATAACAGGGGAAAAAAAAACAAATTTATTAAAATACGGGTTAAAATACAATTTAAAATGCAGCCTCATTTTAATAGTAGCCCATAAATCAAAACCATAAGGGGAGGGAAACATAAGGGTCAGGCAGAACAGCTCTGTCTTGCAGGCCCTGCGGAAAGATGTCAAATCCCACAGGGACCTAGTCTCTTGTGACAGAGATTTCCACCAAGTTGGGGCCAGTACTGAAAAGGCCCTGGCCCTAGTTGAGACCAATCTAACCACCTTGCGACTTGGGACCTCCAAAATGTTGTCATTTGTGAACCTTAAGGTCCTCCGCGGGGCATACCAGGAGAGGTAGTCCCGTAAAAATTTCACAAGTCCCATAAAAGTTTCACAAGTGAACATTCAGTGGTGCATGATTGTAGTCTTTATTTTAGAATATAAATGGGAGGTTCCAAGTCTGAATCCTTCTCCCCCCCCCCAAAGTATCTTGTGTGTGGAAAGCTAAGGCACCATAGGGAAGGGATCTGGCCTAGCCTGCCCTAGCCTTCTCTCTCCCTGACATGAAGTCAATTTTTGATGTGGAGGAGCATTTTTATGTAGGGTTCCCCCATCTGCATTATGAAGTGGTGCACTTCTGAGACAACCGAACCATGTGTTATTTCCTGTATGTTTGAATCAGATATACTGTAAAGTACTTTGGCTGCGGTACTTTCTGTAACAACTTCCACCTGAATAAGATTGTAGGTATAAGAGCAGAAGGGCAAGGGATTTTCTACAAAGCACCAGAGGATTGTTTCCTAACTTATGTCATCTAGGGAAGGTTTAAAAGAGTTGTGGAAAGAACTTCGCACATTTTCAGATATATGAGTACATATGGGTGCAAAAGAATATGGAAGGTCAGTACTTTGATTGTGGAAGCTGGCAAACTTTGAGGGTTCTGCCTGCACAGATGCCCCGAGGCCCTTTCGGTTTTGTGAATACAGTACTTGCAGTTGCTTGATTATTCAGCAAGCAAGGACAGAACATTGTTTCCGGCAGCACAGTTAATATCCTTGCGTGACCAAAAGGGCAAGTTGGATTCCAGGAGGCACCAAATAGCAGCACTCAGTAAAATTAATAACAATGAAAACACATTATATAATTCATCAATCTTTTGTTTCTAGCATGGGAGTGGTGTGGTGTAAAGTTATTCAGTATTCAGTTTATATAAGGGATGGCACTTTAATTAAAAGCCCCTTCCCTCTCACCTCTCTTCTTAAGGTGTGTTATTGATGAAATTTTCTGAAAATCTCGATGTTGAGCTTGTCTGTATAGATTTTTTCCCTCTAATTCCCCTCTCATTCCTTAAACTCGATGAGGATCAAGTTTTTGCCCACAGTTCTACTAAAAATACGAACCATTCTTGCATCATTCTTTTTTTCCTTTTCAACCAAGAAGGCATGGGCAGCTCAGATATAAGTGGGCACTCACTGCAAGAGGCAGGTCAATGTAAGCAAAGCTTAATTACGTGAGAACTGTCAAATGTCAAAGGCATCTTTCTTGCCTCTGTTAGATGGAGCTCACCTCTATAACAGTAGAAGCAGGAGGAAGTTTGGGAAAGGAAATGATTTAAAAAGAGAGGAGTCCATAATACTCCTTCCCACACACATACATAAGTAAGCGATTAGAAGTTTCTGTGGTGTCACTATAAGCCAGGTCTGATTTTAAATATTACATATGGGCACTAACTAATCATTGTTAAATAGCTTGCGGTGGGTTTTTTTTTATGTGTGAATTTAGTGTTCATGAATTTAGTGCTCATGAATGTGAGGTTCTGACACCTCGAGCTAGTGGCAGGCACACATCAAGTGAGCTGATTCTCTCAAAATATTGGCTGCCAATTTTATTCTCAACCTATAGGAGCTTCTGTTTAGGCATTTTGTAAACTTTGGCTATCCAAATTTCAGGGCTGCCTGGGTTCATTTTGTGTATGTTGCAGATCAGGGTTTACCAAACAAAGCTGTTTTTGGGCTGCAACTCCCATCATCCCAAACTAGCAGGACCAGTGGTCAGGGATGATGGGAACTGTAGCCCAGAAACAGCTGGAGATTCAAGTTTGGGAAACCTTGTTGCTGAGTGTGGAATGTCACAATATGTAAACAGCTGGGCTTCTGATTATCTGAACATCTCATGTTTTCTGAAAAATCTGGAGGGGGGGAAATGAGATGGGACTTTTTTTCATACATATCTCAGTCTTTCCCCTATGTTTCTGCCCAGTGCTTTCCCCCCTAAAAAAATATGTTTAGGGGTACTATCATTTTGACTCAAGAAAATCACCATTTTATAGTTCAAATTGGGAAAAATAAATACATTAGATGGACAAAAGTACAAAGATTCACAAAATGTTTAGGGGTATGCATACCCCTGCGTACCCCCAGAAAAAAGCACTGTTTCTGCCAGTGCACCTTTATCCTAATTCTTAGCATACTCTTTGTAGTGGATTCCTTAATTCCTCCCCCTGACTCCTATTATTTATACTTTTACTTATGTGATTATTTTGATTGACCTTTTAGCCTGCTGCATCCCAAAGGCATAATAAAATGTCCAATTAAAAATCAAGTGGGATACACACAGATATAAGATTTGCTGTCAAAAGCAAGCCTAAGAATAGGCTGCCCCTATAACCTTTCTGAAATAACCAATCAGAACACCAAACCAGAGACTTGAAACTATTCTGAATGGTGTAGGTGCATGTTTAATGTATTCCCATTAGATATTTATATTAGCACACACACACACACCAGTAATCCCTATGATTATGGGCTCACCTATTCTTTATACTGCTAGAAAAACACAGAAGAAATATGTTCTGCCCCAAAAATGAGATATAAAAGAAACATCAACCAAATGGGCACAGAAAGCAGAAATATGGGCTAGAAACTTTACTTTGTGGTTCATTCTCTAATTTTGAAAATGTCATTTCTAGTGTTTTACTTTGATCAGCTAAAATAATGAATACTTTTGGACATAATTTTAATAAAAATAAAGTACCTTTCTGCCCGTTTTTTCCTTGATGAAGCACCATCTTACTTTCTTTTAAGGGCTCATATACATATGTATAAACCTGTAGGTTTAAGTCCTCTTTCCATCTCCTTTCTAGTTTGAAAGACAAAGCTAGGGTTGGGAGCACAGAGTTTGAAATGATATGAGCTAGAAGCAAAGCAGCAAGCTGGGAACAGAGAGAGAGCCATGACTGATTTATGTTTGAATCCAAGGCTGCAGCTATGGGGGAAAACAAGGCCCTCTTGGGGTGCTAGTGCTGTGAACCCCTCCATCATAGGCTCAGGTTGTATATATGTGTAAATAAACCATATATCATAAAAACCCTGCAGTCTATCTCGTTTCCAAAGGAAGCATGAACCCTATGTAAGCGCCTGGAACCCCTGGAATGTCATTGCCTGGACATTGGGGTGATGTGGAACAATATTGCCCACAGTTTTAAAGACTTGTTTTTGTGAGAGAACTCCCAGAAGTGTCTTCATGTTGAAGCTTAGGGCATGGGAACTGTGTTTGTGTCTTTGGCATATTTATCACCTCTGAAAGATTGCTAAAGCAAAGGCAACCGAATATTGTGAATATTTAGCATTTGAAGCTCAACTACTAACATTTAATAAGAGGATGGAATAACTTAGATTGAAAGACACTGTAGAATCACCTTGGGTGGTCTAGATATCATGCTGGAAGTTCTGAGTGATTTTGTGAATGTTAATAAGACAAAGTAAGAAAGATTCCCAGACTATAAAAGGCCAGACATTTATTCTTGAAAAGTTGATTGAGAAAATCCTGTCTCCTTTTTTTAATCACCCAGGCATTTAAAATTATCAGCTGGTAGAAATAGTTTTATTCCTCTCAATTTCATTATATTTCTGTTTGATATCATTTTAATATTGCATTGTAGATTTTAAATTCTTAGGCATACTGCTGTGAAAGACATCTTTGGATGAAAGCATGGCTTATACATTAAAAAAAAGAAATATAAATTAATATATGTCAGCTGATTTTAGTTTATCTAAAGAATGGTTCAGATTTCCAGTTCATACAAGTTATGCTGTCCATTTCCAGATACACAGTTCCTTATGCAAACTTCCTGGCCACAGTCCAACACAATAGGCTTAAGTGCACTTAATTCTGTATTGGATTGTGGCTGCTGAATATCTCATGATGATTGGCTAACAGCAGCTTCCATGATTGCCGGGTAGGTTTTCTACACACCGTGATTCTATTGCCTGATTTACACACAGTACATGTATATATGCGTACATGTTTCCAGGAGCACTTGGGATGCTTGCATGAAGCATAAAAGTAACATTTGAAACCATCCCAACAGATCAGACACAGCATCATGGAAGGAGAAAATTAACACCTACTGTTTGGACCCATCCTTTCTTCCTAATGGAAAGTTCTTTTATTTGAGCTCAGTTTACTATTTTGAAACTTCTCCCCAGGAAACAAAAATTGCTCGTTCTTTGTTTCTAATAGATTGAAGCCAAATCTACTCTCTTCGTTTTGGCTTTGTATGGGGTTGAAAAGCTCTTTCCCCCCTCCCCCTACTGACCTTTGGTAACCCCATCTTCAAAGATTTGTCTTATTTCCAAGGGAAACATGGAGTCCCCAAGCATAAGGGACAGGCCCAGCAAGCACTGTGGCCTCAGCTGAAAGACTTGTGCAATCCCTAGCCAACACTAATGGAACATGGATGAAGAAGAAGCTATGCAATCTCGAGGATGCCCAAGAGGACAAAACAGCAGAAAATCTGTGACTGAATTTCCTATGTTTTTCAAGGACAAATAAAGCTAGCGACTTCTCCATTTTCGATTGGGCACTGAGCCTTTGTCCCCCCCCCCCCCAATCCATATCATTTTCCAAATCAGCTTTTTGACCCATGGAGAAAAATATACACAGATTTCTTGTTGGCTTGTCTCGTTTGGTCACAAGGAGAAACCTCCCAAGCTCAGCCAGAGAGTTGCATGGTCCTTGAGTAAGCCCCAAGCAGCATCTCCTTATAAACGTTCTCACCCTCTGCCTATGTGATCAGGGTGATTATGAGGCATGGGGCAGAAAAGCTCACAAGACTGCTGTTAGCTTGAAGATGGGAACTCGGCGGCTCTCCCAGATGTTGTTGAACTCCAGCTCCCTTCAATACTAACCATTGACCATGGCTGGGGCTGATGAGAACTAGATCCCTGCAACTTTTGGAGGTCCACATATTCTCCATCCCTGGACTAATCAGACTACTGGGAGAGCTTTTATGGGATATATAAAAGATATATAGAGGCAGACAGAAGACTTATTGAAGAGAAACTGATTGAGGTGGGAAGAAGTTGAGCAATGTGTCACAGTCCTTTGTTGGAGCACATCAGTTTAATGAAAGAGTAACAAAGCTGTCTGCTGTGATAGACATATTTGTCTAAACCAGTGTTTCCCAAACTTGGGTCTCCAGCTATTTTTGGACTACAACTGCCATAATCCCTAGCTAGCAGGACCAGTGGTCAGGAGTGATGGGAACTGTAGTGCAAAAACAGCTCGAGACCCAAGTTTGGGAAAACTGGTCTAGAGAAACAGTGTAAGAAACTGCCTTCGGACTCCAGGATATATAGGATTGATATTGTGCCTTAAATATTGGTAGATCCATATTTTAGAGTCGAGGATTCAATCTTTTGCCCCATCCTTGGCTTCATGTGCTCTTCTTAGACATCCCTTTCTCTTAGAGCCTATGGATAATGTGCTCCTTTTGCTAGGGTTACATTCCTGGAAGACTTTGTATGTGACACAGCCGTCCCAAGAGGTTGACTCCAGCCACCTCTCCTCCCATGGATCAATATGAGCATGAGAATGAGACTGAGGCTGGCAGTTCCTGCTCCTTTCAGGTCTGGCATTGATTAGGAGCAGCCTGCAAATAAAACAAGACTGCATGGCCTTGATAACCCATTCACAGGAACCTGCTGGAGCCAAAGGTTTTCTCACCACCATTGCAGCCAATAAAACCATTTCATTAAGCTGGAAAGGTTAATAGCATTGAAAGCTGGCATCATCTTCTGCATATATGATTGCTGTAAAACCACACCACGGCAGGAGGCCTGAAATCTGCCCAGAGAAGAAGGATCATGACTACTAGGAATGTAGGCAAAGACAATTCCATTCAGCTCAGCTGTTGTAGAACAGGCATGCCTTCAAAACAGAATGGAATCAGAATGCAACAAAGTCCTAGACTCCTTATCCCTTTCTCATTTGGCCATCTGTTTCTGCGTGCTTCATTTCTGCTTTCATTTATAGCTCTACAGTCCATTCTTAAGAGGCATTCTATCACTTTTCTGGGAGTTTATCAATGGTGAAAACTCTCTTATCAACAAAGGAGGCTCACCAGAACTGTGCAGCGATACGAGCACACACAAGCAACAGATTTCTATCACAGATTAATGTGGAAATGAAGGCTGCAGCTAAAAGGGTCGTTTGCTCCACATCTAATACCAAGTCTAGGATGAGCTGGCCATATCTGAGACTACCAAGCTGCTGGCTAGGAAACTGAGCCAGGCTGCAGACACTGAGCCTGAGTCTACTGGTGCTGTGTCTATAGATAGCAAACAGCAGGCTGAAAAACCAGAACGCCCAGATCTTGGACCAGGACCCCCACAAGCACCTCTCCCTGAACCAGAGAAGATGATAGCTTCCCACACAGCTGCTCCATCTAAACAGTGCAGGCAGCAGACCAGTCAGGAGCCCAAAGAGAAGATAAGAGGTACTTGGTTCTAGTCCATGTAAGAAGAACCTTCATTCTTCAAGGAAGAGGTGAAGGTGGCAGAGTCTGAGAGGGATGGACTGGAGGCAGAGGCTTATAAGGCCTCAGTTCACCTCAAACCTTTGTTGGGGCAGACTGTTCTCCTTGAGCAGTCCACAGTGCTGCAGGCTCTGAGAGCCAGGGCTTTGCTGAATCCTGCTGCTCACTTTTGCAGAAGTCTTCACCCTCTGTGAAAGAGAGATTGCTTTTTTCCTGCCTCTTCCACAGAGAGCAGAACTTGGGTGACTATTTGGGGGCTGTGTCTCTGTTCAAAGCTATAGACTGCCCTAAAGATTGTCATGCTTCCAGGTTGATTATTGGAAAGCTGCTTTTTGGTGCCAAATATCAAGACTTCCATTATATTACTTCCTCCCTCCCTTTCATAGAATATTATTAAGGTTGCTGTCCCACACAGCTTTATACACTAAGCCTGACTGAATCCAGCAGGACTTACTATTCAATCCTGTATATATCTACTCAGAAGTATGACACTTGTAGCTAGACATATGTATACATAACGCTTGCATATGCATGCAGATGGATAATCATTATTATTTTCCCTTTGGAAATCCATTATGTATCAGGAATGGAAACAGTGATAGACATTTATTTGACTTAAAAAATAATAAAAATGTATACCCCTGGGGGAAAAAAATAAAGATTCAGAAATGGAAAGCTTCCAGTAATTAATAGAAACACTAGGTGCATTGCTTTTATGTACTCAGGACTATAGCAAATGTGACCAAGCTATAACTTATGGATGTCCATAACAGGTATTTGGGATGGATGGGTGTGTCTTAGGGAACATCTAGGAGACCTGTGATCCTCTATATGTTTGACTCCAGCTCCTAAGAGACTTCGCCGCCATGACCAATGGGTAGGGTGATGGGACTTGTAGTCATGCAACATTTGTAGGACCACACTTTCCCTGTATTACAGCAAAAGAAAAGCATTTTGGGGGTGCAAACATCTCTGCAGTTGGCTACTCCAGCAGCTCCCCCCCAATTCCCAGTTCCAATACTGGAACCAAGAGCATCAAATTGAGTGGACAGAAGCTGGGGAGGGGGTGAGGACCCCTCTTCTGTGTGACCCTTTTAGAGCTAAACTTGGGGGGGGGGAATCACCTTTCACTTAACAGAATGGACATGTGGAATGAAATGTGTCTGCCACCATCAGACTCAGTTAGGACCTCGGATTCTCATTTGAATCTTACCCCAGAGGGAGCCTTTAATCTATTTCTCCTTGCTCAGTGCTGAATAGTGATGATGCACAAGAAATCTCTGCTGCAGTTTGGAATGTGGTATGAGAGGGAGAGAAAGGAGAGATTAGAATGAGAGGATATAGAAGCATGCCAGACTAAATCTTATATTGTTGCGTGCATCCCAATTCTCCAAGCAGCAAGAACTCCAGGGGTTGTCACATGTGCCCAGGTTTCGTTTCCTGCAGAGTGAGGTCACTGGAGGATTTTTGGCATTTTGTGATAAGCAGTTTATTTACACTGGCTGAGCATAGATGGAGATCCACAGCATTAAACACCACAACTTATTTTACTTTACTTATTTATAGGATTTGTAGCCTGCTTTTCAGTCCAAAAGGCTCACAGAGGACTCAGCTATACAGCTGCAATTAAAATGTTTTAAGTGTGTTGTAAAGTGCAGTATACAAAATTGACACTAGATGGTGATGGTGAGCTATGGCAGATTCAATATATTTTTCAAACCTTTTTTTTATAAAGCATTATCATAGCATTTTTTTATATGTGTGTAGATTCCACCAGAGTCAATTAAAACAAGACTATCCCTGTCTGCAGGTTTATAATCTGAACATAACACACACAGGAAAAGTGTCAGGGAGGGAAGAGGGAGCGGGGAATCAAACAAAAGCATCAGATCTGAAAGAGTTGTTATTTTAATGACCAGTTTATGTAATTCAGAAGTAGGGGTCCTTGATGGAGCTGGGCTTTCAGAAAAGCTGATGGAATGAGCCCTCCTTCCTGTTTCTGTGGTGTTCATTTCTCCTCATCAGATTTCAAGGGGAATCAGCAGAACCATTACAATTTCTTATAGAAAGCAAGCTAGTCCTCTGTGCTCTCCTCCCTGTCTGATTCATTCAGATTCCAGAACTGCAAGTTGACTTCACTTCTTTCCCTTGGTCAGCAGGAAGACAAATAGGAGCTGGTCAGCTTCATGCCTTTCTAGCTCATTCATATTTGCTGGCCATTGATAAGGAGGTGCAACAGCTCATCTCCATAGCATTAAGAATTCAGTCAGGCTAGATTTGTCCAATCAGATGGGCCATTTTAGCAGTCTCGCCTTATAATTAGAGTCAGTGTATTATAGGGGCTCCTTTGAGTTCGTTTAGAACCACCCCCAAATTAATGACAAGATATTTATTATTACATTTGTGTCTTTCCTCCAAAGATCACATTGTTCTCCTGCTCTCCATTTTATTCTCACAACAACCCTGTGCAGTAGGTGAGGCTGAGGGATGATGGCTGGCCCATGATTACCCAGCGGGCTTCAGGGCTGAATGGAGACTTGAATCCTTGTTTCCCAGGCCATAGCCCGACACACTTATCACCATGCCACATTGGCTCTCTGTCAAATAGTGAAGCTGGCCCCGGCTCCTCTTTTACTTTTTTACCCCAGGTATTCCTCTGTGTAACCACAGGCCTTGACAGATTTTAGTTAATTAACACAACAAGTCCTTTTCTTTACCATCTTTATATTACCTCAGCTCTGCAGACAGGGAATTCTGACTTCAGCATGACTGTAGAAGAAGGTTAGACAAAATCATGGAGGATAAGGCTGACAGTGGCTGCTAGGCATGATAGTTATACTCTGCTTCTACAGTTGGAGACGCTATGCTTCCAATTTATGGAAACTGCAGGAATTTGGCCACTGTGAGAACAGGATACTGGACTACAGGTGTGCCAGCATTAGGGGGCTGAAGGCACCTCTGCCCCCCATATTTGTTTTAAGGGAACCGAGGCCCCTGAATCTTGAGGTCGCCCTGTGTGCATTGACTGGCTCCTCCAAAGAGCTTGGCCTCCTCCATCATGTGCACATTGCTACATCTTGGGGGCAACCTGGTGCCTCTGCTGGACTAGATGGGCAACTGGCCTGATCCTGTTCTAATATTCTTATGTTAAGACCCCAGACCGTCTTTCAACAGTATTTATTTTTCCTTTCAAAACCTTCTTGAACACCCACCTTTTAAATCTTACTTGTAAGATCGAAGATTGCACTGGGAAGCTTGGCTGTTCCAAACAGAGGATTGTTATTGTTGTTTAGTCGTTTAGTCGTGTCCGACTCTTCGTGACCCCATGGACCAAAGCACGCCAGGCACTCCTGTCTTCCACTGCCTCCTGCAGTTTGGTCAGATTCATGCTGGTAGCTTTGAGAACACTGTCCAACCATCTTGTCCTCTGTCGTCCCCTTCTCCTTGTGCCCTCAATATTTCCCAAAATCAGGGTCTTTTCCAGGGAGTCTTCTCTTTTCATGAGGTGGCCAAAGTATTGGAGCCTCAGCTTCAGGATCTGTCCTTCCAGTGAGCACTCAGGGCTGATTTCTTTAAGAATGGATAGGTTTGATCTTCTTGCAGTCCATGGGACTCTCAAGAGTCTCCTCCAGCACCATAATTCAAAAGCATCAATTCTTCGGCGATCAGCCTTCTTTATGGTCCAGTTCTCACTTCCATACATCACTACTGGGAAAACCATGGTTTTAAGAATACGAACCTTTGTCGGCAAGGTGATGTCTCTGCTTTTTAAGATGCTGTCTAGGTTTGTCATTACTTTTTTTTCTCCCAAGAAGCAGGCGTCTTTTAATTTTGGGAGTAGTAGTTCCTATACCAACTTAGATTCTAGTACGTTGGATCTATTGTGATTCAGTCTGTAAAGGAAAGTGGGATGTGGGAGTCCTAGGGATCTGACTGGAGAACAAAAGTGTTTGTCTCTGTGTGTGTAAGATCGGAGCAGTAATGTTTTGGTGTCAAGAAGGGCAGTGTGGCGTTTTGAAGTGCTTTCCCCATGTGCATTGGGATCTCAGTGGCCAGGGAGCAGCAAAGAGCTCTCTCTTTATTACAGTGTATGTTTTATCTCTGCAGTCTTCGCGAAGACTTAGTTTAAAGATCTCGGCTCAATACCATTAGTGTATCTCTGCTGATGGCCCTTTATAAAATTGATTAGAAACTGGGCTTTTGCATGTGTGTGTGTGGGCGCTAATCTGATTTGAGTCCGAGATGGTATCTTTAATTCAGTGCATCGTGGCAACTAACTCACGAACTTCACCGAGAGTCAGAGCCCCTAATTTGGTTTGAGAATACATTAGCAAAACGAGCTCAGAAGGCCCCTTTTGGGAGTGGGGGCTGGTGGGGGGGGGAGAGGTCTGCTTGATAGAGAATTTCAGAGTTAAACCAAGATCCCCGGGCATGATATTGCTGCAATAGTTCCCAGGGTGAAAAAGAAAAAAGGAACAACATGAAAGCTAGAAGCTTGATTGACTGCCAGACTTACGCAAATAATAGCCAACAAAGTGAGCCTCAAAGCAGGATTAACCCTTTCCACCCCAGGCAAATAAAGGGCAGTCACTGTGCTGTGTATTAAGCATTCTGTAACTGTTTTACTTCCATTCTATTTATATGTAAAGAACAGCATATACACACGGCTTTCACCAACTGAAACGTTAATTACAAAATGGTGTATTTCTCCTGTGGCCCTTGTGCAGATTTTCTTTAGGGCGGTGGGGGGGGGGAGCTGCTTTGATTTTTAAAAACTCTCTTAGGTCACTGATGGACCTGTCAAAAGGTTGAACCTGAAGTGATGTCATCACTGATGAACAATTGTGAACACAGGAAAGTAGCTGAACTCCCTGATACTGTATTATGCAGGCTGATTATACAGTTCGGTTGATCATTCTCATCGCTGAACAAAATAGGGATACCCTTTGTTCAGTAGGCCTCTCTCCCCTTTCCTTTTAAAACTGATGACAAGTACAATCCCCTGAGAAACAGCCCCAGTGAAATTAGTGGCAGTCAGACAAAGAACATCTTTGGGGCGTGTACAGCAGAACTAGTGGAATTCTTGTTATATGCTTAAACTTGGGACTTAGCCAGATAAGGATGGTTAAAGAACTAGGGGCTACCCCCTTCTTTGTGCCAGCTCCAGGCTAGCAGCCCTAGCATGATATTCTGGCCTTCCAGAATAATGAAGAATTGTATTAAAATTGCATCATTCCAAAATAATGAAGAATTGCATTAAAAAAAATATTGTGGGAAATGTGGACTTGGTTCCATGGGGGTGCCGCAGTGATCTGTGCATGGGGGCGCCATGGCGATCCGCCTGGGGTGTGTGTGCAGTGAGCTGTCCATGGAGTCCGCCTGGCGGATGCAAGCCCCACACTGCCTTTTTGGGCAGTGTGGGGCTCCATGCCACCACGTCATTCCCAGGAGAGACGCATGGCTCAGGCGTGCTGCAGCCCAGGCCCCGCAGTAAGTGCTGACCCCTGCGTTGTGCCATTTTGTGACTCCCCTCAAGGAAGACACCCAGGGCGGGCCGCTCCCCCCTTCCTATGCCCCTGCTTGGTTGCAGGCAAAGGGGAACACATCAAAAGGATATAGACTAATTTCCTGAAATGGTAAGTGGAGTACTTTTTGCTGGGTATTTCTTAACTTTCCTTTGAAGAGAGACACCAAGACAACAAGCCTGTCAGGCTGCTAATTTTATATGTATATCTTCTCTTAAATAAATCTTGCTTTTTTATCCCATGCAAACAGTCCCTCAGCATGTTTTTTTGGAAAGAGTTGTCCCAAAATATTATATCAGATTCAAGCAATATCTTAGTGATTGTCTATGCAGAAATTTGAAAGATAAATCCTGTATTCAGTTTAGGGTTGTAGTCTTTGGGAAAGACCTTTGCCTAAGGCCCTTGGAAGTTTCTGCGCATCAGTGTTGCCATAGGTAACACTGGGCTACATGGACAGATAGTCTGATATAAGGCAAATTCCTATGCTTCAGAACTCATCCATAGACACAGAGGTATTTCACCTGCAAAGTATTTGGTGGCAAGCACACATAACTCTGTGTTTGGTAGGTTATGACATGCTGCGTTTAGTGAATTTCCTCCTTCCCACATTCTCTGGCAAACTGCAGCAGTCAGCTCTTTTACTTCTGTGGATTGCACCAATGAACTTTAGTTCTGCACCTACATCTCTATCCAGTCAGCACTGCACTGCAGAGAAATAATCCAATTTTCCTTGATTATTAATAATTACTCCTTGCTGCTATTTTTTGAGTCGATTGATTAAAATAAGCTGTGATCCGACAGGATACTCTACACCTCATAACCTAACACCTTGACTCCTTCTCTATTACATCTTCTTTGATTTTCAAAGGGAGGGAGACCTCACAGTCCAGGGAAAGGGGAAAAGGATGGTTGGGATGATAAGGTCATCTTTTGAAGGGCATACATTGCTTCCATCTTCTTTGATTTTCAAGGGAAGGAAGACCTCACAGTCCAGGGAAAGAGGAAAGGAAGTAGATGCGAAGGTAAAGTCTGAACAACGACGGAAAGTCTTGCAATACCTTCAAGAGTTTCAAATTCATTCTGGCATAAGTTTTTATGCATGAATAAATGTGGTTGTCTGTGCACACATTACCAGATTAAAATGGAGTCCAGGTGTCATTTTTCTCAATTTGGATTGAAGCTGGTTTTAGAGAAAACACATCAAAATGCAGTATTTCCCAAGAAACTACAGGATAGATGTGTATTGTGGCTAACACCATGTGTGTACCATCTCCCAAACCAGTGGTGGGAGCACACTGGATGCAGCGCAAACAGGGACATGTGCACAGCCTTAGTCACTAAGGTGCTACAAGGCTGTGGTTTTTGTCTCAATAAATTAAAATGGCTCAAGTTAAAATACCCTCTGGAAGCACATAGGTTCTGAACTCTTGCTCAGTGCATTCCCCAACCACGAAGTAACTGTAACCAATGGCACTAATCAGGGATGAGAAAGTAAACGAGGATTATCTATTTCAATAAAGCTACCCGGGTGATCCCCTCTCATCTAGAATTAAGGAAACTTGACAGTTTTGAGTTTTAGGTTGGTCTCAGATAGAACCAAATTTATTGTCAGATGACTGAAACTTAACTAAATATCCAACCTTCAGAAGGCTTTGCTGTGACAAGAATCACTTCATTTGAGTGGCAATTGTGTCTGCAGGACACTTGTGGTGGTTTCTTGCATTCAGTCCAGTTGTGCAATCCTGGCTTGCTTTCACCTTGTGGGCCATCCTGAAATGATGTTTCCTTTGCATCCTTGTAAGAGTTTTCTGTGTTGATTATTCTTCCGGTTTGTTCTGAATATTTGCAGAGAGTTTACCTGACACCACCTGCATTGCGTTGAATTGTGGTCCTGTACTGCGTGGTCCTACAACAGCAGGGAAGTTTAGCACGTTTGCAGATTCCCCAGAAATAGAAACAGCATAATTAGCATTAGCAAAATGAAATATTTGTATGGTGTTAAGTCCTCAGTCATGAACTTTAGAACATGACTTTGAACAATCTTCCAGTTGCTATAGCCAGTTCATATCTAACAAGGATCATTCATGTCATAATAATCTTAAACCTAGATTCCTGTTATGATTGCACTAAAATGACATTGATGGGCATTTGGTCAGAACGTGGCAGCTGTAGCATCTTCACTGGTTCACAATTAAAGCTGCTGATTTTATAAATCCCTTAAATACCTTGGAGACCTTTACATTTGATCATGTAATTTTAAGAAGACCCTCTTGAATATACTGTCTGCAGACTATGGACATCTCCAGACAGTCAGGATTTTGTGGAAGGGATTGAAGCACATCCAGTATTGTAACTCTGGGTTTGTGTAATTAAAAGGCTTTTTTTTTTTTGCTAAATTTGGTTTTAAAAAAACCCAAGAAACCTTTTACAGTTAGCAAACTGAAGGGGAAATGCATTGAAAAGTGAGGGATGAATGAATCACTAGCATGAAGATGTATAAACACCCTGTAAGCAAATCAGGATGAGTGCTCAGTGAGGACTGGATATAATCTAACCTCCATATAATCTCTGTGCAAGCAAACCAAAATGAATGCTGAGTAAATAGGTCATTTGGAGGAGCCCTATGTTTGTATGAGAAGGGCAACTGAAGAGTTCCCTTCCTCTGAGACTCACCAAAGTTTGAGACTGAGTGTTTTCTGGAAGTGCTGTGAACTGTTTTAATTTGGGATCTCTTTTAACAGTTGTGGTTAGACAGGTTTGGTTTAATTGAAATCCTGAAAGCATATTTTAGCAAGTTAACAGGTATTTTGTGTAAGAGTTTGACCAAACCTTGCTTTTAGTGTTGGCACCCCCCCTCCAAATCAAGCTAAAAATCTATTTAATTAACTGCTTTCCATCTTCTCAGGAACTGTGCTGAAGTCAATGCAAGTATTCATGTTAATGAATGCAAACCAGGGTGCTGCTTCCATCACCTTTCAGTCAGTCAAATGACACAGAAAATCAGAACACTATGTCAAATACTCTAAAATGGTTATGATGGCCTAAATAATATAATTTTATAGTCTCAAACAATCCTTCCTTAAGCAGAGTGTAAAATTCACTGCTCTATTATTTTTGTAGGAGATAACATGGGTGAAGCAAATCGGGAAGAGATTTCAGTCAACTGTGCATTAAAGAGGCTCTAATGTCCAGGTCAATATTTGCAAGTCAATATGAAGCCAGCAGAAACCAATGCAAACATTCCAGTGACACTATATGGATGATTTTATAAATTCATAAAGTTGGAAGGGACCTCAGATGTCATCTAGTCCCCGACCTCTATTGACGCAGGAGAAATTCCACAGCTGTAGCATCCCTTGTAGGCTGCTATCCACCCTCTGTTGAAATGCCTCTGACAAAGGCACATCCTCCTTATGCGTTCTCATTTTAAATCAGTTGTGTCTTCTGTTTCATGGCTCACTTTTCGGAACAGTAGCAAAATGCTCATCCTTATGATAGGCAAAGAGCTCTGTAAAAAGACTCTTAATAGGGTCCAGCATTGTATCTCTGTGCAATATTGTACATAGAGAGACATTGGAACATGCAGTATTACGGAACTGTTGCCAGTGAGGGCCAGGATGTTCAGTGTCTGGAGTAGAGGGCAGTTTTTGTCATTGCAGTGTGGCGGTATTCTTAAACACAGCTCTCTTTTTATCCCTTTGCACACGGTTAAATGAACGGCAACCATATACAGTATAAGGAGATCACCATTATAGGGACACCATGATGGTGGGAGATGTCTAAACATGCCCCTTATGCAGAGTGACATTCGTTGAGAATTCATTCTTATCCTGCCTGCTTTTATTACCATACCTACCTATTCCTGAGATTGTGATTTGTGTCAAACTATTTTTAATGATGTATTTTAAATTGTTGTGACCGGCCCTTGGACCTTCGTGTGTAGGGAAGATACCGGTAAATGATGCTGATTTTGGCAACAACCACAACAGTGTTTCTGTTTTTAAAAACCTGTACATGCAAAGGTGCATTTAACATCATGTTTAGTTCTCATGTCACATGTGTTTATTTCATGCACGTTTATGGCCACAGTATGCAGCAAACTCTTGAATTCCTATGGTTTCTATGCTACCATTTGCTTATTTTAAAGTCATTCTGATCCAGTCTGAATCATATGTTTGTGTTTCTTTCTTACCCATCTGAATTTGGAGCTGTGCGATGTTTCCAAATTGGTCAATTTTTGTATACAGCGCAAATGTATAGATAGAAACCTAAAGTGCTGAATCAGTGCACTGCAGATGAGGTCAGAACACTAGAGGGCTCAGGTACAAACTCTGTCTGAAGCTGATGAGGATGGAGCATAACAACAGAAAATGTAAGCAGCTGGGGTCAGAAGAGTCTTGCAAGATGTGTAATGGGCATGCGAAGATAGAGTAGCGGAAAGATAATGGAAGAAAAATAAGATTGATCTGTAGGGTCCCTTCCATCTGTGTGATGCCATGGTATCTATGTACATTCTTTATAACAAACTCCAGTACAAATTATCGGCATTATTTAAATCTCAGCCTTTTGCCACAGACACTGGTGTTCATTAGTGTCCAGGGGAATGTGCTTTGGAAGATCTTTGTAGCTGATTGTTTTATAGTAGAGGGAACACACCCTTGTTCTGGCTGCAAATCCAAGCCTCCTTCTCCCAGTTAGGGTGAACTATATGGTA
Organism: Podarcis gaigeae; assembly: GCF_964106915.1. Taxonomy (NCBI): domain Eukaryota; kingdom Metazoa; phylum Chordata; class Lepidosauria; order Squamata; family Lacertidae; genus Podarcis; species Podarcis gaigeae. Next base: position 30,435,441 of record NC_139678.1, on the reverse strand, counting down.
TCCCTATGTTTGTGACTAGGGACGCAGGTGGCGCTGTGGGTTAAAGCCTCAGTGCCTAGGACTTGCCGATCGAAAGGTCGGCGGTTCGAATCCCTGCGGCGGGGTGTGCTCCCGCTGCTCGGTCCCAGCGCCTGCCAACCTAGCAGTTCGAAAGCACCTCCGGGTGCAAGTAGATAAATAGGGACCGCTTACCAGTGGGAAGGTAAACGGCGTTTCCGTGTGCGGCTCTGGCTCGCCAGATGCAGCTTTGTCACGCTGGCCACGTGACCCGGAAGTGTCTCCGGACAGCGCTGGCCCCTGGCCTCTTAAGTGAGATGGGCGCACAACCCCAGAGTCTGTCAAGACTGGCCCGTATGGGCAGGGGTACCTTTACCTTTACCTTTTATGTTTGTGACTCAAAGTTATCAAGCATCAGTTGCAGGGAGTTCTAATTTCTCTGGCATTTGGACTACAAATGTGCCTGCCTTCTAATCCTAGGAGCACTTCCATTGGTGTGCCTCATCTGCCCATAGCATCACTGGAGATCCAGGCAGTGGAGGCAGATTCACCAGGCCACCGGAGCACAGCTCTCTCACAGAAAATGTCAAGCAATTTTTGAACATTTCCTCAAAGCCACCCACTATTTCCTGTCAATCTCCTGTTATCTGACCAATCGGCTCTCTACACCGTTCAGCTAATTCCAACCCGAAAGCATTGCTGTGGCAAAGAGGTCCCTCCCAGGTGTCTCCAAGCAGAAAAAACCATGTGACTGATTGGGCTGCAAGGAAGTGAGCCCTAGTAGGAAAGCTCTTATGCCATCGTCCATCTGTTGGTAAGAGCCCGTCTGGCACAACCACTATAGCATATACAGGAGGAGTCAGGACTGCTTATGTGGCAGCAGAGTTAGCCTATCAGAATCATACATAGGTTCTGAGCATGACCAGAGCTGTTTCCCTGACGGCCAGAGAAGCAGCAGGCACTGTTTCCTACTTGGAGTTGTTTTGGTGTTAGCTTTTTAAAAAATGTATTTAATTTCATTTTATAATGCATATAAAAGAAAGAACAGTTATAATAACAGATGGAAATTAAAAGAGGAAAAAAACCTATAAAATAGGCACATAGAATGGGTACAGTTGCACATAGGTTAAAATATCAAGGTCCAGGTGAAGACTATTGGCATTATCAGATTATCAAGTCCAGGTTTTCTAGGCTTATGACAAGGGTTGTTTTGAAAATGAGGATTCCATTGTCTTCTTCTTTGGCGAGCACTCGTAGCCGAGTAAGATTATCTTCCATAAACGCGGTTTTAACAATGAGTCCGTAGGTGACGAGTGGTACCAACGGTCCGGTGTAAGATATTGGACAGCTTTTCTTTCTTCTTTTGGTTCAGTATGACTTGAGCATGTGTTGCAATCGCTTCCCTACGTTCATTTATTAAAAGCTGCTGGTCCAGAATGAACTGTGGAAATCTACCCATTTTAGAATCTTAGGAGTGCAAGAGGTAGGTAAATGCAGCATTAACTTTTGACTGTAAATTCTCTTGTGCCTTTTAGCCTCAAGAAGCTGGGCTCAAGGTACAGATCGCATCCGAGGCAGTAACAGTTGGGATCTATGCGGTAGTTGAGGCTGACAGTTGTGGGTTTATAGATTCTCTGTCTTCACACATCATATTGATCTTGCTCAGTTCACTGTATTATACCGAGAATTTCATTTATGTAATGTGACAATTTCCTATGGCTTTGTTTATTTTTAACTCTTAGCTTATCAACAGTTTCCTAACTTTGATAATCAGTAAAAAACAACAACACACAACCCAACAACCCTGACTTGGCCTATAGGAGAGAAGCAGATGTCAGGCGCGAATACAATCTTTGCTAATTAGTACTTTCAAATAAGAGAAACACTCCCACCCTGCAAAGTTCAGATTTTTAGGTTGGTGTCAGATACTTCTTTGTCTCTGGTGTCCCATGGCATCATGACTTGCAGAGAAATATATACTTCTCTGAAATGGGAGACAACGCTAGGATTGCTCCAGCATCCCCCCTCCCCAGATGTGTTCAGTTTCTAGAGCGGCACCCAAAATAACCCATTGTGATTTTCAAGTTTCATAACAAAGGGGAAAAATTTGCCTGAAGAGATGGGGTTGAATATTTATAGTACAGTCACATCCCTTGGCTTCTGTGTACATGCGTGTAGAGACAGAAATTAACACTGGATGTTTTTTATATAGCTGGGCTTAAGGCAGACATGAGAAACCTTTATCAGATTGAGGGCTGCATTTCCTCGCGCACAGATTTCCAGCTGCATATATTCATCCTCCACCCAAGCAAACAAGAGGCATTATCACACTTCAAGGACACATTCCCGCCAGGCAAAACCACTTGAGCATAGAGCAGGGCTGCTGAAGGGTGTGGCCAAGGGAGAGTGGGTGTGGCTTAGGGCTGTGGCCCAGGGAGAGTCTTGATGGCTGAATAGAGAGGCTCGGAGGGCTGCATTTGGCCTGCAGAAAAGAAGCAAAAGTTTCCTTATCTCTGGGTTAAGAATAAGTTGCTGACTTGAAGCTTTGTAAGGATATAGTCTTGCAGTACATGGAGATTTGGTGCGAGTTCCTTCATTGCTGGAGCAACCTTGAGTTTTATAATCCACAGATTACATCCGACAAATGGTTTTGCTAATCACATTTCTCATGCTGAATTGCAGTCACCCACTTGCTTACACTTGCAACCCTGGGAGACATCAAGAACATGAAAAAAAAGATTTCTAGTGCAGATCCAGCTTGGAGGGCACTGGGAACCACAGATTCATAGAATTTTAGAGTTGGAAGAGACCCCAAGGGTCATCTAGTCCAACCCCCTGCAATCACAACAAAAAAAACACACACTGACAGATGTACATTAAACCTCCAAGGAAGGAGAGCCCACTACCTTCCAGGGCATTGTGTTCCACTGTTGAATCAGAAATTTCTTCCTAACCGTTAGTTAGAATCTCCTTTCTTGTAATTTGAATCCATTGGTTTGGGTCCTAGTTTGTGGAGCAGAAAACCAAACCTTTATGTGTTTCTCAATAAATGACATATTGGCATCTCCAGGCGGTTGTCACCTACAATCAATTAAGATGCAGGTGTGCCCTTTCCTTTTTCCGGGGGAATCATCTCTCTTGTTTTCTTTCATGGATCTCTTGATTTGTATGTTTTATTAGTTGCATTGTCAGCTGTTGTGTGTATCTGATATTCTATTTATATAAGTGAGATTTTTCAAGAAGAAGAAGAAGAAGAAAAGATGGTAGCATGCAAACTTCAGTGGTTTCTGATATCAGGCTACGTTTCAGGAGTATGACATTTCTATATTCCTGTCTCCACGTGAGGCACCTGGGACCACAGTCTAAAGTAAAGATCGTAATCAAATAAAACTTCTCTTGGATGCACCCTTAATTACACTATCCCCAGGACTGCCCTTGAGTAAGCACCAGCATCTCCCCAGTGACTTCAAGGTTATAGGTATTTAACAGACTTCTTCTCTCCCAAACTCGAGTGACATTTCTTTTCCTTGGCTTTAGAAAGTGAGGAACCTGACCCCATATGGGGGCCCAGGAGGCTTGGAGAGGAGGACAGGATTTATAGGGCAAGGACACTTGAAAGTATGTGGGGATGGGTGGAAACTGCAGCTCCAAAACCCTCCAGCAACATTACAATCCTTAAGGATGGGCAAGCAACACAGGTAGGCTCCCCAGTCCTCAATACTTACTTCAAAGAAGAAACACAAGGCTTTTATTTCATTTAGCCTTCCAGGACTTTCCAGAGTGCCTTACAACTGGCATTATGCTCTTTGGCTGTCATTTATGTGTATTTTTTGGGGGGTAGGAGGTTCTGTTTTATTGATTTTTATGACGTGACCCTTAATTGTTGCAAGACACAGTGTGATAAAATAATAACAGAACTCTTTTTTTAAAAAAAGAATAAATAAAAATCAATAACTGCAAGAGAGGAGAGTCAGAGGACCTTTGCAGATCCTAACTGATCAGAGTGTGCTGCGTGGTGAGTTGCTGGGTGTCCTTCTCATGGATATTTTGTTTGTAAAACATTTTTATACTGATTTTCAACCCTGGCAACGTTCACGTGAAGGAACAAAACCAAACAATCCACTGTCAAGTTGTTTTGTTTTCAGCTTTTAAAACGTTGAACCTTGATGAAGTCAATGGAAAGATTTCAAAAGAACAATCCAAAAATTTGGAGCAATGTGGCCTACTGACTCACTGTAAGTACATATGGGCAGCTTTGGGCATTTATATGGCCTTTCTGTGTTCCACAGGACAATTGTTGTTGGGAACCACTTTCCCAGGGTTTCCAGCTAGCGTGCTCTGTGTCCCTAGAAAGTTTGTTTAACTAGTGTCTCTTTTCAAGCAGGGTCCTCAAAGTCTCGTGTTTCGATAGCCAAGAAGTTAGCAGGCAGCCATCCTCTCTTCGTCCAGCAGCCACCCTCAGGAAGCTATGAAAACCCACCCAGCGATAGCAGAATTAGTCCTGTGGCTGAGCCAGTGGTGGTGGTAGGAGAGGTGAAGAAATATATTTAACATTTAAAAGAAACCTTCTCATCCCAAAACAGTGCAAGGGGGAAAAGCAGCAGCAGTATGCAGATACCACCTTCTCTGTTTCAATGTTTATATTGCTGGTCCATCACCACAAATTGATTTCCAGCCCTTATACCATTGAAATCTTGGGCACTGGGCTCAATCCAACTTCAGGGTTACCCATCAGGGGCCCAGTGAGCAATCCAGTTAGCCAGGCCAATCCTTGCTGTGTGCGCATGTGTGACCTCTCTTGATCCTATCATGCTCCGCCGCGCTTTCCTTTCTGCCTACGTCTGTCCGCTTCCCTTGCAGGACTGTCGTCTCCCATCTCTCCTTCTCCCATGCACCTAATGGAGGGTGGTAATCCTGTTAGGTGTTTGCAGCAGGCACTGCCGCTGAGTTTGCTCACAGCGCCTGTGCCAGGTCGAGTGTCATTGCCAGCAGCGCTCTTGGCGGGATGAAGGTTGCATTAGTGAACAGTAATTGAAATGCAAAATAACATTTTGATCGAGCGAGCAGGCTGTTTATTTATCAGATCAATAGCCAAAATGCCCCATCTGGAGAAGTCAGTGTGATAATAAGTGATAGCATTCCAAGGGCAAGCGGAACGCACACAGCAGGGAGGACATGCAGGAGGAGGAGGGTGGGGTGCGCAGGGTGGGGGGTGTCTCCAAAACATGCTCCCCCCCTTCTCTTTTCCTTGTCGGTGGCAGCCGTCTTCCTAATAGCTTTCACCAAGGGCGGCATGTTCGTTTCCACATTTAGCAACAGGAAAGCAAACATCCCTTTAAATAGACCATTGAATCCAATCCTAGATGTGTCTGTAAAACCATATGAGGGAATTGCTTCCCTTCTTGCATCCCCAGGAGAGGCAGGGCTCAGGTTTGGGGGGCCATTTGACAAGGGTGTCCGTCAAGGATTTTCTTTGTTCGTTATAAAGGTGTTCTAATGTGATAGGGCTTTGTAAGTAATATAGTCATCATAGTTACTGACTGATCATTGTGTGTGTGTGTGTATTCTTTTAAAAGAGTTTCAAGGTCTGGATGGTATGGATTGCAGATTTTTGGGATTTGCATGTACAAACTGCCCCAAAAGGGAAAATTGACATAGCCTAGCAGAGACATCAGGGACGCAGGTGGCGCTGTGGGTTAAAGCCTCAGCGCCTAGGACTTGCCGATCGAAAGGTCGGCGGTTCGAATCCCTGCGGCGGGGTGCGCTCCCGCTGCTCGGTCCCAGCGCCTGCCAACCTAGCAGTTCGAAAGCACCTCCGGGTGCAAGTAGATAAATAGGGACCGCTTACCAGCGGGAAGGTAAACGGCATTTCCGTGTGCGGCTCTGGCTCGCCAGAGCAGCGATGTCACGCTGGCCACGTGACCCGGAAGTGTCTCCGGACAGCGCTGGCCCCTGGCCTCTTAAGTGAGATGGGCGCACAACCCCAGAGTCTGTCAAGACTGGCCCGTACGGGCAGGGGTACCTTTACCTTTACCTTAGCAGAGACATCACCTTGCCAACAAAGGTCCGTATAGTTAAAGCTATGGTTTTCCCAGTAGTGATGTATGGAAGTGAGAGCTGGACCATAAAGAAGGCTGATCACCGAAGAATTGATGCTTTTGAATTATGGTGCTGGAGGAGACTCTCAAGACTCCCGTGGACTGCAAGAAGATCATACCTGTCCATTCTTAAGGAAATCAGCCCTGAGTGCTCACTGGAAGGACAGATCCTGAAGCTGAGGCTCCAATACTTTGGCCACCTCATGAGAAGAGAAGACTCCCTGGAAAAGACCCTGATGTTGGGAAAGATGGAGGGCACAAGGAGAAGGGGACGACAGAGGACGAGATGGTTGGACAGTGTTCTCAAAGCTACCAGCATGAGTTTGACCAAACTGCAGGAGGCAGTGGAAGACAGGAGTGCCTGGTGTTCTTGGATCCACGGGGTCACAAAGAGTTGGACACGACTAAACAACAACAACAACAACATTTTCCCACTCTCTCCTGAGGTCTGAGCCCTTGGACTCACCTTTCCCCCCTCACCATACAATTATGTTCAGTTGCATGGTTTTCATGGTGCTGTTCATACCCAATTATTTCTGTTCATATCTGTTCTTTGACGTGTTTTTCAAGTTCAGACTTCTAATTTGCTTTTAGAAATCTCAGATTAGATTGTCAGCTCTAGCTCAATATGTAAAAGCCAGAATCTTTATTATTACCCCTCCTAAGAATTCTTCCATTATCACTGATCACCTGCTCAGTCGCTTAGGCATGCAGTTTTCGTAGTTCACCTATCTGTTTCCCCTTCTGGCTTACAGGGAGCATGGTTTGTATTGGGGAACCCACATGGATGAAAGCGGAGAAACGCCTTCCCCTCTGACTTGGGCCTGACCCAAAATCCCCCATGTAGAGGCTTTTCGTTTTCTTCCCACTCAGCCCCCGCCCATCCCCATGCATTCATGCATTTCTGATGTCACATCTAAGTTTGGTCATCAGTCCTTGGTTAAAGCATGTTAAAATAAATGAAGGATTAATAATGGATTTTGCTATTTATTATTTCCATTGCTGAGACCTTGGTTAATGCACTGGGCCACAATCTAGCAAGCCACTTTAGGCATGGAAACTGGCCTGCCTGGGTCCACTGTGGCTGATAGAAATTCTTCTTTGCCATATCACAACGCAAACTGCCTCAGATGATCTCTCAACTTTTATTGCAGCTTGCTGGGTGGGATGGAGAGTAAGAAACAACAGCAGCAAAAGGGGCTTACTGGACTCAGAGCTATCTGCACACTACTCTGGATCAAAGTCTTGCTCTTTCCCCATCTTGATTATTGATTAATCTTCTTTTCGCTGGCATTCCCCATTCCCACCTTGACCTGCTTATCTCTGTTCAGAATGCTATTGCTGGAATAATTTACTTCACTAGTCATTTTGATCACATCCGTTTTATATGCAACATAAACTTCATAACTTGCTTTCTTCTCATTGACTTACCTTACTCCCCTTTTGGTGTAATAAATGCACCTGGAAAAGGAGAGGAATTTCATACTCTTTCAGGACTTCTGAGCCACTTAAAATTATTTTAGGGAGTCTTGTAGCAGCAGGGACAAAACCAACAACTTGTAGCACCCATGGACTCCAAAACCATCAAGCTGTCACAGTCACTGCCAGAGATGCTGTTCTTTTTTTTAAAAGATTTTTATTAAGGTTTCAAAATTTATATAAAAACAAAACAAAACAATAATAAAAACAGACAAAAATAAAAGACAAGTATAATTTCAATCCCTTTTTTTCTTATAACTTACTTCCCCGACTTCCTCATACCTCCCCTCTCTGTATTCCAATTTCTAATTTATTAATTCAGCAAATCCTTTCCCTTGTTTTTCATTTAATTTTTAGCCTTTCTTTTCATTTTACTTATCCATTACCACTGGAAACCACGTAATTTCTAAACCAACGTCATTCTAACATTCATTAATTTTACAATGTTTCTTAAGATAGTCCTTAAATTTCTTCCAATCTTCTTCCGCTGTCTCTCTCCCCTGGTCTAGGATTCTGCCAGTCATTTCTGCCAGTCCCATATAATCTATCACCTTCAGAAGGTGAAAGATTTATACGATCTGAGGTGAAACCAGAGTATAATAATCTATCACCTTCATCTGCCATTCTTCCAGGGTGGGTAGATCTTGTGTCTTCCAATACTTTGCGATGAGTATTCTTGCTGCTGTTGTAGCGTACATAAAGAATGTTCTATCCTTCTTTGGCACCAATTGGCCGACAATACCCAAGAGAAAGGCCTCTGGTTTCTTCAGAAAGGTATATTTAAATACCTTTTTCAGTTCATTATATATCATTTCCCAGAGATGCTGTTCTTAAGCATTCATCCCAGTTTGTTTGCAGGGAGGTTAGACCATGTTGTGTCAAGCAAGTTGTCACCAAATTGAATTCGAGCATCATCTGACACATAAAGCTATAAACAAATTGGAGCCTACCTGCTTCAAAGAGTGCCTCTTCCAGTATAATCATGGCTATGATTTTAGATCTGTTGCACATGCCATATTAGATATACCATTAGTAGTAGATGTTTGGTTGGCTGGGATTCATATTTAGAGTCTTCTTGGCAGTGGCACCTCAGTTTTGAACACTCTCCTCCTTGAGCTCCTGCTTTGAGCTGGTGAAAACATTTCACCAGGCCTTTGGATGATGTGAGTATACTACTGCCTGTTTTGCTTTCAGAAATTTGAGGTATTTTGGAATGGATGGAGTGTTGATGGCAACAAGTTTTATGAAGATATATGTTTTGGAATTACTCATCATATACTTTGAATTATATTGTGACCAGACCTTTGACCTTGTGGTGAAGGCCTCCTAGAATATGAATGCTAAAAATGAGTAGATACATTGAGATGAATGGGAGTTAAACAGGTAGTGCATTTTGGTGAAGCTTGTGCAGAAGAACGTTCTGCTGGATTTTATTAAGCCTTTTAAAGACATTTGGAGGGATGTATTAAATTAGTGCTGAGGATCTGGCAAAGCACATATTTGTCTACCTCACCATTACCATATTAAATTCAAAATGCTGCCCCTAGAAACAAACAAACAACACACACACACACACACACACACACACACACACACAGAGTAGTGGTTGTGTGGATGATCTGTTACTGATAAGAAAAAGTGGTGTTCAACTAAGTAGTCTTGCTAACACAAGACCTTTTAGCTTCACAATGTATTTTCCCCTGTCCCTCCCCAATCTGAGCAAATTTAGGTGATGTGCATGATGTGTACAGGGAAGGGGCAGGTATATTACATTGCACAGCTAAAAGTTGTTGGGCTAACACAACTATTTATTTGAATACAGGTCATATACATTTCAAATGTCTGAAAGTGGGGTATGTTGTATAGCCCTACATTGTACATTCTCAGTGAAAGCCTTCGCAGTGGGGGAAAAGAGCACTGGAAATGACCACTTAAGCTGGGTGTGTTAAAGTAGGTGTTGAAAATCTACCTTCTGGCATACAGTTAATTGTTTTGAGGGTATATTAGTACAGGTAGCCCAATGGATGGGGCTATAGGCATTCTATATTTAATGCACATTATTTAAAATAGGTGAGCTCCATAGAGAGGTTACAGGTGTTGTCAGAGGTGACATCTTGTATGTGCAATTGGGGGGGGGGCACATGTGACATCAGGACATTACATCAGGATGTTGGGAGCATGACGACATCATGCCAGGACGTCACCTTGCTAGGATGTTGACATCCGGACGTTGCGCCAGGTTGGAGGAGCTAGGAACGTGACGGCAGCCCAGCTTCAGTGGCCAGTGGCTCCTCCTCCTCCTCCTCATGCCACCACCATGGGCAAAGGGCTGCTTCCAACCTCCTCCTCCTCTGTGGTAGGAGGAGGAGGAGCTATCATTGAAGCTGCTGAATTCCCAGCTCCTCCGACCTGAGATGATGAACATTGAGGGGGCCTGACCCCCCTCAAACAAATATTTTTTGGAGGGGTTCAGCTTCAAGGAGTATGCACATCTGGGGATTGTGTGGGTATAGTTAAAAGATGTTCAGATAATTTCAGAGCTGCTATGTAGCTGCCTATTTCATCCCAGATGTGAGCTCTTTCTGCAGATATATTGGTGCATTTCATTCTGGAATCTCTGCTTTTAACGTGCCCTCACTAGACATTTTTGTGTGACTTCATTTCCCCCCCATGTCTAGTCTTTAGTTGCTGGCATTCCTCCCATTTGTGCACGACTGTTTTGAATCTGGCTCAGATATATGTATATGGTCCTGTGTGCACATTCAAACCCCCAGTCTTCCTTTTCACACTTCTTCATCCAGAAAAATCATGGATAACAAACTCTAATTGAAAAGAACTAATTGCCTATCATTACTTTCCATGCCATAAGATGCACTGAATTAGATTGCAATTTGTCATCCAGGACTGGCTGCTTTCTATTGATCTTATAGATGGTGTTGGATTCTAGGGCTGTGCCAAAAGTTTGCCACTTCTGCATTTTTGGTTAAAAGTGCAACTTTTGTGTGTGAGTGGAATAGTTCTCAAAGAATACTACAAAGTACACAAATATTCCTATTTGTAATATCTGTCTGCTATTCTTTCCCCTCTCTGTTACTGCTGTTATGGTGCTGTTGTGTTTGCTTCTTATTGCTGTGTTTCCTTCAGACAATCACATGGCTGATACTCCTAGGCAAAAGAATATAATGGGATGACATTACCATGCTACAAAGTCAGTCAGATTTAGCTATATGACAGTACCACTGAGGGCCAACTGAAGCCAGTTCAGAGTGACGGCAATGTTTCTTAGAACAGCATTAATCTCGCTCTGAATAGGAAAACGTTTTGGGGGTCTCATTTGAGAACCCCATGAAAATATCATGGGGACTTTGTCAAAAGCCTTTCTGAAATCAAGGTACACTATGTCCACAGCATTTCCCCAATCTACCAAGCCCCACTCCCCCCAAAAACCACATTTTATTCAAGTTGGCACCCCTGAAAGGAGGAGGGGAAGTCTCTCTGTTTTTAATCTACTGAATATATTTTTGTTCAGAAGTCTAGACCCAAGTATCTGCTACCCCCACCCCTTCACAGCAGAGCCTGGAATTGAATCTCCCCATCTCCTCCATGGGAAAGAAAAAAATCAATTTCTTCGATTCATTTGGAAGAACTGGGTCTCAGCCAACTTCCACATCAATAGACCTAATATAACCCAGTTCTCCTCGGGCTGCCAGCAAAACTGCCCTCTGGAGCCCTGTCTCGAGACAGACTTTCCAGGTTGGGGAGCACTGACTGGGTACTCCTGGTTTTTACAGTTCCAATCTACCCCACCTTTTACTTTGGGCATAAACTTTCCATAACCCGATGGCAAACCCTACAGCAAGATGCCTATAGTGTGCACACACGAAAAGAACAGACCGACAAAGACGTTGTGATAGAAGTTAGATTCAAAGCAAAGCTTGGCATGAAAAGAACTGGGGTGCTGAATGAGAGCCATTTGTTCTGTTTGCTGTGCTGTGGCTGTTTCCCTTGTGTTTATTTCATAGTTGATTATGTTGGGTGTGTTTAACAACATTACTTAGAGGCTTTGGTGTGAAGGCGACTGTGAATTTAATAAATAACAACAACAACAGTGATGTTGCTGATCTATCATTTAGTGCTCTTGAGCAATTCAGATCTCAATCTGTGTAGCTTTTTGAGGCAATGGAGAGTCTCTACAGCACTTTCTCAATTTTAACTCAGGTTGAAGTGAACACATGAAGCTGCCTTGGGCTCACTCAGGAAATTGGTCCAACTACTTCAGCTGGAAGAGGTCTCAGGTTGAGCTATTTCTCACAGCCTGATATATGAAATCCTTTGTGCTGGATTCACTAGGGATAGAAACTTTCTGCATTCAAAACATGTAAGCTTCCTTTGAGCTATAGTCCCACCTTTCACTGCCTCTGTAAGCAAGTCTGTTCACAGTCACTGTTAGGGCCTTTTTGCAAGATATTGTCGGTGGCAACCACAGATAGGGCTTTTTCAGTGGTAGCACCACCAATTATGAAACGTTCTGTTAAAAGAGGCTCACAGGCCATGCTTTTTTTAAAGGGGGTCTTCTTCTTTGGCAATCTCTCGTAGCCGAGTAAGATTTGTCTTCCGTAAACACGGTTTGAACAATGAATCTGTAAGTGACTGTGGAGGCCAATTCTGGATCCACATGTCCTTCCACCATGGGGACATTGGTTTCCGGGCGGGAGTTGATCACGGTGTGGATTTGCCAAACGTGCCTTCCTCTTAGCACGTTTCTCCCTTGCTTCCTGAGTTCGAGTGTCTTCAAAGTCCATGACACCTTTGGTAAAGGCTGTTCTCCAACTGGAGTGCTTGCAGGCCAGTGTTTCCCAGTTGTCAGTGTTTATACTACATTTTTTTAAAGATTTGTCTTGAGAGTGTCTTTAAACCTCTTTTGTTGACCACCAGCATTATACTTTCTATTTTTAAGTTCGGAATAGACTAGTTGGTTTGGAAGACGATCATCAGGCATCAGCACAACATGACCAGTCCAAGGAAGTTGATGTTGAAGAATCATTGCTTTGACACTGGTGATCTTTGCTTCTTCCAGTACACTGGCATTACTTCACCTGTCTTCCCAAGGGGGTACACAAGGCCACCTCTTTGGTTGTTGTTAAGAAGTGTGACACATACTGTAACAACTTCATGATGAGTACTGGCTCCTATTTTTCTAGGAAAAAAATAAATCTCTGCTCACAGGGCATCTACCACTGTTATTTCAGCAACAGGCAGAGATATTTTTTTTTAAATCACTGGAATTTTAAATTTGAGTTTGATGTCTTTAATATTGCCTTATGATTTTGCATTGCAACCTTGGTAATTTGCTTAAAACTGTGTTTTACTGTTGTTACCGTTTCTGCTATACTATGTGTAAGTCACCCTCACAGAGTTTTTTAAGGTCAGGATTCAAATTACACAAACAAATAACACAAAATTACTAAGTATTGCTATTGGTTCGAAGGAAGCCAGAGAACCAAAATCTAAAACAGCTCTCCTGTTTGAAATGAAGCGATTTATTCATTCTTTGCTCACAGGAAGATTTGTAAAAGGCAGAGGAGAGAAGTGTTGTAAGAGAGCTGGTACACAGTGTGGAGGAGGCAAAAGGTGGTGGATTGGTCTGGTTCCCTGGTTCAAATGTCACTGTACTTTTGGCCCTATGAACCTGGGTTTATTGCATTCTTTAGACTGATTGATGTTATTTCTCGATTTATGCTGTAGTGGGTTGTGGCTTGCAAAGCAAGTGGCTGGCCACAGCTGGAAACAAAATGCCAAGAGAGATGAACCCATACAACGTGCTCTGATGAAATAGGCAATTCAGATAGAGCAAGGAACAAAATCAAAAGCTGGGATCTACCACATAACTTGTTCCATGCACCCAAAGAAGGTTTATCCTCATCGGTCTCAAACTGCAGACCCAACACTGCTGGCAAACTGTTATTGATCTTGAGTGCTGTTTCAAAAGCAATGTGAGAGGTGAGATGGAGGACTGGGGGGAGCTATTTAAAGAGATGAAGTTAAGAAAAATTCCACAGACCAAAATTTGAACTCTTCAGATTACGGTGTAATTTAAATGCATAAAATACCTACTTCATTCCTAATGATATCTGTTCCTCACTGGTAGAGACTGACTCAGGATCTACACAGAATAGGGCCCTTCTTAATTTTTTGATCCTTTGCAAAGTGGTTGTGTGGAAGAAAAATACGTTTTCCCCCTCAAAGCACTCTCCTTTAGCTTTTTTTATGTTCTATAAATTCCCCCTCTAGGCATATTTTCAGAAAATACTAATTTTTATCAACTCTTGTTTTAATCAGTCTTGCTAATTGATCCACAGCAAGACAAACTTGCTGCAAAGCAATTAAGCAATTGCCTATATTGCCAATAATGCATAATCAATTTAATTAATTGATTCTTAAGCAAACAACAAAAAAGGCTGCAAAAAATGCAGCAAAAAACCATCAAATGCTTCCTATGCACAGTATGCTGTGTTACGGATTGCCTTGAAATGAGCACACAGCCAGAACTGTCCATGGTACTTTCTATCAAGCAAGACAATGCAAACTTACTACCTAGTTTCCTCTGTGCTACAGGTCTACAACTCATAACCAGAAAATTAGAATGATATCTTTAATCACCACCCACAATTTATATTTTCCTACCCACTCTCCTTGCTGCATTGTTTTCTTTTCCAGAACTTCACTACATCTACCTTCATTGTAAGGGCTGAACTTTTTAAAAGGTCAATCTTTATTTTATTTATGTTTCCAAGTTTCCTTTGTTTATACATCTTAGCAGCCCTTACAATTTATTCCAGATTACATAATCTATAGCCTTTGGGTGGTATTCAAGTAGGTTTTACTCAGAGTGAAATTAATAGACCTAACTTAATCATGTTAATTAATGGGTCTACTCTAACATAGTTGAATGCTCCCCAAGTTAGAGGGAGTATTTCTTTATCCTGAACTGAAGCTCTGAGGTTAAACAAATATTTATTTCAATCCAGCATAGGGGAATAGTTTTTGCCTAGTGTTTCAATGCAAGCTGATTTTCAAGTGACTCTTTTGAGATTGGTGTGCCAATCTGCATGGTCAACAAAGGCAAAGACTCAAATATCTTTGCCAGCAGAGCCTTTAAGCACCCAAAACCATATTCTTACACTCTACGTAACCCACACAAATTAAGTTATGTGTATATGAAGGCACCAATATTTTTTTCTAAATGCAGCAAGTATTTTATTGTGAATATGTACGTACATTATTCCACAATAAGCATCTGTAAAAAAACACACACAAAAAATAGCTTATATGCTTTCTGATGGAAACTGCCTGGGAAATGCTATAGTGATTTTTCCAAATCAAAGTAGAAAGGAGTATATTTAATTCAAAATTGCATGCCATCTTTTTAAAACTGGTTTGGGCAATACCTGTCCCATAGGTGGCATTTCACTGGGGTGCATTGGTGCAGTTTATGAGATCATGTTGGCATCATGGGAATTCCATAAATTAAAAAAAAAAATCTAGTCTTCATGCTCAGTGAGAAAATACTTCTGAAATGTTAATAGAACAGAAACAAAGATTAAAATGTATTTACTTACCCAACTTATATTTTAAAAGGATTTTCCTCAGTAATAACAAAGCTTTGGCTATTTAGAAAATTGATTGAGGTGAGAGTAGCTAAAACACATTAGGTAGGAATAGCCAAAATGAGGGTTTAGCAAGAGGACAGAGGGTTCCAGTTACAAAAGTATTCTATGGGATATATATGGTCTAGTTTTAACTGTTTTTAATTCTGAATTTTAAATTGTAACCTGCCCTGAGACCTACTGTTCTGTGTGTTTAATAACAGCAGCAGCAGTAGCAGCAGCAGCAGCAGCAACAACAACTTCTGTTGCACTGTCAAAATGGGCTCATTTGGAAACTTTGTTTAGCTGTGTTTTTAGTATTTGTATTGCTGTGTTTTTAGTTTTTTATTGTTGGCTTTAATGTAATTTGCTTTGAGTTGCTTGGTGAGAAAAGCATCTAAGAAATATAGTAGATAAATAAAATAACAAAAAAGTTGTTTTAAGGCAAAATCATTGGGATTATGAGGGGGCACATCTAGGTTGGACAAACTGAGCATCGTGAAGAATCAAGATTTGTGTTCATTAAAATGTATATATAGCTTTTCATGATGTGATTAGGTAATAAGTGGTCAAAGGGAAAGTAGTGTATAAACTGCTTCTTGGACATTACTCACACATTCACCATAGAGCTATGCACATCTTGTTAGGGGAATTAAATGAGCTGAATGTGGATGCAAATGTTGATGTTTGTAGGTGGCCAGCTCACAGGGGATAATGAGAAAATGGAAAAGCGGAGCATAATGTAACATAGAATCATCGAATTGGATGGGACCTCAAGGTTCAACCCCCTGCCATGAAGAAATCTCAGCACGCTGACTCCCATCCAATTTGAAACCATCCCAGACCTTGCTTAGCTTTGCAAATGGGCTGGCAGTTTTATTGCTGCACCACGGACCACTAGGAATCAGCGATGGGTCCTTTTATCTTTGCAAACAACGTCAGGAACAAAATGTAAAATCAATAGGGATAAATGTCAGGTTTTGCACTCAGATCCCTGCATTTCAGGGGGTTGGACTAGATGGCCCTTGGGGTCCCTTCCTTTTTTTTTAAAATATTTTTATTAATTTTAAGAAATACAGAAAAAAGAATAAAGGATAGTTATAAGAAAATAGAATAGAAGAATAACAAATTTCCATATTCTTTTTCCATCCAATCTAAAGGACTTCCCCACATCCTCCAAACCCTGCGTTCTCTGTCATATAAAACATCAGCAATTTGTTAACTTATTTCAAAACTTATTGTATCTTCCATTTTATCATGTTCCCTGATTTCAATTTTACTATAACCCAATTCTTGTATGCTTTGTATTAAACACAATAAAGTTATTTCATTATTTTACCTCTAAATTCTTGTGTCTTAATTTTCATTTCATTAACTTACATTTGCTGAAGCTAGAGTTTCCTGAAAGGTGCATTTTTTTAACATTCATACAGCTTATAGTGTTTTTTCAAATAGTCCTTAAACTTTTTCCAGTCCTCCTCAATTGTTTCTTCTCCCAAGTCTCGGATTCTGCCAGTCATTTCAGCCAATTCCATATAGTCCATCAACTGTGATTGCCATTCCTCCAGCGTGGGTAAATCTTGTGTCTTCCAATATTTTGCAATCAGGATCCTTGCTGCTGTGGTAGCGTACATGAAAAAGGTTCTGTCCTTCTTAAGCACTCTCTGGTCTACCATGCCCAGAAGGAAGGCCTCTGGTTTCTTAGGTAAGGTAAATCTCAGTACCTTTTTTAGTTCATTATGGATCATTTCCCAGAAGGCCTTCACTTTCGGGCAGGTCCACCAGAGATGAAAGAATGTCCCTTCCGCCTCTCCACATTTCCAACATTTATTGTCAGACAGATGGTATATCTTAGCTAGTTTGACTGGGGTCATGTACCACCGGTATACCATTTTCATAATATTTTCCTTCAAGGCAGTGCATGCCGTAAATTTCAAACCGGTGTTCCATAACCTTTCCCAGTCTACAAACATAATGTTGTGCCCCACGTCCTGCGCCCATTTTATCATGGCGGATTTGACTGTCTCATCCTGTGTATTCCACTTAAGCAGCAAGTTATACATTCTTGAAAGTAGTTTACTTTTTGGCTCTAACAATTCAGTCTCTAGTTTCGATTTTTCCACCTGGAATCCAACCTTTTTATCTATTTTAAAGACCTCCTGAATTTGCGCATAGTGCAGCCAGTCTCGCACCTTAGTTTTCAGTTTTTCCAAGCTCAGCAACCTCCAATTATCTCCAATTTTTTCAATTATTTCCCAGTATTTAGGCCAATGGGCCTCCATGTTAAGTCTCTTACGTGCCTTGGCCTCCACCGGTGAGAGCCACCTCGGAGTCTTACTCTCCAATAAGTCTTTATATTTTGTCCAGACCATCAAAATTGCTCTTCTGACAATATGATTTTTAAACAATTTGTGCACTTTAACCTTGTCATACCACAAATATGCATGCCACCCAAACGCATTGTCAAACCCTTCCAGATCTAGGACGTCAGTGTTCTCCAATAAAATCCAATCTTTCAACCAGCAGAAGGCTGCAGATTCATAATATAACCTCAAGTCTGGCAGGGCAAATCCCCCTCTTTCTTTCGCATCAGTTAATATTTTAAACTTTATTCGGGGCTTTTTGCCCTGCCAAACAAACTTAGAAATATCCTTCTGCCACTTTCCAAAACATTCCACCTTGTCCACGATCTGTAGGGCCTGAAACAAAAATAACATTTTCGGCAATACATTCATCTTTACAGCAGCTATTCGGCCTAACAAGGAAAGTTTCAATCTTGACCATCTTTCCAAATCTCTTTTGATTTCTGACCAACATTTCTCATAATTATCTTTAAACAAATTCAAATTTTTGGAGGTCAGGTACACCCCTAGGTATTTTACTTTTTTAACCACATTCAACTCCGTTTCTTTAGAGAACTCATCTGTTTCTGTAACTGTCAAATTTTTTGCTAAAACCTTGGTTTTTTGCTTATTTAACTTAAACCCCGCCACCCGACCAAAGTCAGAAATTAATTCTAACACTCTTTTAGTACTGGAGACTGGTTCCTGTAATGTTAATACCAAGTCATCTGCAAATGCTTTCAATTTATATTGTTTCACTCCGACCTCAATTCCTTGAACCAACCGGTCCTTTCTAATCATGTTTAGCAACACCTCCAGAACTGAGATGAACAATAGGGGGGATAGGGGGCACCCCTGACGTGTCCCTTTTTCAATTTTAAACTCCTCTGTCACCACATTGTTTACTATCAATTTAGCTTTTTGTTCTGTATAGATTGCTTCTATACCATTTTCAAACCCCCGCCCCACTCCCATCCCTTCCAAATTTTTCTTCATGAACATCCAAGAAATATTATCAAAGGCCTTCTCTGCATCAATAAAAATTATCAAACAAATGCCTACCAGGGAGAAAGCCAGCCTGGTCCTTATGGATCACTTCATTTAATACTTTTTTAAGTCTACTTGCCAGAATATCTGCAAAAATTTTGTAATCCACATTTAGGAGTGAGATGGGGCGGTAATTCTTAAGTTGAGTCTTTTCAGTTTCTAGTTTAGGTATCAATGTGATGAAAGCTTCTTTCCACGTTTCCGGTGCCTTCCTTCCCTCCATAATCTGGTTACAAACCTCCATCAAGGGTTGTATCAAATAGTCCTTTAAAACTTTATAATATTTGGAGGTTAGACCATCAGGGCCTGGAGACTTGCCCCCTTGGGGTCCCTTCCAACTCAATGATTCTGTGATTCTATAATAGGTATGAGTGCCACACCTGTGTTTTCATTTCCCCCATAAAGTTTTCTTACTACCTGTCCTACTCCTTTTGTTGAAATATTAGCTTGGACCTAGTAGTGTACTCTTGGCTAAAGTGCTTTCCGTGACATCAGAGTAGATCAGCTGCAGTCATTAAGAGATTTGAATTTAGGATCTACGAGCAACGTCTGTGAAATTAAGCCGTGTAGTTATTGCTTTTCAGGGAAGAAGAAGAGGAGGGAGGGAAGAAGGGAGGGACAGAGAAGAAGCGAAGGATGTGGAGAAGGGAAAATGTGGTGAACAAACCCAAACTGTAATAAAATAAAATAAGCATTCAAAGAGCTCTAAGAAGTCAGTTCATATACTACTGAATTCAGTGGCAGCATCATGACTATTAAATACTATTAATCCCTTGACTGCCAGGTCTCATGCAAGGTCTGTGGTTTGGGACATGATGCAATATCCCCGGAAGATGGTATATGGCCCAAAACTTGGTTAAGAGCTGAACATCTGAAGTCTGATTGATACTTATTGATATAAATTATTTGAGTAGTTAATTAAAAAAATACTTTTGATGTATTTTAATTTGGCATTGTAAGGTGCGTGTGTGTGTTTAAAAGTGTAAGTCACTTTGAAATTATTTTTTTGTAGCAAGCGACACATCATCCTCATCATCAAACAGACAAACCATCACTGGCCACAGACAGAGAAAACAGCCGCTGCTTTTTAAGTAGTGCCAGAGCTTTTTAGAGAGAGAGAAAACGTTGTGAATGTTTAAGAGAAATTCATCGTAGGTAATAGAACTTCACAAACACACACACAGAAATCCAAAGAGCCGCATGCACAAGCTTCTATATGAGTGAACACACATTGGGCTTTCCTAATTTCCCATTCCAATGCACAGTGCATTGGAACATTTTCTGAAAGCTTCATTGACTTTTGGGGAGTTTTTGCTGGCTGCGCTGCTAAAAAGTGAGGCTTGTGCCTGAGAAACTCCTGCTGCCGCAGAGAAGTTCTGCACACAGCCATTTAGATCCCACCCATGAGTTTTTAAGTAGTAGGAAGGATTGCAGAAGCTAATGGATATAATAGCTGCAAAGTGGCTAATATACCCTGCTGAGAGAAATCTGAGGGGAAGAATGGCTATCCAGTGATCTCAATCTGCAATGTGATACATGGCTCAGAGAGCAAATGGCATGTTAAGCCATATAGAGAACTGTTTGGGCTTCATATTTAGGAAGCAGCCTCTCACTCCTCTGCTCTGTCCCGTCCGTGTTTAAGGGTCTGCGTTCTTATCTGGGCACCTCAGTTCAGGAAATGCATGAGACCATTTGGAGAAGATCCAAAGAATAGCAATGATCTTATAGTCCTATAAGGAGCTTTAGGAAATGACCTTTTTTTTTTTAACGAAAAGAACACAATGTTTAGAACCTCTGAGCCTATTATGTGGGGCCAGGAATAGTAATAGAGTTTCCCTTGCCAGGTCACAGGAGAATTGGATCAAATCTCTTCCCCTTTCACATTCTTCATAAAGTAGCTAGAGCCAAGTAAAATGTTTCCTCATGGTGGATGTATCCTAAGACAAATAGGAAAACTTGTATAATGTCCACAAGACTTTGCTGTTTTAGATTTCAGGTGTCTTTTGAATACTTGCAATGATTCTGAATTGGGTCATCAGAACAACAAATATGTAATGGCATTCAAAAAACAACAACTGTGGAAATTTTATTGGATAGATGGTGAATAGTGCAGTTGAAACCTCAAAGAAACAACCTAAGAGCATGAGAAAACCTTCAACAGATTAGACCAGGTGTCATCTAGACTGGCGAATCTCATGCGTCTAGAAAGTTGGCAAGCCAGGCATGAAGGCGACAGCCCTCCCTTGTTTATCCTCATCTTTATTTTAAAGCATGCTGCTTTGGAATATGGAGGTTTTATTTAACTATCAACACTAACATTGATAAAGCAATCTGAGCAAGTGACCGTCACATCGTGTTGCAATGCATTTTATATGTTAATTATGCATTGTGTAAAGAATCACTTTTTTTTGTCTGTCCTGAATCTACTACTAATTGTTTTCATATGGTGAATTAATTTTGGTGTTTCTGGGGCTATATGAGGGTTTTGTTCTATTCACTCTCTCTGCACCCTTCTTAATTTTAGAAACTTCTTTAATGTCCCTCTTTTTTCTAAATAAAAATAGCTCCAAATGCTTTAATAATTCCTCACAAGGAAGACTCACAATTAGCTAGAATGATCACTATAATCTGAAGATAAGAATTCTTTTTTAAAAAAATGTCAGACCAGTGGCTTCTATAGTGCAAAATTCTCATTTTTTACAACATTTTTCAAGTTCCAGCAAAGTTATCCGTATGCCCAGTGTCTGTCACTACAACTGTTCACATATCTGGTTTTGAGACTCCTAAACATTAATCATGGCAATTATCAAAATTTCCATTCTCATGTGAACAGAACATTTAGTTCATCCAACCATTTCCAGGTACATCACCCTGGGAGGAAGGGCAGGATAGGAATTTAATAGGTGGAATTCAATGTAACACTAAGGGGATTGCTCCATCACTGAAGCATGTCTGCTTGCCTGATGGAACAGTCTCCCCCCCATCACATTATTTTGGGGTTTTTCCCCCAACACCCCCCAGCGTATTTGGGGGACAAGAGGGCATATGGAGGAGGAGAGGGGAATGCCTTGTTACTCTAGGAGATCTCCTTGCATGGTTGTCCACTAGCGAGATAAGTTAGTTGCATCTAAACCAATTAATAATAATTATAATATATGCACAGATATACTGTGGGAAATGGGTAATGATGGAAGTACCCAACAATACCCAGATTGGTTGAAATATATGCACTAGCAGTGTTCATCAGCTCTGTGTGCACTGTGAATTGTGAGGGAAACCGGGGTGACTCAGAAAAGGTTTTCATGTTTCTGAGTTTGATTAAGCTACTAAGAAGGCATCCTACTGAATTAAAATTATAAATTAAAATGACAAGAAGTTTGTCCCAAGGCAGATTCTGAAAGCTTCTGATAGGCTCTGTGGCTTCGGCTACAAGAAAAAAGTCCTCACCCCACCCCACACATCTGTTTTTTGGATATTTTTTGAAGAAATAAAACCAAGTTACCTAGCATAACCATCATGGTAGTGGTGAATGTATGTATAAATGAGTAAATGTTAAACACACTATATTTTAATGCATGGTTTCAAATGTTGAAATAGATTCTCTCTCTCTCTCTCTCTCTCTCTCTCACACACACACACACACACACACACATATATTTCTGGTTTACAATTTAAAATACTCATTTTTACATCCTTAAGATAACAATGACTTCCCTTCTTCTCTTTCCATAGTTGATTTTACATATCATGAATCCCTGCATATTTTACAAAAACTATACCATTCAGCATTCCATTATTGGATCCATCAAAACTTATATACACTGTTGAATTTATCTTAATACTGCCAGCGTTTTTAGCTGTGCACAATTATTTCCCATATATTCAATAAACGTTTTCCAATCTTCTCTAAGCGTACATTCTTCTTCTTCGCTTATTCTTTATGTTAAGTTTGCAAGCTGCACATATTTCATCAGCTTAAATTGCCATTCTTCTTTAGTTGGGAACTCGCTCGTTTTTCATTTTTGGGCTAACGAAACACAGGCCGCAGTAGTGGCATACATAAACAACCTTTTTTGACACCTGGGAATTTCAGTCTGAATTATCCCCAACAAAAAGGACTCTGGTTTCTTTTGGAAAAGTACTTTTTAACAATCAAATGTTGAAGCAGATTCTGTTCCAGTTCCATGTGTGTGTCCCCCCCCCATCAGCTAATAGGTTCCTGTGCTTCCTACCCACAGGCTGTTAGGCAGAATGTCCACAGATGAGCGGCACCTCACCTCCAGTTGTGGATCCTTCATCA
This sequence comes from Podarcis gaigeae, assembly GCF_964106915.1. Taxonomy (NCBI): domain Eukaryota; kingdom Metazoa; phylum Chordata; class Lepidosauria; order Squamata; family Lacertidae; genus Podarcis; species Podarcis gaigeae. The sequence goes on along the minus strand of NC_139678.1, from coordinate 30,412,532 downwards.
AGACTGAGCCATCCAGCCCATCTTCCGGCATCGACGCCATCAGCCACCACAGCCCAAGTGGTTCATCCGACGCCAGCGGTGGCTATGGCATCACTATAGGTGGCCACCCCAATGGCCTGGATTCACCACCCATGTTCAGCAGTGCGGGGATTGGCGGAGGGCCCTGCCGCAAACGGTACGACGACTGCGCCAGCGCCATCATGGAAGACTCACCCACCAAGTGCGAGTATATGCTGAACGCCATCCCCAAGAGGCTGTGCCTAGTGTGCGGGGACATTGCATCCGGGTACCATTATGGAGTGGCTTCCTGTGAAGCATGCAAAGCCTTCTTCAAGAGGACAATTCAAGGTATGGGGGCTGGGAGAAGGGATGCAAGCAATGTGTCAAAATGGGTTCCTTGGTTTGCAAGTAGAAGCTGTTGTCGTATGTTTCCCAATAACTGAAATAAGATCTGGGGCGTGTTATGTTTTTAGAAATGGGTTAGAGCTGATATTTGAGACTCTTGGTGAATGTGGAGTCAGACTGCAGGGTACCCAGGTGAAAAATGAAACGCTTTGCAATCCTTACCATTTGGGTCAGTAGCAAGCAGTGTACATGTGAAAAGGGTCTTCTAGGCTGCATCAGCAGAAGTATAGTGTCCCAGTTAAGGGAAGTAATAGTCCCACTTTATTCTGCCTTGGTCAGACCACACCTGGTGTACTGTATCCAGTTCTGGGCACCACAGTTTAAGAAGGGTATGGATAAGCTGAAATGAGTCTGGAAATCAAACCCTGTGAGGAACGGTTGAGGGAGCTGGGTGTGTTTAGCCCAGATAAGAGGAGACAGAGAGGAGAAATGATAGCCACCTGCATATATCTAAAGGGCTGTCACATGCGAGACGGAGCAAGCTTGTTTTCTCCTGCTGTGGAGGGTTGGACCCAGACCAATGGCTTCAAGTGACAGGAAAGGAGATTCTGACTAAACACCAGGAAGAACTTTCTGATCGTAAGAGCTGTTTGAGAGTGGAAAGGATTCCCTTGGAAAGGTGGTGGACTCTCTTTCATTGGAGGTTTTTAAGCAGAGGTTGGATGGCCATCTGCCATGGATGCTATGTTTGAAATTCCAGCATTGCAGGGGGTTGCACTAGATCAGCGGTTCTCAACCTGTGGGTCCCCAGATGTTGTTGGACTACAACTCCCATCATCCCTGAGCTCTGGCCTTGCTAGCTAGGGGTGATGGGAGTTGTAGTTCAACAACATCTGGGGACTCACAGGTTGAGAAAGGCTGGACTAGACCATTCTAGATGATCCTAGAGTCTTCCAACTCTACAATTCTATGATTCCGTGACAAGCACTGAATTTATTTAGTTATAGATATATTTGTATACTGCTATACAATAAAAATATATCAGAGCTGCCCTGCCCTCCTGCCACTGCTCTGATCAAAGCTGGAGCCTCCAATGGCTGCTTTAAAGGGGGTTGGGGAAGATTCGAACACAGATCTCCTGTGTCCCGTCTCTTTCAACCCTGAGACTTCCAGGGCCTTGTTCATTTAAAGTAAGTGCATCCTCATGCTTGTCATGTTTGGTTGTTATTATGGGTTGACCCTTATTTTTGCTTGTGACAGTGAAGTCATGCTCGACAATTTTACAAAGAAGGGCCACTGTTGATTTCCATGGCTTTCAGCTGTTAACATGTTAGCAATCCTGTGAGATAGGATCATTGGACACCCTCAAGGTTCTCATTTATATTCAGTCTGTATATCCCTTAGCACCTATTACCACTTCAAAATGTGTGTGTCGGGGGGCGAATGACAGAAGATGCATTAATACAGAGTTATGGTAATATTATTCATCAGCCGATGCTACAGAACCAGGAAATGCCTCCTAACAATAGCTGGCAGTCACTTCACTGTAACAGTTGTTGAACGTACATCAAAAATAGCCGTGTGCTTCTGCCGCAGCAGCAGCCAAGTGCTGTTCAGTCCTGACAGAAAGAGGACTTTTGAATTAGAGGATGTAAAATGGAACAAAATGCTCCTTGTGGGTTTCTGTTGGGGTGGGGTGGGGTGGGGTGGGGGGCAGGGGTAGCTATTCCAAAGTTAGACCTGATGTATATGTTCTCCACAAGGAGAATAGGTTTGAGCCTCCCCCTCTTCCAGAGAAGGGCTTTCTGGTGGACCGCTCTGAAAGTGACTGCAGCACAGTGCTCTGTGCTGAGTGGTTGTGGGACAGAGTACCGTATTTTTCGTCCCATAGGACGCTCCGTCCCATAGGACGCACCTACTTTTTTTGGGGGGGGGAAATAAAGGGAAAAAAAATTCCTTTATTTCCCCCCCCAAAACCAGGTCGGGGAACAGTGGGATGGCGGTGCTGCACCTCCCCGCTGTCCCCCGAGCTTGTGGGGCTGGCCCATGTCTGCCTGGCGCGAGGGGCACTCTGCTTCAGGGCGCCCCGCGCGTCGGGCGGCAGGCTACAGTCCGCAGCATGGGGAACCCTCTGTTTCAGGGCGCCCCACGCGCCCCCCGGGTGCGCAAGGCTTGCCAACACCAGCGCGGAGCACGGGGCGGCCTCCGAAGGGCGCCCCATGCTCCGCGCTGCCAGCTGCCGCCCGCAAGCCTTGCGCTCACCGGGGGGGATCCCCGGGTGCGCAAGACTTGCCGACACCTGCGTGGAGCACGGGGCATCCTCTGGAGGGCGCCCCATGCTCCGCGTTGCAGGCTGCCGCCCACAAGCCTTGCGCGCCCGGGGGGAGATCCCCCGGGTGCGCAAGGCTAGCAGACACCTGTGCGAAGCACTGGGCGTCCTCCGGAGGGCGCCCCATGCTCCGTGCTGCCGCCCGCAAGCCTTGCGCGCCCGGGGGAACTCCCTCCGGGCGTGCAAGGCTTGTGGATAGCTTCCTGGAGCCTGGAGAGCGAGAGACGTCGGTGCGCACCGACGCCTCTCGCTCTCCAGGCTTCAGCGAAAGCCTGCATTCACCCCATAGGACGCACACACATTTCCCCTTCATTTTTGGAGGGGGAAAAGTGCGTCTTATAGGGCGAAAAATACGGTACTTCTATTTTAGTTAATCACAAAGCCCTCAGTGTAGCCTCTCTCTACAGAATTATGGGGAATGGACCACCTTTCATTTAATTTAATTTCTTTTCTCACATTTAGGAGTGAAAATAGGCCCCAAGCTTCAGCTTGCATCTGCGTTTGTGCATTAAAAGAAAATCCATCTGTTTCTGGGTTGTTCTTTGCTCTTTTCACGTTGATTCTGTAATTTGGGTTCCAGTCCATTCTGTGTAAAATGAGGCTCTCTGTTCTCCATTCAGCAGAATGGGAAATCCAAAATGGACTATACGTTTTTTCCCCTTTTGGCCCAAATGGATGGAATTTACAAGCCTGGGAGACCCTCCAGAGTAGGTTAAGTTTGCCAAATTGTGGATGAAAAGGTGTAGTGGCTTTCTGAGGAGGAAGTAAAGGGATTCACTTTTCTTTATGTTTTCCAGGAGGCAGGGGGGCATTGGACTGGAGACTTGTCTCATGTTCTTCCAAGTCATATGATAATGAAGAGGCGAATGAGTGGTGTGTCTTGTTTGTAGTACGCTAAAAAAAACCTCAGTACTGTAGCTTCACACCAGCCTTGCCTTGCCTTTGCCTTTCCCTTTCCCTTTCCCTTTCCCTTTCCTTTCCTTGTTTCTTCCAGTAGGCCTTACAATGTGAGGCTGTCCAAAATGTTGTCTGGAGAGTTCCAAAGAGCTCTTTTTGTTTTGTTTTGTTAAAACAGCGCAATGTAGGGTTTTATTTTTTTAAAAAACCCCCACACACAACAACCTTAGATGAAGCTTTCATCTTGTTTTAAAAATGGTCTGCTTCTGTACTTTAACAACAACAAAATCCAGAGCTCCTGGGTGCTTGGCAGGCCTTTTGTACAGCCTCGCTTCTTGCAAAGCCCAATGCCTTAAAGAAACATAGAAATACAGGAGGTACAGAAATTACAGAGTGGCACAAGACATGCTGATCCAACTTGAGTGTGTGCCTGTATGGATTCCAACTCGCCTTGTTATTTGCGACCCACCTTGAACTGATGCACACTCCTAATTTACACTCCATCTTTCTGACTGCTACAATATGGCTTACAGTCAAAACAAAGGCAATGCAGAATAATAATAAACAATACCACAGAGCAATGCAAATTAGGGGTAGTTTTAAATGGCAGACACCTCCTATACGGATGGTGCAGATGGGACAGAGTGGGCATCAGCAGTAGGTCCTGCTGAGATGCAGGTGTCCTGGCATCTGTCTGAGGATGCTGATACTATCCCCGATCCCCTACTCCTGAATTCTGGGAATCGGAGCTAGAAAATAGCAGGATGCAGGCTCTGCTCTTGTTCACAGGGAAAGGATAAAAGGTTGAGCTCTCAATATTTATAGCAACCCTGGCCAACCCAGGGGCCGCATGCTGTCTGTCAACCCCCAAGGCTGCTGATGTTGCATATATCTGTTCTGTTCTGGGCCAAAGAGGTCTCTGAGATCTAAGCACACAAAGTCCTGGGTTGCTTTCAAGATTATGTCCCACTTCAAGCCCTGGATCTCCTAGCTAGCCCAGTCTTTGAAGTCACTTCCCTCAATTATGCATGGTCCAATAGGATGAGTGACATGCTCAAAGCATACTCTCGCACACATGTGTGAGCATGCATGCATGTGTGCATCTTTTGCTGCTGCTCATTGGCGTGCGCAGGTTCCTCCTCTGGCTTCTGAAGACACCCTGGAGCTCTTTCAGCTGCCAGATTGCCCCAAGTCCACAGTGACTGAAGTGGCAGCGTGACTGCCAGCCGGTGGGAAGGCTGTTGGAATCCCAATGAGTTAATCTCATCACTTTATCACAGGGCACTTACAGAAATTGCAAGGCAGCGTGAGTGGTTCTGTCCTGTTGGCAGGCAGCCCCAGGACCCATAAAAGAAATTGGGAAAGTTGTGGGAGGTGGGGGTGGGGAGGAATAAAAGAACAACAACAACAACAACTACAACAACAACAGAGCAGAGAACTTTACTAAATTTTGAAGAGAGTTGCTTATGTTGAATGAGGTTGACTGCTACCTTCTTTTACCTGTGCTTTTCTCTAAAGAAGAGAGAAAGAGGGGTTTTGCTGCTTAAGCCTATCTGCTCCTATTCATTGCAGCACATTGCTCTTACTACCAGACACAATACAAGGTGATCTGATGGCATTAAGGTTTATTGGCAATATTTTCATAGTTCCTCCCTTTTAGTCAGGGACAACATGAATGCACTGGAACAGTTTTTTGTTTGTGACTTGGTACACAAAAGGATGTGCAGGTCGCAAAGCAACATTGCTGGCTGATTCTTGACACCAGATTTATTTATTTATTTAATTCTTTGTTACCTGAAGATGGATAAAACAGTGGGTTTGCTCTGAAGGAATTGTACCCTTGCATTTGAAAGGGAAAAATGGGTTATTTAAATAAAGGAATGCAAAACAGACAAACCTACTGTGCTTTCCAGGTCCCTTCCAACTCTGCACTTCTATGATTCTATAATTCTTTGATTCGTGTGTGTGTGTGTGTGTGTGTGTGTGTGTGTGTTTGGGTGAGGGGAGGCACTGCAGAAAAGCAGGGATTCTGTGGCTGGCGGTACCTGCCTTGCTACTGCAGTTCATTTGTTAACTAGAGATCAAGCTTGAATTTCAATTTCCAGCTTTTAGAGATATTTGATACTTCCTTGGCTATTGAAATTCAGGCGCTGTGCAATGCCACGGTATAGACTGAATGGAAGCAGCTGGTACTGCACTCCGAGCTCCTGAATCTAACCATGTGGTGGCAGGGCTGTGTGAGCATGCAGAAGGGCATCAGAGAAATGAAACTGCCTCACGTTGGTGTTGACTGTCAGGATGTGGGTCTTAAAAGATAATACTCTGAAGGTGAAACCCTTTTGTAAGGCAGGCAGGCTCAGAGTCAGCATCGTTGGGGGTTACAGTGTTCCTTAATAAGCCCCAGGAGTTAACTAGTTCATCCTGCTGTTTTGGCAGCGTGATAATTATTCTTTTAAAAAACAAGTAGCAAGTTCAATGTGATTTTCAGTCTTTAGCTCATTTCAGAACCAGAAGCTATGCCTGTAATGGGGCTGCTGCCCAAAATGGCAACCCATGTTGAAGCTTTTACTCCTCTCCGTGTATGTCATTAAGGAAATGTCTGCCATTATATCATCATGACATATGTTTTCCTGCATTCTCCAGCATCAGCCAATCATGTGGCGCAAGGGATGGGGAACTATGTGATGTTGCACCACATTTTTGCCAAAAACTGAATGGCAGGGTGCAGTTGCTTTTAATAGCTGCCCTATGGTCCAAGTCATATCTCAACCCAGTTTCATTCATTCCAGTATGGACCATGTAAGAAAGATCCAAAGTTAAGAAATGATGTAGAGTACTAAGACTGCAGGATGGTGGCTTGTTTAAGGTCATCTCAATATACATTTCCTCCCTCTATGCATAAAGAAACTTGGGTTCAAGACCATATCCACTGATTAGGTTTCTCTTCTCAAAGTACTTTGAAAAGACATGCCATAGGTGTGTGTGTGTTTCTGCATATATGTGAAAGGGTAATGTCAGAACCGCATTTGCAAGAAATCTTTTCTAGAATCTTTATCTTCACTGTTCTTCCTCTGCCACCTCACCCTCACTATTCATGAATTTATAAACTTCTGACCACCTCCCTTCATTTTTTAAATGTAGATTGTAAGCCTTATTTGCAGGAACTAGGGGTGGGAAAGAAATTTGATTCAGTTTTCATGTACTACCTAATTTGCATTTCCTGAGAAATACGAGAACCGAAAAACAGCCATCCTTCAAATTTGCACTTGTTTGAATTTTACAATGCAGTTCTCCAGCCAAGTAATGTTTACAAACACACACGTACTGGGATAAAATGCATGTATAAAAATGCAAGTTAGTGAAAATGGCATGCAAGAATGCATGACATTGCTTTGCAGAAATGTGCATATTAGACGAAAGTGCATACAAACATATGCATTTTAGAAATGATTAGAGGACATTCATACTAAAATGCTGAAGAATCTTCATGGGGACTTTCCCTTTTCATAAGAAAAACCTGCAAACTGATGTGGCAATGTAGATAATTAAATTTAGGACTGGAAAACTGAGAAACAAGTGAGAAATCAAAACTGATACATCTGCCCAATTTGTAGAAGGGCTCGTGTAACAATGGCACTGGTCAAAGCAGTGATTCCTTTTTTGTTGTTTGAAGAATACTTCTGAGGGCATAAAAGCCTGCAGTCATATTCTCTTCTACAGTGGTACCTCAGGTTAAGTACTTAATTCGTTCCGGAGGTCCGTTCTTAACCTGAAACTGTTCTTAACCTGAAGCACCACTTTAGCTAATGGGGCCTCCTGCTGCCGCCGCGCCACCGGAGCATTATTTCTGTTCTCATCCTGAAGCAAAGTTCTTAACCTGAAGCACTATTTCTGGGTTAGTGGAGTCTGTAACCTGAAGCGTATGTAACCTGAAGTGTATGTAACCTGAGGTACCACTGTATTTGGTGCTAGTCCTTAGTGAGCCCCTCTTTGTCTTTGCAGGGAACATTGAATACAGCTGCCCGGCGACCAATGAGTGTGAAATCACAAAACGGAGGCGCAAATCCTGCCAGGCGTGTCGCTTCATGAAATGTCTCAAAGTGGGGATGCTGAAAGAAGGTAAGGCGAGCCGGGCGCATGACTTCTGTCGATTTGCCAACACCTAAAAAACCCTCACCTCTCTCTCTGACTGAGGCCAGATTATGCTTTTGATGTGAAGGAGGAAGCAGCTGGAGTTGGTTCGAATTCTGAGTGACCAAGGGAAAGAACACAATGACATGCCGGTTGTGTTAAAGTGAAATTCTGTTCCTGACCTGACTGAAAATGTTAAAAGTAGGCAAACCGAAACCTAACACACCACAGTCAGGTGTGAAGAATGCATATGTGCATATTGCACTTGGCTTATTTTCCACGCATGAAAAATGCCTTTTCCTTTAAAAAAAAAAAGGGGGGGGGAGTCATCTGAGCAGTGGCATTCCCTTTCTCTTTTTTTATAGACACTTAAAAATGGCTGAAGAATCATTCCTTTCATTCCCCATTTATTTGTACACATTTATTTTATAAGAATCATTTACAAAAGTGGCATGCTACAAACTATAAGATTCCATACATGTAAAAACAGAACTGTGCACTGAACATTAGGGTGTTTGCAGAAGAATGTGTGGGTAGAATGAGAAGGGTTGAGTAAACCTGTCCATTTCAGTCCCATATCAGTTGGTGGGATTTTTTTTTTTTTTTAGTCCTTGTGAAAACGTCTTTGCTTTGTAATGCAAATCTCACCTACTATAAACATTTTCGCAAAGCATTTTCCCCTCATAGAATGCATTTTTGTATGTCTCCACCCAGTTTAAGACATGCATTTTTATGCACACAAAAACTCCGTTACATGTCTTTTGGTACACATCACTTGACTGGAGAACTGCGTTACAAAACCTGGTGAAGAGTGAATTTTGAAAGGTGGTTGTGTTTCGGTTCTTGTATTGTTTCAGAAAGTGTGTGTTATGCTAGCTGGCCTTCTGATGCAAACTGAATCAAATTCACACACATACACCCCATCCCTAGGCACGACTGGGAAGGAAGTTTGATCATAGTCCATTTGTTCTGAGGAGATAAACATCCCTGGCTGGAGAGAGGCCTTTGTCCCTTTGCAGGTGGTCTCCTTTGCCCTGCAGTGCTCAGCCCACCATCTCACCCCACCTATTGATCTGCTCAGTGTTGTCTGAACAGTGCTTGGCTCATCCCCTTGTGCTCCTCTCCTCCTCCCCCCCCCATCCATCCATTCAAGGTGCGCCACTGGGAATTCAATGGCAATTAAACACATTCTTATGGATTGGCTTCAAAGCTTCATTTCCCTGGGCTCCCTCCAGAATGGAAGGATGGGGGGGGGGGGGACAGGGAGGAAATGTAGCACTTGTAACTCTCTGCATCGATGTACTTGGAAAAGCACAGCTGCCTCACAGCCTAACCCACACAGAAAGGATATCAGCACTGGAGAGTGCTCCAGCCCAGCACATTTCAGCCAAAGCAGGCAGGCTGCCATCTGTGGAAGCCAGAGATGAATTGGAAGCCATAGTGCTTTCCTCTGAGGTGTTGCAAGAGTGATAAAAAGCTAGTGCTGTTAGTAATGTAGATTTAAACCCTGTTTTGCCCTTTGATTGACAGATCTTATCTGAGGTTAAATTTCTGCCTCTCGCTCACTCTCTCGACTGGAGCTCTCCTGACATTGGTGAGCTCAGGCCTGTGACCCTTTGTGACCTTGCTTTTAGATTAGGATGGTGATGGATTCAGAGAGAGAAATTAGCCTGCTTTGAAGGTGGTGGAGTGACCTAGCGATGTGTTGTCCCTCGGAAGCCGGGAAAGATGAACTCTCTCTCAGTCCCTTGGATTCTTCCATTTTACTTACTCTGATTTGCTCTTTTCCTTTACAGCTTCAAACCACATTCATTCCAGCATCCACTTAGGGTCCAGTTCTTTATCTCATATGGGCTTTGCAGCACTGAAGTTTAGATTACACTGCTCCAAAGGCACACTGCTTTAACTGAACATGTAATCATATTATATGTGCAACCATTAATAGTAGTGATTCCGGACATGCCTGTTGCCAGGACCTTAGATTGTTGTTGCTTGTCATGATCATTTATACTTCCATCCTATGATAATATACATCTGTATGCAGGTAGCCATGAACTATTGTTACTGCTATAAAGTCTGCAACTACTAGCAACAATCATTGTAGCATTGTTATTACTATTATTATCTGCAGTAATATTATTTGCAGAATAAAAGGAATTCAGTCAATACAATGGCTTTAAAAAGCCCAATAAAGGCAAGAAAAAATAGTTTTGTGGTATTTAGTCTCCAAGGAGTCAGCAATTTTCTAGGAAGAACAAATCCAAAATTGTTTGACTTTCAGCACAGAGATGCAGAATTGGCTGGGGATTTTAGTTTATGAAGGGTTCATTGGCTCTTCCTACCTCTGGCTCTCTTAGATCATCCATTCAATCTCCCAGTCAAGGCAGGGTTGTTCCCAAGTGCACATTTTTCTAGTATTATATCCAGGTCAACCTTACAAGTTCCAAGTGCTTCCCTTGAGAAGTACCTCATACTGATCAGGAGAGAGCCTTGATATTCAAAGTAATATGTTTCTCAATCCGGGATCCTATTCGTCATATTGTCCCCTATCACCAACACTTCCAAATGCCACATTAAATAATTCTCCGCTGCTTGCTGTTTTGAAAGTGATACAATGTGCTTTTGCCATCTCCAGAGACGTCAGGATCACATCAGACTGTAACAACAATTCTGGCAGTTATAGAAGATAGCTTTCTTCTTATTTTCTAGTTTTTAAAATCTTGATTTTCTCTTGTGACCTATTACCAGTCACTTACTATAAAGTTCTGGTGAAAATCCCAGTGAAAACACAGATCTTCTTAACAAAGGGATAACGAGATTCCCCGTTTGGTGTTTTGTTCTTTGGGGCATTTTCACACAGACTAAAAATAGAGTCCAGCTGAGCACAATGTCATCTCCGAAGTGCCCAGAGCTAAATAATATAATTGGGAGTTGTCTTTTTTTGAAGTTACTGTAAGGTCATTTTTGCCATCATAGCTCAGTTAGATTTATTTGGAGCTTGCATGTCTAACGAATCCAGTAGTTACTGAAATCATGACTCAACATTACTCCAGAAAGTCTCTAAACAAGTTTGTTGGATATTTCCAGGCATCTGCCTCTAGCTTCTCTTCTGTTTGGCATCAGCAAACATCTGCTTCTCCCTCAAACTTACTGGCAGAGTTTGTTGACTCTTGCTGGTTACAAGCTGAAAGACCCTTGCTGTCTGTCTGAAGCCCATCTGACAATGGCTGTACGCTCTCCTGAGCCTCAGATGAGTTGCAAGGGCTTTGGGGAAGGAAGAAGAAGTGAGCAGCAGTCTAGTCCATGAAGGATGAAGAAGCTTCCTTCTTCATCCTCTTTAGGTAGGACTTTGGTTAGGAGCTGTGTGATAGAGCTCACACACTAGTGGTGCAATCCTAACCATGTCTGCTCAGAACTAAGTCATATTGAATTCAGTGGGCCTTCCAACCCAGTAAGCAGGGATCAGACTGCAGCCTAAGAAGATTTGCCAGAAATAGAGACTGTCTTTGTCAGGTTATGGTGACGGGGGCCAGGGGGAGGTGGAGAGGAAGGCTCCAAATGAATCCTTAAAGACTGTGAAAGACTATCCTAGTGATGTACCCAGCACTGGGGGTTTGTTGTGGCAATGCAGAAAGCGATTGAGAAACAGAGGCAGGAAGGGAGCAGAGTGAGCAATCAATAGGTTTCTCAGATATCCTGGCCACTTTGCTTAAGAGAGCCCTAATCAATGCAGTGCAACTCAGGGAATGCATGTGCCCGGGCCATCTCAGTTTCTTCCCTCATGACGCTGCAGAGTGGAAACTCACTACAGCATGTGGATAAAACACAGTGTGGGAAACTTTCTATGTCAAACCTGATATATAAGCCCAGCGCACACGTGTTTAACATGCCAGCCTTCTTACCTGTAGTTAACCATCTTTATTCCTACAAGGATTTGCCACTGTTGCATCCATTTGGTGTCAAAGGTTGGGATCTGTAGCTCAACATGCAACTATGGAGCTGCTGCTTCCATTTGCCCTTGGCATCTTAAGTTGTACAATTCTAGTTCTGCGTTGGTTGACACATAGTCAGCTAGTTGTGGGGCGGGACTTACCTGACCGCCTGGTGGTGGAGCCGCTGCTGCTTATTGGGAGGGAGAGGGGAAAGGCAAGGAGACTGTGAGCAGGAACACTCTATTGGCTCCGCTGGAACATATGGTACTGACCTCCCCACTGCCTTGCCCCTGCCCTTTCCCTCCCAGAAAGCATCAGTAACACATCTGCCAGGTCAGATAGCCCCACCCTAGCATCCAATATTGCATGTAGTGATGGCTCCAAGGGCCAGATAAATGGCATCCTTGCTAGTCTTTCTGTCTTAAAGATACCATTGCCTAGAAATTAATTGGTACCATATATATACATATATAGGGACGCGAGTTGCGCTGTGGTCTAAACCACAGAGCCTAGGGCTTGCCGAACAGAAGGTCGGCGGTTCAAATCCCCGCAACGGGGTGAGCTCCCATTGCTTGGTCCCTGCTCCTGCCAACCTGGCAGTTCAAAAGCACGTCAAAGTGCAAGTAGATAAATAGGTACCATTCCGGTGGGAAGGTAAACGGTGTTTCCGTGCGCTACTCTGGTTCTCCAGAAGCGGCTTAGTCATGCTGGCCACATGACCCGGAAGCTGTCTGCGAACAAACGCCGGCTCCCTCGGGCTATAGAGCGAGATGAGCGTGAAACCCTAGAGTTGTCCGCGACTGGACCTAATGGTCAGGCGTACCTTTACCTTTTTATATACATATATATCTGATACATGATGATGGTATCAGTCTAGACTAGGAACGGAAAACCTTAAAACTGAGCTACACATCCAGCAAAATCATTTGGTAGACAGCATTTCAGACTGCCAAGTGGAGGTTGATATTTTTGAATGTCCCCCCATGTTAAAAGCAGCAACAGTGCCCTCCTTGAATATGGAAAAAACCAGGACATCAGGAACAGGCATAGCCGAGTACCTTTCTCTTTGATGTGCTGCATAGGTATAACTAGAGAGGTAACTCCTCCTACAGTCTGAACTGGTAAAGTCAAGGGAAGACTTTGTAATGTTATTTTAATAAATATATAGCTCTCTTTTTTTCTTGCAAACTGCCCTGAGATATTTTGATGGGCAGAATAATAATAATAATATTCTTAGAATTCTAAAATATGAAACTCACCCTGTAGGAAATATTTCAACTAGTGCTGAAAGTTGGAATCTTGTATGTTGGAACACAATAGAGTTGTTTGGCTCTTCAAACTCACTAGTATTTTATCTATTTGGTGGGCAGGCAGGGAGACAAGAGACTGAAAATGACAGTAAGCGAGGTCGCATTTCAAATGTGAATTCTTTGAATGAGGCTTTCTTAGATCAAATTGCATGTTTCTGATCATGCACTGAGGTCATTCTCTTGCGATTGTGACCTTACAAAGCGTTGGTGCAGAAAAATGCTGTTTTGTCCATTTACTCTGCATTAGGCAGCTCAGGCGGTTTGGGTTAGCAGGCATGGGCAGAGCTTAGCACACACACAGCTAAACATTGGCGGGTTATGTTTAGCCTGTGCGATCAGTAGAATGAATCCTGTTGTCATTTTCCCTCCAGGGAAAAGCCTTTCTTTGGGAAGGGCTGGAGGGGAGCAGGCATGCAAAGACCTCTGAGAAACAAGAAACAGAGGCAGCAAAGGCGGAATCACTGTGACAGAAATGCATGGCAATAAAATAAAATAAAATAATTCTCAAGGAATTTCCCCCTTTTTTTTCAGGCTAAGGTTGCTGATAGCCGTGTGAGAAAGTAGATCCAGGGGCTTTTTAAAAACCTGACTACTTTCCTGTTTAGGTGGACACATATATGCATAAACATTTAATAATTTTATATTGATGCAATTATCGTTAAAAGTCTTGATATTGACAATACAATTATTGTTAAAAGTCTCAATATCTGTGTGCTTTGGTTTTCTTTTTTTTCTTTAATTGTAGTAGAGATTGTGCTTATTGTATACTTATGTACTTGGATACTGCTTCAAGAACTGTTGATAGAAAGCTGTCTATAAATGGCTTAAATAATGATTTAAATCCTGAAAGGCAGGCTATAAATAATTGTAATAGATAACTATAAATTATTAAATGTACAAAACAACAGTAGTGACATAGTGGTAATAAGCAAAAGCTTTATAAAGACTCTCCAGAGTACAGTATAGCCTTTCTTTAAAAAGTCTTATCCAAATCATCTTTCTGAACTTGTATCAAAACAGAAGAGAGAAAGTCAGGATGATGCAAGGGGTTAAGGTGTCCTTAAATTTTCCTTGCTGGCTTTAATATCTGTACACCTTAAACTCATCATGAGCAATAATCTCTAATTTTAAACGTCTTGGATCATTACTCTTAAATAATGACCTGTCTGAAGCCCGATTCATTTGTATTTCAGAATTTCCTAAACAATATTTCTGCTACGTTTCACATCAAAACACTTGACTTGAGGTCATGTTTGACTTCCTTTCCTGTGAACCTGCCCCCCACCCTGAATTGCATAGAAAGTCGAATAATATTTCCATTACGTTTATCTCATTGTGTTAGCAAGCAGTGTTAACAATACAAGTTACCAGGTTCTTCACCTTTCAAAATCTTTTTTACTCTCCCACAGATAGGAATAAAGCATAGGAAATGGAGAGGAACTAAAATCTAACCATGTGAGCAGAAACCGATTAGAAAACATCGAACTAAGAGGAAAAGCTAGCAGAAGAGGACAGGGTTAAAAAGGCTAAGAGAAGAGGTTAGCTGCATTAAGCTTAATTTGAGAGTGAATATATTTCCTTTCTCTCTCTTGATATTTCTACAAGATAAAACTCAACAACAATCCAATCATGAACCCGAGATTACAAGGCAAGCTGCTTAGGCAACAAGAATTTACAAAAATAATTCAAAACTAAGAGAAATAATGTATTAACCACTTCCGTGATCACAGCTAATCCACTTTTCTCAAACATCCATGACACTAAGAACCCCATTTTCCTGCTACTCTAATCCCAAACCTGCTAACTGCTTTAACTAGCAAATCCCAGCTGCTCCTTCCCAGAATTCCACCCTCCAATAGACTTCCACTCCTACTTGGTGTAGCTTAACAATATAATTTTAGAGTTTTAAGGGACTTCAGCGGCTATCTGTTCCAACACTGCACTGTGCAGAGTGCAATCACAGCATCCCTCATAGATGGCCGTTCCATCTCTGCTAAAATACCTCCAGCAAAGGAGGTCATTCATTCCAGCCTCTAAGAAATTTCCTCCTTCCATCCAGCAGATTGTGAGCACAGCTCGCTGCATACCCTCCGACATTTCTCCAGTGAAAATACAGACGTATTTTCCGACCTAAGGAAAAGCAGGACATTCCAGGATCACATCAGAAACCGGGACGGCTTCTGTAAATCTGGTACTATCCCTGGAAAATAGGGTCACTTGGAGGGTCTGTCACTGTAACACATTCTCTTGCAGGACCCCTCTGACTTAACACCTGCATCAAAAGGCTTAATTTCATTGGGGATGCTTCCCCATTGACCACACCTCCCTGACAGGATCAGTTTCAGCTGCTCAACGTCTGCATGCCATATAGTTCTTGAATTGAAATTGAAATACTTTATTGTCACTTGTACAAAACTTGTATACAGTAAGATTACACCAGCACCCCCCACTCTTAGTCTTAATTCCCCTCGTTTACTGACGCACACCCACCAAACCCGAAAGTCAGTTGCCCTGTTGTTATCTTTTCATTCAGCAGCCTAACAGCCCATGGATAGAAGCTGTTCTTTACCCTGTTGGTGTGACTAATGATGCTTCTGTATCTTCTGCCTGAGGGCAGGAGTTTAAGAAAGTGCCAGCCAGGGTGTGAATCATCCTTGAGAATTTTCCTCACTCTCCTGAGGCAACGTTCTTCTGCTATTTCATCCAGCGGATTCATGGGACAGCCCATAATATCTCATGCTGTATTCACCACCCTCTGTAGGCACTTCCTATCAGTTGATGTCAAACCAGCGTACCACACCGTGACACACTTTCTATTGTGGACCCGTAGAAGGAGATCATCAAATGTTGATTGACATCATTCTTAGAAGCAGAGAGGACCAGTGTCAGGGAAAAAATGTGTAATTCCTTTCTCTTACACTGCGACTAAACAGAAAACAGCACACTCTAGTACTCTAAATCCACTTCTGTTATACTGACTGCTGTAATGCAAGCAGCTAGCTAAAATAAAGAATTAATTTGAACGGGTTATTTTTGTCTCTCTTGCTTTCTCTTTAAGTATCTTTCGGTGGAGCACAACCATTCAAGAAGTGCCCCCTGCTCCTCAAGTGTTCCCTGGGATCCCCCCTCCCCCAACCCCCCTTCCATTCTGTGCATTTTCTGAAAGATATTTGATTTCAGTGAAAGCTCTGCTGACATCCATGCAATATGCTTGCACTTTCTCTTTGTGCTTCCTGGGAAGGATGAGGACTCCTCCGGGGATTCTGGGTAATTGGGTTAGTGGCCAGCTCATGTCAGGAAATTAAAAGGCGGCCCTGATCAGGTTGCGGCTGCATGGGGTTTAATGGCTTTGTATTTATAGAGTATTCTGCTTCTACCCGTGCCAGAAATACCACTTTTCTGCATACTTCAGGTGAACAAAGCACACGGAGGAAAGTTCTCCCACTGAAGGACAATTGCGCTTTGAAAAACAATTTGTGTTTTTTTGTGTTTGTAACAATGCTGATATGTTGTCAGGAGAGATGCTTGAGGAATTAAGTTTCTGTGAATTCTGATGCAAACTGGCCTCATCACCTCCGAGACTGAAGTGCTGGTCACAATTATCTAATTATCATTAGAAGGTTGCACGTCTCCTAATTTTGCTATATACCCATTGACTAAAAAAAATGTATCAATATAAATTTAAAATGCATATTTTGGGATGAAATGTATACACAGAGACATATTTTGTGGGTTAACAAAACATTTGCAGATTAATTGGATTTATGAATGAACATGCAAAACTGAGCTGGAAATGTACTATTCAGCGCTAGTTTTAAGAACAAATTTGATTACTATTAAACCATTTCCAATGTCCCAGATGCTTGATGTAGGATTTGCTCCACTGCATCCTCTCTCTTATAGCAATCTGGGTTTTTTAGGGCAGGGATGGGGAATATTTTTTCCCTGGCAGACCACTCACCTGTCAATCAGCTGATGTCACAATGATGTCAAATGATTGGCATGTGGGTGGTCCCACCCAGCTGTCAAAGTTGGCCCATGATGGTAGGGGGAGATAATGACCAAGCAGGATTGAACTCTTCACTCATCAGCTGATGCATGGGGAGTTCAATCCTGCTTTCTGAGATATCAGGTGTGGGGCAAATGGACATGGTTTTTGAAAAACAGCCTTGTAGGGCCAAATAGGGAGGCCTGGAGGCTCCCAGTCCCTGTGTTAGGCCATTTCCAGAAGATAGGTGGTCTTGCACCCTGGAAATGATATGATTCTTCGGACTTATTTGATATCCCACATGTGCACTCTCTTTTTTGGCTATAATGATAATAAAATGCTGCTTCTGGTGAATGCTTTTATGGTGTTCTGTATAGCAGTGTGGATTTTAATGGTAGGAAATAGCCTGGCAATGGGGATGTAGCAGGGTTGGCCATACCGAGTGAAAGAGTAAGGTAGCAGATTGTGAGCAGCAAACTTTCAGGTCTATGGGGGGGCGTATATGTCTGTGGGCATGCACACATACCCCCATCCCCACATGTGCACCAAGACATTAAAAAAAGAGCAGGGTGTTTTATAGCAACAAACATTGCTATGTAACAGAACTCGGCTTCATATCTTCAAAGCAGCCAGACACACCCTTGTCGTAAAAAGCGCAGAGACGAGTAATGCAGTAAGATGCAATAAGTTGCGAACAGTTGAGGTGATGGGGACTCCTTAAACTGGCCATGCAGAAAAACTCAAATACGGACACACACATATACACACAAAAGCACACAAGCAGAAATGCAGACAGACATACGGGTATGTGGTACCCCAAGGATCGAATACAGAATGGAAAGTCAGGAGACCTACCCTGCCATAGGGACTCAATGGAAAAGGATGCACAGCCTGCAAATTCAATATGACAGCAAATGGGCTGCATTTCCCACTGTCTAGGGCTTTGCTTCATGGAGCTTTTAGAGGTATTTTTAGTCTCCGGGTAAGAAAAAAGAAACTAAACTTGATTGCTTGTGCTACCTCCTCTGCACACTCGGCTATTTTTACTTCCGACAGACTGGGCCTACATCCAGCATGTAGAGGGGGGGGAGGGGGGCTCCGAAGCTGGAATTATTTGCCTTCCATTAAGAAAAAAACCTCCCAAGCCTGATGTTATCAAGTCAGTGAGGGGACATCTGATCTCAAACTTGTTGGACAGATGTCTCTTGGCAGGGTTGCGCTGGAGAAAGGCAGAGAGAGCAAACAGATCAGTAGAATGGCTCTCATACTGCAGAGGGCTGGTACTGGCACAGCTCTGCTCGAAGGACTTCTGGAACATGAGTGGCACCAACAGGATGATTAGAAAACTGACGGCTTTAGTCAAGGCAGGAGGTAAGGCTGAATCTGAAGCCACCATGACTCTCCCCCCCACACCGGGGAAGTGCATCAAAAGTCTTTTTTTCCAGAAAAGAGAATTAATAGGAAGAAAGCAAAAAGTGAAAACACTACAAGGAGAAATTCTTAGCAGCTTTTCCCAAATAGTGTCAGCATGCAGGTTGGGAAGCTGCATTGCATTACGTTCACCTGCCTTCAAAAGCCATTCTTTGGGTAACGATACATTGGGGGAGGGATGCGGGTGGCGCTGTGGGTTAAACCACAGAGTCTAGGACTTGCCGATCAGAAGGTCAGAGGTTTGAATCCCCGTGACGGGATCTGTAGCTCAACATGCAACTATGGAGCTGCTGCTTCCATTTGCCCTTGGCATCTTAAGTTGTACAATTCTAGTTCTGCGTTGGTTGACACATAGTCAGCTAGTTGTGGGGCGGGACTTACCTGACCGCCTGGTGGTGGAGCCGCTGCTGCTTATTGGGAGGGAGAGGGGAAAGGCAAGGAGACTGTGAGCAGGAACACTCTATTGGCTCCGCTGGAACATATGGTACTGACCTCCCCACTGCCTTGCCCCTGCCCTTTCCCTCCCAGAAAGCATCAGTAACACATCTGCCAGGGCAGATAGCCCCACCCTAGCATCCAATATTGCATGTAGTGATGGCTCCAAGGGCCAGATAAATGGCATCCTTGCTAGTCTTTCTGTCTTAAAGATACCATTGCCTAGAAATTAATTGGTACCATATATATACATATATAGGGACGCGAGTGGAGCTGTGGTCTAAACCACAGAGCCTAGGGCTTGCCGAACAGAAGGTCGGCGGTTCAAATCCCCGCAATGGGGTGAGCTCCCATTGCTTGGTCCCTGCTCCTGCCAACCTAGCAGTTCAAAAGCACATCAAAGTGCAAGTAGATAAATAGGGACCGCTCCGGTGGGAAGGTAAACGGCGTTTCCGTGTGCTGCTCTGGTTCACCAGAAGTGGCTTAGTCATGCTGGCCACATGACCCGGAAGCTGTACGCTGGCTCCCTCAGCCAATAAAGCGAGATGAGCGCCGCAACCCCAGAGTCAGCCACGACTGGACCTAACAGTCAGGGGTCCCTTTACCTTTACATTGGGGAGGGGCGACATATTTGCCCTACAAAAATGTCACCAGCAGTTCAAAACTGCTGACTGTCCAGCAGTCATTTTGCATCCCGCACAAAGACCCAAACCTAGTGTTGTTCAGTCACGTGGTTGCAGGGAGATGGTAACGCAGCACATAAATGGTGGAGAATATTCAGCAATATGGCCCTCTTTGGGAAAGAGCGCAGGAAAGAAAATGTTGAGATTTTTTCCCCTGAAAAAACTCTTACGAGAAATTTTGCCTCAGCTCTATACTCACTATTGCTTCACACAACACAGACACAGAGTTGCACACGCTGTTTCCCAGAGGAAAGTCTAGCATTTCATTCTCTGCCTGTATTCTTTTAATGCATGCCCATGTAGTGCTTCACAGAAATGACTATTGAGTAGTTGGGTTTTTGTTTTGTTTTAAATCGGCAAGTAAGCGAATTGGAACAGGGTAAGACAACTTGGTATGTTAGGTAACTCCACTCCCCCAAATAAGCAGTCCTAAACCAAAACTGGAACTGCTTCATGGTGCAATGAGGGGATAGCTTCTCAGTCTAGTGAAGCAACCAAGCCGCACTAGAGACCTTTTAACGTCTACTCACAACTCCCCATCTCAGACAGCAGCGAACCTTCTGCAGCTGCAGGTGACCTGACTGTGTTGTCAAGGAACTTTAACTAGACTGATTTGGACGGTATGACTCACATGTGCTGCGTTTTCCCTCGTCGTCTTTGTCTGCCTTCTATAGGGCACTTTCATTTAGTGCTGTCACTGCACTGCTGTCAAACCTCAGACTCAAGTAGCCGGCGTGAAATGCAGAATAATTACTGTAACTTAATTTGTGATTGATATCCTCATGGATCTTGCAAATCTCAGCATATCCATCCTACTTCCATTTCTGTTCAAGCCTCAGAACTGATTTTTTGTTGTTTTGTTTTCCTCACCCCCATCCCTACCATTTCCTCTACCATCCCACCAACTGGGCTTTCTTCATCTGCCTTGTGAATGCAGCCTCTCCCGCATTTTCATAGAAGCAATGAATGAATTTTTCTTGCAAATGCATTTTTTCTTGCAAATGCATTGAATGCATTTTTCCTGGGGCAAAGGGGTTCTGAAGGGCAGATAGGGCTCTGAGGCTTGGAAAAATTAAGCCATTTGCACCCACTCATTTTTGCAGGTTGCAGGTGTCCTCATGCCATGTTTCCCAGTCCCCCAAGCTATACAGGATAGCATGGTGCATCCTATTGATCATCCTGTTTACATGAAGTTAGGTGGTATTGCCCCCATTGGAATGGCGCCTCCTACAGGACTAAACAGGCAAAACATACAACCTCTTGCTCTGCTTGTGAGTCGATAGGCCAGGCTCCTGCAGTCTGACCAAGTTAGAACTTTTTAAAACATATTTTTTCACCTTTAGCTCCCCCCACTTTCAGTTCCTTTCTCCTCTCCACCAAAATCACCACATTTATTTATTTTTTAAAATTGTGTGTGGGGAAACCAGTGTGGTGTAGTGGTTAAGAGTGGTAGACTCGTAATCTGGTGAATCAGGTTCGCTTCCCTGCTCCTCCACATGCAGCTGCTGGGTGACCTTGGGCCAGTCACACTTCTCTGAAGTCTCTCAGCCCCACTCACCTCACAGAGTGTTTGTTGTGGGGGAGGAAGGGAAAGAAGATTGTTAGCTGCTTTGAGACTCCTTCGGGTAGTGATTAAGTGGGATATCAAATCCAAACTCCCCCCCCCCTCTTCTTCTTTTGGGTTCCTTTAGCTGGGGGTGAGGATGACACCACAGCCTGGTTCCCGCCAAAAAGCCTAGGGCAGAGGAGCCTAGAGAGAGGAGTTCAGTGGCACCACTCCAATGGCCGGTAGCAAAGGAAAACAAGCTGCTTCACGCAACCTTTGGAGGCTTATGGCCTTGGCTGACCCTTTCCCTGCCTTTCAGTGGGGCATTTCTCCTCAGAAGTTGCCACACTGAACACAGCAGGGCGGAGAGGAGCAGCTGCCCTGCATTCAGTGGTGAGGGCAGGCCACAGAGCTTCGGCCCCAGTCGCCAGCCAGCGAAGCTTATTCCACCTCCCCAGGCCACCAAGCAGCACCTCATTCATCCCCAAATCAATGTGGTTGCATCATTTATGGAAAATTAGCACGGCCCATGTTTCTCTCTCGTTCCTTTCTCAGATGCATTAGCAAAAGAAGTTTCTTCTTTTCACTATTCTGATATGTTTATTAAACAGCTCAGGACCCTGCCAAATATTACCTCCTAGCCGCTGGATTGCACTGCCTTTCATTTCTGCAGAGATTGTAAGCTTTTTGGAGCAGGGATCTCACGTCAGTGTCTTTTACACTGTAGGTTCAGCATATAAATGTTTTATAGTTTTATGTGCTATAAGCCACCCAGAGTGGCTGGGGAAACCCAGCCAGATGGGTGGGGTTTTAATTCAATAATAATAATAATAATAATAATAATAATAATAATAATAATAATAATAATAAATGGTGGGGTTTGCTGCTAGAGCACATAGTAATTCCTCTACATAGCAACAGCAACAGCTGAGCGGGAGGGTTTAGTCTGCACACACTGTCTCTTTAACGCTGGCCATGATGATGACTGTTTGGATGAAACAACAACTGTGACCTTATTTAAAGTGCTTGC
Organism: Podarcis gaigeae; assembly: GCF_964106915.1. Taxonomy (NCBI): domain Eukaryota; kingdom Metazoa; phylum Chordata; class Lepidosauria; order Squamata; family Lacertidae; genus Podarcis; species Podarcis gaigeae. Next base: position 30,390,475 of record NC_139678.1, on the reverse strand, counting down.
CTGAAGGAGTGTCAAACAGGATGGAGGGACAGGAGGAGAACAGAGTCTCTCCTTTGAAATTAACGAGCTAATGTCCTTGGATGAATAGACATATCTACTCAGCAAGGAAAAGAGGGATGGAGGGTAAATCTCCTTGTATCTCCCTCTCTCCCTCTCTCTTGCTTATCTCTTTTAATGCACTTAAGTCCTTTTGTGTTTCTCTAATCTGATTGAGGGTGCCTAATACCTTTGCAACCTGTGCAGCCACCTTCCTAGCCAAGCACCGAGGACAACACGCTTATATGTGCATGATTCTGCTTGGTAAAAATAGCATAACTCCCTCCACTGGTTCCTCACCTTTTCCCTTTTGCTATATCTAAATGCCCTGTTACTCCACACTTGGGACTTGCAGTGGAAATTAGTTTCACTGGTGTTCCAGTGTACACCAGTGTACATCTCGCCCTACAGGCATTCGCACCTCACTCGTCCAGTGAAGATATGGGGAGAAGCAGGGCCACGCATACAGGCCATGTCCCCCCCCCCCAATGCCAGAGCATCAGCTGGCCATGCCCCTAGCACTGAAGGCTCAATATTAGTGCAAAAGGGTACAAAGTGAATAAGGCCCATTTCACACCAATGCCAAACACGTGGCAGTGGTGGGCATGGCCACTGGACTCAGTCCCACTTTAACCCCATCCCACATATTTGTAAACCACTGTGAGGTTGTTTTCTTTTATAATCAAATGGTATATAAATGTTAGGGAATAAATGACATAGATTCAGTGGGTTAAAAGGGAGAGTGAATGTCTGCACACTTCTTTGACCCTGACCAGGGTGTGAGAGCCCTACGGGTTTTTATAATGAATTTATTCATTTATTTCCCAAATTCTATATACCACTAGAGTGTAAACACACACACACACACCTCAAAACAGTTTAGAGTGTGCAAATGAGCATCCAATTCATTGTGCCGGTAAAGTTGCAGATAAGTGGTGTTCATATGCATAACAAAAACAGCAACACTTTGGTGTAACCCATTAGCTCATTTGATCATGGCCAAGATCTTAAGTGCATGATTTGGGAGAGTATTCTTGGAGAGTGCAGTTATTCCAATGGTACTAATGAGGACAGGCTGCCTGTATAGTGTTGGGTTATTCAATGCTAGTCAGGTTGGTTTCCTGGGAACTGGGTCTTGCCTGTCATTCTATTTGCTTGGATATTATTTCACAAACACTATAGAAACATTTCTACCTCACTGGGTTGAGATGCTAATAGGAGGGTGAAAAGGGAAGAAGCTCTGATGTTTAAAAATGCATTGTTTGTTTTTGTCCCTTTTTTCATCAACTGGGTGGGGGAGAAGGGATATCTGTGTATATTTTAAGAAAGATATTTCACAGAGCAATCCAAATTGCTGGTGGGTGGCAGCAGGATTTAACAGAGTAGTGGAGCAACTGCTACATCTGGAGTCCCACCGGTTGCACTGGAAAATAATGTCTCCTCCTGCCCCCACATGCCATTTCCAGGTTGGTGCAGCCGACAGACTCACATCAGGCCAATTGCTGGTGGCTACAGATGAGGGAGAAATTAGATTTTGTTAAAGCAAACCCACCTAATTTGTACTTACCGAAACAATACGCAAACTGAAACACAGCCATCCTTCAAAATCCATACTTCTCTGAATTTTCAACACCGTTCCCCAGCCACGTAATTGTATAAAAATGCACATAGCAGGATAAATAATGTCTATAAATACACCTGTTTAGTGAAGATAGCATACAAAAATGCATTATATTAGGACACAAGTGATTTGCAGGAATGTGTATATTAGGTAAAATTGCATACAGAAAGATGTGAATTGGGAGAAACTTGTGTTAGAATGCTGATGAATTTTCATGAGGATTTTTGTGTGTATTTTTTTTTTAAAAAACCCCATGCGGAAATGTGGAAAACTGAACTTAAGAATGGGAAACTGAAAAACTGAGACAAACCAAAATTGACAGATCCACCCATTCCTGGTGTGAATGCAGAAACTGAGTAAATGAAAAGTTTCATTCTAAGGGCCCCTGCAGACATCCTATTTATTAAGCATCCATCATGATTTGCATACGTGATGTTATTGGGTGGTTATCCCCCCCCCCCACTGGTACAGCCAGACAGAATTGGGTGAACGGACATCTCAAGTTCTATCCTATCTGCACCACTTCCAGGAGGGATTGTTCCATCAGTCAATTTATCTTATCAGTTTTTCTCTTCATTGGCAGCGCAATCCTAAACATGCCTACTCAGAAGTAAATCCCATTGGGCTCAATGAGGCTTACTCCCTAGGATGCGTAGTTAGAACTGCAGCCCACGTGCATAGGAATCAATAGGAGTGCATGTGCATACAAATATACCTGTTAAGAATAAGGAAACATATCTGAATCCACACCAAAAAAAGGCCTTAAGATTTCCTTCCTCTTTTGCCTACAGGGGTCCGCCTGGATCGAGTTCGTGGAGGCCGTCAAAAGTACAAAAGGAGATTGGATTCCGAGAGCAGCACTTATTTGAGCTTACAGATTCCTCCTCCAGCCAAAAAGCCATGTAAGTGCCGGTATCACACTCTGTTGCCTGGGGCAAGCCCTCAATTTCCTTTCCCCTAACATAGTGCTATGGGGTTGTGCTGTTCTCCCTGAGTGTTCCTCGTAAGAAACCAGTTCTCAGCTGTCTTAATTAGGGAGCCGCATGAGTTAGTGTCCTCTGAGACTTTTCTGAAACTGAAACCGAGGGCAATTGTTTAGATACATGGTTTAAGGGAGCACCTGGCTTTTCCCTAAATCTACAAGAGATCAGCTTGCAGGTGAAGATGATGGCCTACCCATCTCACCATGATGATTCTCCAGCTTTGCATGATCCTGCTAGCTGCCTGGCAACCTATTCATCATAGATCTCTATGCTCCATGCATTGTAGAATCTATTACTGGGGCATTTCACACATGGTCCAGCGCCAAGGGCCTTCTGGTGGTTCCCTCCCTGCGAGAAGCCAAGTTACAGGGAACCAGGCAGAGGGCCTTCTCGGTAGTGGCACCCGCCCTGTGGAACGCCCTCCCACCAGATGTCAAAGAGAGCAACAACTACCAGACTTTTAGAAGACATCTGAAGGTAGCCCTGTTTAGGGAAGCTTTTAATGTTTGATGCATTACTGTATTTTAATATTTTGTTGGAAGCCGCCCAGAGTGGCTGGGGAAACCCAGCCAGATGGGTGGGGTATAAATAATACATTATTATTATTATTATTATTATTATTATTATTATTATTATTATTCAGAGGAAATCCTGAGCTTGCCACTGAGTCTGAACTCAGTGAGGGAGATTTAGCCTATCAGATTCCTTGGTACCTATACCTGTATGATACCTGTGCTTTTTGCTTTGATACCTTACACTTAAGACATCTTCGGTGCACTCCTAAGCAAAAATGGTAAAGGGTCTTAGTTCTCTGGAAGGCCTTGCTTCATTGCTCATAGATCTTATTCTAATGTCTGCCCAGCTACTAGCACTTTGGTTTGAGGTGGAGAAACTATCCCTGGAAAAGATAGATCACCCTTCCCACCAAGATTACCTTCTGTCAGAGTTCAGCCAAGCCACACAGACTGCACCCTCTGTGCTGGTCCTGCAGCACCAGTGATCAGCTGCATGTTCTAGAGCAGGGGTAGGCGGCCCAATCGCCTTCAAAATCTGGCCCATGGATGGTCTGGGAATCAGCGTGTTTTTACATGAGTAGAATGTGTCCTTTTATTTAAAATGCATCTCTGGGTTATTTCATCATCATCAAACCTTTTATTGGCATCACATACAAACATCCATAGCAAATCAATACAGAATTCCTGCCTTCCCAGTAACACAAAACATTTGTCTCTGGGTTATTTGTGGGGCATAGGAATTTGTTCATATTTTTTCCCCAAAATATAGTCCGGCCCACCACATGGTCTGAGGGATGGTGGACCGGCCCACGGCTGCAAAAGGTTGCTGACCCCTGTTCTAGAGAGTGGTCAGAACAGGATGAGGTCCCCTCCATTAATGTACCAGTGGACTCAAACACCCTAAGAGCCACTTCACTTTCCAAAAAATCAGTATTTTACAATAGAAAGTTGGGAAAATATTTGCAGCAGACATGAGAAATAGACCATACTTTATTTTAATTTCCATAGGGGTGTTTCCTTAAGCCGTTTCCCCTGCATTTCCCCCCATGTCAGAAGATTCCCCATTTATTCCAGCCGGAATGTCCATATGTGAGCTTCCTATCAGTATTAATTAGCCAGAATACATGGTAAAACAATTATCAGTTGAAATATGCAGAGTGTTCAGAATGGAAAGTTATATCTTGGCAAAGGATGCTTAGGTATATCAGTAATTAACACATGTAAATATCTATGATAGGATCAGGGACCGATCGTAGCTCAGTGGTAGGGCACATGCCTTGCATGCAAAAGGTTGCAGGTTCAATCCCTGGGGCCTCCAGTTTAAAAAGGAGCAGGTAGCATGTGATGAGAAAGACCTCCGCCATGGTCTCTGGAGAGCTGTTCACAACTCCGAGAAGGCAATACTGGGCTAGAGGAACAAACAGTATGATCAGGCAGGAGCCAGTTTCCTACATACCTGGCATTCCCAAGCAAAAATAATCTCACCTTTATTTCAGACAGTGGAGTTTTAAGCTACTTGCGTAGGTTCATCAGATGCACATACTGATTTCTGCTTTGGAATTTCCAGTGACCAAGATCGTCTCCCACTTGTTAGTGGCAGAGCCGGAAAAGATTTATGCTATGCCTGACCCTACCATGCCGGAGAGCGACATAAAAGCTCTGACCACGCTCTGTGATTTGGCAGACAGAGAGCTGGTGGTGATCATTGGCTGGGCAAAGCACATCCCAGGTAAGAAGCTAAGGTTGGGGGGCAAAAAATGGTTGTAGCAACTTACCGTCATGGGCACTAGTTTATCCTTTTCAACAGGGAAGCTGCCATTGTCTGATGAGGAACTCTGAAATTTTGGGTGTAAAAAACCCCCCAAGATTTTGCAGCTTCAGTCCCCACATTTTGCAAATGGAATAAAAATGCAATGGGAATCTTTAACCTGTGAGCAGCCTTGGAGGGATGTACCTCTCTTGTTGCACATTACGAGAAACAACAAATTGAAGTGGGAATAGTACATACACACACACACACACACACACACACACACACACGTGTTTTTTGCTGCTCTTTTAACCATGCGAAGCAGCCTCAAGGAGAACCCGAGTTCAATAGAAAATAGAGGTTATGAGAGGACTCCTAGTTTACAACAGACTCCTCACTTTCAATCAGAATTCCAATGCAGTTATTGATTTATTGGTGTAAATTAATGTATCTTTAGATGCTTGCGATTATCTTATAGCTTTAGCTTTGAACTGAGAAAACTCCAGCTGATGGGTACTTGGGAAAGGAGGTCAGTCTTTGGATACTGCTTCTCAGCAAATCTTAATCCCAGTGGTGCCCTTCTTGAAGGAGGCCTGTCATAACAGGGATTACCCCACTCACTGGCTGCACAATCTGCCAGGGCCTGATTCAGCACAAACAGTGTAATGCTGCTGATTAAGGAAACTCTGTCTGGATTGCTCCACTAACCCAGCAGCTGGGAAGAATTAACAGGAAGGATAATAACAAACTACACCAGATGACAATTTATTAATTCTCAGGCTACCATCTCCATATTGATGAGGCCCCTTCATGTAAGAACATTTGTGAGGTCAGTGTACTTTCCCAATTTTAGTGCACAATCCAAACAGTTGTTGACTAGGTAGAGCTGCTGTTGTGGAGATACCACATTTTCCAAGCAGGTTAGATATATTCACACTTTCGTTTCTGTCTGTTTGTCTAGAAAGATGTGGAGCATTCCCCCCCCCCCCCCAGTAGTACATTTGTTACTTGCCTGATTACAGTGCAAATTGTGGTTGCATTTCACTGGAGAGCACTTGATCACATCCTGTCCCATTACTTCTCAAAGCAAAGTGTGCCGATGTACCATTTTGTGGAATCCTTTCCCATTGTTTTGAAATTTTGCAATGGAAAAGTCCACAAAGTTGCTCCTCGCAGACAAACCCAAAGCTAATTCAAATGGGGTGTGTGAATTAATAGCTAAATAATACTCAGTGTGGACAGGCCCAGAGTGAGTTGACAGCATGATAGGAAAGGAAGAATGATCTAAGGGTAACAATATAGTTAGGTCCTAAGTTTCTGAATAATAAGGCAATATGTTAATTTCGTCCAATGAAATCTCTGAAAGCTGTGAGTATGTGTGTACATGTACACAACTTTCAGGTCTGCATTAATTCCTAAACTTGCCTCAGACAAACAACTGTGTAAGGACCCTCTCAGTGGTGTCAGCACATGGGTCCAATTAAGCTTGAAGCCACTCTTCAGCAATTGGGGGGGGGATACATTTTAATAGTGTTCAGCAAATATTATTACTTCCCTACCAAGGCTGTCTTCCCCTCTGGACAGGACTCCCCTTTCTTCCTGCATTAATCACCTGTACCTTGGTTCCCCATCACTGTGTCTCCCTGCAGGAAGAGGGGACTTCTGTTGAGGGGTGATGACAGGGGCTCTTTGGGTGACTGTTTTGCTGCTGCTCTTGCTGGGAAGACGAGAGCTTCGCACAGGATGAAATATGGCTAGTGGAGTGACAGCAGCTGTGTCTAGAGTGGCCTCAGATCCTATAATTACATCTCTCTTTATTACAGCTGCTAATGGCCCTCCAGGATGACAGAGATGATAATAAATTAACAGATTATGAACTCCACTTGCCACAAATTATGTGTTTTCTCTCTCTCTTCTCTCTCCCCCCCTCTCTCTAAAGATTCTGGTAGCTCCTGCTGCCAAATGTCTAAAAAAGAACAGGTTTCTACACCCATGGGTACAAATACTACAGGTTTCAGAGGGAATCTGTGAAGTTCAGCTGGGATACTGCCAAGAGGAGCTTATGCATGCTTCTCTGTAAGAAAGGATGAAGTAATGTGCTTTATTTGTAGCAATGTGGCGCATGCAACAATTTTCTAATACATGGATGAGGAGGAACCCGTGGCCTCCAGCCAAGATGGCCAATGGTGAAGACTGAATGATGGGCGTTGTAGTCCAGCAACATCAGGAGAACTTCAGCTTCCCCACCCTTGTTCTCACAGGACAGATTCCATGTTTCTGGAATGTGTGCCTGATGGAGCTGGAAAGTTAGCCACTCCAGCCATCATTTGGATCAGTTCTCAGATGCCTCCAAACAGGGCATGATAGAGATACTAGCCATCTCCATTTTAGTTTAGAGCCATAGATTTATAGGTCTATATATTCTGGTGTGTTTAATTTTTTTTATTTTTAAGAAAGATGCATAAACTGGTGGCCATCACCATAAACTGGTTATGCATGCATTTAAAAAAATGACCCGAGCCTAGAGCTAATCATTTTCACTGGGTGACCTCGGATATGTCCCCTTTGACATCTTTTTCTAAACACAACAGATCATCCAAATATTCCTTTCTTATAGGGAGGATGCTCTAACCCTCTGGCCATTTTAGCTGCCTTATTCTATCCCTCTTCCAATTCTATGGTGCCTTTTTGAAAAAGGGCAACCAATCTGCATGCAGTATTGTAAGCCCATTTACACCACAGATTTATATAATAGCGTTATTGTAGCAATCATTTTATTTTCAGCTCCTTTAATTCTCATCCACTCATTCTTCCTAACACAGGATTTGCCTTTTTCACTCCCACAGTACACTGATTTGACCGTTTTTTTCAGTGAGCTTTCCACTACTAGTCCAAGATCTTTTCCCTGAGTGGTACAGTTCCTTCACAAGTAGTTATTCTGTTGGCATTCTTATAGTTTGTTGTGGTTTAAACCATCTTGAATAACTGGTGTCAACCACAGACTTAGGTTTATCTTGATTCCAGATAATTTATTACTAACTTAAAAGCACTGGTCTCAAAGAGTGCTGAGCCAGAATTGAAACCCCATGAATTCATAGCCCTCCTTGTGGTTTATGAAAGAACCCACCCTGTTGGTGATGCTGAGGGAAAGAGCTGTGAACCTATCAGCGAGCCTCAGCCAACACGTGGGTCTGATGGGCATTGTGGTCCAAAAGACCTTCAGGACACCAGATTGGGGGACGTTGATCTCAGCACTTCGGTGCTTTCATTGTTTGCTCACAGTCTAGTATCCGCAGCGGGCATAGCGTTTTCTTGCACAGCATGTGATCCGTTCTCTGCTCAGATGCATTAGGAATCCCACTGTTTAATTCCCTCTGTTATAAAAGAGAAGATTTTGATGCCAGCCCCCTATAGAACACCTTGCATTAGCCAGTTGGATATCAAGGAGATGCAACATGAATGACAGCTATCAGGTCTGAATCGGACAAAGAGGATTTCACCATCCTCTCTGGACAGAGTTGGTGAGGAAGTGCTCTTGCTTTGTCCCGGAGTCGCAGCTACAGTGTGGAGCACAATGCTCAGGATGTGAACTTGGAGCGGCAGGGTGTTCTTTGCCCATTATAGAAGTTTGTGTACACTTGGCAGGGATCTACTATCAACAGTTCTCTGTTGCGCATACCTGTGTGAAACACATTTTCAAGTGTGTGTTTGTCACATTCACGCTGCACACGTTAGGCATACACTTAAAATCCCTAGTGTAATGAGTGAAGAGGCACTGAGATACTAGATCAAATACCTCATGCACTGCTTGTTCTGTGTGGTTGGGATGTTTAATCCCTTACACTGTTTCAAATGATGTGTGCTTGTCTGGCTCAGAAAAGATTGAACTTCTTCTGTAACTGCTAAACTGGCTGGATTATTATTTCGTTTTGATGATTCTCGGTTAGGGAATGGAAGCGCCTTCCTCCATTAGGACACTGTCAAGCATAAATGAACTGACCGTAATAAGTCAGTGCGATGAATAGCTTACAGGTCTCCAGCAGAACTTCTGAGCATAGTTTTCTTGCTACATAAATGTGGATTAGCAACAGAAGAGCACAGCTCCCTTGCTAAAAGGGCAGCTTGTTGTTATTCAGACATATACAGGGCAAAGCACTGGGTTGTGGTCAGCAATGCACTGCAACCTGGTTGTCTAGCCTAGCTCCGTTCCATCTTCAGACTTGCCAAGAAGGGTTGGTTTTGCAGCTCATGTCCCTGATGTCCCAGCCTCCTCTTCAGCTGTCCTCTTATTTCTTCTGGTACTCCTCCCCAGTGCTTTATCGATCTCTCCCTCCTACCCATCAGGCCTCACACACGCACACACAACACGTGACAGCTGATTGGTATCTGTTAATTAATGTGGCCTGCGGCCTCTTTTCTATTCAGTGGCCTGATAAGGGAAATTGGATGTCCAAGGACTGCCGTGCCATTATCACCCCTTACCTCCTCTGGCAACACAAACACAAAACATAGTGTAGTGATAAATAAATACCACTAACCCATCCCTCTGCCCTCACTTCCTTGGGCTGAGATAGCTGAGACAGAAAAATGGAACTCCCGACCAGTCAATACAGCAATCACCAGCTCTTTTGTTAATTGCCAAGTTGATAACAAGAGAAATCAAATGATCCTTGCAGTGACTGGCTCCTTTGGCCCAGATGTAGGCGCACGAGTACCAGAGCAAAGGACTCTGGGAATAAAGGCATCCTGCTGAGCATAAATCACAGCTAGAGGGACTGGAGCATCTGTGAGTCAAAGGTTAATGAGCTTAGGAGGAACTGTGGGGCAGCAGTGAAGCAGTTGCACAAAAAGAAGAAAAGGGAACCAGAATGATCTCTTACAACACTTGGCAAGAAATGTTAGGTAACTCCCTGTTTGTTACTAGGAACAGATGAATCTGTCAATGTCATGTTCTAAATTTTCCAATCTCAAATTCGGTTTGCATCAGTTTGCAAAGCTTTAAAAACTCAAACACATTTTGGGGTACACTTATCCTAATCTATCAGTTTTTGCAAGCAGTATACGCATTTTTGCAAGAGCCTAATATAAGGCATTGTTGTGAGTTATTTTTGCTCACATGCACAGTTTTGTGCTTAGTTTTCCCTAAAATACGTTTGGTGAGAACTGCATCACAAAATTTGTTGAAGAGTGAGTTATAAGGATAACTGCATTTCAATTTGCATATTGGTTTGGAAAGTATGGTGTTATCTAGGTTCACATTAAGCCAAATGAACAAAATGAATTTCTCCCCCATTCCTGGTTGTAACCAAGGTGTGAAAATAAACCACTCTTTGTGGAAGGAGCAGGCAGACTTTGGGCTAGCTTGAGTCTCCATGCTTTCTTTATATGTAGGATGTGTATGTGTTGTGACAGACTAGGAAGAGTCAGGAAATACTGAGAAGAAGCTCAGTTGTCAGTAGTGTTTCTACTCTCATCCTCTCCCTCCCTCAGCAAGAACAGTTCCCCCCATTTCTTCAGGACTCTTGTGTGAGTCTGCTAATTTTGAAAGAGCATCTCAAGAGTGAAAATGGAAAATTTCATCATGCAAAAGTGAAATGTCCATGACATTCTTGTGAGTAAAGTTGCAACAGAGGGAAATTTATACCTGTGTCTGTTTGTGAGTCAGATAGTCATGTGCCAAACTACTCCCAGTGTCTTACTCATGTCTGAATCACTTGTAGACAGACATTTGTCCTTGGCACGTTAAGAAATTTGTGATATAGGAAGTGGCCTTTTCTTACACTTATGTTTCACACAGAAACAAAGCCCATCTCCTTTTCTCCTTTCCCACACTGGCTGTGATGCCTGATTTCATTTTTCCAGTGTGGACTGTATGTTGTCCATCTCCCAGATTCCTTCTGACTTTTCCAGTTTTGAGAGCAGGTGGGCAGGTTAGGTGACGCTGCCTCCAGATGAACCATAATCTCCAGATCCCCAGTTTTCACACACACACACAAAAGGAAGTGAGAGAGTACATTTCTAGTACTTGTGGAATCTGAGTTATAAGGCAAAACATACAGGAACTATTCTTTTTATTTTTTTGTGAGAAACTAGCCAGACCCCCATTTAGTATGTACTTTGCATCCCCACCACCACCTAGAAAAATTCCTGCCAACACACATGATCTTACCAAGTAGTTTTCAAGCACAGCATTCCTCTGTTGTGGGGATCTCAATAAATACTACTAATTCTAATTTGTTCAGTTACAGATAGGTAGCCGTGTTGGTCTGCCATAGTCAAAACAAAAAAAAAAATTCCTTCCAGTAGCACCTTAGAAATTCCTTCCAGTAGCACCTTAAAGACCAACTAAGTCAGCTCATACCAAGAACTGACTTAGTTGGTCTTTAAGGTGCTACTGGAAGGAATTTTTTTTGTTCTAATTTGTTCAGTTCTCATTCATGGCTTTTCATTGTCTGGTCTGCCTGGTACCCAAATTGGTGTTCATGTCAGAATAAGTGCTGTTTGTTCCTGTGGGTCCTAAGGTAACATTAATGATCCTCTGGTTGATGGAGGCAATGTTATAAAACTGGATTGAGTTCCATTGTTAAGAAAAATTGACTTGGATCCTAACTTTTTTTCCTGTAAAGGGAATTAGCTTCTGTTTTTGGAAGGGAGTTGCACTCATGGAGGGGGCCCTTCTGTTCACAGCCTGAATGGACTTAATGGATTGTGAATGGACTTTTGTGATTAAATGCTACAAAGCTTGTTGGTGTGATGTATAAGCAAGCCTAACATTAATAGCCAGGCACATGGCAGTATTTAATGCTATTCTATGGCAGCAAATGTGAAAAGAAACACATCCACAGCTCTACATTTATTTGTTTATAGTATACAGGGAGAGCATTTATTTGTTTATAGTATACATGGTTTATTGGGCAGCTGTTCCACCTAAATTACATAGATCAGTCCTTTTAAATAAAACACCCGAGTCTTTACTCTTTCTTTCAATCATGTGTGCAGCTTCCAAAGGAAGTGGGAAGCTTTGGTATGTGGCAAGCTGAAGGTGATTCCAAATGGGATTGTGTGAATAAAAGTATTCCATTACAAAATCCATGTGTGTCATGGAATGGTTAAAATCACCCAAACTACATAGGACAGGCTTAGCCAAACTTGGCCCTCCAGATGTTTTGGGACTACAGCTCCTATCATCCTTAGCTAACAGGACCCGTGGTCAGGGATGATGGGAATTGTAGTCCCAAAACATCTGGAGGGCCAAGTTTGGCCATGCCTGACATAGGAAGTGGCTTACCATGTGGAACTGCAAATGCAACTGGCTCTTAAAATGTGGCACACCTGTGAGTGAAATGATTGAGTTTCACTTCTTTTTTTTAGCACTTTGTCAAAGGTGCATTTTTTTTACCTTGAACTGTGGTTAAATGTTTATGGCCAAGGGCTCCCCATGGGAATATTGAGGCTTCCATCATTGGGTGACCTAACAGAGTCCCCGCCAGATTTCTGAGCCTCAGGGCTTGGAGCAGGCAGTGCTAAAACACCGTCTCCTGCCTGTGTACGTAAGTTGACTTGCTCTTCTTGCCCTGCCAGGCTTTTCTAATCTTTCCCTGGGGGACCAGATGAGCCTATTGCAGAGCGCATGGATGGAGATACTTATCCTGGGTATCGTCTACCGCTCGTTACCCTATGAGGATAAATTGGTCTATGCTGAAGATTACATCATGGATGAGGAACATTCTCGCTTGACGGGCCTGCTGGAGCTCTACCTGGCCATCCTGCAGCTTGTGCGCAGGTATAAGAAGCTGAAGGTGGAGAAGGAAGAGTTTGTGACACTCAAGGCCTTGGCTCTTGCCAATTCAGGTGAGGTTACCATCTGGGATGGACATGAGAATCTGGCCACCATCGCCCATGAAAGACATTGGGTTCATGAACTTTACGTGTGGTCCAAATGGGGACTTTCTAGACTACTAGAGTGAGATAACATTCCTTTATGATTCCTTTGGTTCAGTCTGACGGTGGTCAAGGTAGAAAGGATGTTCTGAGCACCTCCTTTAGTTTTTATATCCCTCTAGTTGTCGAAACAGCTTCCAGATCACTGGGTCGTAGCGATTTCATATTTAACCAGCATTGTGGTTTGTTTCACTTCATTTTTTACTAACTCCAATGCTACCTTGATCTTGGAAAACTGCCACTGTGATACAGAGCCAGTGCTTGAACCTGGCTTGAGGCAGCTGCACATTGTAGAGAGGCCTATCTAAAAACATTCCATCATGAAAAATAGATACATTAAAAACAGGGGCCCCCCCCATGCCTCAACACTGAAAATTGCGTTAGAAAGAACCATAAGATCCCAAACTAAAAATACAAGAACCCATAACTTAAAGTGCATTCCTAACCATGTCTACTCAGAAATCCTAGAAAATGCAATGGGACTTACCGTACTCCCAGGTAAGTGGAGTTAGATTGCAGCCACAAACAGTAATAGAATCAAAGGCTTGTAGACAAAGAAAGCTTCTCAAATGCTGGTGGAATATGTGTTAACCTCCAGGGCAGGAAGTTCCATCTAGAAGGTGGTGCATGCCACGGAAAAGGCTGCCTCTCACACGACAGAGATATGCATAAGAAAGGTGCATCAGCTCTTCTTAAAGGACAGGCAGATTTGCCCTCTCACTTTTTTGCTGGTTTGTTTGTTTTGCCTTGTCTTTTTGCAGATTCGATGCACATAGAGGACATGGATGCAGTGCAGAAACTCCAAGACCTTCTCCACGAAGCTCTCCAGGATTACGAGCTGAGCCAGCGTCATGAGGAACCACGGCGTGCGGGGAAGCTGCTGCTCACCCTTCCCCTCCTGCGGCAAACAGCTGCCAAGGCCGTGCAGCACTTCTATAGCATCAAACTGCAGGGCAAGGTCCCCATGCACAAACTCTTCCTAGAAATGCTGGAAGCCAAGGTCTGACAGGGCCCAGGAAGCAAACTGGAAGCCAAGGTTGCGGCCATGGAGCTAACCAAACAGAGGTGGCAGCTGGCTTTTATCTCCAATCATTTATTATGGAAGAATTATTTAACATCCATCTGGCAGCCACGCCAGTCTGTACATCCATCTGAAGATTATTGTGTACAGAGAAGGAAACTCTTTTAATCAACATCACTCTCCCCCCCCCCCTCCTTTCTTTCTTTCTGGAAAATTATAGAACAAGCTCTTGCACTTGCAGAGGGAGCCAAAGGAAGTCTGGAGCCCCTAAGAGTGATGCTGTTTGCACTATCCAGGGCAGCCCATACCCATCTTCTTTGACCTAAGAGAAGGGGTGTGGGGACTGAAGCAGAAAATGGTGAAAAATAAGAGTTTGTAACATTCATAGCATGGTGGCGTGAGAGGAGATTAAAAAATATATCTGGGCATCAGTGGGTCCGCAGCTTGACCCCTTTCCTCAATGCTGTGGTCCATGTGATGGTGGTCTGTTTGGGGAGGAGCATCATGGGATCTCTTAAGTCGAGAATGGCTGCCTCCTGTGCTCAAGCTACACAGAAAACATGTACATAGAGGCCCTCCTTATTGGAAAGGACAGGCCTGACCGTGTAAGATATCCTGTGATATTGTACAGCTTATTTGCACCTGGCTTTCCCCTATCCATGTGCAATCATAACATTCCCGGTGGTGGTTACTAGAGAAGCTGGAGACATGTCCTTGAGACAGAAGGAGAGAGAGAAGATCTCGTGTGAGAACATGCAGAGGGAAGTAGCTGGATACTTTTTGTTGTTGTTCCAAGGCTGTAGTCACTCAGTCACCCCTTCATCCTCCTAGACATGGTGCTATTTAAAAAGAAAAAGAAAACCCTCTACCTCCTTTCCTTCTTTCTCCACATGGCCCAAGGTCACTGGAATCACAGGGAGTGGGCCAAAAAAAAAAAAAAAAGGTATCCCGAACCAGGGCATTTCCCAGTCTTTCCTCACCAATAGATTTCAAGCTCCAAATCCAAATATTGGATATATTCCCTGAGAGGTAGGGGAGAAGAAGAATTAGAAGAGCTCACCTGCTGGGCTTGTGCCATGTTAGGAGTACTAAAACAACCCAGGGGAGATACTTAATTTTTGCCTCCACATTCCTTTCGCACTGTGGCAACTCTCTCATTGAGGTCAGTTGCTTGAATCCAGCTTGAATGTAGCTGAAGGAAGGCAAGGCTAGCAAGGCTTATGTTTGAGCCAAAACCTGTTTTGAATGGCAGGCTTGAAGTGATAAGTAAGAGAGTGGCTCTGAGAATTGGACGTGCTTGAGGGATTGGGGAGGTAAGGTTTCTAGGTTATATTTATAAAAATAATGGCTTCCAAGTTAGCTTGGCCGCTGCCAACCCTCTTTTCAGAGATTAATTACTTTTCTTCTCATCCAGTCCCACAGAGCCACAAGTCCAGATGGCTTTGACTGGTTTGTGGCTTTTCAGGAGGGTGATGTGTTTGTGTGTCTGTTTTCACGGTTATTTTGGGATCCAGCAGTGAGTTCAAGAGTTAAACCCACTGTTGCAGAAGCAGCATTGAAGCCAAGATGACCATACAAGTGAATTTTACTTTCAAAGGGAGTGGTCAAAACAACATGTGAAAACAGGTCTAACCAAAGCAATAAAAGGTATGGATGGCAAAAAATATATATCATTTGCCAAGTGAGGGCTGGGCAGTATTCTAACTGCTTCCTGAGGTAAATCAGAACAGAGGCCTCAACTTCTTTACTTTGTACTAATTCACTTTGCTGCTTCATCCAGATGCTAATCCAAAGGTCCTCTATTTTGAAGAGGGAAAAAGGGGGTAGGGAGGGAGCCAGCAGATTGCTAAAGTGGTCTTCCATGACTATGAAGGATGAGACAGAAATAAACACAGTAATCATGAAGCTACCTTCGGATGCCTGCGGTTGGCAACTGATTTGGGGGCTGGACCATACTTACAATCTCCTGACAGTTTTGTTTTTGGATGACAAACAGCTCCAGTTTCCTACTCAAAATGGCTCCCTACTTCTTTTCCACCCATGGGGGAAAGTATTTTGAGGGATGCACCTTTTCTCAGAGTAGCTTCCTCTCTCCCCATCTTTCTTTATCCTGCTAACATTCATTGTCATTCTTCTCCAAAATAGCCATCACATGTAGGGGACCAGAGTAGCTCACTGGCAGAGTGCCTGCTTGGCATGCAGAAGGTCCTGAGTTCCTTTATTGGCATCTCTGTGGAAAAGGATCAGATCACAGGTGATGGGGAAGGCCCCCAGCTTAGACCCTAGAGACCCACTGCACATCAAAGTGGGCTACGGGCAAATAGACCTGAGTTTGCACAAGACTTCCTATGTTCCCGTGTCTCTCCTTTGCAAAGCATGGTTGCAGGATTCCTCTGCTAAAGGCCAGAGGAAGAGTTCCTGGCACTACAGGCCTCAATCATGGGTCCTTATTGGGAGGAGCATTTTCATGCTCATTTCAAACAGCCTTCCTTCATTGCCACTTTGGGGCAGTAAACAAGTGAAGACTCAGTAAATGCAATAAACGTGGGAACAAATACTTCTTGTTCCCATGTTTGTAAAACTACCACTTTGTTCATTTGCAAATAGCCTACCTAAGGTCATCTTATGTTGCTGGAGCATAAAATCACTGCCTTGCTGGGTTACACCCAGGGTCCATTTAGTGCAGTCTCTTGTCTCCAATTGTGGCCATTCTGGTAAGCTCTCAAGCAAGGCATTGCCCACACCTCTGCATAATCAAGGATATATTGTACCAGTGTTTATTTTTTCTGAAGTCGGAGGCAATATGGAGCCTGCTTGTCCATGACTCACTGTGCCCTTTTTGGTTCAATCAGAGATATAGCTGCATCGCTCTCAACCAACATTCCCCAATCTGATGCCATCCAGATGATTTTTGGGTTTCCAACTCCCATCAGCCCCAGCTAGAATGGCCAGTTTTCAGGGAGGATGGGAACTGTACTCCAAAACATCTGAATGGCATCAGGTTGGAGAAGACTGGCAAAAACTAAGTGAAGACCACATAACCTTCAGTAATTTTGAAGATGGTTTAATCTTAGAGATATAGGGTTGTCATGGTCCTGCCACTCTCCTCTGACCACCAACCCCCCAAATATCTTCCAGGGGTTTCCCCAGCCCTCCAGAGCAAATTTGGGGAGGTTGCAGGGTGCAAGGAGGGGGAGAAGAGGGGGGAAGGTCCCACTGTGCAAGTGGAAATCCATGTGGAGGTGGAAGGCATTATGTGGATACCGTCCATAATCGTAGAGGGGGCTGAGACCACATATTCCAAATTAATTTAATAGAACATACATCTGAGGAAGACAGTAGCAATCAACCAGAGCAGGAACTTGGTAATGCTTTAGATCTTATAAGGAGAGTGGATAGCACAGACCAGCTTCAGATTTTAGCAATATGGGGACAGCTCTGGTTCCATGCCTTTGGAACTAGCAGAAAGTGTGTGTGTGTGCAAGCATGCACTAAGCAATTATCCGGTCCTTCACATAGGAGTTAAATATTTTGTAAGGTATGAACTACTGGTACAAGAAGGATTCTGACAACTGCAAACCCTCAGACAATAGTAGCTTCCATGGAGTAGGTTATGAAGTCCCCAAGTGCTAACCCCGGGATTAGTTTAGGGCAAGGCATGCAGGTAAGTGCCTTCACTAGAATAGAAGCATGACATCTGTCAACCACTCCCTTTGCAGGAAGCTGTGTCACCCTACTTCTGTGCCTACCTGTAACCTGCAGTGTACTCTCTCCTTCCCAAAGCTTTACATAGGTCACTGTCTTCTGCTCTGAAATGCAACCCTCCCTATGAGCCATGGAGGCAACAAATGCTGCTTGCATTCACATTCCTTTCTGGGGTCTCTGGCCTTTAGTGCAACCAGCAAGCAAACACCCAAGTTGATAGGAATCGCTTCAGATCAATGGTGTGATACCCACCACCCATTGTACCTGAGAAAAAGGCGAGCATTATTTTGAAGTGAAAATATGAAGAAACTGCAAAACCACAACCCAACAGTATTGTTCATGCCAAATAAGGGGTGTTATTTTCTTCTCTCTTCATAACCAGATTGACTCATGTGTTCAGAAATGTCGAACACGTATTTTGAAACCATGCTAAAGCAGCTGTCAAAAAAGGAAGGAAAGAAACCCTAAGAATGTATGTGGCTGAGGTTTCTTGGCCAGTCATATGGTCCAAAGCCAGTCCTGCTCTGGTGGCTTGATGGTTAAGAGAAGCCAAAAACAAGCAAAGGGGAAAAGATGGGAAAGCCTGTGCAAAACTATGCAGGGTGTCATAGTCCAAGAGTGAAATAAAACAGTAACTACTCAACTATTATCTGCTCCTGAAAGAAAGAAAAAACTGTCAAATAACTAATTAAATAAATCGTATTCTTGTGGTACAGGTCATTTCGAACAAACTGAGAAATAAAACAAATGTACAAAGAAATCCTGTTGAGGTTGCATTTATTGAGTATTCCAAATCATCACTTCACCTTATCACACTGAGAGATTTGCTGTACACTATGCTACATCCAGGTACAGTGGTACCTCGGGTTACAGACGCTTCAGGTTACAGACTCTGCTAAACCAGAAATAGTACCTTGGGTTAGGAACTTTGCTTCAGGATGAGAACAGAAATTGCGCGGTGGCGGCGCAGCGGCAGCGGGAGGCCCCTTAAGCTAAAGTGGTACCTCAGGTTAAGAACAGTTTCAGGTTAAGAACGGACCTCCAGAACGAATTAAGTTCTTAACCTGAGGTACCACTGTATTCATATTGTGAGTTAAAATAAACAATATTGGAAAGGGAGCAAGAATGTGTGCACTACCTTTCTTCCCCCATCCTTGTCACTCTTTAGAATTTGGGGGGCAATCCTCTGAAGTGGGGAGCCTCCCCTTCCATTTTCACTTTGTCTAGTCCACAGATGCTTCCACACGAACCCTTTTCTATGGAATTGCTCTCTTTTCTTCACCCACCTTTTATAGAACATCCATATATTTTTTTCCAATCACTTGCTTTCTGTGGTGCCCTCCCATGTTTTTCCAGACATGATTTGTGATTGTTTTAAAATATTAAAATAGAATTGGAGATTGAGGCTGTTCAACGTGGACCAACGAAACAGTACCAATGTTTTTCAAGGCTCCTGTGCCTGTAAACAAATCACTTCCTCTTTGTATGGTCAGCTGACTTTATTGGTTCCTGTTGACCCTAGCTGGGTGACTTGTAATTTCCCCTTGAATAGCCTCTCTGCAAATTGCTCCACTTCAGAACCCCCCCCCCCCATGAGGTTATGTTCTTAATTACTGGAACCCTATTTCCCCATTCCTTTTTTTAAATGGAAAAAAAGAAAAATTTAATTAAGAAAAAAAGATATGAGGAAATCAGTAACTAGAAGCAAAGGCCACTCCCTTATGGGAGAATAAATTAACATGGGGCGATTCATAGAGCACCTATTGAAGGAGACATTACTTAGTAATCGTCCCACTAGGAGCAATAAGAAAACAATAAAACCAGCTAAACCTGCAAGCAATAAACCTGAAGTAGCCAGGTAAGTGGCTGAGAGAAGCTTATTTGTGAGAAGATATTATAGAACCATCTTCGGCCATATGAAAGGGCACAGCCAAAGCTGTATGGAACCCTAATTTTAATTCTGCTTCCTGCTCTACTTGCAAAACAAGCAATGTCTTAACAGCACTGAAGAGCTCTTGTGTAGAAGCACCCCAAACATGAATTTTGTTAGTACAGCAGTGCATAATCATCTCCTGGAAATGATGCTTAGGTTTTATCCCAAACACCCAAGCTCTTTTTTTGGAGGAAAAATAAAAAGGAACATGCTCTTGAGGTTTTTCAGAGGGAGATGACAGAACCACTCAGAGAAAAGGAGCAGTTGTCTTCAATGATGGAATCCAAACATATGGCATGTCAATGGAAGATCCCAAGAAAATGCTGAGCAATGGCTCAGATCCATGAATCCATGAAGCTAAACAAGGAGAAATACAGTTTTTGGCCAAAGCAAAAGGTGCCTTGGGTCCAGTAATTACGCAACATGAGGCAAAGCTAGTTATGCTACCATTAGAAAGCCAGAAGTGCTGACACTTTGTAAGGCCACATTCACACCCTGTATTTAAAGCGCTCTGATGCTGCTTTAAACAGTCACAGCTTCCCCAAAGAATTCTGGGAGCTAGAATTATAGAATGTCATGGACTGGCTGGATGCAGAGGAGTGGTGGCAGATACCAACTGGGGAACCCCCAAGGGAAGAAGGCTCTGAGTCAGGGGATTGGTGGTGGGATGATGATGAGTGCTCAGAGGAAGAAGAGAGCAGACTGGGAGAGGAAGAGGCTGGGGCAGAGAGCAGCCCAGAAGCAGAGGTTGGACCGGGTGGGGTGGGAGGCTAAAAGCCGTGATGAGGGATGTTGCTGAAGAAATCTCTCCCTCCTGCTGCAACCAGCTCCCTTCCCACCCTGGTCTCCCAGAACCAGAAGAGGTATGAAGAGGGCAGAGCAAATACAGAAATGGTGACATAGTCTCAGATTGCTTGGGAAGGACGTGGGGACGAGGGGAAAGATCTACCAGGATGCGTTCCTGTGCTCACTAGACCTGGCCCCTGAGTCGAATTTGTTTCCTTGAATAAAGAGTTAACTTTACTCATGTCTTGTGATTTATTACTGACTTGCTCCTGACTCCCACTCCTGACACAGAAGCTTAGAATTGTAGAGTTAGATGGGAGCACAAGGGTCAACCCTGTGCAATGCAGGGATCCTTTGCCCAATGTGGGGCTCAAACACCCAACTCTGAGATTTAGAATCTCATGCTCTGAGCTATGTCGTTTGTCCCCAGAGTTCCCTGGGAAGTGAGATTAATTGTTAAACCACTCAGGGAATTGTAGCTCTGGGAGGGGAATGGGGATTTTCTAACAACTCTCAGCACCCTTAGCAAACCACAGCTCCCATAATTCTTTAGGAGAAGCCACGATCGTTCAAAGTGGTGTCCTAGAGCTTTAAACACGTGGTGTGAATGTGGCCTGGGTCAATATGTACAATTAATCACAGAGACAGAATCATTAAATTCAGTAGCAGCTTGTGCGGTAGAACAGAGCTACTCCTTGATACCTGGGCCATGGTTGCTTACCTACACAGGGCAGAATGGGAGCAATGCCTGAGCCACACGGTTGCACCTGTGAGGCTGTTGCTGCCAACCTGACACTCTTGCGGGTGCATTCACATGCTTTCAACTTTGCCACTGCTCTGCTCTGCCCCAGACCCATCCAATTAAGCAGCAGCAAGGAGCAGGGCTCTGCAGGTCCGCTCCACCTTATGTACAGCAACAGAAATCCAGCATGGCCAATGGCTGGGAATGAGTGTGTGTGTGTGTGTAACTCAACAGCATCTGTAGGGCTGCAGGTTCACCATCTCTGCTCCAAAGCATCTAGATCCCAGATACCCTTTTTGGTGGTAGAACAAACCTTGCATAGCTCTTCCCCAGAAAGGTACACTTCAGTCCTTGTGACTTTTTGGCAACTGGTCAAGACTACAAAGTTCTGGCAGGCTCATGGCTTGGCTTGACATCTGATTTGAAGGCAGCTTCAGGGGGTTAAATGTTTTCGGTACTTGCAGTGTATATATTTGATTTAAATTGTATTTGATTTAAATATCATTAGCCACATTGCAGATTTTTTTTTTGTAAAACTTGAAATGTATTGAATGTTTTAATCAATAGCTAAACCTTGGGGGGAAATTCATCGCTTTCTAGTTGTAGAAACCACATCAGGAGTCCACCTTTTACAATGATAAAAGGGCATTATATTCAGCACTCACCATCTTACAACTCTATGGTGTCAATAGGTCCACAACAGTCAGGCCTTTACATCTGCTAGCCATAGTGCAACTAAACCTACATGAACCACAATGGATGCCAGTGGCAACATGCTCCAGAACTCCTGCTGAACAGAACAAAATATGCACAAATATTTTTTAAAAAGTGCCTCTCTTGTGTTTTGGCTAGCACAAAAACCTATGCGGTTTACCTTCTCTCTGATTACTCACAGACCATAAACCAGGGGGAACTGGATCCAGTTGATGTCTGTGGTCCAGGAGAGGAGTGGACAGATCTGGATAACGGAGGTGCAAGCCCAGGAGATGTGAGGAGGAAGGAACTGGAGGAGGAAGATGTGGGCAGGTGGGCAACCCAGGTGAAGTGAGGAAGAGGGATCCAGAGGACACAGATGCAGGCAGGTGGCTCAAGACGAGCTGCAGATGTGTGGTGAGGTCTGATTTCTTTTTATGTGAAGTGTAAATAAAGGGGCAAGGAGTTAGAATCATAGAATTGCAGAGTTGGAAGGGTTCCTAAGGATCATCTAGTCCAACCCCTGCAATGGAGGAATATGCAGCTGTCCCATATGGGGATCAAACCTGCAACCTTGGCATTGTCAGCACCATGATCTAACTAACTGGGCTATGGAGGTTGGTGGAGTTGACAAGTGAAGCAAGTAGGGGCACAGGCCCTAGTAAAAACAGAAACCAGCTAATGAAAAAGTGATATTAAGTCACCCCTACATGTAAGCTTCATATTACACCGCACTCACAATTAAAGGCACAAACAGAGAACTATGGGGGAAATATGGGGCAGGGGCACACGGCAAACCTGCTTCTTCCTCACAAGGTCCCTGTGCACCTTCAAAATCAGCTCTGGGGGTTAGGTCCACACAGATAATATCTCATAGTAGAACTTCCACTCAAATCAGCAGGAAGAATCCAATATAATTCCCCAAAATCTGAACTATCCAATTAGTTTTAGTTCAAACCACCCCCTGCAACAGAAATCATACAACCAACCTTAAGCTTCACAAGACTCTCCCATGGTGTTAGGTAGAAATGGTTTGTGTATATGATACACAAAACCCCCAAGGGCAATATTTAGTTAAGTTATGCTGTCATGCTCTGCACATATTGCATATGTACAGCTCATAGTTGCAAAGGATTTATTAATGAGTTTCCTTCAGAAGCAATGTAAGAGTAGGCAAAATTAACCAGGACCCATTTTTCTCTGTTTTTGACCTTTACAGCACAATCCTATACATGTCTACTATGAAGTAAATCTTATTGATTTCAGTGAGGCTAGTGGGTTTATAGTTGCAGCCTTACTAAGACTGATGAACAGGATCTCATCTTATTCTGTGAACCGCCCTGAGACCTCCGGGTATAGTGCTGTATATAAAATAATGACCGCTCCCTGCTTAAAACGGGGGGCGCCCTTTGCGTGGACGCGTGCAGCCCCTAGATCTGGAGCGGCTCCAACAGCATAGACTAGGCTTTGCCTTCCCTCAGGTGGGATACCTGGAGGTCTCCGCCTACCTCAGTCAGTTATCCAATCCCACCTGGGGGAAGAGTTGCCAAGGAGACCAAGCCAGGTAGGGGAGGGATTACCTGCCCACACAAAGGAGGGAGGATCTTACCTGGAAATTTTAACTTGGCTCCAGAGCTTCTCCCACCCTACCCACCCTCAGTCAATGTCTTATTTTGCAGGTTAATTTTCCTCACAGGTTTTGCAGGTTAACTTTTCTTCACAGGTATGCGGGCGCTGCTACGTTAAGGTCGCTGTTAAAGGGCCAGAAAGGAATTTCCCTGCATTGGCAGGTTTCGCCTTTCCCGTAGCAAAACATCACAACTTTGGCGGTATCAGGCCTTGGGCGGAGTCCTTTTGTCCATCTTCCTTTTTGCGGCGGCGATACCAGGGTTCCCCGTTAAAGGGGTTTTCTGAAGGGAGCCTTTGACCGTACGCCGGAAGGTCGTCATTGCTCTTCCCTGCGGCAGCGGCGTTACGGGGGCAGCTATCTCTACTTGAACATATGTTCTCCAGAGCCGGCCCATCCCCCCCCCACACTGGATAACCCTGATGCTCCCTAGGTCCCCGGCTGGGGACTGGGGAGGGAGAACGCCCAGTGCCTGAGCCAAGGTCTACCCACATTTGAAATGTAATAAAGTTGTGGCCAATTTAATCCCATAGCACGTTGTCTTGAGTCGTTATTCCACATGACGGGGGGACCGCGCGGGATCTGGGGACTCCGCCTGTCCACGCAAAGAAATACCTCTTTAACAGTAGCAAAAATAAAGGGGAACAAATTAAAATATTCTAGAGGCACCACTTTTCGGAACATAAACCTAGTGTATCTAGAAGCAAAATACCTTTCTGTTGTTGTTTTTTAAGTTTTTATTCTTCAAATGAGAAAAGTTCCTCCAGTCCAAAAAAATTCTGTGCCAAAAACCAAGGATTTGTTGACGGCCCTTGCTTCAGTGAGTAGTCATTGGATTTCAGCAGCTTTATCGTAACACAAATGTGTCTCCAATGCAGAAGCAATAAAGGGAGAGCAATGATCAGATAAGAAAGAGCAAAGCTAGAGGAAAACCACTTTAGCTAAACTGGCGGCGACTGATAGAAACTAAAGCCTGTATTTAACAGCTGAGTTAAAAAAAACAAATCACATAAATGTTGTTTTCATGGGGAGATGAGGGGGGTAATTTACGCAGCCTGTCAATTAAATCGAGTGCAATACGCAGGTTATGAATAATCTTACCAGGGTGAAGAATGTTATTTTTGGACAGAAAATGATCTAAAGCCAGATTATATCATCTCCAACAATTCCATTTTCAGAGTTGTAAATTCACTTCAATTTTAATATTGAAGTCAGTCGATCCTGCAAATAATGTTTATTACCATTTACATTATTAAAGGCACACACATTAACCCAAATATAATAACATGCACGGAAGCCACTTCCGTGCCAGATATTCTAGGGAGGGTCTGGCCATTTTAACAACAGCAAAAAACAATACCCAGGAAATAATTTTGAAATTACAATGTCATCTCTATGTTTCCTGAACATTACACAGTGAGTAAGCTGGCTGAGAACATGATGTAACGAGGGCTAACAACACACACACACACACACACACACACACACACACACACACACACTATTTATTCCCTGACGTCATTAGAAATCTCAAGTCCCATACCTGAGATTTTGGGAGTAACAAGATGGAAATAAACCACATACAGGGCTGGCTTTTAAATGAGGCAATATGAAGCTGCCTGCTTCAGGGGCAAGATCCATGGGGGCAGCAGATCCCTCTCCCAATGGATTGCCTGCTGCTGCCATTGCTGGAGAAGTGGCTGTGGCAGCAGATTCTGTGTTCCATTAAGATCTTATAGAGCTCTCAAGAGATCTTATGGGAAGCTGAAGCCGCTGCTTTGATTTGGTCACAGGTACACTTCCTGCCTGCACCACCACCTGAGAAGTGAGGAGAAGAGGCAGTGGCAGAGGGCAACCAGCCCTTTCTCTGTCTCTGTACCTGCTGGGCAACAGGTGCCTCAACTGCCTGAACCCACGCCCCAAGAGAAACACATAGGCAGGAGGTATCTGTTTGGTCCTGCCTGGTGGCCTGAGCTCTAACTGAGAGTGGGAGAAGAAGGGGTAGCAAAAAGAGTGGATGTGAAAAGAGGTGGAGAAGGAGAGGAGCCAGGAGGGAAGGGGTGGCAGATAGAAGGAGTTCTGCCCACCATTGGCTGTACCCCCAGTTGACTTTTCCCTTGGTCAGTGGTGATTAGGCTTCAGGGAATCGGCTTCCTCCCCTGTGGCCGTAAATGAGCAGATCAAACAAAAGGAATTCTTACCAGTCAGTTTCTTTAATAAGCACAGCGAAGGACAAAAGAAAGTGCCAACCCAGAATGGCAGTGCTCCCAATTAAGGTTTACACCTCCTCAATCCCTATTAATCTACGTCACTCCTATGTCTTGTAATCTGAGCTTGTACCCTCTGTGCTTTCTGTTTTGAGACTTTCTGAGCTCTTCTTGACCTTGAGCTGAGTGGAGGAATGGTGTCCAGAGACTATGAATCAGTTAACCCTCTCTCTTCCAGTGTTTCTTCTCCTAGCTGTTCCTCATCCAGTATTTCCCAGCTTCTGCCTTCTGAACTATGCCCCTCTGCAAATCACTGTTCTGAATCTATACTGTCCTCCTGCTCCTGGGAAGATTCAGAAGCCAGGAGCAGGGGGAGGGGTGGCTCGCACCATTCCTCCTCAGTGCAGCCCTATGTATAAAAAAACATTCTGCACCCATGTAAGATACCATTAATTTGTGCACCTTGAGATTTCCCCCTGTTTCTGCATTGGTGCCTTTTCTCCTTTTCATCTTGAAATGGTGGCAAGGGAAAGATCATGCCTGATGGGAGTAGGAAGTGCAAAGTAAAGAGATTTGGCAGAGCTCCTCTAAAAGGGAGGGCCACTGCTCAGGGGCAGAGCACATGATTTGCATATGAAGCTTCCAGGTTTAATCCTGAGCATCTTCACTCAAGGCTGGGGAAGACCCCAGAGGCCTGCTGCTGCTGACCAGTATTGACTGGGGTGGGGAAACTGTGGCCCTTTGGATGTTGGTGGGCTTCAGTTCCCATCACCCTTAACCATTGGCCATGTTGACTGGGGCTGTTGGACGTTGCTGTCCTACAAGATCTGGAAAGTCACAGTTTCCCTGTCCCTGGTGTAGACAGTGGTGAAATAGATGGACCAATGATGTTATTTGGGTATCAGGTAGCTTCCCATGTTGCTTGCCTTCAAAGTATGACTCTACACTTCCTGTCCTCCCTGAATATTGCACCCTGGATAAAGAATTCCTTTGTGCTTAAGTAAGGGCTCTGCTGTATGGACAGTACAGTAGTGATTCTAGGGAGACTAAATCCAAATCTATGTTTGCCTTGGGCAATCCTGATTAGAAAATTTATTTACACTATAGTTATCTCAGGGATAGGGGAGAAACTCAATTCAATTCACATGTAAAGGTAAATTTACCTAATTTGAACTTTCCGAAACAATACACTGAAACACAACCATCCTTTGAAATTCTGAATTTTGTAATGCAACTCCCCAGTCAAGTAATGTGTGCAAAAATGCATACATTGGGGTAAAAGGTTTGTATAAATGAATACACTAGTGACAATGGCATATAGAATTGCATTATATCAGGGAAAGTGCTTTGGAAAAAGTGTATATGAGACAAAATTAGGCAAAAAAAAATTATTGGGGGAAATTGTACTGGATGAATTTACACTAAAGTGCTAACGAAGCTTCATGATGACTATTTTTTAAAAAGTCACAAAATGATATGGAAATGTGGAGAACTGAATTTAATATGAGAAAAATGAGAAACTGGGCGAAACAGAAAGTGACAGATTAACCCATCCCTAGGCACTCAACAAGTAGGTTTTTCAGGGATTTAAAAACCTATACAAGTGTCAACATAGGCCCTTAAGACTGGCAAATGTCAATGTTTAATTTAAGGCTCCCCCCCCCCCTTGACGCCTATGGTGGTCTGTGGCTTGAGATTACTCTTTTGGGCTTGGGTTCAGTCAGTGACATCTGGCAAGTTTCGGAGGTCCTGCAGCCGTTCTTTGAGCAATTACACAGAGCGTAGCTCATCCCAGATGCTTCTCAAGGAGGATGGAGGGCTGACTACTACGATGTCAGGAGATGGAATTGCTGTGCGTAATGTATGCTGTCAGAACTGTCACAGTGGCAGGGGAAATGTATGAGCGTATTGAAAAATATGCTCTGCTTTTATATATGGCTTTCCACATTTTTATCTCCCCCCTCCTTAAGTCTTTGCTTCAAAGCAGCTGTAGACCACCTACCGGGAGTGTGGAGCACAAGAAAAGGTTTTAGAGGATACCTAACACAGACACAACGAGAAAGAGAGAGATGGATGCTAATCGGAAAGTATGTAAACTGCCGTTGACCCTGCAGTCCCAGACAGAGAATCGGCTCGTAATTGAAGACTCTTTCAAGGGCTTCTTCTCTGCTTGGTGACACACAAGCAAACGATTTCGAACAAGCTACGGCCGTCTACATGAACACGATAAAAGCATCCTCAGGAATGTCGGGCAAGAGAGAAGAAGAAACACTTCCATGCATTAATTCACGTGATAAGTAATGGATGGAGAAATCAATAGCTTCCACCTGCATATTCCCAATATAAGCAGACCCTTTCAGTGGGTTGGTGAGTGATCCTGTGAGTATGAAAAGCAGCACTTCCCACAGCGATGAAGAGAAGGCTGGAAGGGACTGGTGGAGGGGACCTTGGAAAGGTCAAGGCAGAAAAGAGGAGGAGAAGGAAGCACACTTCTCAGCACTGACAAAAAAATTCCTTCCAGTAGCACCTTAAAGACCAACTAAGTCAGTTCTTGGTATTAGCTTTCGTGTGCATGCACACTTCTTCAGATACACTGAAACAGAAGTTTCCAGACCCTTCTATATAGTGAGAAGGTGGGGAGGGGTATTACTCAGAAGGGTGGTGGGAATGGGTGATTGGCAGATAGCTGTGAATCCAATGTCTTTGTTCAGACCAGGTCTCTCCATGGTTTTAAGTTTGGTAATAAGTTGCAATTCAGCAGCTTCTCTTAAA
Source organism: Podarcis gaigeae (assembly GCF_964106915.1). Classification (NCBI taxonomy): domain Eukaryota; kingdom Metazoa; phylum Chordata; class Lepidosauria; order Squamata; family Lacertidae; genus Podarcis; species Podarcis gaigeae. The sequence goes on along the minus strand of NC_139678.1, from coordinate 30,362,143 downwards.
CCATGGAGAGACCTGGTCTGAACAAAGACATTGGATTCTTATCTCATTATACATGACAAAGCCATTTTTCACCTTTTCACCCCTTGCTTTTTCCTGTAAGACCTATTGCAGTCGTTAAGAGTCGTCAACAGGCTCATCACAGCTATCTGCCAATCACCCATTCCTACCACCCTTCTGAGTAATACCCCTCCCCACCTTCTCACTATATAGAAGGGTCTGGTAACTTCTGTTTCAGTGTATCTGAAGAAGTGTGCATGCACATGAAAGTTCATACCAAGAACTAACTTAGTTGGTCTTTAAGGTGCTACTGGAAGGAATTTTTTTTGTTTTGACTATGGCAGACCAACACGGCTACCTATCTGTTCTCAGCACTGAGACAGACACGCAGCCTATTGGAAGCAAGGAGAGGCAAAGGGACATTCTAATTCTGGGAAAGAGTGGAGCTCTTCCTCTTTTCTGAGCACATCCCACCACAGATCACAGGCCTCTCTCCATCCCACATCCCTCAGCTGTCCTGCTTTGCACCATCCCCGAGAGCCTCTGACTGGACAGGATGTGTCCTGGAAGTCTAACAAGCGTATTGCTTGTCTACATAGAGGAAAGATGGGTGTGTGAGCACATGCGTAGCTGCTAGTCTACCGTACAAAGTAAAAAATTGCATCCATCATTCCTCTACCCACTTATGCCCAACACTGGCATGCGGCCCCCAGAAGGTTGCATAGAAATGAATGTGGCCCTGAAGCTGGAAAAGGTTCTCCACATATCAAGTCCAGTGACAGCCATACTTTAGGGGCAGAAAGTTTTTAAGAGGGTGCAGCAAACCATCTCCTGCCTCCTGGTGCATGTTGCAAACAATGCATGACAACACTCCATCCTTTTGCCGCAGGAGTTTTTGTCCTAGGTGTCAAAGCTGACATCATTTGTCTGTTTGAGGTGGTCCATCTTCCCTCACGATAACATAAATATATTGATTTGTGATTCAGGGCCAGAGTATTTTAACAGAAACTGCTTGTGTGTTCTCATAGTCTGTCCTCTTTGTACTACGAGGACTCTTAAAAATAAAAAAAAACCAGAAGCCTTTATTTGCCTTTAAATATATGCTTTGTCCCAGGCGAAAATATGCTTTGAGTCGCTGAAGATCTGTGTCTAATTTATGAACAAGTGAAGTAAATTAATATTGATTGAGTTTATTTTTAAAAGTCTGAGAATCTGGGAAACTTTTCATGGCAGGTAGGTCCCCTAGGGATGTTTGGATTTCACGTTAAAATGTTACACTGGCCTGTGAGATAAATAAAATAATATGAGGAAAGAAATGTATCTCAGAACACTTGTGGCTTGTCTCCCCAGCCAACTAACCTGGGCCATTCATTAGTCAGGGGGCTCCTTCGCTCGCTGCAGCCATGGTGTCCTTGGTGGTAAAAGATTATCGGGCAGATTTGGAATATTGTTTTCACAAGGTGACAAAGAAGTGGAAGAGAAGCAGCCTCGGCGATTTGTATGGATCAAAGAGATTCTGACAAGATACAGCCAGGCTGGGCCAGACCGGATGGGCTGACTTCAGGAAGCAGCTACGCAGGATGAACAACCTTGTCTGGTTGCCCTTCAAGAAGGAGGTTGGCTTCCCTCCTGGAGACGATTGAGAAACGAGATAGTTGCTCATGACCAGCAGGTTGCAACTAAGAAAGGCTTGAATGAAAGCAAAGGTTGGTGGGGGCACAGAAGCATTGGGTAACACTGTGGGGAGCAGTGGAGAAGGAGCCTTCAGCAGCTCCTCAACTTTCCAAGATGGTTTCCCCTGTTACTTTGCTCTACCAGGTCCCAGCCACATGCAGTTATCTAGGGAATCATGGAATGGTAGGATTCCATCACCACACAGGGGCGTCCGACTTTTATACAGCTTTCAGCAAATATGGAAGACACACATATCCAGAAGGCATATCCAGCACCAGAAGCAGACCAGTAGCTAGTGGGATGGTTGTAGCAAATGAATCCTAGGCTCCCTATAACCTGTCCTGGTCAACTATCTGGCTGCAGCTGAGCCAGTTGAAGTTTCTGAGCTCTTTTCAAAGGTAGTTCCACATAGAGTGCATTACTCTACTCCAAATGGGATGTAGCTAAGGCTTGTGCCACCGTGGTTGAATCAGACATCACAAGGAACAGGCGCAGTTGGCACATGAGCTTTAATGGTGCAAATGCAGGCCTGGCCATTGCAGAGACCCCCCCAAACTGCAAACCTGTGTCTTAAGGGGAAGTTACCCCCCATCCAGCACAGGCTGAATCCCTCTTCCCTGTTCTGCTAAAGAGTGTGAACTTGCTCCCTTCCATTATACCACTGGTGTCTTTTCTGAACAAAATGTTATGATAGAAGGAGAAAACATTTTCTCCATCCAATTTCTTCATGCCATGCATAATGTTACAAACCTCTATCGCATCACCTAAGCATTGCCTTTTCTCTCAGCTAAATGTCCCACATGCTCCTGCAACCTCCTCTCCCTTATGGGGATTCATTATCGTTAAGCCAGACTGAGGCTGGGCAGTCTTTCAGGTTTTCAAGACTCTTTCAAACGGAGGATTGTCCTCTGTGAAGGAGGACACATGACCACCTTAGCAGGAGTGAAGGGAAGGAAGGAGAAGCAAGCTTCAAGAGAACTGTGACCAATTGGAGGCCTCCATGAATTTCACCTAGGGGAAATTAAACTCCAGCTTCACAGCAAAGAGTCATGTGTGAGGAGAATGCCCGCCAGGGACAAATGATGAATGTCACTTGCCATGACACATTCTTTATTGGAGCTTTGTCACTGTGCTGCTTTGTGGATAATGCAATACAAATTACTATTATCATTACTTAGCCCTGTCAGCATTCTCCATTCTTTAAAGACAGAGACCTTTCTGTTCACCTCATCTCTGTCCCACACAATTTACCAAACAGCACACAAGTGCCCTCCGTGGCTTTTGGCTACGGTTCAAAAATGGTTCCCTTCACAGCCAGCATTAAATCTGTTCTTCCTTTTTTAAAAGGAAGCTTCTGAAAAATTTCAAGGAGATTAAAAAAAGAGTGTGTGGAGGAAAGCCAATAGATGCAACGTCTGCTTAATAATAATAATTTATTATTTATACCCTGCCCATCTGGCTGGGTTTCCCCAGCCACACTGGGCGGCTTCCAACAAAGTATTAAAATACAGTGGTCTGTTAAATAATAATAATATGATAATAATTTATTATTTGTACCCCGGCCATCTGGCTGGGTCTCCCCAGCCACTCTGGGCAGCTTCCAACAAAGATTAAAAATACATTAAAATGTCACACATAAAAACTTCCCTGAACAGGGCTGCCTTCAGATGTCTTCTAAAAGTCAGATAGTTTTTTATTTCCTTGACATCTGGTGGGAGGGCATTCCACAGGGCGGGCGCCACTACCGAGAAGGCCCTCTGCCTGGTTCCCTGTAGCTTTGCTTCTCACAGTGATGGAACCGCCAGAAGGCCCTTGGTGCTGGACCTCAGTGTCTGGGCAGAACGGCGCGGGTGGAGATGCTCCTTCAGGTATACTGGCCCTAAACAGGGCTGCCTTCAGATGTCTTCTAAAAGTCTGGTAGTTGTTCTTCTCTTTGACATCTGGTGGGAGGGCGTTCCACAGGGTGGGTGCTTAAGCACTGGTTAAACACCTCTGCAGCCTTTTCTGTCTGATCCTGTCTCCCTTTTCATAAGCATCCTTCAGATGCACCTTTAGAAGGTGATTAATAAATTAACAACAACAGCAACAACAATGGACTTCATCAGAAGATGGTGGACTTTCCTTCATTGGAGGATTTTAAACAAAGGCTGGATGGTCACCTATCAGAGATTCTTTAGCTGCGATTCCTAAACTGCAAGTGGTTTGGACCCTTGGGATCCATTCCAGCTCTACAATTCTACAATTATCAAAGCAGATGTCCCCACATCCTCGAGAATCCTCCCTTTAACAAATGTGTTACAACAGCATACAAAGTCACTTTGCCTAGTCACTTTCAGAGGACCCCTGCCATTCTAGTGAACCATTCCTTATTTGGAGGTGAGGGAAACTCCCTTCAAGAAAGGAAGGCAGGAGCAAACTGAAGTCTGTTGCCCTGATTGACAGAGAGCAGTTCTGCTGCAATAGCTTTGTTTAAAATGCAAAATGTAGATGTGTTTAGAGGACACATCGGCATCAATCACTACATGCAAATGCCTACCGTGGGGAAGAGCTTTCCCTTTTAAGCTGCTCCTTGCTGCCCTAATCAAGTTAATGCCAGTGACGGAGAATGTTTTCAGCACTGATGGGTTGGCGATAGCTCTGCCCTGCGAAAGATTGATATTAGGCAAGGTGGGAATAAGGGAGCAGCCCTGGGTGGGACACCTGGAGCTATGTCCTGCTTTTGGTTCCTGGACCTGAGGTTCCTCAGCCCTGCTTTAGCCTACTAGTGGCTGTCGTTTCAAGGCAACTCGGCTCTATAGAATACAATGCAAACCCTTTGTTTCAGATGCCCCTGTTCCTTATTATTGAACATAGCAACTTTCCTTCTCTCCTGTATCACCACATAGTATTACAAAAGGTTCCACCTCGTTAAGAACGTTTTTGAAAGTGCCTAGTGTGGTTCAGCCATTGGACTGTTATTAACAATCTGGGGGCACATTATGTATTTTTAAAACTGTTTTGGTCACTGCTCAAGCCTATGAACTTTCCTCGTGGTCCACAACCATATTGCACAGGTGCTGTCATATCCCCAAACACCCCATCGCTGCACTAGGGGCAAGACACAGCACTTCCCATTCCAGTATGATCAGGGGCACCCTGGAAGAGTCAGGTGCAGAGGATGGATGCCACAAGATGTAGCTGCACTGCTGTTTGCAACTTGTATTTTAAAGGGGGGAAACTGCTGAATGGCACTCTGATGAATGGGTTGTGCTTTCATCCAGGATGGACCTTCCATGGCCTCCCATCCAATTTCTTTCGTCACCTTCTTACACTTTATATCCTTTGGCATGCAGCTACCTTTTGTTGGGAACGTTCCCAGTATTATTATTATTTTCATGGGTGCAGATAATTTCACTCTTCTTCTCCATTGATGCTTCTGTTCAAAGCACTTGGATGCACAGGCTCCATTCAGCGTATTCCCCATCAACCCCATCACTTTGAATTATTGTCCCGCATCTATCTTGTATGTCTGAGTTACACTGTCATCTCCTCTGAGAGCAGGAATCTTGCCTTTTATGTGTCTGTAAAGTGCTCTGAATGTTTATGGCACCCTATAAATAAGGGTAATAAGAGGCTGTTACCAGCAGCCCCAGAAGCAAAGGGAAGAAGTTGGCATCTGGATCAGAAGACAAAAGATGCTTTCAGAAGCCCCTTTTTTCAAGTGACACTCGGAGTGAAGACACGCTCATGCTGGCCAGCTGTATGCTTGATGATACCTCCCTCTCTGCTTGTTACCCAGGGCATTTAACTCTTTGAAAATCAACTATAGATAGCCCTTGTCTTCTTTGGAAGTTGTTGTAAGCTGCCTTGAGCTTAAGCAGAAGTGGGAGCTCAGTGGTAGAGCATTTACTTTGCATACAGAAGGTCGCAGATGAAATTCCCAGCATCTCCAGGTAGGGCTGAGAGAGAACCATGCCTGAAATATTGGAGAGCCACTGCCAGTCAATGCAGACCAGGACTGGGGAATCCATGCCCCTCCAACTGTTGCTGAACTCCAAATCCCATCAGCCCCAGCTAGCATGGTCAAGGATGTTGGGTGTTGTAGTCATACAACATATGGAGGGCCACAGACACTCCACCCTTTGTGTAGACAATGCAGAGTGGGATGGAACAACGGTATAACTCAATATAAGACCGTTCCCCATGTTCCTAAAATCTCCAGGCGGCCAATAGTGTAGCAGCTAACTGAGAACAGGGACAGTTGGTATGCACAGGAATAACATTTCCTTCTGTCCCATCTCAGTGACCTTTCCCCAGATAGCCTACAAGTGTGCTAGCTTCTGTGTTTCCTTTGGAAGGCATTAAGAGAAGTGGAAAATAGGGAGAACAAAAAGTTTCAGAGGATAAGAGCAGCAGACGCAGATATATCATACCAAGAAGGTAGGACAGATGAAACTGATGAGTATTTGCACTATGATGACACAATTTGCCTCCTTCAGATAAGAAAATATTGTATGCCAGCTTCCTTCTAAGAAAGGCTGTGATACCAATCATATTTATTTGGAAGCAAAATAAGGCTAAAGTGGGTTATTAGTTCCTTACACCTTACTCATTTCCTTACTCAGGATGCTGTCAGCAGCTCCCAGCTGGTTGCCCAGGACAAGGAAGACAAGAAAGAGTTTATTACAGTCCTTTTTTATTTCAAACTTTACAGAGAGAGGCTATAGAACCCAGCCTCTTGGATAATGGCATTGTCCTGAGTGAATCTCCACCCCGCCCCCCTTCTCTTCCACTTCCACTTCCTCATTTGTCATCATCATCACCTCCTCTAGGGGTGCCGCTGAGTGCCCTCTGTCTTTGAGCTCTTTGCTCTCCTTCTTTTAAGGCTCACCGGGTTCTGGGAGATGGTGAGTCTGGAATGCTTTCTAGTGACAACGTGTCAGCCAGCTGCCAGCTCCTCCTCTCCCATTTCCCAATTTTTCTCATCTGCCTCTGAGCTGCGACCTCCCACAAACTCCTGTTGTAAATCTATACTGTATTCCTCTTCCTCCTCACTGGAAGGGTCAGGATGGGGAGGCAGTCTCCACCATTCCTCCTCCACTCTGACACACTCTGACACACAGCTGAGTGAGCAACCTCAATACAGAATTGAGGTTAATATTGCCCCCCACCCCACCAAAATATGTTTTGAGTTTCTTCCTGTCATAAATCTCCACAACAGGGGGACAAGCCACTTTGAGATCGCCCAGAATTTTCTGCTAGAAAGATTGACATTTTAGTACAAAGTTTTAACTCCTGAGGAATATAACAAATACAGAAATGCGTTCTCAGTTCCTGCATAAATAAGGAACAATTTTTAAATTGTTCTCAAATGATCTGGAGCTAAGAGTGAGCAGTGGGGTGTCCTTGCTTACTGATGACAGCAAATTATTCAGCAAAGCGACATAATTACGTGTGTACCAAACAGCTTTTCCCATATCTGTCATGACGTTTTGTTTACTTTTTGCTTCCTGGTCATAAAAGCCTCTGGTGGCAAAGAGAGAGGAGGAGAACATTAAACTAGTGAGGAGCAAGCAGAAGGTTTTGGCTTTACAAGAAGATGATGAATGTCAAGAGCAGCAGGAACAAAACCAAGCATCCTTCATGCTGTCAGAGCAATGAAGTTGGCACATAACAAGATGTGGTTCCAGGACAGAACCGTGCTTCAAAAGAGCTCAGAATATCAAGTCACTTTTGGACAGAGACAATTCATATTCTGCAGCTTCCACAGCTTCCCCTGAAACTGAGGGGAAAAGTGGATACCTGCAGCTGACCATTTTACTGGGGTGGGGGCAACTTTGTGAATTCATCCTAGGCACATACAACAAAGTTGGGATCTTGTCTCTCTGGTCACCTTACATTTGGCCACATGGAAAGGCTCACAACCAAAGGGAGATGACCTGGATGTGGTCAAAGTATGTCTCACCACGTGGTTGGGCTCTACACAGCCTCCCAAGAGCTGCCCCATAGTCCATTTATAAGCAGCCACCACATTGTCTGTGGCCGAGACAGGAGTCAGTGATAGACCACAAGCTTTTGTGTTCAGAAGGCCACAGGTTCAATCCCCAGCATCCCCCGGGAAGTCAGGACTGGGGTCAGGACCCACAAAGGAGCCTCCCCCTGCTGACCTCAGTGGGAGTGCCAGGAGTATCTTATGGGAGCCCCTGTTTCCATGTGAATCTTCTGAGGCAGGCCTGCTTGGCATAACATCACACCAGAGGCTCGAATGAGCCTACCTATGGCGCTGTCCTGTACCAAAGGCTATCGAGATAACTGTCTGCCTGCTGCGAAGGGTCTGGAGGCACATGGGGAGACAAAAAGAGGATAGAATGTCAATGCTAAAAGCTTGCTCTGCTCACATGAAACGGGAGAGCTCATGAATATTAAATGAAAATAAGCTTGTAGAGGCTGCAAAAATCACTATTGTTAAATGGCCAAGAAATAAACCCACAAAGGACCATTAAAGCGAAAAGGAACCTAACTTCTAGACAATGGAAAAACAAAGGTGCAGTCATATCCACTAGGACTTCTGACGACAAATTAGTCAAAGCCACAAATAATTCGGTATTCTGTTGGAACGAGAAGCTTGCACAGTGTCTGCAGTGCCCAGGCAGTTTGGTATGTGTAGGGCTGGAACCTTGTAAATATCCATGGGACAGGTAACGGGTAGGCCTTTCTAATCTGGGCAGTAGGTGTGCATAGGTGACAAGGGGCAAGATTGCCCCTGGGTAAACAGCCCATGTGTGTGAGAGATGCGGAGGTAGAGTAAGGGTTGTGAGGGAATCTGGACAGATATCTGGAATATTTGGGTAGATGTACATTGGTACCTCGCATTAAGAACTTAATTCGTTCTGGAGGTCTCTTCTTAACCTGAAACTCTTCTTAACCTGAGGTACCACTTTAGCTAAATGGGCCTCCTGCTGCCGCCGCACAATTTCTGTTCTCATCCTGAAGCAAAGTTCTTAACCCGAGGTACTATTTCAGGGTTAGCGGAGTCTGTAACCTGAAGTGTCTGTAACCCGAGGTACCACTGTATCAGGCAGATCCTGATCATTTGTGTGGAACTCAATGGGAGCTCAGTAAGAGAACATAGGTCTCGCATGCAAAAGATCCCACGTTCAACCCCTCCATGTAGGGCTGGGGAGGACTCCTGCCTGAAACACCAGAGAGCTGCTTCCAGCTGTTGTTGTTGCTGCTGCTGCTGTTGGTGGTGGTGGCATTTGTCTGTCTCAAGAAACAATGGAGCATGCCTCCAGGGGTGAAGTCACATTCACATACATACATACATACATACATGCACACACATCTACACACACACACACACACACACACACACACACATCCTTTGTGGAGAATATGTACATAATCTTTTTTTTTTAAAAAAATAATTTTTATTCAATTTTCCATCCATAACAAAGAAAACAAAACAATAAAGAACATACAACACATATAATTTCAAACTCTTAATTTCATATTCCTTACTCTCCCGACTTCCTCATACCTCCCCTTTCTGCATTCTCGTGTCAAATTAGTTGATTAACAAATCCCTCCCTTATTTTCAAATTAATTATAAAAACATTCAAATTCTTCCACTTAACCATTATCGCTATTAACCCCTATTTTTCTCATTCAACATCAATCTAACATTCACTGATTTTTGAATATTTCTTTAAATAGTCTTTAAATTTTTTCCAATCTTCTCCCGCCGTTGCTCTTCCCTGGTCTCGGATTCTGCTCGTCATCTCTGCCAAGCCCATGTGGTCCATCACTTTCATCTGCCACTCTTCCACGGTGGGTAAATCTTGTGTCTTCCAGTACTTTGCTATAAGAATTCTTGCTGCTGTTGTAGCATACATAAAAAAAGGTTCTATCCTTCTTTACAACCAATTGGCCGACTATGCCCAGGAGAAAGGCCTCTGGTTTCTTAGGGAAGGTGTACCTAAGTACCTTTTTCAGTTCATTATAGATCAGGAATATGTACATAATCCTTCCCTAAAGTGGAAATTGTACCACATTTCCCAGTAAACATAATCCCCAAAAGCTTTGGGGAATGGGGCCAGTGCAGAAGAATCCATCTGCGGACTATGCTCAAAATCCCTGTATAAATCTTCCAATAAGAAAATAATTTAAGTCTGTGTTGCCTACCAGAATGCCACTTCTAATGTGAATTAAATAGCTGTGCATTTTGCTTCAGTTGGACATATAGAAGGAACAGTTACAGTCTCATTATTCTTCATTAGCCCTAATTAGAATTCTGGAAATGATTGTGTTATTTCTACATTTCCAAAAATGATTAAAAATAATGGGAATCCACACTGGGTCTGGCTCTCTCTGTTCACTGTCACACCGGCTAAACTCCCATGACCAGCCCATTTTTAGGCACACTGATTGGGTGATATTCAACTAAATATATACAGAAGTGGAAGAACTTCTGCTTGTGCAGTGGGACTTGCCCCCCACTTCCCCTGCATGACGTACCCCCGGCCACTGTGATGGTACCTCAGGATAATTGTAACACTCTAGAGAGGCCTACCCTTAGGCCTAGTCCAGAAGTTCCAGCCGGAGCAAAATGTTTTGGTTAGACTGTTGATGGGGAAAGACTACAGTGCTTAAAAGCACTGGCTGCCCATAGGCTACTGGACCAAGCTTAAGGTTCTTCCATTCATTTACCTGGCTTTTAACAACGTGGATCCAGGGTACCTTATAGACCACCTGATCCCTGACGACTTCAGGGGAGGCACTGTTAGTGCCAGCCAATAGCTTGGATGGGGTCCAACTCTGTTGAATTTCCTTCTGTCTGAGATCAGACAAGCCCCCTTCGTGGTGAATGCCTCAAATGAAAGCTGTTTTCATTTCAGCAGGCATTTTAAGTTAGTTCTGTACCCCTCCCCAATTTTATGGCTATTTTTAACTGATATTAACTCTGGTATTTTTAAAAATAATCTTACTGTGTGCCATTTAGAGACTTCAGTGCTAAGTAGTATATTAAGTAATGTGAGAAATAAAATAAGTAAGATTCAACTGCTGATACAGTGGATATCTGTATGCAGAATGGAAGAGGCTGCCATTTTGCCCTTCACCTTGAGCAGCAAAAGGAGACCTTTTCAGCCAGCCCTGCTTTAAAGGCACATGACCCCTCTCCTGCTCCTACTGCTTTGCACCTGGTTGCTCCCTATGTTATCCTTCAGAGCCTATCCATGCTACTTCAGTGATATCTCTACATTTATAACATGCACTCTGCTGGCCTGCTCTAGAACTCTGCTTTTCGGATATATGTAGGCATGTGTGACCCTATCAATTTCAGGTCTTCTCGATTTCTCATTCTCCCAATCTTCAGTTTCCCACCTTTCTGCATCTGTTTGCATTTTTTAAAAAAGATCTTCATGAACTCATCAGCATTTTTGTGTGAATTTCTCCTAATATACACATTGCACATACTATTTTGTACATGATCTTTACTATGCATTTTAATGCTTGCTTTACCCTAGTATACACATTTTCATATAAATGGCTTGACTGGAAAACTGCATTGCAAAATCCAAACATTGCAAAATCCAATGGATTGCTCTGTTTTGGTTGGCATGTTGTTTCGGGAGCTGGAAATCAGGCAGGTTCACCTTTAAGTGTGAACTGGATCAAATCTCCCATCCCCAAATCTAAGAAATGCCCACAGCCAAACTAGCAGAGGTCCAGCTTCCATATCGAGATCCAAGAATATGAGCTACATGTGCAACTTAATGCACTGTGAAAAGTAATCTGCATGGCTAATGATTCTACTAAAGTGAAGTGATAGTCGACTCTTTCTTTTATGCTAAATGACCAGCACAGAAGCAATTGAAAGGGAGAGCAGCTATGTTGCTCATTCTTAGCTTATAGCAGTAGCCTCGTACTTGTCCAAATCTGCTGGAGTGTGGTCAACACTGTCTGACCCCTCATCAGGTGGGCACATACACCTTCCTCCCAGGGAAGCACGCAGGGGGTTAACTTCTTTGAATTCCTGCTCTGAGACAAATGGATGATGTTTAGGTGTTGCTGCTGGAAAAGAAAGGGGGGGCGAAGGCCCCCTTTTTATTATTCCAAGGTGCATTTTAATTTGCACAAGCGACATGGTGTCTGTGATGGATTACGTGGAGGGAAACATTACAGCCCAGCCAGCTTGGCAAGGGGGAGAAATAAGGGAGATATGGGGAGGATTAAAAACAGCTTTTTACCATGCTGAATTCTGATAAGGGGGTCTGTGAAGTGTTTTCGGAACTGGAGTAGGTGGAATTCCAGAGTGCGAGAAATGAGAGAGGGCAGGGCTCAGGCAGAAGACGGGAACTCCTTCCCCAACACCACCACTTTCCTTGCTTTTCCTTGAGTCGCCCAAACAGACTGCTCTAGCCAGTAGCACGGCTGAAAGATCTGTCAGTAAGAATAGGCTAGGGTAGCAAACATAAGTGAATTAGGCCTCACACTCAAAGTGGGAAGTAGAATTGTAGAATCATAGAATTGTAGGGTTCGAAGGGACCCCAAGGTCACCTAATCCAACCTCCTGCAATGTAGGAATCACAACTAGATCATACATGACAGATGACTATCCAACCTCTGCTTAAAAAGCTCCAAGACTACCTTCCAAGGGAGTCCATTCCACTGTTGAACAGCTCTTACCTTCAGAAAGTTCTTCCTGGTGTTAATCAGAATCTCCTATCTTGTAACTTGAATCCATTGGTTCAGGTCCTACCCTCCAGAGCAGGAGAAAACAATCTTGCGCCATCTACCATGTCACATGCCCTTCAGATATCTGGTAGCTATCATATCTCCTCTCACTTTCCTTTTATCCAGGCTAAACGTACCCAGCTCCAGTCAGTAGTCACCTGGGTCTTCTTTCCCCTCCTTTTTGAAGATGGGGACAACATTTACCTGCCTCCAGTCTGCAGGAACCTCACCTGTTCTCCAGAATTCTCAAGTACTATAGACAGAGGCTTTGAGATTACATCTGCATGCTCCTTTAGTACCTTTGGGTGAAGCTCACCAGGCCCTGGAGATCTGAATTTATTTAAAGTAGCTAGGTGTTCCCTTGCCACTTCTTTTCCTTTCTTGGCTGCAGCTCCCTCCTTACATCATTTATTCTGTCATCACCAGATTAAGCACTGCTTTCCTTTTGGGTGAAGACAGAATCTTAGAATGTGTTGAGCAGTCCCATCTTCTCTCTGTCACCTATTATCATTTCTCTGTGTTCCCCACATGGAGGACCCACAACTTGCTTTTTCTTCCTCTTGCTTCAGACATAGCCAAAGAAACTATGACTTTTAACCTCTCTTGCAATTCTGAGCTCATTATGAGCTTTGTCCCACCTGACATTCTCCTTGCATCTGTTGGCTATTTACATATACCCTTCCTTCATTATTTCCTTTTTCTTCCATTATATATGCCCTTCTTAAATCTCAGCTCATCTGTAAGCTCCTTATGCAGCCATACCTGGTTGTGGCCCTCTCAGAATTTTGCGCCCAGGATCACTGCCCCTCTGCCCCTCCCACGGCATTGTTGCAACACACTGTTGCACAATTCTGAAACTCTAAACTGCTTAGAAAAAAAGCTAAATTAAGTTTTTGTGAGTTACACTTTAGAGCAAGAGTTGATAAACAGTTTGAACATTTACAACAACTTAAAAAACAAACAAATCCGAAAACCCTGATTACCATGAATTTTCTAAATGGCAAAAGAAAAATATAGCATGTAAATGTAATTTGTTATATTAGTTGGTAAACTAGCCCAACAAATTATTTGTTCTGTGAAAAGCACAGTGTCAGAAATAAAGATTTATGTTTTGATTTATACAATGCATCTCATTATAAAAACTTTCAGCATAAGTACACAATTTGATTTGAAAAACAACAACACTCAAGAATGTTTACCATTCATAATATAAAGCATAAATTAAAAAGACAGCTCTTCCGATCCACGTGAACAGGCCTGGTTTTCCCCGGATACATGCTCATATGGGAAGTGGATGACGATCACAGCTATGGCTAGCATCAACTTCTGTGGCTGCTCATGGAAAGTCAGAGACAGTGTGGTGTAGTGGTTAGACCCAGGAAGATGGGAGTTTAAAGCCCCCATCAGCCATGAAGCTCACTAGCTGAACATGGGCCATTCACTACCTCTTAACCTCCTTAGGAGGATCCTATGCATTTAGGGAGCAGCTTGGAAGGGAGAGTTTTGTTCCCTGCAGTTCATAGAATCGTAGAATGGTAGTGGTGGAAGGGACCACGGGGATCATCTAGTCCAACCCCCTGCAATGAAGGGATCTTTTGCCCAACATGGGACTTGAACCTACAATCCTGAGATTAAGAGTCTCATGCTCTAGTTCTTAGCATGATAAATTCAATTTCTATATTCACATAACAAGTAAAATAATTCATCCTCTTGATGACTTCACAAAGGCAACCACCTATATTTCTTTCCTTGCTTAATTTTCTAGGATCAAGATAGGTAATGATAATAAAGAGTTCAAACGGGGGCTACTAGGGGGCGCATTGGAAGATGGCCGACAATACCATCTCTCCGACCCACACGGGGTAATAAAGAGGCTGTTACGGGAGTAGGCAGCCTCCCTTGTTGTCCCAAGGAAATGGGGAACACTGCCCTTGCCTGCTGTGCCCCTAAATCACCCCCTAATTCGGAAGAAGGGGGTGAGGGCCCTAGGCAGAATGCCCCCGTGTGGACATCGGCTCTCCTGGACGCTGTCTCTGATCGCGCACTAGTTGCAGCAATTTGGAATAATTAATTACAAAAGAAGCAAAGCACATATTTCAAGTGAAGAAGGGGAGTGAAGTCTGCTAATTTAAGTGACCTCTGCGAAAGAAGATGATGGGTTGGAAAAACAGGGATATTTTACGATGAAGATACACCAAAGGCTGGGTATGTTGACAACGGGACTGAATGGGGGGACGGACCTTTTTTACTTTCCTTGTATGTGATTTACAAGAACCCCTCCTCATTAGAATCGTCGGTTGAACTGACCCAACCAGGATGATTAAGGTCTGTGTAGAGATAAACTTTAACCAAAAGTATGCTTTATGGAGATCGAGAAGCAATAAGAGTTTTTGGAATGGCGCAGCAATTAATTTGGAGTCGCCATCTTGCCAAAGGATTTATAGCCGAGAGAAGGAACGGACTTGTTTTCAGACTGCATTCCTGGTGAATCTCCTCAGAGGTTTTGAGAAAGGAGGCAGATTGGTGAAGATTAATGATGCTAAGACTGTTTTGATGTATGGAAGTGATGTTACATGGAAAACGTCTGGATATGGCTACTGGATAAAAAATAATAATATCCACGCAGGATTACAAACTGTCTAACCAGCTTGTGGAGACTATCAGAGGTCACAAAGAGAAAGGAAAAATATATGAAAATAACAACAAGAGATGTGGAAAAACAAGAAGAAAGGACTGGATAGTACTGTGAACATCATATGGTTAGATTTGTGGACATTAAAACAGCAGTAAGAAGCAAGAAGTTGATTGGATCCCCTTCAGAACTTGAAATATGGGTACCCCCAACAAAAAATTAAAATTTGGCTGTGTAATTTGGAATTTATGTAATTTGGTTTGATTTGATGTGATTGGTCGGTTAATAAAAAATTATTCTAAGATAATAAAGAGTTCAAACAATATTTTGCTGGAATTCAATACTTGTAACATCATCATCAACAGCATCATTTTCATTCAAAGTTTGCTTTGTAACTTTGACCGCAAATATTTTATAACATAAGTAAAACCCTTCAGGTTTGTGCACAAGTGGCACAGTAATAACATTAAGTATGTGAACTTTCAAGATGTATTATATTGTTACTTCGACCCAGAATGCCACATGGATCTAGTTACATAGGTAGTTTTATTTGCTTATTTATTTATTCCATTTATATGTTGCATTTTTGCCTGGGCATTCAAGACAGGTTACAATTTAAACTTTTTTTAAAAAAGAAGTTTTAAATGCCTTAATCTGCTGTATTGTTACATTGCAATTAAATATCAGCCATGAAAATAGCAAGCAGGAGCGTGAAATAAAAGGAAAGCACAAATCAGAGGTAGAGACTGCAATTGGCAGCATGAGATACTGACATACAGTGGCTTTAGGCAGCAGATGGGGGGGGCACCATCCCATCCGCATTGCCGGGAAAATAGAAAGGGGCTCGTTTCATATCTACTTGCGCATCCAGGCACAGGATGGAAAGAGCTATTTTAAGGATTTCCTTGGGCTTATGCATATCCAGGTGGACGTTTGACTCCCTGCTTTCCAATGAACTACAGTCCCACCTGCCCAAAGCAAACTGCTCTTAAAAGCTCCAGAGTGAAAATTGTTGAGTTTGTTATGTGGGATGGAGAGCTGCAGTTCTGCATCCCTTCCTTCCTTCCTTCCTTCCTTCCTTCCTTCCTTCCTTCCTTCCTTCCTTCCTTCCTTCTTTAAAAATTCAGCAGCATTTAGGGCAGACTTCATCTCTCAGTCACATCTTTGTATGTAATTTTGACTAATATACACATTTTACAAAGCAATTCCCCCCAAAACAATGCATTTTTATATGTTATTTTCACTAAACACACATTTTTATGAACAGTTTACCCTGGTATGTGCATTTTTACACGCATTAATTGGCTGGAGAGCTGCACTGCAAAATTCAGGACAGGGATGCTGCGTTTCAATCCATGCATTGTTTTAGAAAGCAGGAATGAGTTAGGATAACAATCCAATGAAAGCTGAGTGAAGAAAAATTCCCCATCCCTAATTCACACCCAGACCATACAGATACCGGCTCAAAAAGGAGAGGCACTGTTACCTTTCTATTTTGTTCCTGTCATTCTCTTAAAACAACATGGAAACTACAGTCTAATTCAGAGGGTTAAGTACTGTGGGGAAAACTGAAGAAAGAATTTGCCTGGAAAGCAAAATGTCCTCAAGAGCCTTTTGCAAAAATGGAATCCAGCCAAAAATGACCATTTCTATCCCACTGATTTCAATGGAATTGGGGAGATTTCAGCATATACATTCATCTCCTCCTGATGTTTGGCTCTTTGCATGTTCAAACACACACACACACCGGGGGGGGGGGGGGAATGCTTCACTTAGGGTGGGTCATGCTCTTGACTTTCATTCTATAAGGCACTGACTGATACATTCCTAATTGTTTCTAGAGGGGTATCAGTGTTTACCATCCTATGCTCTCTCTCTCTCTCTCTCTCTCTCTCTCTCTCTCTCTCTCTCTCACACACACACACACACACACACCAAAAAGAGCAACGCTGCTCTTTAGAGACCTTTCTGAGTGAATGTAACTCTCCATATCTGTGTAAGACCCAAAATACACCAGCCTCTCCCCTCTTCCAAACAAGGCTCAGGCAGGCGAAAGGGGTTGCCTAATTGGTTTCCCACTGTGATGGACACGCAAGGGGATTGGTTAAAGAGCCCCTGAGATAACCTTCCCTGCAGAGATTTGTTTTCAAGACACAGAATGACTGTGGCAGGAAACATTACTGCAGCCTGGAGATCTCTTGATACGGAAAAGGCTCTCCTCGCGTAGCGATGATGTCGCCAGCCCTGGGTCACCTGAGCAAGGCCCAACTAATTCCTCTTCTTTTTCCTCTTTAATTTGGGCTACAGTTTTATACCTCCTTTCTGAAGAATCGGCCTCATTCAACCTGGCAGGACTTACTTTTAGGTAGGCATATAAGATTGCACCTTTCCTTAGTAGCAGGGAATAAAACTGGGAGAGTCCAAGAAAGAACCAGTTAATAGGAAACTAAGAGAGAAATGACACTCTCTGGGACAAATTCTGAACTGGGACAGGGACATTTTATTCTATGTATTAAGAGCTTTTGTGCATGAAACATAATACTGATTCCATTTTTCGGACTACAGCTCTCATCAGCCTTGACCATTGGACATGCTGGCTGGGGCTGAGGGGCTTTGTAGGCCAGACATCTAGAGGACCTCAGATTGGGGAAACTATTTTAGCTGAGTGTGTTATCTGTAACTAGGGTCGTGCAAGGCACCCTATTAGGGTTGCTACTCATCCTGTATAATACGGGATGGCCCCATATTTCAAAGTCAAATGCAGATATTGAGTGGAGGCAGAGATCCTGTCAGGCAAAAGCACCAGGATGCCTCCAAGATTAAGCAGAGGAAGGCAGCTGCCTCGGGCACCTGTGTTAGGAAGTCATTAAAGGTAAAGGTAAAGGGACCCCTGACCATTAGGTCCAGTCGTGACCGACTCTGGGGTTGCGGTGCTCATCTCGCTTTACTGGCCAAGGGAGCCGGTGTACAGCTTCTGGGTCATGAGGCCAGCATGACTAAGTCACTTCTGGAGAACCAGAGCAGTGCATGGAAATGCCGTTTACCTTCCTGCTGGAGCAGTACCTATTTATCTACTTGCACTTTGACATGCTTTCGAACTGCTAGGTTGGCAGGAGCAAGGACCGAACAGCGGGAGCTCACCCCGTCGCGGGGATTCGAAGTGCCGACCTTCTGATTGGCAAGTCCTAGGCTCTGTGGTTTAACCCACAGCACCACCCAATAGTTATTTAATTTTTATTATGACCCTATGTTTCCTCACAGACTTTCCATAGCTTTGTGCCAAGGTAATGTTTATTCTTATTCCTTTGCTGATAATTAAATTGTTTTCTGTTTCCTTATAAAAATATTCTGGCACATAAAACACCCATATGATGATTCTTGCTGTAACAATAAGAAGAGAAAAACCTCTTGCCTTTCAGTCTAGCCACTGGGATTGTGTTTTCATCTTCTTTAGACATCATCCAGTTTACAGAGACTTCTGACTGCATTTCCTTTCTCTGGTCAGAATCCAACTGCGTCACTTCTTTTAGTCCTCACCTACAGAGGGGGGAACAAGGCACAAATATTTTGGGATTGGAGTAGCCAGTCACTGAAGCAATCCTCTTTGCTTATCAAACTATACAAAATGTGTGTGTGTGTGAGAGAGAGAGAGAGAGAGAGAGAGCGCACATGTGCACACATTTTGCATAACCAAAGCGCATGCTTGTGACCAGATGATCTGCCGTGTCAACTTCCCCTCTTAAGGAGGAAAAGGAACCTTCACCAACTATCTAGCATACTTAAGGGTCCATGCACAGAGAAAAATAACCATTCCTCCAGTTTATGGGAGGTATTGGGGGAGATTGCCCTCTACCTCTCCACATGGGGGGGGGGGAGACAAGAGGAGGGGGATGCGGAAAGAAGGCGAAAAGTAGGCTGGGGGAGGGGGAGAGGAAAGCATTTGTAAAATTAAAAAGCAGGGCCCCATCAGATTGTGTTGGGCAGGGGAAAGCGTGTCGTAGGCAGGAGTAATTGGTAATCGGAGCAGAAGTGAAGAAGGGGATGATTTATGGGAGCATGGAGACAGGGGTGGAATAATTTTTGGAGCAGAACGGGGAACTTACTGAACGCCTGAAACTCAGCTACTTATCCACTCGTTCTTGTGATAAATTAGCTCTTGTTTAAAGTAACCGGAGCTCCATTTTTCATTCTGATTACTACACTTGATATCTCTCTCTCTCCCTCTGTTTCTCTCTGACCACTGCCCCATAGCAGGCTCCCTGAGCGAAGGCAATGGCTTTATGGGAACTCCTCCGCTGGTGTCGTGCAGCCTTCCTTCCTTCCTCCCACATACAATTACTGTAAGGTTAACTCTCTCTTTTTTTGAATCTCTCCAGAGAATTCCAAGCTTACGGTCTCCCTCTCTCCCTCTCTGTGATGCAATGCAAGAAAGATGTAAAGGATGCCTGAATAAATATGCATGTTGACGATTCACGTCAGCATGCAATGTATTTGTTGGTGTTGTCATGCCAGAATGAAGCAATATACACTGGTTATACCAGTAATTAAAAATTCAGAAAATCCTAGGAGCTGTAAGGGATCTTTTGAATAATCTTACCATCTGACTACCTGGAACATGGAATTCAGCTTTGTATCACTTTCATAGCTAGAGATGTAAAATTTCAGGAAGTTTTGAAGCCATAGGGGGAGTGAACCAGTCCCCCCCACACCAAGGGAAAATTTTTTTAGGGGAAAACATGAAATGTATATGTGATAGCTACTCCCTGATCTCATAGTTGCTTTCTTATGAAACCTAAACTTCCTTTACTGCTATAGAATGCAAAATCCATCGTTTGAAGCATAGTTAACATATCAAATGGTATGACTTGGCATACTTATGAAATTCAAAAATATAATGCCTTATTTTTGTACAAGGAAGATTGTGACTATCCTCAACAGTAGAGAGAGCTGCAAACTGTTTATGCTAACGAAGCACATGTGTTACAATGAATGTGCAGCATCTCCTCCTTCTCCTCCTCCCACTCTTCACCACATGTTGATCATGAAGTTCTGAAAAGACTCTCCTTCTCCCAGAGGGGAGGTGTGGTGAGTGGGGGCCGTTCCTGCATCAGCGGGGGGGGGGCGTATTCGGTGCCCTGCGTCATTTTCCCGGCTGCTGCCCTCGTCAGGCCAGCCAATAGGGTTGGCTTGGGGGCGGGGTCTAGCCGCATTCAAACGGCCACGGCAGCCCCGCACCTCATTCTGCATCCTGGAGTCATTGGATCACCCGCCTGCCCCCCCTTTAGGTCATATTTATGCTCTTGACCTTGCTTTGGTTGTTTGCCCTGGTTGACCAGGGGGCCTGGTAGGAATTTCTATCCATTTGGCAAATTGGCACCAGCCTCTTGGTTTTTTGCCTACCTCATAGCAAATCATCACAAATTTTCTGGTAATGGCGGTAGAGGCATTGGAATATGTGTCGTGTGTTGGTGGGCCGGATGTGGCCATCAACTACCCCTCCCCTTGTTGGGTATTCCATTAAAGGAATCTGGTGGTTGTGAATCCTGTCCGATGGCCTGCTGGTGGCTGGGGCCATGGCACCACCCATGGTGACATCAGGGGAAGCTTCCAGTTGTATTTGCATCAACAAGCTCCTCCCACTGGTTGTTAACCTTCAAATGACCCCTCCCCCACTGTGCGGGGTAGGGTCATATATATGTTGTTTGATCCAGTGCCTAAGCCAATACCACTCACATGCTGTAACCAATAAAGTTGTGGCCTTCTTTAGCCCATTGACCTAAAATACATGTGTCCTTGTGTCTTATTTACCTCTACATGGGTTGCGGGCCCTCGACTCACAAACCCTTAGCCCCTCCTTTCCTGGGTGAGGAGCCTTACAGAGTCCACGGGTAGGGTGGGGGTTATCTCTTCCGTTCCCAGCATCATCAGAAAGAACCACCCATGGGCATGGCTAGGAGTCTTAGAGGAAAAGTCCTGATTGGCACTAATGGGGAACTGGGGTCCTAGCACAAGGGAGCCGCTCAGCAGAATGGAACTTCCCCTCTTCTCCTCTGTCTGTGGCCCCTGTGTGCCCTCAAAATTAGCTCAAAATTAGGGGTTTGGGGTGACCCTCCAGGAAAAAAATTAGTGTGTGTGTGAGAGAGAGCAGCAAACTAGCAGTAAATCACACTGTGCAAGTTGGAATTAACTTTTTATTAGCAAAGACACAATCGACCCAGAAGCATTGGGCCTAATTAGCACAACAGCTCATCTCCAGTAAGTCTTGCCCCCATGAAGCAGTTGCCGAGACTGAAGGTCCTCACCTCCCCACAGCTCCCTAAGTCCCCTCCTCTCCAGGGTTTCCTCCCAAGCAATCAGAGACTGCACCTGCACGTTGCAGCAATAATAATAATAATAATAATAATAATAATAATAATAATAATAATAATATTTTATTATTTATACCCTGCTCATCTTGCAGGGTTTCCCCAGCCACTCTGGGTGGCTCCCAACAAAATTAAAAGTGCAATAAAACAGCAGACATTAAAAGCAGGGATGCCTTCAGATGTCTTCTAAAAGTCAGATAGTTGTTTAGTTCCTTGATATCTGACAGGAGAGCGTTCCACAGGGTGGGCGCCACTACCAAGAAGGCCCTCTGCCATCTCTCCTCCACCCTTTTCATGCCCCTTCTGGTTCTGGGAGGGGATCTTGTCACAACAGGAGGGAGAGACACCCATGACTTTTCACCCTCCTGACTCATCTCTGCCTCTTGGCCTCCCTCCTCCCACCCTCCTGCTTCAGCTCTCCCAGCTCACTAAGCCCTGTTACCTCCTCAGCTTCCAACACCTTCTCTTCCCAGTCTTCTCACTCTTACCACTCAGCACTGTCCCACCACCAATCCCTGGACTCTGAGCCTTCTTGCCTTGGCGGTTCCCCAGCTGCTTCCTCCTACCATTCTTCTGCATCCAACCAGTCCATGACATTGTGGGACATGCGAGATGGACAGGAGATGATGATGATGATAATTTATTTATATCCTGTCCATCTGGCTGGGCTTCCCCAGCCACTCTGGGCGGCTTCCAACTCTTCATGACCCCATGGACCAGAGCACGCCAAGCACTCCTGTCTTCATATTTTAAATACTGACTATTATTATTTTTAATTGTCAATATTTAAAATACTGACTATTAAAAATAATAATAACAAGCCAAGATGTGGAAATGTGGAGAACTGAACTTAAGTTTGGAAAAATGAGAAAGTGAGAGAAACAGATTGTCACAAACAAGTGTCAGAGATGAAGCTTCAGATGTTTGTTTGTTTGTGTTGTTGTTGTTTTTTAAAAAATAATGCATAAGCAAGAAGATGCACAGCTTTGCCACCTCTCAGTTATGTTATGGTATGAAAGAGCAAGAGACAGCCTCTAGCTCCATCCCCCTCAAAAATATTAAATGAATATGGATTTTAGGATTTTAGTTGGCCTAATAAAGATATAAAGCTAATAATGATAATATGGATGATGGAGGAAAGTGTATCCCTTTTACTTCTCCCACAAAAGCCCCTGGACCTATTTATTTATAGTAGAAAGCATGATCCACTCTTGAGGGGCTCCTGTGCCTGCAAATTTCATCTCCTTCTCTCAAAAGAGGGGCATTTTAGATCCCCCCCCATAATAGTGAATAGGGAACACAGAGCTTTGTTTTAAACAGAGTGGCTCAAATTGAAAAGGACAAAGCAC
Source organism: Podarcis gaigeae (assembly GCF_964106915.1). Taxonomy (NCBI): domain Eukaryota; kingdom Metazoa; phylum Chordata; class Lepidosauria; order Squamata; family Lacertidae; genus Podarcis; species Podarcis gaigeae. Next base: position 30,339,410 of record NC_139678.1, on the reverse strand, counting down.
AGAGTGACTCAGAAACAGATTAGACCCCAACACACACACACACACACACACACACACACACACACACACTTTAAGCACAAATGCAAGACAAATCTTGAGGCCATGTACACCCCAAGTATTTAATAAACACTGGTACTGGATATTTGGCATGCAATGGTATTCAGCATTTGAAGGTTTTAATAGTTATGCAGTGGTATTTAGTGTTGGACTATAAAGCTAAGGCACCATTTAGAGAGGGACCATAGCTCAGTGGCAGAGTATGTGCTTTTGCATGAAGAAGGAGTCAGAAGTGGGGAGCAGATGATGGGGGGAACCTCTGCCTGAGACCCAGGAGAGCCACTGCCAGTCACTGAGCAGACAATTATGGGCTAGATGGGTCAATAGTCTAAGACCTACACTAGCTCCTTGTGCGTTTCTAAGCACAATTCAAAGTGTTGGTGCTGACCTTTAAAGCCCTAAACAGCCTCGATCCAGTATACATGAAGGAGCGTCTCCACCCCCATCATCCAGCCCGGACACTGAGGTCTAGTGCCGAGAGCCTTCTGGCGGTTCCCTCACTGCGAGAAGACAAGTTACAGGGAACCAGGCAGAGGGCCTTCTCGGTAGTGGCACCCGCCCTGTGGAACACTCTCCCACCAGATGTCAAAGAGAAAAACAACTACCAGTTTTTTAGGTGACATCTGAAGGCAGCCCTGTTTAGGGAAGCTTTTAATGTTTAATAGATTATTGTATTTTAATATTCTGTTTGAAGCCTCCCAGAGTGGCTGGGGAAACCCAGTCAGATGGGTGGGGTATTAATAATAATAATAATAATAATAATAATAATAATAATAATAATAATGCCTCATGAAGCTTCTTTACACTGTCAGATCATGGGTCCATCTACCCCCACTTCCTGATACTGTCTACTCTGACTGATAATGGTTCCCCAGAATCTGAGGCAGAGATTTTCCCCCCAGTCCTGCTGTTTAGCTGACTGAGCCCTAGGATCAAACCTGGACTTTTCATTCCAAGGCATGTGATCTCCCACTGAGCTATGGCCTTCCCCACAAAAAGATTTCACAATTAACACCAGCCCAAATCAAAAACAATAAATGGATTTGAAAAAGGCTAAAGCAGCTGTACACAATTTGAAGTAAAATGATACGTGCAAAATCAGAATTTCAATCTTGAAAGGTTGCCCAATTTTGAATTTTTCTGGAATTGCATTTCAGCCCTATAGATCAGACATGGCCAAACTTGGCCCTCCAGATGTTTCGGGACTACAATTCCCATCATCCCTGACCACTGGTCCTGTTAGCTAGGGGTGATGGGAGTTGTAGTCCCAAAACATCTGGAGGGCCAAGTTTGGCCATGCCTGCTGTAGATGAAGTCTTCCATTGATGGCTCCTGTTTTCTGCCTACGTCCCATCAGGGCATATTTTTGAATGTTGGAGAAAAGTATTTTGTAAACAGGTTTGGCAATCAAGCAGCCAGTAGCAAAAGAATCCTTCCAAAAGATGTATCTGTTAGCGAAAACACCCAAACTTTGCTTCTCGTATGCATTAACAAACTTACCTTTTCTTCTGTAAAAATTGTGCAAGCAACAGCCTTCCTGAGCAATCATACACAGGAGTAACAAACTACAAAACATATCCTCTATGAAATGTTGGCACTTTTTCTGTCATTGAGCATATGGGCATGTGGGCACCACCCATCTTGGCTGCCCTCCTCTGCACATGTTCCAGCTTGTCAATATCCTTCTTAAACTGTGCTGCCCAGAACCCATTAGCAAAGTAGGTAAAGAACTGCACACTTGTTCCCTTTTGACCCATCCACTAATTAAGCCATGGGGGAAGGGGTGTGGAAGATGAGCAGTTGAAAAAGAGTGAGAAAGAAAAGACTGTTTCTGCACATTCAACAAAGTTTGTGTGTGTGTGTGTGTGTGTGTGTGTGTGTCCAGTTTATTTCCTTTTGTGCCCCGATCCAAAAAACGATGCAGTAGCTTAACGCCAGGCAAGAACAGAGGGAGGAATATCCAAAAGTGATGTGTACAAACGCACACACAAATACTGAAAACACCACTGGTGCTCCTCTCTGTGCCCCCTCCCTCGACAAAGGTGAACTGCATATCTTTAGTTAATAATTAAGTTGTCATGAACTCCATCAATATCCCATCATCCGCCTGACAGAGAGAAGGGAGGCTGGGGGGGGGGGAGGGATCAGCCCAATATGCCAGCTCTGCCCACAGCTGTGATCTCGTCTCGGCCATAATAAATAGCATGAAATGCGCTCCTGATAAATGCCCATGTCATGGAGAGATTTTACCTTCACTCAGAAACAATGTAATATCTCAGCTATTACCCAAAATAATTTATCAATGTGTAATAGCTTTGTGCAGAGCTCAGATAGGAGGGGAGCAGCGCCACTCGAGATGGATGGATCCTACCTTCTGCTTTTAATTTTTAATGTCTGTAGGCAGCTCCACATTAAAGGCCAGGTGTCATACATAGACTTAATGTAAGAATGGAGTTCATGAATTCTAATCAGGGGAGAATCTCTCTGCTTTAAACCCCTTTTTTATTTATCAGTTTTCTTCTCTTCCACACTCCCGGCTTCTTTCTGCTGTGTTTTCCTTTCTCTGGTGTCTGTGGTCCTCAGGATCACAGAGATATTAGCCTAGATCCCTGGCTTATTTTTTTTATTTATTTTTTGGAGCAGGGGAGTTAAGATGCAAAGCACAACAATAATTTTAATTTCAGGGAAGATACCATATTCTTGCCTGCCACCCCACCCCTTGAACCCTGAAGTATCATGGGCTTCAGGGAGAGTACTGAACAGAAGCTCAGAAAGTGCTGTGCCATGCACAACATTTTCCTGTCAAGCAGGAACACCATGCGCACCCCATCAAATGTGTTGAGCATGCACACACACATCAGTTTTGCTGCACCAACACAGGGTAAAACTGCCATGGTTCTCCCTGAGGCCCCAGATTCTGATCAGGAGTGCGAGGCACATGAAGCTGAGGAAGAGGAAGGGGAGGGTCTGTAGCAGAGCCCATTTGATGAAGCCCCCCTCCTGCCACTTTCAGATGTGTCCACACCTGATGAGGCAGGAGACTCAGGACTGCCCCTTCCCAGCCTGTGTACTGCCGGGTGTGTGTGTGTGTTGTTGTTGTTGTTGCATAGCAGCACAGCCTGTTGTGACAGGGCAGAAGAGTTCTGAAGAGGAGGTGACACAGCCAGTGATCTCTCCCAGGGAGAGGTGGTGCATCAAGAGAAGGAAGAAGACTCGACCCCCCCCCCCAGAGAAGTGCCCATCTCCAAGTCCTGCAGCTCCAGTGCAGCCTTACTACTGATCCTGGACTCTTGAACCTTGATCTTTGCTCTAGGAACGGATTTATTGCTGCTATTTTCCTCTGCCCTGTAAGAGCACCGGGACTAGATTCTGCTCTTTCCTCACTGCTGAGTTTGCACCATTAGACTGCCATAATGAAAGTTGACTTCTTTACTTTCAAGTAAGCACCTCCGTTGTCTGGATTTGGATGACAGCCAGGGCAAAACCTAAGGATGGACAAATCTGTCAGTTTTTGTTTTGCCATCTTAACAACTTTCCTCAGCAATGTTTGGATGTAAAAAAAGAACGAAAGAAAGAAAAAGCCTGAAACTTGCTAGCATCTTAGTGCAAATTTCTCCTAATGAACACATTGTTGTATGCAGTTTTGACTCAGGTACACATTTTTGCATGCAATTTCCACTAATAGAATGCAATTAGTACATGCATTTTATGCACTTTCCCCTCCCCCTCCCAGCATATGCCCTGTATCAGCCCCAGATATGCTATGGGGGGTTGGGGGAACCTCCAGAATAGATTTAGGGGGCAGTCAAGAGAAGAGGAGAAGATTCCATTTCACAAGGAGGAATCCCTACACTGACAGAATGCTCGCCTTTGTGTTGTGCTGAAAACAACCCTAAGTCTATGAAATGAGGCATTCTGAGGTATGTATAATCCAAACAATCCAGTGAATGTCTTCCAGAGATTTACTTGGTCCACACAACTCCTGATTCCTCAACAAAACCCCAGCAACCTTCAGCCCTGTGGCACCGGGAAGCACAAAGTGCTGCGCATTTAATAAGAAAGAGAGCTTTCATTTGAAGACCAAGAGGAAGGCAAAGCTATCCTCCCTGAACACTGTTCGCCAAGCCTGGCTCCAAGTCAGTTGAAGAGCAGAATGCTAGTTTCCTCTGAGTCAAATGAAAATGCACGGCTGCCCGATAGCCTCAGGCAGACTGGAATTCCAAGTGCAGAGCGGTAAGCCCCCAAACATATTCCTTTCTGGCTTGAGACCATTCTTAGTCCTAGTGGGATGCAGCAGGAGGGAAAGGCCATCTCCCCAGGTAACAACCCGCTTGCATCTCACAGGCTGAGCCTAATCAAGGTCTATTGCTATCTCATTTTGTCACTAGCACTGTGGCTCTAACTGCCTTGTACTACAAATTAATTCATTCCTCCAGACCTTGCTGTTTAGTAACTGGCTGTCACAGCAATCTCCCGAGGAGCTAATTGAGAGTTGTGATCCGTGCAGTATTTCCATTAGTGTTGTAATGACAGGCAGTCTCACACAGGCACAGCACAGGTTCCTCCATCCTGACGAAAGGATACCAGCCAAGCACCATCTAAAGAGCCCTGGTCTCCGGTCAGAAAAGAACGAAAGCAGCACAGGCAGTGACTTAACAGTTCAGGGTCATCTAAACTTCGCTGAACAGAGAACTTAAAGGAGTAGCTTGCTGGGACACTGACGAGGGTGCTTTAAAGGCCTAAGATCTCACGCTGCATCTACTTGGGAAGACCATAAACCAACAACGTTCTGCAGTGCATACGATTGTAGCCTCTGCAGGAATTCCAGAACCTAAGGTAATGAAAGAAGTAAGGCATTTTTCATCCCGAGGGCCACATAGCCTTGTGGACAAGCTTCCAGGGGCCACATTTCAGCGCTTGGTGGGGACAGAGGAGAAAGCAAGTGGAGAACTGGTTGCGACTCTTAACTTTGTATAGTAGGCTACATTTCAATTGCACAAAAGTAGGGATGGGGAAGAATCCACCAAGCTCACCTTCCAAAGTAGAGTCACCCGATTTGATCTTGGGTGGCTCATGACTGGATCAAATCACCCATCCACTTTGGAACTAGTAGTCTGACAGGTTTCTTCATGAGGATAGCAAAGGGCTTCGGTCTCTGTCTCCACACACACACACACACACACACACACACACACACACACACACAAATTATTTCAAAAAGCCACAGTCTTCAGAAGTCTTACAGCCACCCACAGCTGCCCCCATGGCAGTAGCTATGTATTTGCTATATGATTCTCTCTGGCAGTGGCAGAAGGTCATCAAATCCCATCTCTCGCAGGAGGACTTGCTCCTCTAGTGAAGATGAGCACTAGCCACTCCAGGCTGTAAGAAGTTAAAAGACTTCTGGAGAATGGAGCTTTTTAAAAGGGGAGAAGATTTTAAAACAAGGACAGAAGCAACATTGAAGTCTTTGAACCACCTCGCAAGCACTTCTTCTTCTTCTTCTTCTTCTTCTTCTTCTTCTTCTTCTTCTTCTTCTTCTTCTTCTTCCATTCATGCCTTTTAGAATCTGCATGGAAATGGAACAGGAGAGACATGCTCCCACTGGCATGTAGAACTGGGATGGAATAGACTTTAACGGATCTCTCCATCACTAACAGAAGAACATGGCTCAGCATCTAACTCAGCATCCTGTTCTCACAGTGGCCAACCAAATGCCTATAGGAAACCTGCAAGCAGGACCTGAGCACAAGAACTCTTATTTCTTTCTATGGTTTCCAGCAACTGGTAATCAGAAGCATTGTTGCCTCCAACCGCAGAGGCAGAACATTTTATTTATATATGTGTTGTATTGTGTTGCATTGTGTTTATATGCCACCTTTTTATCCAATGTGCTCAAGGTTAACTCACCTTCTGGAAATAAAGTTTGGTTTAAAGCAAAAAAACTGTAGCAGACACTCAGGGTGGCAGATGCTCTTTGATGTTGATCTGTTTTATTTCTTTGCATGGTGGCATTTTTCTCTCCAGCTTTTGTTTTATTTAATTCAGGGATGGGGAATCTGTGGTCCTCCAATAAGTTGCTGGATTCCCAGTCAATGTGGCCCATAGTCAGGGATGATGCAGGTTCCCCTTCTGCAATATCAGGGAGGCACAGGTACCCCACTCCTGATTTAATTAGTTGGTAAGAGGTGCCTATTTGATGTTTTTTAATATTAGTTTGTCCATGGAGTTTTCTTGGCAGGGATACTGGAGTGGCTTGCCGATTCCTGCTCCAGGTGGATCACGTTTGGTCAAAACTCTCCACTATGACCTGTCCATCTTGGGTGGCTTCACAGCATAGCTCATAGCTTCTCTGAGTTATTCAAGCCCCTTTGCCACATGAAGGGGACCCTCATGTTGGGAAAGATGGAGGGCCCAAGGAGAAGGGGAGAACAGAGGACGAGATGGTTGGACAGTGTTCTCGAAGCTACAAACATGAGTTTGACCAAACTGCAGGAGGCAGTGGAAGACAGGAGTGCCTGGCGTACTCTGGTCCATGGGGTCATGAAGAGTCGGACACGACTAAACGACTAAACAACAACAATATTAGTTTCTTAATAGATGTAAACTGCCCTGAAGACCTTTTAAAGATTGCATGGTGAGATAAATAAAAACAGAATATATAGATGATACATATAGATATATATAAATTGACTTTCCCCTGGACTGATACTTTGTTTAAAAAAATGTAGATCATATCCAGGATTCAACATACCCCGTAGAAACAAATCGATTTGGTCCACTGAAATGGAAAATAATATTAACATTAATGATTAATACAATATTATTTTGCACTTACATAAACTGTAATCTTTCCAAAGTATTGTGTGATCATTAGGTAATCATTTAATCAAAGAGCTACATAATTAGCTTCAATCCCTAATTCATCAGTTTATCAAAAGTGGATGGAGAGGATACTGATCATTGCTGGGTAAAACACTAATTACAATCTTGAGGTACCAAGAAAAGAATTATAGAGAGGAGAAATCACATTTCAGTGGTACAAGTGCCAATGGATAAAGGTATCCCAAAGAAAGGAATGACAGGAAATCTAAAATGATCCATGTGTTTCTTTCGAACATCTTTCTAACCTTTAAAGTCATTCCTCACACAAACATCCGACACCAACACCACAATAAACAGTGTATCTGAAGAAGTGTGCATGCACACGAAAGCTCATACCAAGAACTGACTTAGTTGGTCTTTAAGGTGCTACTGGAAGGAATTTTTTTTGTTTTGACTATGGCAGACCAACACGGCTACCTATCTGTAACCACAATAAACACTTCATGTTGTAATTATTTCAGAAACTTGCCCAGGGTTAAATATTCCTCTTCAGCTATCAGGATGATAATGCATAGTGTTGACTCTGCACCTTTTGCACTAGGACTACTTGCTGTTCTTAGAAGTATTGACATTGGCTGGATCTATAGAAATATAGTCTCATGGGTTTGCAGGGGAGGCGAGTTAGGCTGCATGCCAAGACCCTTCTAATCCCTGGATCCAGCAAGCATTAAAAGTTCTAGTTTTGGAATTTTTTTAATCTTCTAGTTCCTGGAATAACTAGGCTAGCTTCCTGCTGAGGTGATAGCCTAGGTGATAGGCCATCAAGAGAACAAGGGAAGGGGCTCTCTTCCTTGACATCTGATGGGAGGGCATTCCACAGGGCGGGTTCCACTACTGAGAAGGCCCTCTGCCTGATTCCCTGCAACCTTACTTCTCACAGTGAGGGAACTTGACAGAAGGCCCTCGGAGCTGGACCTCAGTGTCTGGGCTGAACAATGGAGGTGGAGACGTCCCTTCAGGTATACTGGGCCAAGGCCATTTAGGGCTTTAAAGGTCAACACCAACACTTTGAATTGTGCTTGGAAACATACTAGCTTGCCAATCAGAAGGTTGGCGGTTCAAATCTGCACAATGGGGTAAACTCCCGTTGCTCTGCCCGAGCTCCTGCCAACCTACCTTATTGGTTTCCTATCCAGAAAACTGCCCAGACCCAAACCTGCTTAACTCCAGCAAGGTAACTGCATCATAGGCCTTCTGGGCACAACAGATTTAGATGCATTGAACATGAGTCTCGTGGATGGCTCAACACATGCTCATACTTATGACTTTATTAGTTTGTTGGTTTGTTAAATTTATATCCTGCCCCATATTACATCCCGTAGCAATAGAATGTCCCCACTGAAACAGAAATCTTGGATGGCTACATGCATAAAATATATGGATAACAGGCTGCGATGGCTATGAAATGCACAGTATGTAAGTTTTCCTTGACCTGAAATAGCGTCGCTACCAATCTAGGGAGATGATGAAGTCAAAGAAGATGACCCAAAGATCCACCCCACTCTGCTGCTGTTTTTGCTGTGTGAGCCCATTGAGATCTATCATGCAAAAAACGACTTCAGAGACGGAATGTAACATAGATCTTTTATGCATTTAGGTTTCCCTGAGAGGTTAATTAATAGACTGTTGAGTGTGTACCACTTATTCTGTGACTAAGCTACAACCCCTGAAGAGTATTTTAAAAGTCTGGCCAACATCCCAGCCTTCAAAGCAGGGAAGACCAAAAGGCTTCTCCCAGCTGGCAAGTAATAGAGCAAATTAAGGGCAACCTCATCTTTTAATGCAGGAAGGTAGATGAGGGAGCTGACAGGTCACGCTGTGCTATGTTCCATCTTAATCTAAAGCAAGTGCACCAGCCATCTATCTAGACATTTAGATATAACATTCTCTTTCTCTGCTACCTAAGGTTACTTTCGGCAGTGAAACTACTGCTGTCCCTGTGGTTAAAGAGACTTAACTGAATCTGTGGGAAAGTCCATGAGGCTCATTCATCAGATCCAAAACTTTGCATTTTGGAGGGCTGGCCATTGACGATAGTTTTGGGAATGATCTGCTGGCTTTTTCTATTTTATTTTCACTGCATGGTGTTGTGAAGCCAATGACTGATTGGAGCTTGCAAGCAATCATGATCCCCAGCCTATTGCTGCTGACTTGATAGAGTATGTATCTCTATTTCATATTAAATAATGATGAATGGTCACAACATGCATTTATATAGCACCTTTCATGCAGAAAGATCCGAAAGCGCTTTACAAATTGATTTACTATGAAAACAGTGGAGTTTATTCTCCACTCCATAAGCTCATCTAAATCCCATTGTGTTATCGGAAGTCACGTCAGAGGTGACCTCCAAGGCCGCATGAGGCCTCGGAAGCACTGCTGTGGCACACTGATGTCATGATGGCATGTTACGTCACGGGTGCCATTGGGCACCCATAATCTGGGGCCGAAGTCAGCACCCCTGCACCCTAATGTCTCCTAACTCTACCTAAATCATGGCTCCCTGTTGCAGTGGCGGAGCAAGCCAATTGGGCACCTGGGGTGGTGTGCATGCCCTGCACCCAGGGGTGGGACCAGCCACCCGCGGGAGCGGGGCGAGCCAGGACAGGAAGCTCTGCGGGGCCACTGAGGAGTCTGCCTGCATCCTCCCACGCAGCCAACCTACAGATGAGGCGGTGGGCAGACCGTTTGGGGCAGCATGGAGCCTGTGGGCACCCAAGCCACCGCGTCACTCCCAGGAGAGACACATGGCTCAGGCGCATTGCAGGCCCCGTGGTGAGTGCCGCCCAACATTTTGTCACACCCCTCAGTGGTGGCACCTGGGGCGACCAACCCCCACTGCACCCTCTTCCTTTGTCCCTGCCCTGCTGTAGTCTTCTAAACAGTAATGATGGTGGTTGGTAATTTGAGCACTGCCAAGTACATCTGCTGAACTTTATTGGTGAAAAGGATTTGAACCTAAGACATCCCACCTGCAACTTTAGCACTGTCTTTAGGGCCCTCTGGAATGGTTTTTTTTGGGGGGGGGCATGTGCATTCTGCAACAGGTTCTTTACACAATAATAGTGTATTAGTGATAGATTTATTCTGCTCTGTTAGTTATCCAGCAATGCTTCCACAATGGTATCACATTGTTGCTGTCTCAAAGGGCTACAGTGCAACAGATACAGGCTGAATATAAACCAGTTCATTTGTGGTATAAAAAGTTACCAGGATTTCAGCAGGAAGTTGCAACATGTGCGCTGATTGGAAATGAAACAGTACTTCTTCTGCAGGTGCAAATAGTATTGAAAAATAGGGTTGCTATTGACCTCCTTGATAGCATTATGAGCACAAATATTCAAGAACGTGCAGTAAAAAGGGCAACCGGTCCTTAATCACCAATGATGGGCACAAAACTGAAACTGAGAGAGTTCCGATTATCCCAGTTCAGAAAACTACTTTTTGTACAAAACAAGGAAAAGCACAGAAGCGCTGTATTCTGTGCATCTGGACAGCCAAGGAGGAAATTCAACTGATAATGCAGCTATCCAGAAGTAAGCTTTTAAGAGAAAACTATTTACCCTCTATATGTTCCTTATGTCAATTAGGATGGAGGTGATGAAGCCACAATTTGAAAGGACAGTGTTCAGGATCCGTTTCAAATCTATTGTGATGACGAAGTCCAATCTCTAGAGATGAATGAGGTGTCTGCTTAGGTGCTCCTAACCCTTCTAAAAACAGGAACCATGTCAGACAAACTAATGCCCAAACACAGGGCAGCAGTAATGACATTATTTGCAGCCTCTGCGGTTCAGATCCTGTCAGCTGATTGTGCATCTGTTGTGCAACCAACCAACAGCATAATGCAGATTGTGCAGGTTGGTTACACGCTGGTGAGCATTTGATGTGCAGTGATCCTCAGATTTGCACTTGGGCAGAACACCCTAGACACAGTGGTTCGGTCCCCTGAAGTTACATTGTTAAATAAAGAAACATGGCCTGCTTCCTATGGATATATGAGGCGAACTTATACTGAGCCAGAACACTGCTCCATCTAATCACGGATTGTCTATGCTGATTGGAAGAGTGATAGCATCTTTCCAAGGTCTCAGGCAAAGGACTTTCCCAGTCCTGCTATCTGGAATTTGAATATGGGCCCTGCCACTGAACTTCCTTATGTCATACTATTCATTTATTTATATCCCATCATTTTCTCCAAAGAGCTCAAGGTGGCATGTGTGATTCTCCCCCTCATCACTTAATCATCTCAACAACCCCGTGAGGTAGGTTAGGCTAGCAGGCAGTGACTGGCCCAAGGCTACCCATTGAGTTTGATGGCCAAGTGGGGATAATAATATAATAATAATAATTTATTATTCATACCCTGCCCATCTGGCTGGGTTTCCCCAGCTATTCTGGGCAGCTTCCAACTGAATATTAAAAACAATACAGCATCATACATTTAAAACTTCCCTAAACAGAGCCGCCTTCAGTTGTCTTTTAAAAGATAAATAGTTATTGCCTTGACATCTGCTGGGAGGGCGTTCCACGGGGCAGGCGCCACTACTGAGAAGGCCCTCTGCCTGGTTCTCTGTAACCTCACTTCTCACAATGAGGGAACCTCCAGAAGGCCCTCAGTGTTGGACATCAGTGTCTGGGCTTGATGATGGGGGTGGAGACACTCCTTCAGGTATACAGGACGGAGGCCGTTTAGGGCTTTAAAGATCAGCACCAACACTTTGAATTGTACTCGGAAACGTACGGGAGCCAATGAAGATCTGCACCCTGGTCTCTCGGGTCCTAGTCTGACACTAGTCTGACACTACACTACATTGGCTCTCTTGTAGAAAGTACATTGGCTCTCTTAATGAATGTCCTATGAAAAACAATACAGTGGTACCTTGGGTTACATACACTTCAGGTTATAGACTCTGCTAACCCAGAAATAGTGCTTCAGGTTAAGAACAGAAATCGTGCTCCGGCGGTGCGGCGGCAGCAGGAGGCCCCATTAGCTAAAGTGGTGTTTCAGGTTAAGAATGGTTTCAGGTTAAGAATGGACCTCCAGAACGAATTAAGTACTTAACCCGAGGTACCACTGTAATCGAATCATAGAACTGTAGATGTCAGGCGTGAGGAATTCTCTCTCTCCCCCAATGGCATCAAGAAGCAGTGAGGAAACAAGAAAGTTCTTACTTATGATGTATTTCAGTCATCACGGTGAAATACAAAGAAGTATGGTCATTCCTCAATGATGGCATTGCTCGCACTGAGCTCCTCCCCCCTTCCCATTTAACAACAACACCTGCCTCTACGGTGTCCATCTGTGCACAACTGCCTCTGTACCCTTTGTTCTTGCACCCTTAACGAACGCCACGTTTTGGGAGAAGAGGGGTCGGTTATGCTGTCCAGGTACATGTCAGCTACCTGCTCTGCCTCCCCACCTCCTTCTCCTGACACCTCATAACTCTGCTGTTCGCCTGTCTCTGAGCTGTTATCTTCCTCAAAGCCCTGCTGTAATTCGAGACTGCCTTCCTCTTCTCTGCAAGCTACAGGAGAAGGGGGGCCCCTCCACCATTCCTCCTCCTCTTCAGTCCAGTCCCTGACAGTAGAGTTGGAAGGCACCCCGAGGGTCATCTAGTCTAACCCATATTTCAAAGTCAAATGCTGATATTGAGTGGAGGCAGGGAACCTGTCAGGCAAAGGCACCAGGATGCCTCCAAGATTAAGCAGAGGAAGGCAGCCTGTGTTAGGCACCTGTGTTAGGAAGTCATTAAAGGTAAAGGAACCCCTGACTGGTCCAGTTGTGACCGACTCTGGGGTTGCAGTGCTCATCTCGCTTTACTGGCCGAGGGAGCCGGCGTACAGCTTGTCATGGGGCCAGCATGACTAAGTCGCTTCTGGCGAACCAGAGCAGCGCACGGAAATGCCGTTTCCCTTCCCGCTGGAGCGGTACCTATTTATCTACTTGCACTTTGATGTGCTTGCGAACTGCTAGGTTGGCAGGAGCAGGAACTGAGCAACGGGAGCTCACCCCATTGTGGGGATTCGAACCACCGACCTTCTGATCGGCAAGCCCTAGGCTCTGTGGTTTAACCCACAGCACCACCTGCATCCCTATTTAATTTGTATATCACCCTTCACATATACAGTAACAAATGTTCACCCTGACAAGTATTTGTCACAAGGTCACAGGTATGAGATGGAAATTGCAACTTGTGATTTTCTGTGGGTTGCACATAAACGCAGGAGAGCTGTATGAACACACAAACATAGAAAGGGCCGTGCTGGATCCATCTGTTTCCACAGTACACAACCAACTGTTGTTCTCAGCAACATTCTATAGGAGCTTTTGCAAGAAGCTAGAGACTGAATTCATCTGCTAAAGAGATCCAGGAAATCACTGTCATTATATTAGAGGCCATGAAATTAGTACACTTATTTATTAATTAATTATCCACCCTTCACGCAAAGGCCTCTTTGTAGGTACAACAATTTAAAATACAGCATTAAGAACAGTTTCAAATACTTACAATTACAAATATATATATATCTCAAATATACATACTGAGTTGTCAAAATCCAGGGTTAAGCTTTTTAATCTCATTTTAAAACAAGGGAGTTATTCTCAGTCTTGCCAGCATGAAGCCTTGTAAAAATAAATGTATTAGAAACAGACATCCTGCATCTCAAACTGAAGAAACATAAGAATGGTTTCATAAACTTGCTGAAAATAGTGTTGACACCTTAGGTAGCAAGCATAGGGATGAGGAAATGAATGAATAAGAAAATTGTCCTGTTGCAGCAGTCTTTAGTATGTAACCTCACAGCCAAATGCATTTCTCTACTATTAATTTTCCCAGTGCTTCCCCCGTCCCCCACGTTGCCTCTCATCATCATTGTATTTGTATTGCATTTTTAAATTACATGGGTAAAAAAAAAAGAATGGATGAATAAATGAGTTTTATATATACATATGTACCGTATATACAAATATAGATTTGCTCTGATTCAACTGAGTGTGTGAGCAAAGCGTTCTCTTCCAAACCCAGTAATTGCATAGTAAGTCATCTGTTTGGTGGGGAGGGAGGAACAGGAGGGAGAAAATCCAGCCCTCCAAACAGCACATAGCACCAGCTACTGGAATACAAATATGAACCACACACACATGGCACCGATTCACACATGCAGTTCCACAGCCAGAGGTATAGATGGGGAAACACATGGCTCTGAGCTGCATCAGGGTAAAAAACACAATACATCTCAATTTATACTCGCTTACATCTCGGTTCTCTTCTACCTAGTAATACAAGTTATTAATATTTTAAAATAATATTTAAAATATAATGTCAGTGCAAAAAAGACACATAGGTACAATAGAAAGAAGGAATAGGTATAGGAAAAGGATAAAGGAGAATCAAAACCTGCATGATGGAGGTCTGGGGGTATTGTTTAAACTGGGAGTGGAGGATATTTTTCAGCTCCATGGTCAACCTTCCAGGGGCCACAGGCCAATGGAGGGCGGGGCCAGAGGCAAACATGGGTGGAGCAAGGGTTATGACTCTTACCTCTGCAGTAGGCCACATTTCAACCATGCTGAAATCAAAGCTTTCATACACACACTTTTTTATTATTTATTGGTAAAATTATTCATATACTGTTATTCATTTAAAAAAATCAAAGCAACCAAAGAAAATCTTTAATAAAATCAATTTTTTAAAAATCAGAGCAGGTTACAACAGTTGTACATACAACCATACAATAATAAAAAAAATATACAGTTTTAAAAATCAGAAATCAACTACTACCGAATGATGTTTTTGACCGGTCCGGTTCCATTCCACAGCAACTCAATTCCTGGACTCGTAGCAGAGTGGGCACAGTGTATGCTTGGCGTGTGAGTGAAGAGAGAGTCCACACTCTGTAGTTCTTCTAAACTAGACAGCTTTAAACACCCTGTAAACACCAAACCTCACAGTTTTCTTACTCACCGGCATTAACTTGGTGGTATAGAAATGCTGAAGACAGGAGTGCCTGGCGTGCTCTGGTCCATGGGGTCACGAAGAGTCGGACATGACTAAACAACAACAACAGAAATGCTTTCAAGAGATGCTGAAAGATTAAAACAGAAGGTATCTGCGGAATCTCTGTTGGCAGAGAATTCCACATGACTGGTCCAGTAACAGGAGAGGCTCAGTTTCTTGTTGCTGTCAAAAGAGCCTCACCAACTCTGGGGACAATCAGTTATGCTCCTGCAGATGATCTCAAGTGATCAAGCTGCAAATAATCCTTCTTCCAGGCAAGCAATAGGCTTCGTCACACTTCAAAGATGAATTCTAGCCAGGCAAAGTCAATGAGGAGAGTGTGGAGCAGAGCTGGTGAAGGGTACAGCCTGGTAAGAGTCCCAATGTCCTGAGATAGAAAGTCCTGAGATTCCCCACCCATGGGATGCAGGAGTGGAGAACCTGTGGCTTTCCAGGTGCCATCAAATGGCAAGTCCCATCATCCCCAGCCAGCATGGCCATTGGTCAAAGATGATGGGAGCTGTAGTCCAATAACATCCGGAGGACCACAGGTTCCCCATCCCTGATTCAGTGCAGAGATTCAGGGTTGCCAACGCCATTTGCTCAGCAACCTCTTTTGCTTCTCCTCAATTAAAAACAAGTTCACCTTTAACTGCCCATTCCAGTAAATCAGATGTTCTCTATCACCAGTGTGCAGGTCTTCATTCTTCTGGCACTCAGCACTTTTCCATATATACCTCTCGGAAAAGCCATTTCATGTTTTGGCAATGCCCAGATATCAAGTAATTATCCACTTAATATGTAAGTCCCATTCCTTTTTAAGCCAAGAGTACTTGTTGCATCTACACCTAATATACAATGTCCAACTTCCTAGTTCTTTCTTTCATTGTCCTATGTTCTACGTGGATTACTCATTTCATTGAAAATATTGAAAATATTACTTCTTTCATGTCATATATTTTCTTACATACAGTTTAAACTAGCAGATCCCTGCAGATGCTTGATTTATTGAGCTTAGGAGCAGTTGTGTCATAGAAATTCCCAATACTTACCATTCAGTTCCTGAAATTCATACTCTCTAGCTTGGCTTGAAGTTTGTTCCTTATTATGTGATCAGGTTTTAAAGGAGCTCAACCAGTCCTTAAACTACAGGTTTTGGGAAGTTGGGGGAACCTTAATGAAACCTTAACAAAATCTGCAAGCTTGACCTCTTTGCTCCCCCTCTCAATGTTAGCCAAATCACAATCTCACTATAGCCCGTTACGGTGGTGGGTGTCAGCCATCAACACCAAGGGAGACTTGGCAATCCTTCCAGACATCCTGCCAGCCAACACTAAAACCAATCAGGCCTTTAGTGTTGTGGTACCTGCCCTTTGGAATGCTCTCCCCTTAAATATTAGGCAGGTTCCACCTCTGTAGTCCTGTTGGTGCCTACTGAAGACTGTCATCTTCCAACAAGCCTTTTAAGCGTAGATTTTCCGCAGTCTGCACCTGCACTGGACTTGTTTTAAAGATGTTTCTTGCTTTATCTCTTGTTTGCCACCCTGGGCTCCTTTGTGTCAGGAGCTCATCCTACACTCGAGTAGGACCCTGGCAGAGACACATGCCCGACTGGCATGTTCCCTCCCTCCTGGTCGATCGTTTGGGAGCTTCAAAAGCTTTCTTCTGCCCGAACACCACAGCGACCAATGCCAATAGACATCGGCACACTTAGGGATCCGCAGAGTCTTTGCAGCTTGCGTGACAGACCTCAGCAACTCAGCATTTTGGCTAATCTACTTTATTTACATATAAACACACATGGAGCACTGCAACATGGCTCCCTCTCTCTCTAGCATCAGACAGCAAAGAGAAAAAACAAAGGACAATAGTTCCACTTCACGGAACACAGTAACACAAACATCCTGTCTCCGTCACTTCCCACTTTGTGGAGTCAAAATATACACTGTCATGTCATAGACAAAAATCCCATGACTGAAATCATGGAGCGGGAATTCTAACACTTTGACAGGAAGGTCAGAATACAAATTTAACCAGTTAATAAAGGGAAAGTCTGGTGATGCAGTTGCTACTGTGCATGGACATCACCAAGGAGCAACATTGCTAACTTGCCCCCCCCCCCCAACATTACTGGAGCCAGCTGCATGGGAATTAACCACTGCGCTCAGCATCAACCACCCTGCTCCCAGGGGTCACAACAAGGTACCTTCATGATCTGGATCAGAGCCTGGGAGCCAAAGTGCTGCTTAATCAAAGAAAGGGGAGAATTGCAGGGGGTGGGGTGGTTTCAACCTGATCCCTTTAGCAAACGTCTGTTAAGTGAATGGGATCCCTGCTTATATAGTATAAACGTAACCCACTTCCAGCCTTCCTGGTGTGGAGGAGCATGTTCAAGCTGTCTTTCCACCCCCGCCTCCCCAAAACCCATGGCCTCTCCCTTTTGCCTGCCTGCTGTAGATATACAAGGCTAAGTTGATGAGCTGTTCAGCTTAGTGTGAAATGTGTTACATTTTCCCCCCAGCTGCTTCCTGATTGCAGTATTTACTTTTAATCTCCTCTGCCTCAATGCCCGATAAAAACTTTGTCACATTAGATGGTGACAGATGGGAAAGAGAAGGGGGGGATCACTGCAAGGGAACGTCCTGGCTTCCCAATAATTTTTCACAACGCCAATTATGTCCTTCAGTGCTTCCCGGCATGTGCACCCATGTCAGCAGAGAAGGAAATAGAAAGGCATAAATAAAGACAAAACCAGGCGCTGCGTGGGTTTAATCTGCAGAATAACATTTCTCATTTGGGTGAAATATCATTGAATTCTCCCCCTGGACTACACACGAGGCACAGGCACAACCAGACTGGTTTGCCACCGGCCTGGAAAAGACCTAATCTGGCAAATGGCTCTTTGGCGCGATGGGTTTTAGAATATGCATGCGGCCTGCACTGCAGTTCTGAACGTTTCCCTTTAGGGGATGCCATTTCCCCCAGGACACAAAACCAGCCTCTATCCATTGGCATGGGCCAAGTCATTAACTTTCATGTAAATTTCAAATTGGCCTTTGGACTATCATGGCCTTTGAGCTAAGGAGAAAACAGTTCAGAAAGATGCCCCCTTCCTCTCCCATGCCTCCAAAAACAAACAAACCCCCTTGGCCAAGTTACAATCCAATTTCCAGCTGAGTCAAATTCAACAAGTTCACACTGCCTCACCTTGATCTTAGCCAGATTTACTTGGGGAAAAAGTGGCACTGGTTCAAAGTAAGTAAGTGCAGCCGTTATTTCTTTCAACTGTGTCATGGGTTGGAGAAGCCACAGATGCTCAGGCCTGACAAGGGTGAGGACATGCAAAAGCAGACAGGGCTCTTGCATCTTTAAATACAGAATACAGAATCTCAGCAGGTATGGCTTGGTGTGACAGGCTGCATCCACTCTCTCTTCTACAGCGCTATTAAAATCGTGGGGGACCTGTCTGCTTTTACACTGGGCCACTCTAGGCTTGACTGACTAGCCCTATGCAGAAGTTGAGTGGCGTGCAGTGCCATGTCCTGAATATGCAGGGGGAGTGGATGGTAGGCCCCACCTTCATCCCATGCATGTTCAGTATACTTCAAATGCAACCTGAAATCTTACAAATAATTTTAGTAGCCATGATCGTGGTTTTATTGTATGTCTGTGCCCAATGATTTTTATGGTTGTTGTTGTTGTTTGTTGGTTCTCCTTCTGAATGATGCCATGGCCTATGGCTAGTGCAATAAAAAGTTTAATTGGAATTGGAACCTGAAATCTAAAGGGAAGACACTTTGAAGCCTCCCCCCAGAAGAGGAGGACAAGAAGTATAACTAAAATATACCCAGAAAGCTAAAAATGTGCTGTATACATTGTAGTATTATTATTAATAATAATAATAATAATAATAATAATAATAATAATAATAATAATTTATTTATACCCCACCCATCTGGCTGGGTTTCCCCAGTCACTCTGGGTGGCTCCCAACAGAATTAAAAGCACAATAAAACAGCAAACATTAAAAAACCTCCCTAAACAGGGCTGCCTTCAGATGTCTTCTAAAAGTCAGATAGTTGTTTATTTCCTTGACATCTGATGGGAGGGCGTTCCACAGGGTGGGCACCACTACCAAGAAAGCTCTCTGCCTGGTTCCCTGTAACCTCACTTCTCACAGGGAGGGAACTGCCAGCAGCCCCTCGGAGCTGGACCTCAGTGTCCAGGCTGAATGATGGGGGTGGAGA
Organism: Podarcis gaigeae; assembly: GCF_964106915.1. Taxonomy (NCBI): domain Eukaryota; kingdom Metazoa; phylum Chordata; class Lepidosauria; order Squamata; family Lacertidae; genus Podarcis; species Podarcis gaigeae. The sequence continues at coordinate 30,320,218 of NC_139678.1, read as the reverse complement.
CACTCCTTCAGGTATACTGATTACTGGAAAAGCCTGAAAATGGAACATCTTTACACTTAACAGTCAAAACCCTGGGGAATAAAATTTACCTCATCACAGATATTGTAGAGAATGCCAAGCCCATGGAATGCTGAGACTTCAGTTGCATCACCAGGCCTAATTTGGGGAACAGGTTGAGCCCCCCCCCGCCCCCCGCCAATGCTTGCAGATGCTACAATATATAGATATCTGTTCTTGCAAAAGGCAAGCTTCATCAACTTGTATTTTTTTAAACTCTTGAAAACTTTGAATTAAGGAGAAAAACAAAAAGACCCTTTTTCTTAATACTTTTGAGAAAACCATCCACTGAGAGCTTAGGACAGGGGTCAGCAACCTTTTTCAGCTGTGGGCCGGTCCACCATCCCTCAGACCATGTGGTGGGCTGGACTATATATTTTTTTGGGGGGGGATGAACGAAAAACTATGCCCCACAAATAACCCAAAGATGCATTTTAAATAAAAGGACACATTCTACTTATTTAAAAACACACTGATTCCCAGACCATCCGCGGGCCGGATTGAGAAGGCAGTTGGGCCGCATCCAGCCCCTTAGGTTGCTTTAGGTTGCCTGCCCCTGGCTTAGGAAGTCTGGTTTATTCGCTTCCTGCTTTCTCTTGCTCTTGATGAAAGAAGCTGTAAAACTGACAACTTTACATTCATATGGTGTCTCCTTATTACAGTGGTGCCCCACAAGACGAACGCCTCGCAAGACGAAAAGCCCGCTAGACGAAAGGGTTTTCCGTTTTGGAGGCGCTTCGCAAAACGAATTTCCCTATGGGCTTGCTTCTCCAGGGACCTCTTTTAAATGCTAGCGATGGGGAGCAAAGCCTTTCCCCCCCCCTCCGGCCTTCAGAAGAGGTCCAGGAAGGCCGGCGGGGGCCGAAAGGCTTTGCTCCCCACCGCCAGCATTTTAAAAGCAGTCCGGGATAGCAGGGAAGCGCTTCCCGCTATCCCAGATGGCTTTTGAAGGCAGGCGGGGGGGAGCAAAGGCTTTTGCCCCCCGCCCACCTTCAGAAGAGGTCCTGGACCTCTTCTGAAGGCCGGTGGGGGGCAAAAGTCTTTGCTCCCCCCCACCTGCCTTCCTGGGAGAGCGGAGAAACGCAGCGCATTTCTCCGCTGTCCCAGAGGGCTTTTGAAGGCAGGCAGGGGGGAGCAAAGACTTTTGCCCCCCGCCCGCCTTCAGAAGAGGTCGGGGGACAGACTGTCCCCGGACCTGGTCTGAAGGCGGTTTCCATAGGAACGCATTAATTGATTTTTAATGCATTCCTATGGGAAACTGTGCTTCGCAAGACGAAAAACTTGTAAGACGAAAAGACTTGCGGAACGAATTAATTTTGTCTTGCGAGGCACCACTGTACTCAAGAGGGCTTTCCTGATGGAGGTGAACGTGTGTGTGTGGGGGGGGTGCTTTTCCTTTGATGCTGATCTACTTAAGCTCCAGCTAAAAGGAAGGGCAGGGCAACCTGCATACCTGAAAGAAAATATGCCTCTGCCGTGTGTGTAAGCATGCATAAGTGAGGGCATATGGTTGAGATGGTGGGGGTCACACATACTTTTGCTTAACCCATATTTTGATCATATTGTGTACCAATTAATTCCCCTGGGTCCGAGAGCTTTCTCCTTGTTCTGTTGCGATGCCTTCCAAATATCCGATCTTACCCACTGAACTGGAGCTGAGTTAAGCAAGATCTCTCTTTGGATTTTCCACACATCCAGTCAGATCCGATTCGGCAGGTAAGATCAGCAACAGCCCTTGAGAGCTTGGCCACGTTTGCTAGGTTTGGTGGGAGTTGTGGTTCAACAACATCTGGAGGGTCAAAGATTCCCCATACTTATTACAGGCAGGTAGGCAGACGAAGCTGAGGTTCAGAAGACCAAGCCCTAAACAGTGAGCCTTTAGTTATCCTGTCATTCTGGACACATTAGCAATGTTCTGGAGCCAGATTTCCTTACATATACTAGCACCACATAAGCACAAGAAAGAGGTCTCAGCAAGGAGACTTGGTGGAACCTCAGGATATACAGAAGTTTGAAAAAATATGGGGGGCGCTGGAAATAAGGACACAAAAATTCAAAACAAACCCCCAAACAGCCCAATGACTCAATAAGCTTTTATTAATTGGAAATACACTTTTTCCAGAAGGTTCCACAATTTTGGCCACTAGTAGTCCTGTGTCCCTTTCCCCATACTGGCAGGGGAGCAGCTGAGTAAGCATATGTGACCATACCCCAGCAGTGTAGTCCAGGCTTAGCATCCAGCATTACTGCACATCTAATGCACCATTGTCCTCCTTTGGTAGAACAATAGGCAGTAGCAGCCCAACAGAATTTTCCCCGGGGATTATATCATTAGCGGAGTTTAAAGGTAGGCAGTGCTATAGAAGTTATATGCCCCCTACATGTTTGGTTTGATGATTTTGTTTGTATGTTCCATTTAGGCCTATCTGTGTACAGTGGTAACTCTGGTTACGAACTTAATTCACTCTGGAGGTCCATTCTTAACCTGAGGTACAACTTTAGCTAATGGGGCCTCCCTCTGCCACCACTGCCACCACTGCTGCGTGATTTCTGTTCTCATCCTGAGGTAAAGTTCTTAACCTGAGGTACTACTTCCAGGTTAGCGGAGTCTGTAACCCAAAGTGTTTGTAACCTGAGGTGTTTGTAACCCGAGGTACCACTGTATTGGTTTTTTTTTCTAAACTAAAACCTCAGTATTCAGGTTAAATAGCCATGTTGGCACTTTGCGATCAATAAGTGGGTTTTGGGTTGCAGTTTGGGCACTCAGTCTCTAAAAGGTCTGCCATCAGTGCAATAAGGTGACCGAAAGCTGAAAATCTGTTGGGAGGGTAGAAAACAATTGGGCCGGAATGGAGTGTCTTGGAAGGGAGTATTCCTGCCTGCCTGGCACCCTGAACAGGTCTCATTGCTGTGTATTTTCAATACAGTTTTGAATGTAATTTATAATGTAATATTGGGCCACTTTGAGCTCTGCCACCCCGTGCCACATGCTCACACTTCGAAAATACCTACATAGTGACTTGTGCTGCTGTTTACCTCTTTTTGCCAAAGCTGAAGATAACACCCGGACTAGTACAAGTCATTCAGTTCTGCCTGTAACACTGGAGGTGTGACGCCAACATTGGATTCCCTCACTTTGACTTTTTCTTCCTCCGCCTCTGCCTCCTCTGTGATTATGAAAGCCCTGCCTCTCATTTTGCCTCGAGTCACAGTGGTCCCAGGATGGCAAGGAGGGAGTTACGACCCCTTTGAGCGCCATTGGCTCAGCTTATTCATGTCACACAGGAGGGGGCAATTGTTCTCTTGGGCAGCAGAGTGCTTAGGTACTAGGCAGTGGAAACTTTAAAATCTGTTCTCGTGATCAGTGAGCATCCTCTGTGAAATAAAACCCCTCATCCATGGCCACATACTGTGGACTTTCAAATGACCCCTTGTTTGATGCAGAGCAACTGAAAGGTCTCTTTCACCAAAAGAGGCAGGCAACATGCATTTATAAACAAATAAATCATTATGCCTAGGTCATACTGAGGTACCTTTATTCGGTTCTTTCTTACAAGATGGACAAACCACTTTCAGAAAAGATTTTCAGAGCAGCTGAATAAATAATATCGCTAAAATCGAAATCAATAAAATACTATCCATACAAAATACGGCATTAAAATGGAATAACTGTATTTAAAAAGCTACTGTTTTAAAACTACCAGATAACTACATAAACTACATTTAGAATATATTATAGAAAAAAATTGAAGCTGCATACTGTACTTTTGTTTTAAATGTTTTAACATACGTATGTCAAATTGTTTAAAATGTTCAATTGTCAAAAGTTGAAATGTTAAGAATGTTTAATTCTTTTAAAAATATTCAAAATGTTTTAATGTTGTGTTTTAAATTGTTGTGACCCTCATCGAGACCTTAGGGTGAAGTAATAAATCAAAATGGTGATGGTAAATATAAAAGTAGTTTCAGAGGAAGAGTGTGGGATAATTGAAAAAGACTTGGCACACTGTCAGCAAGCGAACAAGGCAGGTGCCAGGCATGGCCCTTGTGGTCTCTTCCAACTCTATGATTCTATGATTCTATGAAACTTCTTTGGGGACAGCATTCCACAACCAGGGCAACACTTCTGAAAAGAGATTCTTCCATTGGACTGCCATATGTCTGGGCAGAAAGGGTCCTGGGTCTTAGGCAAGTCAATCAAAAAATTGCAGGGTTTTCGATATGAGATATAGGATACTATGGGGATCCTAAAATCTTTTGAGTGCTTAAGGCCTCTAAAAGTCTTAAGCCATCCCTGCTTCCATTGGTACAGATCTCATTTTCATATAGCAGGGGCACCTGGAACATATTGCCAGTGGCGTAGCGTGGGTTGTCAGCACCCAGGGCAAGGCAAGTAATTTGCGCCCCCTAACCCGTGGATTTTGGCAAGGGGCAGAGAGCTGCGAGTGCGAGAAAATAAAATTAAAAGATTGGCTTCCTTCGACTACTATACGGTTCCTATATCTCATATCTTGCCCCTTCCATAACATTTTGGACCCCTTCCCAAAAATTTCAGCTTTTTAAAAATGTCCTTAGGCTGAGAGAAAGTGAATTGCTCAAACCACGCATTTTGTCTAAGGATGAGGTGGGGTTTGAGTCTGGGATATCAGTGTTTCCTTGTGGTATATAAGAAGCTTATGAGGAAAGCTTGAATCCCTTGGTCACAAAGCTCACGTTCAGAGATGAAATTGTGCTCAGGACCTAGTTTGTCCTGTCGTCATCATTTGTAAAGGAAGTTTCATCCACCATTGCTTTGTTTATAACTACCTGAGAGATATCTAGAGTGTGCACTGAGGGGTGTGTGTGTGTGTGTGTGTGTGTGTGTGTGTGTGTGTGTGTCAGGGGTTAGTGGTGCAAGTGGGGCTTTGGTTTGTGAAGGGGGAGAAGGGGGTTCCAGAAAGATTACCTCACAGCTAGAAGTTGTTAATGAAAGAAATAAATTAGCCAAGCTCATTTTTCAGGGAATTCTTGTGTAAACTGGAAATTTTCCAGTCTGTGAGCCCCGTACAGGCCTACCCCATAAATCACAGCAAGCAGGTTGTCTGTATAGCAAGAGCAGCCTCGTTCAGAGATGGGGAGGGAAAGAACCCAGCATATGTTTGCGGAGAAAAGAAGCACAGAAGCAAAACGGAGAAGATGGATACCTCCCTCACCCGCTGCTAGGAAAGGGAAAGGATTGGCCCCGGGCACTGTGACATACGCCATTTCCAAAGAGCCCCTCCCCCCAAACCAGGGGAAGGCACCTGAAATGGGTCAGCTTTTAATTGAATACAATATTAATTACACCATGCACTATTAACGGTTTGTGGGATTTGACTAATTAATGTAATAGTTTCTGAGTCACGCTCATTAAATATGAAAATTACGCTGGCGAAAGGTATCGGTTTCATTATCAATCTTGTATGGACAGGAGGGGGGAGGGGGAGGTTGGGTTGAGGGGAGAAGATACCCACCTTGACTTATTGCGCAATTAGCTTCTCCCTTTCGGAGCTCACCTGCGGATGACGGGAACAGAGCTAAATTCAAAAGGGAAGCGGTGATGAAAGAAGGAAGGTGGTCAAGGCCATGGAGAAAGAGAGAACATTGCACTGTGTAGGGTGGCCTAGGCAGATGGAGCTGTGGATTCTGTGGATATTATTGCCTGTTTGGAGATGCAAGACAGGGAAGCTAATTTGAGACGTGGCTTTGGGAATAAAAATTCCTGGAGTCTGCTCCCATTTCTGGGACAGAGGATTCGTACATTCACATACTGATCTGTCCCAGATGGTGGTCTCAGTCAGGTGACGGGTTCCATACAAGAGTTCAGTAGGCCAGCCAAGGCAAAGCTCAGTATAAAGGTAAAGGGACCCCTGACCATTAGGTCCCGTCGTGACCGACTCTGGGGTTGGGGCTCTCATCTTGCTTTATTGGCTGAGGGAGCCGGCGTACAGCTTCCGGGTCATGTGTCCAGCATGACTAAGCTGCTTCTGGCGAACCAGAGCAATGCACGGAAAAGCCGTTTAGCTTCCTGCTGGAGTGGTACCTATTTATCTACTTGCACTTTGACGTGCTTTTGAACTGCTAGATTGGCAGGAGCAGGGACTGAGAAACGGGAGCTCACCCTGTCGTGGGGATTTGAACCGCCAACCTTCTGATCGGCAAGTCCTACGCTCTGTGGTTTAACCCACAGCGCCACCTGCGTCCCAAAGCTCAGTATACTGTGAGGCCAAGTACAGTTTCCAGTAAGGCAAGGTAAAGTTCCAAGGGAGCACCTTGGACAGCTCCATTCAGAGCTCAGACTGTAAAGCTACATTTACTGATGCCTCAGCAACAGACAACCCCTGCCTGAGACCTAAGTAGGGCTTTCTGAGTGGTTAACCACCTCCACTGGGAATAATAATAATAATATAATATAATAATAAAAATTTATTATTTATACCCCACCCATCCGGCTAGTTTTCCCCAGCCACTCTGGGTGGCTCCCAACACATTAAAAACAGAATAAAACATCAGACATTAAAAACATGCCTAAACAGATGTCTTCAGAAGTCTTTTTTTTTTTCAATGTAACAATTAATAGTCTTACAATACATTACATATATATAGTACATCTCATAGAGTAAATTGAGATTTCAATCATACACACACACACACAAAACATATACTTGTCTTTTCTTACATAGTTATAAACCTTAAGCTTCAGCTGTGTTTATGCTACTTTTTATGTGGTTATTAACAAATATTATTAACAAAAGTTATTAACAAAAAATATCATTAAAACTTTGGACTCTCTGTCAATTCCCGTTGCATGCTTTTATTCTAATAGTGAATGTACCTACCATTATTAATTTATTCTTTATATATACTCTAATATATTCTTACAACAATTTGTACCATTAATCTTATTTCTCCTATATTTCTTTATCCAAGGTCATTCAAATGCTGCCATAGACAAAAAACCATTGGTATATTTTTGTACATATCTCTTGTATTTATCCCATTTTTCTGCAAATTCTTGTCTTGAACTGCCCCTTAGGCTGTTGGTCAATTGCGCCATTTCCACATATTCTTGTAACTTATTCTGCCAGACCATTATAGTCAGAACATTTCCCCCTTTCCAGTTCTTTGCTTCTAGTGTTCAGGCCACTGCCGTAGCGTATAGAAATATTTCTCTTAAGTTTTTCAGGATATCTTTACCAACAATGCTTAACAAAAACACTTCTTGCTTTTTAAAAAATGTTGTTCAAAGATTTTTTTTTCAGCTCATCATAGACGAGGCCCCAGAATTCTCTTATTTTCCTACACGTCCACCACATATGGTACATGTCTCCATTACTTTCCCCACACCTCCAACAGTTACTCGCGATATTTTTATGCATCCTGGAAAGCCTTGACTGGGTAAGATACAGTACCATCTATACTGCATCTTTAGCATGTTCTCTTTAATATTGTAACACACCATAAAATTCACAGTTGTTTTCCAAAGGTTTTCCCATTCTGCCAACATTATGGGATGACCAATATCTTGTGCCCATCTGATGATGTCTTCTAAAAGTCAGATAGTTATTAAAGGGACTTTGCCTGCTTCAGCCACAGTGGACTCGTAGGAGACTGTGGCAGTGGAGTGCTTCTTGGAAATGGGGGCCACTCGGATTCAGTGTTGATGCCTCTTTCCACTCTGACACGTCTTCTAAAGTCACAGCCTCATTTCCTGAACCTGGGATGTCTGACCCTGGAATCATGACATGTACATTTTTCCGTGTCCCATCACCCAGTGATTTATCAGGCATCTGGTTGGCCACTGTGAGAACAGGATGCCTGACTAGATGGGCTACTGGCCTGATCAAGCAGGCTCTTAGGTTGGGAGCTGTAGTCTGCAACATTTGTAGGATACCAAGGTTTGTAGGCCATGCACTAGTACCATGGAGAGCTATGTTCAAACCCCTGTTCAACCATGAAGCTCATTGGGTGAGCTTCACTCACTATCTCTCAGCCTAACCTTCCTTGCCCAGTTATTCTGGGAATAATGAAGGAGCAGAAAACCCCCACATACACAACACTGAGCTCCTCCAAGTACTATGGGGATATAGGCCCCCCTTTTTTTAAAAAAATAGCCCTCCCTACACAGCTGGATTTGTTCATACATACCGGACAAAAGAGTGAGGGGCAGAAAATCTGTGAGATTCCAAGGTTCTCCCCACCACCACCACAAAGGGGAAATAATGAGGAAAATGTCTAGGTTGCTCACAGAGATTTAACAATGAAACTCATGACAGAAGGAGGCAATGGCTCGCGAGTGAGATAAAAGCCTAACATAACATAGAGGGAACATTTCCCAAGCACTGCAGAGGGACTAAGAGGCCCCATCCCTGTTAACAACAATGAATAAATGCTGCTCAGGGAGCCCTGGCAAAGCAGGAGGAGGGAGGGATGGTGCCAGCTCTATTATTTTTATTGCTGTCCTTTTGGCTGATTCCCGATGCACTTGGCGTGTTCTTAGTAGCAGTGGGGGGCGGTGGGGGGGGTGAGGTGGCCTTATGCCAAAGCTGCAGGCCTAGGTACTTTGCATTGTAGGTGCTTTGCAGCTACAATATGGTGATAAATACACAGAGGGCCCAGAAAGGGTGGGTTATAGAAAGTATATGATCAGTCTTTAAAGAGACAAAGAGAAATGATCCGCAATTAACTTAACACACTCCGAAACTTGGAGGAAAACCAGATTTAAAAGAAATCTGATAATGAATGAGAAGAAAATACAGAAAGAGAGATACTTTGCCTCCAAATGCCCATCGCTGGGTATCACAAATGGAAAGAGCGCTGTTGCAATCAGGTCCTCTTGCTTGTGGTCATCCCAGTGAGACATCTGGTTGACCACTGAAAGAAAAGGATGCTGGACTACATGGGCCTTTGGTCTGATCCAGCAGATCTCTTTCTATCTTCTTATGTGCTGCAGTGAGCTGTGGTCAGCTTGTGAGACCAGGTTGTAGATCTTCAATAAAGTCCTGCCCACATTGGTCTGCATTCAATTATTGGCATGAGATTCAGAAAGGCTACAAAGTTTGCTGCTTTTGCCCTCAGTTTTAAAAACAGGAAAGCTGAGGCAGACAAGAATCTGGCACGCAGAGGCGAATCAATCTCACGTGATCCTTCATTCCTAATTTCCATCTTGAATGGCAGCAAATGGATATGGTGTGTCGTTGGCCCCAGTTCCACAGCCTAGGCTGGAGCGATGTTCAGGCAGGGCCCAGAATATGATTTGCAGTAGTCTGAACTTCCTGAGCTTATTTTCAGAATCTTTTGAGATAGTCCAGAGAAATAGGTGCTTTTCAAAATGAGCGAGGGGAAATTTGCCTATCTGTTATGACTATGCCCCAAAGTGACAGCGCAGGAGCCTTCAAAAACTGCCCTCTGGTGATGCCATGGGTAGGTAAATGGACCTGACTGAAGAAGTGAACTCAAAACTTCTTTTCCTCTTTGAAGAGGAAACAACACACCCGCTAAAGCCAGCCAAAGTTGGTAGCATAGAGGAAGTAATCTTCCCAGTGGCAACCATTTGACAAAGGGAACAGGATTTCTTTCACTGTATTCCATCCTGCCTGCAGTTAGTTTAATGTTCCAAAGACCCTCTATTTAGAATAGTCCTGCGTCAAATCTTTGCCTCCACTTTCACGTTTTGGGTTGAAAATAAATCTTGCAGGGAGAATGACAGTTCCTGAAACCCCTTGTTCATTGTCATTGCTCCCCCTCAATACGGATAACTTTTGCACTACTTAATGTCCTGGTTAGAGCTCCTTTCTCCTCCCTAGACCGATTCCAGCTAATCAGGGATGATGTCATGAACAAGATGACATTACAGCAGGATGTAGCCAATCAAATTTGGCTATGTGACAATATCACTGAGGACAAAGAAGCAATTTAGGAGTGAAGGTAACACTTCCTGCATAATCACAAGAGTTATCCCAGCCAGTCAGGTCACAGATTGCCCTCACTTTGATTGAGTTAAGTTTTTCAGCACCTTAAAAAATGAAAAATAACTCTTAAAGGGGAGGGAGACTTATTCACACTGCCGAGAATGTTCGTGGAAAGTACTCCCCCTTTTAGATTGTCCTAATTTTGAATAGTTCTAGGTGGAGTATTTGAAAAGATGTCAAGGTGTGTGTGTGTGTGTGTGTGTGTGTGTGTGTGTGTGTGTATTCCAGTGTCCCACGCTTTTGTCTGTTGAGATGAAGCTGAACACCTAATGCTGTTACCATCTGACTCAATAAGTTTTTATTAATGGGCCTTTTGAAAGAGGTATATATATGCACTGCACTGAGGCCAACGAAATGGCAATTTGCCTAATAAACAAACAGTATACAAGCTATACATTTATACGTCCGTTCTTCCTGTGCTTTTGGCAGCTTTCCTGGCCGTGTGCTGCTCATTCAGCAGCCCTGCTCCAGCACGAGAGCATTAAGTAGATTGGTATCACTTTCAATGGTTTTCTCAGTCACTGACGTTGAAAGTTTAAGGTGCTGAGTTCATTGAGGAAATCTTTACTGTTACATCTATGCCTCAAGGAAAGCCAAAATGCGACAGGAAGAGGTTATAATAAAGCTGGTGGCAGCACTTTACGCAGAACTGCAGCTCAAGTTTCCCTTTGTATTTCTTTCCAAAATGCTGAAAGGTGACAGGAGACCTACCAATGTGCTCTGTTCGTTACTTCTCTATTGCACGTATAGTCCTGAAGTGCTGCTAGGCTCCTGTCCCTGCAGAATACATGGCTCACTATATTAAAAGCAAAAAAAAATCCTTCCAGTAGCACCTTAAAGACCAACTAAGTCAGTTCTTGGTATGAGCTTTCGTGTGCATGCACACTTCTTCAGATACTGAAGAAGTGTGTATGCACACGAAAGCTCATACCAAGAACTGACTTAGTTGGTCTTTAAGGTGCTACTGGAAGGAATTTTTTTTGTTTTGACTATGGCAGACCAACACGGCTACCTATCTGTATATTAAAAGCAATTAGTCAATCACGTAAAGATTTGTGTCTTTGTCACAGGTTCGTCCACCTCTGGACACTCGGCATAATCGCAATTCTACTGTTTATCCTGTCACTTATTCCTAAGGTGGAGCAAAGGTGAGCCCGCAACTATTGAGAGGCTCTCTACCTCCCTCTTTCATCTTGCTTCAGGTTGATTCTGCAAAGTGAATAAGGGGTTTCTTAATATGCAGATTACTGATTGTGTGTACTATGGTTTGTGTGTGATTGTATGCATTCTGGTTTCTCAGGGCTGAGTCACATGCGCTGGTAAGTTACTTGATGTATTAGCATTCAATGAATCATAAATGCCTCTGTTGAAAAGATGGATTATTGATATACTAAGAATCAATGGTGCAGCGGAGGTGGGACTGTAATGGAGTGCAGCTCTGGAACTTTTCTTTTTCAGAGCAGGAATGTTGATGTCATCTGCTGGAGCACAAAGTTAATTAATGGAACTTCCTCCCTCTGGCAAGTGAATGCTGAGCTACTGAGTCTTTTGCTTGTGACCGATTACCATAGAGGAATTCAGAGAACGAGGAAAACAATCAAGCAGAGGCCAGATGCATCTTTCTGTTTCTTGGATGGGGTTCCTACTTCATGCTGACAGTTTAGATGGAAGCATTTCTTTGCAGGGCTGCTCACATCTGCTGAAGGCTGCAGATCTTTCAAGTGCCATGTGCTCTAAAAGCTGAACTTGTGCAGTCAGAAATTCAACATAGCTCACCTGAGGAACTATATCTAGGTTGCAGTCATGCAGACTGTAATCACTTCAGAATTATGCTATGTACTGACACAGTTTGGAGGGTATTTCTGTATTTCTGTATATATGATGGATCCATACAGCTGGCTGTATTTTTGGACTCTCCAGGGGTAGTGGTGATTATGGGGCTGTCACGATAGTGCCTTTACTGACCACAATTCCCCAACTAAGGATATAATGATGGTAGCCAGTGAGAGTCTTTATTTCTTTAGTAATTGTCTTTCATTGTTTTGGGTATTCTACTTTTTATTGTCTATAGTTTTATATTTCTTTTAAAATCCTAAGGCAAAATATAGCATCTGAGGTAGAATGAAAGCTTTGCCAGTGCGGTTTTATCCTGCAACGATTGTCCAACAGTCATCAACTATTGTCTCCCAGGTACAATAGTTTGTGGGTGAGAGAATGATATGGGTCCCATGCAGCATATTACTATCACCCAAATGACAGTTTCCAAGAATGGGGGAAACCACAGCAGTTAAATTAGTTACTTATTTGTTTAAGACATTTATATACTGCTTAATTATTTGCATTGCTAAGTGGCAGACATAAAAACAATCCACAGGAAATTGATCAATGTTGCTATGAAGAACATCAATAACTTTGATGTTGTCACTGAGCGATGAGCAGACTCGTAAGTTCAGCCCTTCGCTATTGCCTTTACTATATAAGGATGCTTCCAGAATGCTAGTTCCTCCTGATATCCAGGCACCACTCTTCCATGATAAGGTACAAACAGAATCGCAATTATACCTTTCCACACTTAGGAGGTTATTGTACTTTTCTGTGCTTGCATCACAGTAGGTTAGCTCAGTTGGTTAGAGCATGATGCTGATAACAGCAATGTTGCGGGTTCAATCCCTGTATGGGACAGCTGCATATTCCTGTATTGCAGGGGGTTAAACCTGATGGTCCTTGGGGTCCCTTCCTACGCTAAAGGTAAAAGGTAAAGGGTAAAGGACCCCGGATGGTTAAGTCCAGTCAAAGGTGACTATGGGGTTGTGGCACTCATCTCATTTTCAGGCCCCCTGCAATCCTATGATTCTATGCTTTGTACACGGTAGTCAGTGTGTGACACAGCAGGGAAAGGACAATTCTGAGCATGCCATTTCTAATACAAAATTTTAAAGTAAAACGTTTGATCAATTCCCCCCGCCCCCATATGTGCTAAATCACATTTTCTAATTAGCCACTGTTTGTCCTCACTTGAAAGATTCATTTACAGCATGTTTGCTAAAAAACATTCTGATAACAAAGTATCAGCTATAAAAAGGGCTCAAACCAATCTTTGAACCTTTAGTGAGTGATATTCAACATCAGTCGGAGCAGACTCACTGAAACTAGTCGGGCATAGAATCGTAGAACTGCAGATTTTGAAGGTACCCTGAGTGTCATCTACTCCAACCCCTGCAATGCAGGAATCTCAACTAGATCATACATGACAGATAGCCATCCAACCTCTGCTTAAAAACTTCCAAGGAAGAAGAGCTCACCACCTCTCATGGGAGTCTGACCCATTGTCAAACAGCTCATGAGTTCATTGATTTCAGTGAGTCTACTCAGATTTTGACTAATGTTGGATATCACCCACTAGGAGTTGCCACTAAATGAATCTTCCCACTAGGAGTTGCCACTAAATGAATCTTCAAAAGTCCATTCCCCACCCTCGGACCATACTAATCCTTTCTGCCACTTCCCAAAGAAAGAAACATGATCAGATACATGAAATCAAGATACTACATGAAACAGTTGCTGAGTTCCTAGCCAATCATAAACTGAACTTAAACAAGCCACGGGTGTTTCCATTCAAAACATACCTTGAAAATCCCCCTGGTTCTCAAAATATGCTATCAATAAAGACTGCTGAATAAGTACATTACTGTTTTTACACAGCCGTTTAGATTCTCTCCCTCTCGCTGGCCTGGGGGAGTTATAAACCCGTAATTTTATGGGCAAAGCAAAGTTTCTTACGTGAAGGTTGCTGTTGACTGACTGACACAGCCCTTTCAGAAGGAGGCCCTGGGGAACAGACGTTTCTATGCCAACACAGGATTGGCTCAGCATGTACTGTGGTGGCTTATCAGACAAGATGTGCACAATTATATAAAACGCAGCCTGCACATTTTGAAGGACAAATTCAGCAAACTTCCTTTGCCACATTCATACTTGACCTCCGCTTTCGTTTTGCTTTAATTGCAGCATTCCCGCAACAATCCATACTACAAATGTGCGCATTCGTCACATGCCATGTGCAAGTTCCTGGATCTCATGATTCCTTGCATATTTCTAAGCACCAAATGCATTTGAGGTGAAAAGCTCCCAAATCATCCAGCCTGCAATTTTTCAGGGCCTTGAAAGGATTATTATTCTCAGAGGTGCCTGGTAGCCCTGCTCTAACATTAAGCTGAAGCTGTCTTGGCAGTTTGATTCCTTCTGGACATCTCCTGGGGAGGAAAAGGTTCACAGCCAGCTTAGCCCTCGCTGAATTCTGGCATCTCCACAGTGTACCTCTCCATTTGTCAATTTTAAGTGATAATTTCTATTCCATCAGATACATACTATAAGAATATAAACAAATGCCTCCTCCTGTATCAGCTCTGCGATCACTTTCCTTTATAGCCATCATTTGTTACACATGGACAGAAGGTCCTTCTGTGGAATTCCAAAGAGGCTATCACCTGGATGATCACCAGGAAGCAGGGGCGCATTTACTTTCCAACCAAAGAGGCAGCAGAAGAAAGCCTATGAATTATGCCAAAACTTCAACATGCTCCAAAATTTCTTCCCACTCCAGTCCCATCAGTGCAACTGGAAGACAAACAAATCAAAGTGGTTCGACAGCAACTGGGAACAGGAAAGTTCCATTCAGGTGATTATTTGTTTTTAAGCTGTTTCCTCTTCTCTTTCATTTTTCTTTCTTTCACATTTGCTTCTGTACCCTTAAATGTTTGTTTATTTAAGGATCCGTAAACCACTTCCCGATGAATGTTTCCAAAGCAGTGTGAAGGGGAGAGGGGGCCCATACACAGTAAACATCGAATCTTTTTTTTAAAAAAGTGTGTTTTTGTACTTTGGCTGCTGGCAATGGCACCAGCCAGCTCAGGGGAATGTGTAACTGGTTGCACAGTTCAGTGCTATGGTGGAGCAACACTTCCTATGCTGCACCCCAGTCTGAAGTATGAGTTTGAGTGTGGGACTAGGACTAGGGAAACCCAGACTGGTATCTCCCCTTATTCACAAAGCTCACTGTGTGGCCGTGGGCCAGTAATGATCTTTCAGCCTAACATCACAGGGTTGTTTGACAGAGAAAATGTGGGCAGGAATCATGACTGATCCTTTGAGCTCCTTTGGCAGGATATAAATGTATTAATAAAGAAGAACTGCTGGGTTGCATCTGCCCTCTGAGCCCAACATTCTTTCTCCCATAGCTGTCAACCATATGGCTCTAGAAGCTCAGAAGCAGATCATGGAGGTAGTGATGATCCTTCTCCTTTTATTTGTCCCCAGCATCTAGTGTTCAGAAGTATACTGAAAGGTGCCTGTCTGCACCTTTTTGTGCATTGCCATAGCAAAAGAGATGTCTGGCCACCTGCCTTGCTTCCATCCCACCCTGGCTTTTGTTAATGCCACGCAGCAATGGACCATCTCTCATTGCTGGGGAATGGGTGGCCACAGGGAACATCTAGGTGTAATTAACCTAACTACTGGAAGGAACCTGACTGTAATTAGCCTAATTAGTCCTGGTAATTGACTAACAGAGGTGGCGTTACTAGGTGGTGATGCATGGAATCCACATTCTCTCTGGGCTGCTTTGAATGCTCATGGCGTTTTCTTTTCACTTATATTTTGTGATGCTGAAAAAACATAAACATGGAGTTTAAAACAAAAAACAACAACATAAACATGTGCGCTTATTTGCTTTTCTGCATAGGGCAGGGACTATCCTAAAGTGAACATAAATGGAGGGACATGTACATGGAATAAGTTCTCTCTGGTCACCAATTATTATGCATCCTTTGGCAGCCTGGTGCCCTCGAGATATTTCAGACTCCCATCAGCCCCCGACGGGGGTTAGGGCTGATGAGAGTTGTAGTCCCAAACATCTGGTCTCTTTTCCTCTCAAGCAAGCAGCATGCTGGCTCAAACATTCGCTTAGTTTAAGGAAGAAAGAGATCATGGAAAGAAGCATCTTCTACAGATATGCTGGCCAAAAAAAAAGGCTCCTGTGTATCAGCATCAGGATGCCTTAGGGCTTGTCTGGATGATCAGAAATATAGATGCCTCCAACCACATGATTTTAGCCTTTGTACAATAAGTGATACTGTGATGTTCATCCAGGTTTACCGAAGTGTGGAAGGGAGGGGGAGAGCAGTGCTGCAGGGATAGCTTGATTCCTGTTGCCCTCTCTTTAAATGAAAAACCGGGGAAGATGTGTACTGAAGAGGGGAAATTAGACTAGCCTTACCATGTTGAAGTAGTACAGTGCCTACAACTTTCACAATCCCTGCCTAATGGCCCTGGTGGGAGTTGTAGTCCAGAACATGTGGAGGGCACCAGGTTGGGGGAGGCTGTGATGGGGGCAAAGAGATGAGGTCCTTCCATCATATGTCCCAAACTGAAGGATACTTCCAAATGGCCTAGACTATGGAGGCTGGGAGCACTATCTCCATGCAGAACTTCCTCAACAAAGTGCCTGAACCTGAGCCACTGTGGGAAAGGGCTTGGGTTGTCTTTGGGCACTTCCTGTATTTGGCTGTTATAGGAAGAAGAAGAGGAGGAGGAGGAGGAGGAGGAGGAGGAGGAGTTTGGATTTAATATCCGGCTTTATCACTACCCTAAGGAGTCTCAAAGCAGCTAACAATCTCCTTTCCCTTCCTCCCCAACAACAAACACTCTGTGAGGTGAGTGAGGCTGAGAGACTTCAGAGAAGTGTGACTGGCCCAAGGTCACCCAGCAGCTGCATGTGGAGGAGCGGAGACACGAACCTGGTTCACCAGATTACGAGTCTACCACTCTTAACCACTACACCACGCTGGCTCTCTCCCAGGCAGAATGGGAATCTGAACATGACTGAGGGCCAAAAGAGATATTATTTGTGAAAGTACAGATCCCAATGTTAATATAGGAACAGCATGGGTGAAATGGCTACTGGCCATGTGGGCTGCATTCTACCTCCACTGTCAGTTGTTTTTCCTCTGAATAACACTTGCTGGGAATCTCAGGTGGGCAGAGGGCTGTTGTGCTGATGTTCAGCTCACAGGCTTCCCAGAGGCATCTGGTTGGCTGCTGTGGGAACAGGATGCTAGACTGAGTGGGCCGTTGGCCTGATCCAACAGGCTCACTTCATGTTCTTATGTTATTACTGCAGCAGGCTGTATCTCTTTTTCTTCTCCAAAATCCTTTCTTAGGCAAAATATGCATGAGGGAGAAGTGGAAAGGATGGGGTGTACACATTGCATTCAGGAAGCCCGGGTGTAATTTTTAATGGACTGAGACATAAATGCAACATGATTCACTTTGAACAGGGCACCTGGAATAGATGGAAGTTAATTAAAACGATCCCTCATTTCTCACCGAGCTTAAAACTTCTGAAGACTGTCTAGAGGAGGAGTAAGAGGAGGGCTTTTTTTTATTACTCCTAGATGGTATTCAGAAGGCCCATAAATACATCTCATATAGCTGTGATCCCATTCATCTTGCTGCCTCTCCTACTCTTCTTTGCCAACAATCAGATCCCAGTAAACAACCTCAAGTGAAATTTGCAACTGTCAGATAAACATTAAAAATGCTTCCCTTGTCCTTTGCCACTGATAGTCCCATTAATATTGTAATGGAAGAAAAAGTTATGAAAATGAATGCACACCAGTTTGGGAAGTGGATGATGTGTACTGCTGCCAGGAAATACATACACACACACACATGTTTAGCATGGGAACATAGGAGTCTTCCTACTGGAACAGACTGGAGATCCATCAGGTCAGAGCTGTTGTCAAACTTGTTTCTCATGCACTGCTTGAGATTGTTGGGGTCTCAATGGACCACTGGAGAACCTTTTCATTTGTTTGTTCTGCATTTGTACAAGAAATACTCATTTTGCTTCTGGATTAAAAATGTGATGATGATGATGATTTATTGGAGTCCAACAGCATCTGGAGAGCCATGGGTCCCCCATCACTGCTCTACTGCACAACTTGACAGGTTGGTCCAATAATTTTCCGCAAAACTTCCAGCAACGATTCAGTTAAAATCCCAAGAAGATAAAAATGACAAAGAAACAAAACAAGACATCTCTATGAACTTAATGTTTCCCCTTCCTTTCTGCTCTCTGAGATTCCAGAACAAATCCAGAGAATGTTATTCTTTGATGCTGTTTCTGTTCATTTGGGAGCAGAAAGCAAAGAGAACTAAAACCTTAATGAGGTGAAATGTCAACCGAGAGGGTTTTTTCTTTTAAAGGAAGAAAAATAAAAGGAAATGGATATTTTAACTTTTATCTCTGAGTAAGTTAATTTTCACACTTAACTGCTGAACTGGCTAAATTCTTTTCTTTTCTTAAAGACCTTTATAAATTTCATCATTAATAAAATCAGACATTCAATTAGCAGAGAATTTCTGATTGCTTACTGTGATTTTCACCAACTCCTTTTCATTTCCCCCATTCTTTCATTCCAGTCCTCCCTTCCACAGTTCTCTCTGCTCCTGCACCCCATGCCCGAAAAATCAGGGGAAAGTGAAAATTGATCCCATTAACCTCTGTCATTACCTAAATCCATCTCTTAATTAGTATGAGTTAATATGATTAATCAAAATAATGAGACAAACCTATTAAATTAGGGTGTTTAAATTACAAATGGAAGCGGTAAAGGCAAAGGGGCTGATAACAAATAGCTGCAGTTGGTGGTAGTTTTTCAAATGATATGTGACAATCAGCCCAATGGAAACCAACCTTATCCGTGAGAAAGAAACACCCAACACACCCAGAAAAATTTCGTCAGGCTATTACTGTTGTATAAGAACCCGTAATAGGATAGCACTCCACAGAGTCCTGTCATAATAATGTTTACCGTTTTGATGGTGCATTTCTAGTACTCAAAGCACTTTTTGTTGCTATTTTGGATTGTTTATTCAGCTTCTATCTTCTTCTTCTTCTTCTTCCTCCTCCTCCTCCTCCTTCTCTGGTGATCACTCGTAGCCAAGTAAGATTGTCTTCCATAAACATGGTTTAAACAGTGGGTCCGTAAGTGACTGTGGAGGCCAATTCTGGATCCACACATCCTTCCACAGTGGGGACATACATTTCCGGGCAGGAGTTGATCAAGGGGTCACCAAGTGTGCCTTCCTCTTTGCACCTTCTCCCTTTTGTCCTGAGTTCGGGCATCTCCAAAGCCCATTACAACTTTGGTGATGGCTATTCTCCAACTGGAGCCCTTGCAGGTCAGAGCTTCTAACAAGAGTGGTCACTTCAGCATCACCAAGATGAAATTTGAACTGGGAACTGCTTAGCTCAGGTTATTAGCCACTACTGTATGTTAAATGGTGGCTTCGTGTGCCTTTAGACCAGTATCTCCCCACCTGGTGCCCTCCAGCTATTTTGGATTAGGCTAATCCCATCCTCCCTGACCACTCACCATTCTATTTTTTTTTTATAATATTTTTATTAATTTTAAGAAATACAGAAAAAGGAATAAAGGATAGTTATAAGAAAATAGAATAGAAGAATAACAAATTTCCATGTTCTTTTTCCATCCAATCTAAAGGACTTCCCCACATCCTCCAAGCCCTGCGTTCTCTGTCATATAAAACATCAGCAATTTGTTAACTTATTTCAAAACTTATTGTATCTTCCATTTTATCATGTTCCCTGATTTCAATTTTACTATAACCCAATTCTTGTATGCTTTGTATTAAACACAATAAAGTTATTTCATTATTTTACCTCTAAATTCTTGTGTCTTAATTTTCATTTCATTAACTTACATTTGCTGAAGCTAGAGTTTCCTGAAAGGTGCATTTTTTTAACATTCATACAGCTTATAGTGTTTTTTCAAATAGTCCTTAAACTTTTTCCAGTCCTCCTCAATTGTTTCTTCTCCCAAGTCTCGGATTCTGCCAGTCATTTCAGCCAATTCCATATAGTCCATCAACTGTGATTGCCATTCCTCCAGCGTGGGTAAATCTTGTGTCTTCCAATATTTTGCAATCAGGATCCTTGCTGCTGTGGTAGCGTACATAAAAAAGGTTCTATCCTTCTTAAGCACTCTCTGGTCTACCATGCCCAGAAGGAAGGCCTCTGGTTTCTTAGGTAAGGTAAATCTCAGTACCTTTTTTAGTTCATTATGGATCATTTCCCAGAAGGCCTTCACTTTCGGGCAGGTCCACCAGAGATGAAAGAATGTCCCTTCTGCCTCTCCACATTTCCAACATTTATTGTCAGACAGATGGTATATCTTAGCTAGCTTGACTGGGGTCATGTACCACCGGTATACCATTTTCATAATATTTTCCTTCAAGGCAGTGCATGCCGTAAATTTCAAACCGGTGTTCCATAACCTTTCCCAGTCTGCAAACATAATGTTGTGCCCCACGTCCTGCGCCCATTTTATCATGGCGGATTTGACTGTCTCGTCCTGTGTATTCCACTTAAGCAGCAAGTTATACATTCTCGAAAGTAGTTTACTTTTTGGCTCTAACAATTCAGTCTCTAGTTTCGATTTTTCCACCTGGAATCCAACCTTTTTATCTATTTTAAAGACCTCCTGAATTTGCGCATAGTGCAGCCAGTCTCGACCACTCACCATTCTAGCTGAGACTGATGGGAGTTGTAGTTCAAGACCTCTGGAGGACACCAGGTTGGGGAAGGCTGTTTTGTGAAGGATACTGAATAATATCCATAAAATGCTGTTGTCTCATTGTCTCATTCCTCTCCACCTTCTTCATACACCCAGGGGCATCTGGTTGGCCACCATGAGAACAGGGTGCTGAATCACCATATTTTTCACTCTATAAGACACACCAGACCATAAGACGCACCTAGTTTTTAGAGGAGGAAAAAAAGAAAAACAGCAAGAGGGGTCTGGCTTCTGGGATAGCCTCTGGCTGTTCTGGCTTCTGGGGTAGCCAGGCAAAGCCTCTTCAGGGCAGCGGGATGAAAGCTCACCCTGCCCTCAAGAGGCTTCGCATGACTAAGCCAGAAGCCAGGACAGCAGACGAAGGCTCCCCCAAGATCCGCGCTCCCTTTAAAGAGTGTGCGGAGCATGTGTGCTCCGTGTGCTCTTTAAAGGGAGTGCTGAGCAGAGCCTCCCACCTGCATTTGCTCCATAAGACGCACACACATTTCCCCTTATTTTTTAGGAGGGGAAAAGTGCATCTTATAGAGTGAAAAATACGGTAACTGAGCCTTCGGCCTGATTTTGCATGCTCCTCTCATATTCTTACTGCAGGATGTCACTTTCAGGATTTTCCCTCTCTTTCTCTTTTTGTTGCATTCCTGCACAGACCCTTTGCAGTTGTGAATTTACCATCCTTATCACTACTGAGCCACCAAAGGGCTTTGCCCATTCATACAACTATGCACCATCACATGACAGGAAGTCCCGCCTACAATATATATCTGCACCTCTGCAAAACCAACTTTTAAAAAATCTCTCAATTTGACTGCTTTTCACCCATTTTCAGAACTTTAATTTCACCCAATGAGCCATTAAAACTCAGACTCTGGTGTGCTCCAGAAGTGATGTCAAACCTTTATTGAGAAAAGGGCTAGTGCTCAGAATTCTGCATGTAACAGGTCTTAAGGCACAAAATATTAATGAATAATGATACTTCTGTGATACTGCTAAATAAATCATACCAAATTAGAAAAGGATGACTCCAAATGGCCCAACCAAGATGATGGCTTTTAAGATACATGTCAAAATTTGACTTCACTGGCCATAGATCCACATTCCAACACCTTTTAATTTTGGTCATGCTGAATATGGTGTTCTTATAATAAAGTATATCATAGCAACTGTTGGGTATGTCTAAGAAATATATAAATTTCCAGAGGCTCAGATTAAACTCTCTCTCTCTCTCTCTCTCTCTCTCTCTCTCTCTCTCTCTCACACACACACACACACACACACTGTCCAGTGAACCAGTGTGGTATAAAGGATTGTGCCATCGGAACCGGTGTCCAAATCTTTGCTCAACCATGACACTCAGAGAGTGTGCCAAGCCCCACAGGCTAACCTAACTCACTGAGTTATTGTGAAGCCAAAACAGAATAGTTCCATGTATACTAGAAGAGGGATCAGACACAAATGTGATAAATAAATTTTGAACCCTTTCTAGCTAAGCAATGGACTATAAATTAAAGTTCTATACTTTGGCTCTGACACTGAATGTTTCTGTGGACTTGGGCAAGTCTCTCATCGTTTCTTGTCTGAAATTTCATAAATGAACTCAATAGCACATGCAGCATAATGGAATTTAATTCTTACTGACCAACAATCTTAAAATGTGATACCCTCATTCATTATAAGAGGGCAGGGGTAATATTCCAAAGCTGACCCTCGCACTTTTCATCAGAGGTCAAACAAAGGT
Organism: Podarcis gaigeae; assembly: GCF_964106915.1. Lineage (NCBI taxonomy): Eukaryota > Metazoa > Chordata > Lepidosauria > Squamata > Lacertidae > Podarcis > Podarcis gaigeae. The sequence continues at coordinate 30,297,779 of NC_139678.1, read as the reverse complement.
TAGACATTCTTATTGGATTTCAATCATTCAAATGTCCTTTTGAGCTACAGTCAAGAAATTTGGTTCTTTCATTTGTTATGGGCCACTGATTAAAGGAGAAAGTGGGAAACAGATTTGACATTTCTGGCACAGGTCACCAAAAGGCCATCAGTTTAACAATTAACAAAAGCTACATTAATTTGTTTCAGGGGATAGCTCTATGGTAGAATTGAAGTATACAGTTTGGGGACAAAAAAATCACCAGGAGTACTTCACTCGGAATGGAGGGGAAATTCAGTTTGATTCAAACTTTAATGAGAACCATCCTAATTCACATTTTTCAAAAGAATATGCAAACCAAACTGCAATAATCATCAAAATTCGCACTTCTCCAAATTTTGAAGTGCAGGTCGCCAACCAAATAATGTGTACAAAAATGTGTATTTATTAAAATACAATGCATTTATTAGTGAAAATAACTTATAAGTGTGCATCATATTGGGGCAAATTGCTTGCAAAATTGTGTATATTAAGAGAAATTTGCACTGAAATGCTTATGAAATTTCATGAGGACTTAAAAAAGAAATTACGAAGTGAAGCAGAAATGTGGAGAACAAGAATGGAGAAAAAATGATTACTCTCTATCAGTAAACAAACAAACAATCCAAAAGAGACACACCCTCATAACTAGATCTCATTTTGAAAGCCACACCTCCTTGCATGGTTGGCATCCATCTACCTTGGGAGACAAAGAAAGAGTGTGCTTTTGGGGAGGTAAAGTAGCATAGTATTGTCTGAATGTCCATGTAAGCGGGTGGGGTTGTGACATTCACCAGTTTTAAGCACAGGTGAGGCAAGAGGTTGTGGTGTCTCAGGTAAGTTCTTTTGCCAATCCATCTTCTGTCTAGCAGGGCAGAACATACCTGCAGGGCCTCCAACTTTCACAGGCAAACATGTTCATTGCCTGTACAATGTCCTCCCCCTTTGTGAAGGAGGGTGACACCTTGCTGCAGCATCAACTCCACAAGGCATCATTTATTCTATACAATTCTTTATATGAGGGGTATTTAAGCGGGGAGGGAATTCCACAAAACTGGTGCCACCAGTAAAAAAAATAATTAAAAAAGCCTACCCATGTGTTACCACAAGCCAATAATTTTCAGTCCGTGCCAAAACCAATTGGGTTCAATTAACTGACCATATTGCCCTTACCAGGCAGCAAAGGGGAAGGTGTTTTTTCAGGTAACCTGGTCCAGAGTTATTTAGTAGCAGAACCTGAAAAGTGGCTCAGTGGCTAGTTGGCAGCCAGTGTAGATCCTTCGTAGCTGGTGTGATATGTGGCTAGTATGGAGCATCACTCTCCACTCAGTCCCCAGCTGTCAGGTTTAGCACTTCTCTCACACAAGACCCAAAATGCTGGCAGTTTAACTAGGTAAAGGTAAAGGGACCCCTGACCGTTAAGTCCAGTCATGGGCGACTCTGGGGTTGCGGCGCTCATCTCGCTTTAGTGGCTGAGGGAGCTGGCGCTTCTCCGCAGACAGCTCCCGGGCCATGTGGCCAGCATGACTAAGCCACTTCTGGCAAACCAGAGCAGCACATGGAAACGCCGTTTACCTTCCCACTGGAGTGGTACCTACTGTATTTATCTACTTGCACTTCATGCTTTCAAACTGCAAGGTGGGCAGGAGCAGGGACTGAGCAACGGGAGCTCACCCCATCACGAGGATTCGAACCGCCGACCTTCTAATCAGCAAGCCCTAGGCTCTGTGGTTTAGACCACAGCTCCACCCACTTCCTGGCAGTTTAACTAGTTGAGGTTTATTAGAAATAAGAGGCTTCCAGCAATCCAAGCTTCCCGCAACTCATTCCTCACCGTCGGAGTCAGTTGACTTGAGTAGCTTCCTGCCCTTCCCAAGGCCAGATATACTCCAGGCCTGCCCCCTCTTCCTGCTGCTCCTCCTCTGTTCTAATCGCTTGCTCTGCCTCCTACTTCTTGGAGACTCAGGTGCAGCCAATTCCTCCTCCTCAGGAGTTGAATCCAACTTGCTCCTACCACCTGCATCCTGCTCCTTCATCTCTGTGCTGCTGTGAAAACTTACAGGCAGCATTCCAGAGCGAGAAGGGCTTACCTCACTTTTGTTGTGTGAAAGAACCAAGTTTCTATTTTCCTCTGCCTCTTCCTCCCCCTCTGCAGAGTCCTCTCTGTTGGCCATGTCTCTGACACCCGCATTCTGCACCAGCTTCAGCCTCTGAACCAGCTGCATGTGAAGGCCGAAATAAAGCACCCTATGAGAGTCCACACCTGACATTATCAACGCATGAATCTCTGTGACCAACTTATTCCTGTCTAGTAGGACTGTACACAGCCTCCAGCCCATCTGCCCTATGGCCCCAATCCATGGGGGAATTGGGTTGACCCTCCTGGGGAACCACCAACCTGTCTTGCTCCAGATCTAGTCCCAAATAAGTTCAGGAGTGGGACTGATGTGGGTCATTAAAACCTCAGTTAAACACATATTAAGTGACTTGTACTGGACAGAAATTTGGAAACGTTTCGCTGACAGTGGAAATAAACACAGTTGCTTGGACTGTCCATCTCTTGAGTCTGATTATAAAATAGATCTTCTCCAATAAGCTCTACATAAGAGGAGTTCACTGCATTCTTAAAGTCTGCTTCACTGTACTCATGGGAGCATCATTAAAATGTCTTCATTACGAGCAGAATTTGTGAAAAATATTTATGCAAGCCATATCAAAAGCAGAACCTTCAGGGTGTGTTATTATCTGCTGTATAAAAATTCAGTCCAGGAGCTGAAAACATACCTTTTGACCAGGCAAAGAGACATGCACTGGTGGGGGAGAAACAGCAATAATAAATCTGAACTATTTGACTAATAATAAATCATGATTACCAGGTTCTTTTCTCTGCACATTCAAAGATGAATCAAGAATGGTTCCTCTCCCCAAAGTTACCACCAAAACCACGTACAGTACAGTGGTACCTCGGTTTAAGAACAGTCCGGTTTAAGAACAATTTGGTTTACAAACTACGTAAAATCAGAAAGTGTCTTGGTTTGAGAAGTCTGCCTCAGTCTAAGAATGGAATCCGAATGATGAAGGGTACCAGCGGTGGGAGGCCTCATTAGGGAAAGCATGCCTCGGTTTAAGAACGGTTTTGGTTTAAGAACAGACTTCCGGAACGGATTAAATTTGTAAACCGAGGTACCACTGTATAGTGTTGATCTGTCACATTTCAGCTTTATTATCAGTGCCCTTAATCTGAAAATTGAGACGTGTGTCTTCTGGAACTGTGCTGCTACGTGAGTCAGCCGGCTCACAATGAAGCATGGCACCCAAAGATGGGCAAGTCAGCTGGCCGTCTCCCCTGCTGCTCCCCCTACCTGGCAGCTGCTGGCTCCCTTCCCTCCTCTCTCGCTTCCTTCACCTGCACTGCACCTCACGCTGTCAAGGCAGCAGCAGTGGCTTTGGCGGTGGCAGAAAGGGGCTGGCAAGAGTGTTGCACACATCTGCCACCTCCACTCTGGCAGAGAACAACCTTCCCTGCGCACAAGGGTTCCACTTCAGGAGGGTTCCATTGCTCAGTACAAGTGCTGGCTGCAAGCACCGGTTCATCCTCTTCAGTGGCGGCACTGGAAGGCGTCTGTAATTCCATTAATGTCCCAGGAAATAAGGACAGTTGACAGGTATGGTGTGAATGTGGCCTTATCCGCCCATCAAATATGTGTGTGGAGGGGGAAATAATTCAAAAAGGCTGTAAACCTCAGCACAAAATTGACAGGCGTGCCCCTTCTGACCAGTACATTAGCTATAAAGTAGCAAAGCTAGCATTAGATTTGCCAGACATTAAGGACGCGTCTGCCAGATTAGCCAAGAGGACTCACTGAGGATGAAACGTAGAGACACTTGGGTGTTCCGCTAACATACTAAGCAGGATGCGGCTCAAGACGGTCCCTCTACAGAGCTAAGGGGAATAAATAATGATGGAGCTGTATTTCCAGATCATCCTCCAACTGCCTGGAGACAGTTAGAGGATGGATGGCGGCTAACAGATTGAGGTTGAATCCTGACAAGACAGAAGTACTGTTTTGGGGGGACAGGGGGCGGGTGGGTGTGGGGGACTCCCTGGTCCTGAATGGGGTAACTGTACCCCTGAAGGACCAGGTGTGCAGCCTTGGAGTGTTTCTGGACTCACAGCTGTCCATGGAGGTGCAGGTTAATTCTGTGTCCAGGGCGGCTGTCTACCAGCTCCACCTGGTACGCAGGCTGAGACCCTATCTGCCCGTGGACTGTCTTGCCAGAGTGGTGTATGCTCTAGTTATCTCCCGCTTGGACTACTGCAATGCACTCTATGTGGGGCTACCTTTGAAGGTGACCCGGAAACTGCAATTAATCCAGAATGCGGCAGCTAGACTGGTGACTGGGAGTGGCCGCCGGGACCACATAACACCGGTCTTGAAAGACCTACATTGGCTCCCAGTACGTTTCCAAGCACAATTCAAAGTGTTGGTGCTGACCTTTAAAGCCCTAAATAGCCTCGGTCCTGTATACCTGAAGGAGCGTCTCCACCCCCATCGTTCAGCCCGGACACTGAGATCCAGCACCGAGGGCCTTCTGGTGGTTTCCTCATTGCGAGAAGTGAGGTTACAGGGAACCAGACAGAGGGCCTTCTCGGTAGTGGCGCCCACCCTGTGGAACACCCTCCCTTCAGATGTGAAGGAAATAAGCAGTTATCCTATATTTAAAAGACATCTGAAGGCAGCCCTGTTTAGGGAAGTTTTTAATATTTAATGCTGTACTGTTTTTAACATTTGATTGGGAGCCGCCCAGAGTGGCTGGGGAGACTCAGCCAGATGGGCGGGGTATAAATTATTATTATTATTATTATTATTATTATTATTATTATTATTACTATCAGATGTGGCCATGGCACCCACAGCACATTTTGAACCACTTTGCCTGCCCATTCTACCTATGCGCTGTTCTGACAGCCTCCAGTCCTAAAGATTTAGAAGCCTGAGGAACAGATCAAAGCAAGCTTTTTAAAACACACACAAGCCATTAATTTGGGACTAGTATTATTAAAAGGGGGAAGGGCAAAGGGCATGAGAGAAGTCGCAAGGTCAGTGACCCCAGCCAATGGCTGATCAACCTTTGTTATAGGAATGGAAGGCTGCAGCTAAGAAGGCATTGCTGATAGCCTAATGGGGGACAACTGTGCCCTGTATATCAGCTGAAATGCCCTGGGCCAAATATGCCACCTATGTCACCACACACACATGCATGAACACACAGCACAAATTGTACTCCTCCTCTCAGTGCTGAGGATGCTCACCTGTACATCCTCCTTTCGGCACTGATGTAAGGTAGAAAGAAGCAGCAGTGAGGAAGCTCTGGAATCCGTGATGGTGTATTGGCTGAGGCTACTTTTTGGTTCTCCAATGAGAGGAAAGAGGTGGCTCAAAGTGGGTGGCGCTGTGGTCTAAACCATTGAGCCTAGGTCTTGCCGATCGAGAGGTCAGCGGTTCGAATCCCCACAATGGGGTGAGCTCCCATTGCTCTGTCCCAGCTCCTGCCAACCTAGCAGGTGTCATGGACTCTGAAGACACTCAAACTCAGGACGAAAGGCTGAAACGTGCTAAGAGAAAGGCACATTTGGCAAACCCTCATCATGATCAACTCCTGCTTGGAAACCTATGTCTCCACTCTGGAAGGACATCTGGATCCAGAATTGGCCTTCACAGTCACCTACGGACTCACTGTTAAGACCGTGTTCTTACTCAGCTATGAGTGATTGCCAAAGAAGGAGGAGAAGAAGAAGAAGAAGAAGAAGAAGAAGAAGAAGGAGGAGGAGGAGGAGGAGGAGGAGGAGGAGGAGGAGGAGGAGGAGGAGGAGGAGGAGGAGGGTATTAACCTTTTTCTGTTTAATTTAAGTTGGTAAATTAGCTTGGCTTATTTATTTTTGGAGAGGCATTATAAATAATTTTTATTATTTTTGTAGAAGACAAGAATATAGAACATTTTAAAAAATGAGATCAATCTCCAGAATTACAACCAAGGTAACACACACACACACACACACACACACTGGTGTTCAGTCTAATTATCCTGTTTCTCTTCCCAGGTTCCTCAATGTGTATCAGAGAGTTCCAAAGATACTGCTCACTGATCTCCAGAGTAAAGTCTTTTGGCTGTTAAGAGTTCCAGAAACACACATATCGTGCTGGTGCATTAGGGGCCCTGCTCCCTCATTTATGACCAGATAAAAAGCATATTTTTAAAGCAACCCTCGTTGTTATTGTACAATGTTATAAATCTTTTTTGTACATACTGAAGTGATATCAAAACAGTGGCATTCAATTGTCTTTAGATGGTGTTTTCCCCTCAACGCCCATCCTCACTGTTGCATTATATGGCAGAAGTACTATAACTATGCTAAATGAAGTTCTATGACCCTCATACAGGCCTTTATTAAGAGAGAACCCAATGACTCTTATAAAGTCTTCCCAGATGATTGTTTGATTGTTGCTTTCCATTTGAAGGAAATCAACTGCTGAACCTGTGAAAGGATGATTATAATGAGTATGAAATTCTTATTCTTATTATTAAAGGTAAAGGGGCCCCTGACCGGTAGGTCCAGTTGCGAATGATTCTGAGCTTGCGGTGCTCATCTTGCTTTACTGGCCGAGGGAGCCAGCATACAGCTTCCGGGTCATTTGGCCAGCAGGACTAAGCCGCTTCTGGCAAACCAGAGCAGCTCACGGAAACACCGGTTACCTTCCCGTCAGAGCGGTACCTATTTATCTACTTGTACTTTGATGTGCTTTTGAACTGCTAGGTTGGCGGGAGCAGAGACCGAGCAGTGGGAGTTCATCCCTTCGCCGGGATGATTAGCAAGCCCTAGGCTCTGTGGTTTAGACCACAGCGCCACCTGCGTCTCTTATTCTTATTATTACTATTTATGTACTACCTTCTAAACCACTGCCTGAAGACAATTTACATGTAAGATAATTAAGAACAGTTAAAAATACAAAAAAAACAAAACCCAAATACATTTAAAACAAGACTAAAACATTAACAAGTGGATATTCATGGTAAAGACCTATCTATCCAGCTGGGAAAGCCTGTCAGAACAAAAATATATTCACTTGCTTCCAGAAAGTGCCAGTAGTGAGTTCCCTGTCATATCTTGACAGGAATTTAGTTCCATAGAACTGGGGCAGCCACACTAAAACCATTAGTGAGGATTGGATTCTGAGATCTTTGGAACTGGCAGGAGAAACTCTCACACAGACTGTGGCAATCTACTTTGTGTGTAAGGGATAAAGTGGTTGCTCAAATAATGATTTTCTGTACTGAAGCTACCTCTGTAATTGTTTAGCTTCCATAGCTAACATGTCCATTAATTAGAAGTCTGGTGTGAGTATCTTCTCCAATACAGACCAGAAAGCAGAAAATATAGCACAATACTCCCTGTAAACAGACTTGCTTTTTATTACATGCCCTCCAACATTTCCCCAATGAAAATAGGGACGTCCCAAATTCCATATTGATAATTTTACTATTTATACCAAACACATCTTACTGGATTGCCCCAGACACTCTGGGCAGCTTCCAGCACATATAAAAATAAAACATTAAACATTTTTTTAAAAAACAACAACAACCCCTTGCCTATACAGGATTGCCTTCAGACGGCTCAGGAGTCGGGTAATTCTGCACCCTCCAACATTTCTCCAATGAAAATAGGGACATCCTAAGGAAAAGTGGGACATTCTGGGATCAAATCAGAAACCGGGACAGTTTCCCTAAATCCGGGACGTCCCTAGAAAACAGGGACACTTGGAGGGTCTGTTATTACACATTCATGTTTCATGCCCATGATGCTTCCAGTACTGTTTGCAGTTGCAAAGGTTTTGAGGCAACCACACAGCTTAATTTCCAGTCAGTGCATGTCCTGTAACTTCTGAAACCCCCTAACTTTTTGTACCACCAACCATTGTTCTGGCTTATTTTTGTCCCACTTTCGTTGTGCTGTAGCCCTCCCAGACAGCAGTAATGTGGCCATGTTGCAGAACAACTAATAAAGCAGAATAAATCCACCACAAATGCACTATTATTATTATTATTATTATTATTATTATTATTATGAACGAAGAGCAGGTGCTTCCTCCTTTTTCATGCATGCTGAATGGTGAAGTGGGGAGTCTAACCTGTGATAATAAGGGCTGTGAGCATGGAACAAAGAAATGGCAGTAATTCAGGATTAAGTACTGTAGTTGACTAACCAAAGTGAAGATTTATAGAAACTTGGCTCAGGCTGAAAAAGTAAGCATTTGGTGCCCCCACGTGGCCAATGGGTTACAGAGTAGCTCATTTGGGGGGGGGGGGGTTGGTCACAAAGCTGTGGAGGAACTAGGCATAAAAGACAGCCAGCAGAGGTTGAGTTTTAGCCTTCAGGTCATACCCCAGGCTGCCTTTCAGGAGTTAGATAGCAAAGCAGTTTTAAAACCTGAGTTCGTAGAAGATCCCGTTCTAAGTCATTTCATAATGAAGACCTATATGAAGAATCAGGATAGCTAAGAGCTATAAAGCTTACAGGCCAGAATAGGGATAAAGCATTAAAATATGGATTCAGGGCACTTCTGGGTTGTTGCTATTTGGGGGTGGGACTCAATCACAAGTTGATTTGAAACTGCCCCCTCCAAAACAGACCCCAGCTTTTTCCCAATAAGTGACTTGAAAAAGCACGGGAAAGTGTGGGAAAACTTGACCCAACATCATCTTCCATCATCACAAACATGTCAGAATAAACCCTTGGGAAATTTTTAATGTCTGGTGTTTTGCAATTTTTAATATGTGCTGTAGGCCACCCATAGTGGCTGGGGAAACCCAGCCAGGTTGGCAGTGTGTAAATAATAAAATTTATTATTATTATTCAATAAATAGCAGCCATTGTCTAATCTCCCTGCAAAAAAATGTACAATCAAATCAGGGAAAATCTACTGTATATTTTGAAAAGTTTTCTGCTCGTTAATCATTTGGACACTTCTTAAGGTGTCTTAATAATTGTTATTGTTTTTAATAATATGAATTTTGCATGATGGTTCCTGAGTTCAAGGAGCAGGTTTTTGTCTGTTTTGGGGTACAACTGCATGCCATACTGAATCAAGATGGTGGACCGAACCTTTCAAAATCACTGATATCAAAACTGCACTGTTTTTTCTTTCTGTTTCTTAGAATTCCTGAACAATGCTGGCTACAAAGCTGCTAACGTTTAATGATCAGGCCCTCTGGAAGTGACCTCAGTAACAGGGCTGATGAAATACACAGGATGTTGTTGTTGTTAAAATTTGTATACTGTCCTATACCCACAGGTCTCAGGGCGGGTCACAAGATAAAATCGCAATATAAGAACACAAACACAAACAACACAGTGCCCCCCAACACATTTTTTAAGGGCATAGGATGTCAATCAGGCAAAGGCCTAGTTAAAGAGGAACGTTTTTGCCTGGCACTGAAAGGTGTATAATGAAGGCGCCAACTGAACCTCCCTGGGGAGTGCATTCCACAGACAGGGAACCGCTGCAGAAAAGGCCCATTCTTGTGTTGCCACCCTCCAAACCTCTCGTGGAGGAGCCACACGGAGAAGGGCCTTGGAAGATTATCTCAGGGTCCAGATAGGTTATTATGGGAAGAGATTGTCCTTGAGGTATTGTGGTTCTGAGCCGTCTAAGGTTTTATAGTCAAAGCCAACACTTTGAATTGGGCTCGGAAACTAATTGGTATCTAGTACAGTCAGGCCAAGATTGGTGTAATGTGCTCAAACAATCTTGCTCAGACATTTCTGAGGGAAATGCTTTGGAAAGTGTGGGATGAATGAATGACTAATGAGAAGACATAACAAGCAAATCAAGATGAATGTTCGTTACTATATGATCTCCCTGTAAGCTAATCAGAACCAATGCTCAGTAAAGACTGGGTATAATCTAACCTCTATGCAAGCTTTGTGCAAGCAAGTCAGGATGAATGTGCAAGACATACGGTAGGTCTTCTGGAGGAGCCCAAAGAGAAGCAGAATCCCACACAGGTGTGGTCATAATTTGCCACTCCATATGTGCAGCATCTCCTGCAGTCACGCTGGTGCCAAACACATTGCTCTGCTTACCTTTGGACCACATCCGTGAGGCTGAGAGTGGGATGGGCAGCCCAGGACCTCCATACACACTGCCTACGTTTGTGCCCCAGGGACTTCACCCCTGGAGGAGCACTGCATTGTCTCTCAAGACAGACAGAAGGCAACAATGGACAAGTGAAGCTTTGTAGCTTTGAGTCCCATCACCATTGGAAGGTACACAGTCTACAACAAAAGCATGAGTGTCACTTTTGTGTTTTGAGTGGCACTGATCTGCTCTGAGCCATCAAGAAATGTGTGGCCTTTTACAGAGAATATTACCACTTTGACAAATGAGAAAAGCAAGGCTGTGCAATCAATATTTTGAAAGGCAAAGTGTTGTGGACACCCTTCTCTTCCTAAGACATCCTAAAACTATGAGCCCAGATCAGCTTCCCTTGTGATCCTAGCTTGAGGCCCCATGCTTCTGAGCACTTAGCGGCCAACATGGACTACATTACAAATCCATTTAAAATGATGTATTTGCCACTGGGTTCTAGCTTCTGATCTCTCCGGAAGCTAGATTAATCCTCTACGCAATTCAAAGAGCAGAGATCACAGCCTCTCAGGTCGTACAAATTCCCCACCCTCCCACTTTGATTACTGATCACTTGGCATCATAAATCACATAAGAAAAAAACAGCAGCAATCAGAATGTATTTTATCCACTCCCCCCCCCCCACCCAAGATAAGGGATTGGATCTTGCAAACCATCTCACTAAGGCGAATTATAAGATGTTCAGGTAAATCAGGGTAAGGGAACCTGTGGCCTTTCAGATGCTGTTGGATTGCGACACCCCTCAGCATGACCAATAGTCAGGGATGGCAGGACTTGTAGGTCAACAGCATCTGAAGGACCACAGCTTCCTCATCCCTTATCCCTACAGTCAGTGGTGCAGCATGGGGAGCCACAGGGGTGATTGCCCCAGGCGCAAAATTGTTAGAAGGCACAAAATTTCAACACCCAATCCTGCTTCAATACAGCTGCATGCTCCTGTTGCTGGTCTCCATTGAAAACGGCTTCTCCATGCAAACCAGGAAGTGATCTCTCCAGACAATGGAATGACTCTTCTTTTCTTATCTCTGTGGCTGCGATCTCCTGGGTGATGTGGATGCCATTAGGCAGTTGAATGCACACACGTTCTCTGTTCATTTCCCTCCCTCCCACCCACCACCTCTGTGCAGCCCCAGGCGCTGGCATCCCACGCTATGCCACTGACTGTAGGGGTTAAGCAAGATTCAAGCTTCAAGCTGATGTTAAGGGATGGTTCCCTTTGAATAATACATGTCTTAGGGGAGTTAGGTGAACTCATTTAAGACAGATCTGTAGGTCCAGTGCCAAATGATTTTGCCTTTAGTTTAGCCAGTGTATGTGCATTAGAACTTTCTCATTCCCACCTACCAACGCCACCTGATTTAGAAAAATATTTGCTGATAGGTATATACATCAGGCATGTATCAGTCCGCAGTGTTCAGCAAGGACCAAGAGCCAGTTCTCATCAAGAAAATAACAGAGAGAGATAGAGAGAGAGAGACCTTTTGCATTTTATTTATTTTTAAAAAAATCATCTCTCTAGAAAACTGGCCTTTTGTGTGATGGCCCCTACTCTCTGGAACTTTTCCTCTCCTTCCCACTTTGATTACATGTCAGAAAGGTGTCATCTCTATTTTCAGTGCCTCTTTATGGTCTTCCTTTTTCAACAAGGCTTTTAAGCAGAAAACTGAATCTGAATTGGATTTGAAATTGCTTTTACATATGGAATTGTTTTTTTACAAATGTTTTGTTTTTATTATAAAACCACTTCCATATGTTTTATGGAAACCAATTCATAAATGAATACAAATGAATAAGTAGGTGCTATGGAGGAGGTGCAGATATTTAGTGTACTTGCAATATGCAGGCCTTCCCCCTGCCATCCTGACTGACACCGGCACATCTACTCAGAAGTAAGACACTGGCGGAGTTCAAGGGAAGTTATTCCCAAGTAAGCATGCATCAGACTGCAATATTACTTTTTTTTAGTACTGTGCAACCATTCAATTTCCCCCTCTTAATCATCCGTCTAATGAAGGATACAAGCCACAATATCTATGTTCTCCCTGTGCTGTCGGAGGGAACATGCCTCTAAATGTCAGATTTTGTTGGCTTTCAGGTCCCATCAGTCCCGTGGCCGGTCCATATTGTCCAACATTTCTCCAATGAATATAGGGACACCCTATTCCATAATAATAATAATTTTCTTATTTATACCCCACCCATCTGACTGGGTTTCCCCAGCCACTCTGGGTGGCTTCTAACATATATATATAAATAATAATGAAACAATCAGCATTAAAAAACTTTCTTCAGATGTCTTCTAAAAGTTACATACCGGTAGCTACTTATCTCCTTGGCTTGTGGGTTGCATAACTTTATGTTGTTGTTGTTGTTGTTTAGTCGTTTAGTCATGTCCAACTCTTTGTGACCCCATGGACCAGAGCACGCCAGGCACTCCTGTCTTCCACTGCCTCCTGCAGTTTGGTAGCTTCGAGAACACTATCCAACCATCTAGTCCTCTGTTGTCCCCTTCTCCTCATGCCCTCCATCTTTCCCAACATCAGGGTCTTTTCCAGGGAGTCTTCTCTTCTCATGGGGTGGCCAAAGTATTGGAGCCTCAGCTTCCTGATCTGTCCTTCCAGTGAGCACTCAGGGCTGATTTCCTTAAGAATGGATACGTTTGATCTTCTTGCAGTCCATGGGACTCTCAAGAGTCTCCTCCAGCACCATAATTCAAAAGCACCAATTCTTTGGCGATCAGCCTTCTTTATGGTCCAGCTCTCACTTCCATACATCACTACTGGGAAAACCATAACTCTATATCCACCAATATTTCTCCAATTAGGGATGTCCTCAGGAAGAAGTGGGATATTCCAGGATCAAATCAGAAACTGGGATGGCTTCTGTAAATCTGGGACTGTCCTTGGAAAATAGGGACACTTGGGAGGTCTGCCAGTGGTCAGAGATGATGGTAGCTGGAGTCCAACAATGTTTGGAAGACACCAGGTTCCCCCACCCCTGGTTTAAACCATGTAAGTATGTAAGGTCCATCCCTTATTATGATGTACACTCCAGGAATTCTGCCTGGAGCAGACTGTCCAGATACATGAAGTCTCAGAATCTCCCATGGGTCTATCTTTTAGGGAGCAAGAAAGGAACATGTAGCAACACTACATCGCCAGCTTTCCTTTATTTGTCCCTGTGAAACACAATCAATATCTTCAGATTGATTAAGTGCATTTGCAAACTCCTTGTTCTTGAATGTGGCCTGGGACACACCGTTTAGTATTCCCGGAAGACAGTGTCCCACCGAGAGCGAAAAATCAATGACCACAACCTTCATGGCCTTTGAGGGTATTTACTTATCTGCATGCTACGTTTTAAATTTTTCATTTCATAGTGAAGTGAAGTCCATTTTTAAAATGATTTTCTGGGGAGCAGTCTTATGGGCTAAATGTTTGGTTTTGTCAGCTTCTCCCGAGAGCAGTTGGAGTTGAGCGACCGTATTCTTCATCATTTATCACATTCAGACTCAATATTTATCAACAAAGATTTTCCGTGGCTGGAGACCGTATTCCCCATTGCATCCCTCGTACTTTATGTTTCATATAATTTTTACATTCTGCTTCAACCCTGAAATAAATACTTAAAACTGTATTTTTGTTTTTTATGGAAGCCGCCCTGAGTGGCTGGGGAGGCCCAGCCAGATGGGCGGGGTATAAATAATAAATTATTATTATTATTATTATTATTATTATTAAATATATAGATATGAATATAAGTAAATGTTTGACTAGATCCGAACCTTGACACCCAGCCCCAGTGAGAGCTGCAGCGCTAAGGGGACAAGATCAGGAAAAAAGGGAGAACTGGTTGACGTCCTTGTAGGCTCAGACCTTTGCTGCTGTGAGTAGCTGCAGCTTTGTGAGATCAGTACAGTGGTACCTCGGGTTAAGTACTTAATTCGTTCTGGAGGTCTGTTCTTAGCCTGAAACTGTTCTTAACCTGAAGCACCACTTTAGCTAATGGGGCCTCCTGCTGCTGCTGCACCGCCACAGCACGATTTCTGTTCTCATCCTAAAGCAAAGTTCTTAACCCGAGGTAATATTTCTGGGTTAGCGGAGTCTGTAACCTGAAGGATATGTAACCTCATGCGAATGTAACCTGAGGTGCCACTGTAACCCAAGATTCTTTTAAAAAATAAATAAAAACTATTTTAAAAGCCCCATGCATTGTGCTCCCACACCTCACCATTTTTCATGAATGGAAAGGGAGCACTCTGCAGCGCATGCATGGCCTCTTCATTGAGGCCAATGAGGAGCGGCGGCTGTAGGCCAATGTTGTGGTCGCGTGGGCGTTTGTAGTTGCGGCGCCCGCAGCTCTGCTCCAGCAAACTCTTGCTTTTCTCAAGCCTTTCGCTCTTCTAAAGCTACTGATGTAAAGCACTAAAGATGAGACTATAGCAACAACTTTTCCTCCTTCTCTTTCTCCTTCTTCTGTTCCCCCTTCACCAGAAGGCCCTAGGGCAGATTACAGCCATACACTACAGCAGGTGGCGCTGTGGGTTAAATCACAGAGCCTAGGACTTGCCAATCAGAAGGTCGACGGTTCGTAACGGGGTGAGCTCTCATTGCTCGGTCCCTGCTCCTGCCAACCTAGCAGTTCGAAAGCACGTCAAAGTGCAAGTAGATAAATAGGTACTGCTCTGGGGGGAAGGTAAACGGCGTTTCCGTGCGCTGCTCTGGTTCGCCAGAAGCAGCTTAGTCATGCTGGCCACATGACCCAGAAGCTGTACGCCGGCTCCCTCGGCCAATAAAGCGAGATGAGCGCCGCAACCCCAGAGTCAGTCACGACTGGACCTAATAGTCAGGGCTCTCTTTACCTTTACCTTTACAACATTAAAAACCATTTAAAACAAATTACAGTCACAGCTGGAGTGGGTCCTAAACATATAGATCTCAGGATGAAGAGGTGTGTTGTTGGCATTCAACAAAACCGTATAAGGAAGGTGCCAGATACAAAGCCCTAATTTATTCCATAGCGCTGTACAAAATGTGCTTTTCCTGTGGCCACTCATGCGCATTCTATCACCTCACCTGAAGACCAGCTTGAGAACCACTGCTTTACCAGAGTCATTGTGCTCATCAGAGGTGCCAACTTGAATGAAATATTGTAGGGCGTGGCAGGTAAGCACCACCCTGCACAATCAATCACATGATGCTGCGTGCGCACACCATTCGAGTGGCAATGCCCATCAATTGGGGAGGGAGGCAAAGGGACCTTGGCCACTAGGGGTTGGCTAGTATGGTGCTCATAATGGCTTTGTACTGATATGAGAATGTGGTGCACAGCACACCCTTTTGGGTATAAAAGGGCCTCTTCCATTTATGGAAAAGACTGAGATCTAGCAGACGCCACATTCACACTATACAGTTAAAGCACTATGACACCACTTTAAACAGCCATGGTTTCCCCCAAGGAATTCTGGGAGCTGTAGTTCGTTCAGGTTTGCTTAGAGTTGTTCCCCTCCCAGAGATACAATTACCAGAGTTCCCTGAGAGGAGGGATTGATGGTTAAACCACTCTGGGAACTGTGTCAGTGTGCTTTAAATGTATGGTGTGAATGTGGACAGAGACAGATCAGAAGAAGAGAGAGAGGCTTTTCAACAATTCTCCCTCCCCTACAGCCCTTTTGCACCATCTCCCAGGTTGTGCCAGAAAGTGCCTCAACCCCCTAAGTACAGATTTGGGAGTAGGGCAGGGGTCTTCAGGGGGGAGGAGGAGGAACTGGCAAAAATCAGCTTCCCACCCACCTGTGCTCCGGCAGGAGTGCCCAGACACAGGAACTCTGGATCTGTCCCTATATACATCGCCACCACTTCAGCTGTCTAAACTTTTGCAATCTCTATGCAAGGCTCAGTGTCATTGCTTTTATACTATCTGTGGCAGTCACCTTCCTGTTATCAGTTCCTACTAATTAAAAGATCAGGAGATCTGGAAGGTCACCCTGAGGGACAGGTTGCTCTTTGCTTGGCGAAGAGCTAAGTAGCCCAGGCCCTCGTCCAGAGACATGGGGAACCTCACAACTCCATCTGAAATGCAAAGGTATTGCCTGTGTGCTTTGTAACAAGGGTGGCATTGCCCTAATGAACATGGATATTTTTCCCCAGGTGGGACAGCTATTTTTTTAAATTTTACAAACATCAAATAAGAAAATAAAATACAAAGCAAAGCACATGGATTTTTATTTTGGAAAAGCATTATGGGAAATCAGAAGGAAGGACACCCAAATACAAACACAAACAAGAAGATCACTAATGAAAGGGAAACAGAAGCTAACTGGTCACAGTCCTTGGTATTATCATAGGTAAGCTTCTGGGGTAATCCAAGCAAAATCAGCCAAGGAGGTGCTACCTAACTAGAGAGAAAGTTATGGGATTGTAGTCATAAAGCAATGGGTTGTGTAATGGTTATATGGGGTTGCTCGTGCGTAAGTTGCCGCCACTCCTGGCTAGGTAGCCTGGTTAAACCTTTCCTGGCTGGACAGCCCTTCACTTCATGGCTGTTCAGTCGCTAGCAGAATCCGTCAGTGGGCGTTTCTTGAACTTCTTCCAGCAAAGAAGTTCTTTGACGCCAAGTCTACGCCTACTTTCCCTCCGTGGAAGTGTTTTGCGCAGGGTGGGTGTGGGTAGCGGAGGACCTGTGCTCTCCCCGCTGGTCTCCGGCGAAGAGTCCTGGAGCCCCCTCTCCAATTCCCCCATCCGCCCCCCTTTATCCCTGGTGTTACGCTGATTTCCTTCCCCAGCCGATGAGTTCCCTCTCTCCCTGCTTGGCCCTTCTCCGGCATCGATTGGGAGCCCTGCCTCCACTTCTGGCTCCGATGTCACTTCCCTGACAGGTTGTAACCATTATTACTCATACTCAGAGTTTAGCCATTGGAATGAATGTTACTGAGTTTGTAACTCATCACAGTCTCCCAGTTTGTATCAATCCATTGCTGTTAAGAAGGTTGCTTGGGAAAAGTAAAAAAGGTAAAAGGTAAAGGACCCCTGACAGTTATGTCCAGTCGTAGACGACTCTGGGGTTGCGGCATTCATTTCGCTTTACAGGCCAAGGGAGCCGGCGTTTGTCCACAGACAGTTTTTCCGGGTCATGTGGCCAGCATGACCAAGCCACTTCTGGTGCAATGGAACACCAAAAACAGAGCAGCGCATGGAAATGCCGTTTACCTTCCCGCCAGAGCAGTACCTATTTATCTAGTTGCACTTTTGGGCGTGCTTTCAAACTGCTAGGTCGGCAGGAGTTGGGACCGAGCAATGGGAGCTTACCCCGTCGCAGGGATTCGAACTGCCGACCTTCTGATCAGCAAGCCCAAGAGGCTCAGTGGTTTAGACCACAGCAGCATTTTGAATTGAGCCTAGAAACTAACTGGCAGCCTGTGCGGTCATGCCAGAATTGGTTTTATATGCACTGACCATCTTGCCCTAGTCATCAATCTGGCCGCTGAACTCTGCACCAGTTGCAGCTTCCAAACTACCTTCAGAAGCTGCCCAACATATAACCCACGGTGGTAATCTAACCTAGAGGTCACCAGGCAGCAGAAGTTAGGCTGCCACTGTTAGAGAGGGGTGAAGCTGATGTTTTGCACCAACAAAGCTGATGGAGCTTCAAATGACAGTAACGGTACCCCCAAGCTCTGCACCTGCTTCTTTAGAAGGCGTGTAACCTCATCCTCAGCAGGTCATGCCCCACTCATCTGGTCTGTCACATATGAGATTAATTTATTTTAGTGTTTTACTTTCTTTAAATTTTTATAGTGCACATCCTTATCTAATTTTCAAAGAAACTCAACGTGGCTCACACTCCAAAACACAAAACAACAATAACAGATTGTTGCATGTGATGCTAATTTCTCAGTGGTGAGAGACCTCAGGGGCACTGGCACTTACCCAGGATTCAGTTTCCTTAGAATGAGGGTCAGTGAAGAAGAATATATGGTTTTATTGGCACAGATATACAACCTGAGAATAGGATGGAGGAGCTCACAACTATACAATCTCAAAAGATCTTACTCCCCCATTAGGTTTCCAGGAGAGCCCAAAGTCACAGTTTTGGGTCCAGCACACAGCAGGCATACCTCAGCCCCCAAATTTGCCCATACATGCCCATTGTTCTTCTTCCTAGGATGCCATGGCATCTAGCACAGTCAAGTGGGAAAACGCTCACCCATTTGTCTCTATGGCAACCTCTATGGCAACAAGTGCAAGTACCTGTAATCAGTGGTACTTAACTGGCTAGGGCCATTACCTTAATAAAGGAATTGGTTTGGCTGGCATCCACTTACGCATTCTAACCCCATATGCACAGGCTTGCAGGTTTGAACGGGATCCATAGGCATCACCCAGACTGATCCCCACAAACGCATAACAGTATGTCACAATCCCCATTAAAGTCTACCTAGCATGCACATTGCAAGCTAATTCCTACATGGTGTGTTTTTCCATGCTGGAATGTCAGAACAGGAAATGTGGCTGCTAAGGTTTTCCAGGCTCAGTCCTGCTTTCAACAAGCTAAGATGGAACATGTTAATGTGTGGATACAAGGCAACTGAGAAGGTTGTGCTGGTCCTGGAAAGCTGTACCTCGGTCATTGGCTAAAATGAAGTTTTCTTCCATATCCCTCCTATTGTATATCGCAATCCACTCTTTGTGCCGTGTGATGGCACCTGAGCCCTGCCCTGAGCCTATATTGGCATTCTGAGGTGAGGGGAGGCTTCTGTCCACAGCAGGCTGAAAGGAAAG
This sequence comes from Podarcis gaigeae, assembly GCF_964106915.1. Taxonomy (NCBI): domain Eukaryota; kingdom Metazoa; phylum Chordata; class Lepidosauria; order Squamata; family Lacertidae; genus Podarcis; species Podarcis gaigeae. The sequence continues at coordinate 30,278,770 of NC_139678.1, read as the reverse complement.
ACACACTACCTTCAGGGGAATTTCTGAGCACAAAATGAATGTCATCCTTCCAGGGTTCTTGTTCTTCCACTCCCTCCCCAGCTTGTGAAAAACAAGTGCTTGTTATCTAACAGGGAGAGGGGGTGAATTAACATAACTGCTTCTCCACACAGCAATTAGTAAATGAAATCAAAACAAGGGAAATGTCCTCCATTTATCTCTTCCTGCCAAGGAGCACCTGACTGCCATATAATCCACAGCAATTAGCCAAATAATAGGACAGTAGGAGATTTATCATGATGCAGGAATTAGGGAGGGCTCGATTAATGTAATGTACATGAGCCGACAGAGCACAGCTACAGGGGGGAAAGAGAGAAATTTGGTAACATGGCGTTGAATGCCTTGAGCTAATGCTTTTGTAGAAAGTCATATTTTGAAAGAAAGGGAGTTTGCATGCACTTGAGGGCCAAACTAGAAGCCCATGTTTGTTTCCATTGAAAGACTAATGCAAACACTAAACACTAAAACTAATGCAAACACTAAAAAGGTAAAGGACCCCTGACAGTTAAGTCCAATCGTGAACGACTCTGGGGTTGCGGCGCTCATCTTGCTTTACTGGCCGAGGGAGCCGACGTTTGTCCACAGACATTTTTCTGGGTCATGTGGCCAGCATGACTAAGCTGCTTCCAGCGAAACCAGAGCAGCACAAGGAAACGCCGTTTACCTTCCCGCTGGAGTGGTACCTATTTATCTACTTGCACTTTGACGTGCTTTCGAACTGCTCGGTTGGCAGGAGCAGGGACCGAACAGCAGGAGCTCACCCCGTCACGGGGATTCGAACTGCCGACCTTCTGATCAGCAAGTCCTAGGCTCAGTGGTTTAGATCACAGCACCACCTGCATCTCAAATGCAACACTGGAAGGGGACATTTGCAGGGAAGGACATTAAAATATTCATCTCCTCTCTCAATGTGGCTTACATTGCAACAGCTTATTATGTTATTGCAGAGGCTTCCTGCTTCAACTGCTGGAAGCAATGTACTAGTTGCTGGAGGATCTCAAATGGGGAGAGTGCTCTTGCAGTCAGCTCCTGCTAGCAGGCCTTTTCCATAGGCTGACCACTGTGAGAACAGGATGGTGGGCTAGATAAACCATTGGTCTGATCTAGCAGGCTTTTCTTATCAGGTCTGGGGAGGCCAGATTGCTAGCATGAGGGGCACATTTGACCTCCAGCTCTCAGTTTCCCTATCCTTGGCTGAAAGACGCTTCATTATAATTTGTTTATTTCGCATATCTCTGATCCTATCCCACAAAGTCCTCTTCTGCAAAGTCCTAGCATTGGAAATTGTTCCAGCCCAGGCTAAGCAGGAGGCCTGCCTCAAATAAAGCCATCCTCTGGAGACTTCCAAAGTTCAATGGATTGAGCCGCTTCTTTTCATTCCAGCAGTGAGGCAAAAAGAACGGGAGGGAACTATGGAACTACATCAGGCAGACCCGAATGCTTCTGAAATCTCAGTTATAGAGAGAGAGCAAGACTGGTAATTACATACTGCTCAACAGCCTCATTTTAAGCAGGACACCCCAGAATTACAGAAGCCATCCTGGCTTCTGTTTGGATCTTTGAATATCCTGCCTTTTGTTCTGACACACTGATATTTGTTTTTTGGTTATATGCTCTGACGGGAGTCAGTTGGCTCGTGCCAGAGCGGTTGACCAAAAAACGAGTGTCCCAATTTGGATTCCCTCCAGAGGTTGGAGGGTATGTAATTAATACATTTGTAATTATTTCATGGCAAGTTCTTAAAGAAATGGGAGTGCCTGATCACCTCATCTGTCTCCTGAGAAATCTCTATGTGGGACAAGAAGCTACAGTTAGAACTGGATATGGAACAACTGATTGGTTCAAAATTGGGAAAGGAGTACGGCAAGGCTGTATATTGTCTCCCTGCTTATTTAACTTATATGCAGAATTCATCATGCGAAAGGCTGGGCTGGATGAATCCCAAGCCAGAATTAAGATCGCCAGAAGAAATATCAACAACCTCAGATATGCAGATGACACAACCTTGATGGCAGAAAGTGAGGAGGAATTAAAGAACCTTTTAATGAGGGTGAAAGAGGAGAGTGCAACATCAATGAAGCTCAACATCAAAAAAATGAAGATCATGGCCACTGGTCCCATCACCTCCTGGCAAATAGAAGGGTAAGAAATGGAAGCGGTGACAGATTTTACTTTCTTGGGCTCCATGATCACTGCAAATGGTGACAGCAGTCACGAAATTAAAAGACGCCTGCTCCTTGCACTGCTTCTAAGACCGTTGGCAGTTACTGTTCACCGGATTTGGAATATGTGGCTGTTAAATGTAGACCAGCCTATCTCCCTAGGGAGTTTACAGCTGCTATGCTAACTGGTGTGTACGTGCCACCAGATGCCAATGCCAACTTGGCGCTGGGATGCCTGCAGAGCCTTATCAGCAGCCAGCAAGACAAGCATCCTGAAGCTGTGCACATCATTGCGGGAGACTTTAATCATGTTGAACTTAAAAAAGTGCTCCCAACGCTCTATCAGCATGTGAAATGTCCCACAAGAGGGGACAAGACACTGGACAAAGTTTATTCGAATGTAAATCACGGCTATAGGGCTTTACAGCTGCCACATTTGGGCCAGTCCGACCATATGTCTCTGTTCCTGGTACCAGCATATATCCCACTCAGGAAACGGGCTCCCACAATATCAAGGACTGTTAAAATCTGGCCTGAAGGTGCCATCCATCAGCTGCAGGACTGTTTTGAGAGAACCAATTGGGACATTTTTGATCGTCCAGACCTGGAGGAGCACACGGCGGCAGTTCTGTGCTATATCAATCACTGCACAGACACTGTCACAGTAAATAAATCCATCCGGTTTTACCCCAATCAGAAACCCTGGATGAATAGAGAGGTCCAGTGCCTGTTGCGGGAAAGGAACAGGGCTTTTAGGTTGGGCGAGGTGCAGCTTTACAGTGTGGCAAGAGCAAACTTGAAGAGGGGTATTCGACGGGCAAAACTGGTCTATAGGCAGAGGATTGAGGATAATTTAAGGAGTAACAACACAAGACAGATGTGGCAGGGGATTCAGCATATTACCAACTATAAACCTAACCTTGGTGCTGTCGACGGTGACCCTTTGCTGGCGGAGGAGCTTAACTTCTTCTTTGCTCGCTTCGAGAAGGAGCCACCTGAGACGCCGGTATTACAGCCACCAGCCCATAGGGGCCCCTCATTCACTGTAGAGGAGCATGAGGTGAGACAGGTATTGAGGATGGTGAATCCGAGGAAGGCTGCTGGACCTGATGGCATCACGGGAAAGGTGTTGAAGGGCTGTGCGGATCAGCTGGCGAGGGTCTTTACTAAGATCTTCAACAAGTCCTTACACCAGTCTATTGTCCCACCCTGCCTGAAGTCGTCAACTATTGTTCCCCTGCCTAAAAAATCCACAATCAGTAGTCTGAATGACTACAGACCAGTTGCACTGACTCCAATCATCATGAAGTGTTTTGAGAAACTGGTGCGCCGTCACATTATTTCCTGTCTTCCATCAACTTTTGACAACTACCAGTTTGCATACAGGGCAAATAGATCCACGGAAGACGCTATCACTACCACTCTCCATGCTGCTCTGTTCCATCTGGAGCAGCCGGGGAGTTATGTGAGGCTGCTGTTTGTGGATTTTAGCTCTGCTTTTAACACTATCCTCCCCCATAGACTGGTGTCCAAGCTAGAGGCGATTGGACTCTCCAACTCCACCTGTCTCTGGGTTTTGGACTTTTTGTCAGAACGTTCTCAGAGGGTTAGAGTAGGGTCACATATGTCCACAGCCCTTAGCCTTAACACCGGCTCACCACAGGGTTGTGTGTTGAGTCCCCTGCTCTATACTCTCTATACGTATGATTGTACAGCCATTTATTCCAGCAACAAAATCATCAAGTTTGCTGATGACACTACGGTGGTTGGGCTCATTTCAGGAGGGGATGAGTCCGCCTATCGGGACGAGGTGGAGCGGCTTTGTGCTTGGTGTGGAGAGAACAATCTGGCTCTTAATACGACTAAGACCAAGGAATTGGTGGTGGATTACAGGAAAAAAAAGGCGGACATTCAGCCCTTGTATATCAACAGGGAACGGGTGGAGAGGGTGGCGGAATTCAGGTTTTTGGGAGTGACTATCGATCAGGGCATGACTTGGAGCGCAAATACCACTGCTCTGGTGAAGAAGGCCCAGCAGAGAATTTATTTCCTCAGACTTTTAAAGAAGAACAATCTGAGTGAGAGACTGCTGGTGTCCTTCTACCGAGGCTCCATAGAGAGCATTCTCACATACTGTATTTGTGCCTGGTTCTCCAGCTGTACAGCTAGGAAGAGGAAGGTGCTCCAGAAGGTCATAACCACAGCCGAAAGGATTATTGGTCATCCCCTCCCATCTTTGGAAGAACTGTACGGTTCCCGTTGTCTTAGGAAAGCAAATAATATCCTGCAGGATGCATCTCACCCGGGACACAGTCTGTTTGTACTACTGCCTTCTGGCAGGAGATACAGAAACATCAAGTCAAGGACAAATAGACTGAAAAATAGTTTCTATCCAAGAGCTGTGGCCTTCTTAAATGCAGTAACTCGATAGTGTGACCTGGGAGTTTGATGGGTGTGGGTGTGGGTGTGGGTGTGGCTGGAATGTGGTTTGTTTGGTTGTTGTTGTTGTGTTGCTTTTGTTGTTTTTAAGGGATGGCATCCAATTTCGTTGCACTTGTGCAATGTTGCACTTGTGTAATGACAATAAAGAATCTATCTATCTATCTAAACCTAGACAGCATCTTAAAAAGCAGAGACAACACCTTACCAACAAAGGTCTGTATAGTTAAAGCCATGGTTTTCCCAGTAGTGATGTATGGAAGTGAGAGCTGGACCACAAAGATCAGGAAGCTGAGGCTCCAATACTTTGGCCACCTCATGAGAAAAGAAGACTCCCTGGAAAAGACCCTGATGTTGGGAAAGATGGAGGGCACAAGAAGAAGGGGGACAAGATGGTTGGGCAGTGTTCTCGAAGCTACAAACATGAGTCTGACCAAACTGCGGGAGGCAGTGGAAGACAGGAGTGCCTGGCATGCTCTGGTCCATGGGGTCACGAAGAGTCGGACACGACTAAACGACTAAACAACAAAAATTATTTCATACAGATACCAAATTATGCTGAACCATAAATATTGAGCATTGTAAACACCTAGAGGGGTACCAGCATTGGTGAATTCAGCTTACCATGTAAATAAAAGATGTGGCATAGGTGATGTGATTGCAGTTGTTAAGCTACCTGAGGAACTGTGTGCTCTGCCCCCTCTGCAGTGCGAAAGGGGATCTGCCTTCTAGTGGGGTGGGGGAGCTGGGGGAAAGAAAAGGAGGGAAAGAGTTGTCAAAACAGCAGGGAACTAAAATGGTCTGTGGATGGGGGCTGGGAGGGAGGATGCAATAGGACTGAGTTGTGTTGCAGCATCTATACTGCCACAGGCACAAAATAAACAAGGTGCTTGTGAGACAGTTGCAAAGCAATTTGTTCACAACAGGCATGCTGAAATGCAAAATCCCACACAAGCCCCATTCAGATATTCCTACCCCACAGGTAATGTGAATGTGTGTATGGAGAAGAGACGTCGTGACAATAAAACACTCACTGGCAGATCTGCATGATGGCTGTATGTTCATGCCTCCAGACTGTATACATAAGCGCAGTCGGTGGCGATGCTATTTGAAGAGTTTTTGACTCAGCATATCAGCCTGTTCACAGAACTTTTGGTACACATATAGGCACATTGCAGATGGGCAAATGAATGTGACGGCAGTTCCACTTCCCCTTGTGCACATTCACTGCACACACATAGGAATAGTGCTTCTGTAATACTAAATTCTGGGGCTTGTGTATTTCCCTCTTCTGAGCTTGACCTAAAATGCCCTTCATTACACAAACCAGAGACTGATTTTCGTATTTGTAGTGAAATGTTGTAATAGAAAAGCGATAACCAGCTGTTGAACTTGTTAACAGAGTTAAGGCTCAGGCAGAAGATGCGTGAGAGGAGCACATGGATATTTTCGTCAGCTTTGTTCAAAATCTTAAACCCATTTAAAAAGCACACACAAAACCTCAAAAGGAAAAATCTTGAAAGGTCTGGCAGTAAAATCTCGACATCTGGCAGTAATGGCAAAAACCCTGCAATATACACTGTAGTCTCCCGTGGGCACCACTGTGATATTTCAAACAGGACTGTCATCTTCCACCAATATGCCCCTGCACCCAGAGTGCCCCATTCAACCAAGCAATTCAGCCCTCTTTGCCCTAGTGTAAATGAAATGCTCCAAAGCATTTTCAGAAAGCAGATACTTTTCAATATCTGTTGATGCATTCCAAATACATCAAAGTTTGGGCTCATCCACAATTCTGCTTGTAAATGTCCTATGAAGACATCTGAAGGCAGCCCTGTTTAGGGAAGTTTTTAACGCCTGATGTTTTAATGTATTTTTAATCTTTTGTTAGAAGTTGCCCAGAGTGGCTGGGGAAACCAAGTCAAATGGGCAGGGTATAAATTATTATTATTATTATTATTATTATTATTATTATTATTATTATTATTATAAAGCATGAGTCCAAGTGGCTTTCTATGCACAGGAATGAGTGGTTTCCCCCTTGCCTCACTATTTTCCCAGGGGAAACCCATACTTTAGCTCTAAATCAGAGCAAACGTCAATCTGAAGAAAGTCCAAATTGCTGTTTGCTCCAATTGAGCACTAAAGAGTGGATTCCCCCAGGGAAAAGCAGTAAAACAAGAGTCAGTGTGGATAAGCATCAAGAGAGTACCAAATTCTCAGCAGAACTGCAAAGGCTGAAATTCTGCTGTGAAGGTGTCAGAAGTGCAACAGCAGGGATCATCCCGTTGGTCACCTAAGGGTTAATTCTGCTTCCGTTTGGACAGCCAGCAAAAGGTGGAGGTGTTGCCTAGCAACCACTCAAAATGGGATGATCTTTCTGAGGTGACTCAAGTTCTGATTGGCTGTGTGATTCTGAAGGATTTTTTCTTTCTTTTACATAGACCTTTCCTAACTAAGGCCTTGTCCACATTACCAGCTTAAAAGGCTGCTAGGTTGTTCTTTTTCACAATTTGGATCAAAGGTGGTTTGGGAGAAGAAACACATCGAAACACAGTATTTCATAAGAAAAGCCAGGTTAGATATGGATCGCGGCTAACATCATGAGTTTATCACTTCCCAAACCAGCAATGGGAGTGCACTGGATGCAGATTAAGCGGGAGAAAGTCTGGGAAAGACAAAGTTCTTTGTTCCTTTCTCCCCAAATTATACCCTGTTCTTGTTCAGTTTACCTCAGGAAAGTATTATCCGTTTCTTTTTTCTCTGGACTCCATCTGCCTTATTCCAGTCATTTTGCCAACAGAAAGTTGTGCCCATTCCAAATGTGCATTAGGAACTGGGGGTGAGAAGGGTGCTTCAACATAGAGACAGATGGATTTCTAAAGCAACCAAGACAAGAACCAGGTAAACACCTAGAAACAGATAACAACGTGGAAAAAAATGAGCCAAGAGCAGCCCTGCTGGGCACAGGGTGGGAAGCTGAACTTGCAGCTATGAGGAGACTGACTTTAAGTTCGACCTTCAGTGGAACTCCTTAGCAGTGTATGCCAGGCAATCGCTGGTAAATCTTTATTAATTTTAATTGGCGGCGCCCATTTATAAGAACCATTAAAAAGGATAAATTGAGCCCATCCGGCGTAATGTCTTTTGTTAATTAGTTTGTCAGCACTGTTTTAATATCCCCTAATGACTTCATATTTCAGGCCTGACATTAAAGGAGACGCTGTGAGAAAGGAAATGGTCTTATCACTGTGTACCTTTTCTCTTTTTTTGAACAAAAAGTGTCCTTCCAGGGACTGACCAAGGTTAGGTGTCATTAACTCAGACGCAGGTACTGTGGGACTTGGAGGGACACTCCTACTTGAGCCAAATGTCTCCTGTCACTCCCAGGTCAGGGTGTCGGATGTATCTCCCCATTAAGTTCTCTCTCACAACTCTGTCTGCTTGGAGTCTAGAAAACAGAGTTGCCAGAGAGAATCCATTTTGAAATGCTGGAGGCCTTAATCCTCATTTGTCACATAGAATACTTACCTTCCAGCCCTTCTGCTCAATGGGATGCCTTTACAGACACATCCTTGGAATGAAATTTCCTCCGAAAAAGCTCCAAAGACAGTTTGGCTAGTCTAGGGCAAGGGGGGGCAGACTTCAAGCTTGTCAGGTCTATTTATTTGCTTTTACCAGACAGTATTTCTCTTGCTCTTGGCTCTGGTTGATTGACCCAATCAGAGGCAGATGCAAAAGAGTTACAGGCTGTGTCCACACACCCATTTATTGCGTATTCACTACATTTCCAGTCGCGTGTTTCTAAATGAATATTGTTGTTGGTAGGAGGGAGTCTATTGCAGATATTAATATTGTGCAGTTTGAAGCATAAAAACTGACTCCCTTTAGAATAAAACAATGTTCAAGCTTACTAACCAGACCTTCTGGGGAAAAGGTGCAAAAGTAATCAAAGAGGCACTCAAATTATTCCATGACATTTGCCTGTCCAAGGCATAGGTTCATCTTTGAAATAAAGGAACTTATAACCAGAGCTGATAAACAGACCTCTCTCATACATGGGCTCCATTAGTCTGCTTTTCAGCCCAAGGACGTTGAGCTCCTTGGAGCGAGTCATTTGCACATCCTTCTCTCACAGAGCCTGGGAACAAAGAAAGGCAGCCACCACCCTTCCAAAATGACAAATTTGCAACTGAATACTTTCATCACATGATCTAAAGTTAAACACTCAAGAGCAGAGAACACCACAGTTAATTATCAACTAGTCAGAGCTTAGAGAGCTCTCAGTATGCTGGCTGGGAAAATCCGCTATTTTAGCAACACACATTACGGCATTCTCCATTTCAGTGTCAATTAATTAAGTATACTTAACAGGCTCAGTCTAGTGATGCTCTGAGTTCCTTCCAATTCTTGGGATCCTGTACCTAGGCATGGTTAGAACCTAACAGAGGAGTTTGCTGAACTGGTAAGATAAGTTTCTTTCTAAGACAATGGCCCTAGCTGGCCACTGATGTGTCCTCATCAGCATTCCAAAAGAATGAGCTATGTTGTGAGTGCTACAAATAGGTGATGGTGCCTAACTGGCTAATGGGTGGGTTTTTCCTCCATCCTCCTCGCCTAGCTGCTGGGTGCATGGTGTGATTTACTGCTGGCTCGCTCCTGTCACTAATTTAATTGGGGGAAGTCAAAAAGCCTTGGCTATTTACTGCAAACCAGCCAGATATCTGACCATAGATCTTGATCTATCTGACTTCTGCCCACACTAATGTAGGGGAGAGCTCAGAAGCCAATTATTTTCTGTGAGAAGCAGAAAACAATGCTAACTAGTCAAAGCAAACCCTGCTTGAATCTGTTCTTTAAGAAAAGCTGTTCTTTTCTTTTGAGAACTTTAGGGACAGAACTACCTAAAATGTATAAAAACTTATTATGTATGCTACTAGAGCAGCTAGAATGTCACTCGCACAAAAATGGAAAGAAGCAGAAGTCCCAGCGAGGGAAGAATAGACCCAAAAACTTATGGAATATGCAGAAATAGAGAAACTTACCGGAAGAATAAGAAATCAAGATAAGCAACTTTTTTAAAAATGGAAATGGTTTATTGAATATTTACAGATAAATTATAAACAGATAAGATCATTGGCAGGATTATTGTAATAACCTTCAGTTTTATAAGAGTATATATTTAAAGTAGATGAACAATTGCTTATTTGTATAGCACTATCAAGATGCCTGGCACTGTAGAGATTTCCTGGACCCTCTGTGAGAGAAGTTCAAAATCACAAATCAATACAGTCATACCTCGGGTTAAATATGCTTTGGGGTGAATATTTTCGGGTTGTGCTCTACGGCGACCCCAAATTAACGGTGCGCATTACTTCCGGGTTTCGCCACTTGCGCATGTGCAGACGCTCAAAATGACATCACGCACATGCGCGGAAGCGGCGAATCGTGACCCACAGATGCGGGTTGCGTTCGCTTCAGGATGCGAATAGGGCTCCGGAACGGATCCCGTTCGCATCCAGAGCTACCACTGTATAAAAGCCGATGCAAGTGTTGTTGTTTGAAAGACATTTCTATCTTTCAAACATGCACAGCAACAGATCAGGAGAGATGTTCTTTAAAACGAAATCTTAGCAAAATAGCTAGGTGGCAAAGTAAAATCTTGTTACTACGGCATAAATCAGGTACAGGTGAAAGTGTGTCTAGTCTAGAGCCAGCTCCTTGAAAGAAAGAAAAAACAAATAAGAAAATAAGAATCATAGAATTTCAGAGCTTGGAGGAATCCCTGAGGGTCATCTAGCCTAACCCCAGAATGTTTTCAAACTCTTGTTTCATTTTTTAGAATGCAAGCATCTGTGCACAGCTTTGTTCTTTTAAATTCCATACAATGCTCATTATACTGTAAAAGGGGTGGCAAACCTGAGGACCTCCAAAAGCTGCTAAACTAGGGCTGCCATATGTCCGGAATTTCTTGGACATAGCTGGGATTTAGCCATCAAAAACATGGGAAGAAATCGCTGAAATGTCCAGGAAAATCCAGATGTATGCCAACCCATGTCGGAAGTATAGATCAGCAATGTTTGTGTCTGGATTTTCACTTTTTGAAATATGGCAAGCTTAGCTAAACCCTAACTCCCATTATCCCTAGCTATTGGAGATACTGACTGGGACTGGTGGCAGCCGTCATTCAACAGCATCTGGAGGTTAGCCCAGGTTAGTCGCCGCCGCTGTAAAATCTGTGACAAAACTATTTCACTTTTTTGCCCTTCACTCATTTGGTACTAATTGTTTCCCATTCTATCACCTCCGAAGTCGTCACCACCTCCAACCATCATATAAACAAAATACAGTGGTACCTTGTGTTACATACGCTTCAGGTTACATACGCTTCAGGTTACACACTCCACTAACCCAGAAATAGTGCTTCAGGTTAAGAACTTTGCTTCAGGATAAGAACAGAAATCAGGCTCTGGCGGTGTGGCAGCAGCAGGAGGCCCCATTAGCTAAAGTGATGCTTCAGGTGAAGAACAGTTTCAGGTTAAGAACGGACCTCCGGAATGAATTAAGTACTTAACCTGAGGTACCACTGTACAGTACTATCTTCTACAGGTTTCCTGTTTCATATTGGCTCTTAATATTTTAATTTATTTCAAGATTCAAAGTGAGACATTATCACTCAACAGTTATAATCCTATTCTACAATACTGATGATTTCCTGCCCACCCAACCTCGATGTTTATAATTATGATTACATACAATTGCATTTTTAAAAATCCCATCCTATCCAGTTTCATCTTTAACAAATTTCTTACGGTGCTCTGCTGTTTGTTTGTTTTTTCCTGAGACTTCAAACCCCACTGTGGACTTCGCATATGAAAAGTTACTTTTCAAATAGACTAGAAAAGGTTTCCAGTTCTCCTTGAAAGATTCTAAACTTGTATCTTCTACAGGTTTCGATGGCCTTATTGCAGGATCACTTTGTGTCTCTCTTGTCTGTCTCAGAAAGATCCACCTCTGTGTTTCAAGAAGCAATTCTTCCAAAACATGGATGTTTCAGAATGGCTCCACCATCTTATTTCTTCAGCGACTTTGACAAATATGTGCCAAGACATTATTTAAAATGTTCGAATTTCATCAGGAAGTGGTATCACAGTGACTGGCATCTCCTGCTGTTAACATAATCACAACTGGAGGCAAAGGAAATGTTGATTAATGCCAGTTCAGCCAGCTTCTAGAACAGCCCAAGAGAATGTGGCATAAGATGTATTAAATAATTTGTGGGAATCAAATCCACTCCCATTCATTACAATGACTGTTTGGCGAATATTATTCAATCTGTTCTAATCAATGACAAAACGCACTCGCAGGGCTGAGGCTCTGTGCCACTGCCACCAGCTAGGCAGACCCAGCAAAGCAAGAACAATAAACTGTTTTGTAAATTGGAACTCCACCTAATTAAATGGAAGCACTTTGCTACAGCCTAAGCAAGCACATTATTTAAAGATATATTTGAAGGGGGGAATGAACAAGTCGTTTTCTTCCCTTTCAAAAGTTAAATGGTGTTCTAGATGACTGAGCTGCCCCCAAAGCCTTTCACAGACTTTTCTCTTAAAACCACAAATGCAATTTTATTTTATTTTCTTAACAAGTTATGTAGCACAAGGACAGACTGGAGGGAGGACGGACAGTTAAAGGGTAGATCAATGTAAGGGATTCATTTAACTATTATTCAATTGCATTCTATTAAAAATGGATTTGCTCTCAGTGCTAAATATCAGGTCTGGAAAGAACTGTGCATATTATGCCTAAAAGACTTAATTTCCAAGTGTCCAGCTTTAGTTTGTTCTTGAGGACTGGTCTGTCTGCTGCAACAGAGAAGCCTCGAAGTAACCAGCCAGATCTCTGGTCCACACGATAACTGGATAGGGTAGGGAAAGATGGAGAGAGCTCTAATATTGTCATTCTTATGAAGGCTGGTGACATAAAAACCCCAAGAAGCAGAGGCTCATGAATGATGTGGGAAGAGATTGATTTGTCAGTCAAATCCACACCATAAATTTAAAACATTCTTATACCACTTTGGAAATGAAGGCTTTGCCCAAATAATCCTGGGAACTGTAGTTTGTTAAGGGTGCTGAGGGTTGTTAGGAGACCTACCATAGAACTACAATTCCCAGCACCCTTAACAAACTACAGTTCCCAGGATCCTTTGTGGGAAGCCATTACTGTTCAAGCGGTTTAAGAGTGCTTTAAATGTATGGTGTAGATGTGAACCCTGGAAGGCATGTTATATAATAATAATAATAATAATAATAATAATAATAATAATAATAATTTATTTATACCCCACCCATCTGACTGGGTTTTCCCAGCCACTCTGGGCGGCTTCCAACAAAACACTAAAAGAGAAGATGTATCAGCCAAACTTGGGAACATGCCGAATCTAACTGGGAGAAACTCTTAGTGAAATCCCTTGGCAAGCAGCACCAGGTGATCTCATCACGCATGGTTGAAAGCCAAAGTCTGAGTCAGGCAAGACTGACAACATCTGTGCAACAATGGCTTTTGCCTTGAAACTTTTAGTTGGGGTTGGGAATGCTTTTTGTTGGGGGGGCAGAACCAAGTTATCTGTGATGTAATTGGTCAGTTAGTTAAGTATTTTTATTTATTTACTTGATTTAGGGGGGGCAGCTGCCCCAACCCACCCCCCTGACTATATGCCCTTGGTCTACCTCCCCTCTGTCATCACTGTTGACGGCTGCATCCAGACTGCAAAGCTCTTTACTGTGTCTTGTGACTTTGCTAGCCCTCAAACACACTGCTTCTAGCACTTCCCAGCTCATCCCCTCCTCTGAGGTGTGGCCAGTTTCCCACCACCCGTCCCCAGGTTCGAAATCCTCTTCCTTTGCGCCTCCCCTGGGGTGCTCTTGGTTGGACAGATTCCTAGTGTCTGGGCTGTTGCCAGTCTGGGCTGAATTGACAAATAGCAGCCCAGTCACTACCACTCTGAGCTAGATGCCCTGGTATAAGGCAGCTTCCTATCCTCGCAGCTTGGGTGAGAGATCTCCAGGGAACCCTGTTTATGCCACCTTGACTTCTGTTGAAGAACTGGTGGGTGTGACATAAATAAATAGATAAGTATCATCCACTGTCATATAAATCCTGCAAATCTTACACTCGCACTCGCAAGTTTTTTGGCTGCAATAATGAGTCTCTGTGGGACTGTTTTCATAAGAACAGATACAGTTTATCATGGGGATCATTTCCAGTTAGCTCTGTTAGAGTTCTGCTCAAGCAAGCATTCCTGCGGGAATCAAAGGGGGTCTGTTGTGTATTGTGTGCCTATTGTGTATTGTGTTTCCTTAGAATGAAGGTCAATGGAGACTGTGGTGTCTTTCAGATATATGGTTTATTTACACATATATACAACCTGAGCTCAGGATGGAAAGGTTCGCAGAATTAACACCCCAACAAATCTTGCTTCTTCATTAGGTTCTCAGGCAGATTCCCAATACATAGCTTAGGGCCCAGCACAGAGCAAGAAAAGCCTCTGTGTCTCCAGCTAATTCCCACAAGCCCCAGTCAGAACTGCAAGGGATGATGGGGGCTCACCTATATTAAGTTAAGGTGAAACAATCATCTCATGAGACTATGTACTGCAGCTATTATGCATGGTCATCTATACAGTACATAATTAACACAGTGCTCACCATGAACTTTCATGGTATTATTCTGAACTTTTCAGCTAAGTCATGCCCTCTATAACAGTGAAAAGGGGGGAAAGGCTAAAAGAAATGTATGGTTTTGAAAATGAAGTCTGATATTTTTCTAGTCCTTTATAATGTTATGGGATTGGGGTTCAGCTGGATGTCCTCTTGGGATCCCTCCCATTAAGGTTAGGCACTACATGATGGTAGGACCACTTGAATGGCAAAACCTAACAAAGAGATCTGACTCTATTAAGTATAATATTTGGCCAAGTACAAGTGATTTGTTGCCAAGGGTGATTTTGTAGATCTGTAGGCTGGGACTGTATTGTAGACTGTATTGTCCCATGGACTGCAAGAAGATCAAACCTATCCATTCTTAAGGAAATCAGCCCTGAGTGCTCACTGGAAGGACAGATCCTGAAGCTGAGGCTCCAATACTTTGGCCACCTCATGAGAAGAGAAGACTCCCTGGAAAAGACCCTGATGTTGGGAAAGATGGAGGGCACAAGGAGAAGGAGATGACAGAGGACAAGATGGTTGGACAGTGTTCTCGAAGCCACAAACATGAGTCTGACCAAACTGCGGGAGGCAGTGGAAGACAGGAGTGCCTGGCGTGCTCTGGTCCATGGGGTCACGAAGAGTCGGACATGACTAAACAACTAAACGACAACAACAACAATAGTGTGTAAAATAAGATGGTGGGTATCCACCGTGGGTGGGAGCAGCATTGCCAACCAGACATTGCTTTAATGCCACTCAGAGGTCCAGCAAGGAAGACAATAAGCAGTGTTGCGGCCTCCACATGGGCAGTGGCAGCAGAAGAAAAAATATATAGCCACAGTTGGGTGCATGTGTTGCAGGGTGCATTAGCAACATCATGCCAGGGGTCTCCTGAAGTCTGGTGCAGGGCCTGATTCAATATCTATATTGATCCAATACAGGCTAGAATAATGCATCTTCATATCAAGTCGTTGCATGACTGAAATGTGCCCTCGCTCCCAGAAAATGCAGCATTCAAACCTTGTCTTGATTCCTCCTTAAAAATCTCTCCAGTAGCCACAAGATGGCCCCAGAGGCAGCCATGAATGAATATCAGGACATCTCTGGCATTTATTAATTTTTTTAAATGGCAATCATTTTTGGCAACTGCTTTCTAAATGTGCTTAAAATCAAGAAACCAGAAGGCAGTTCTTCCAATAAGCAGTTCGAGAATTACGGGCAATGAAGCTATCCTTCTGGGAAGCTTGTGAACAAGTGACTCAGACACGATCGCTTTGCCTTAAAAGCATGTATTCCTGTTTTGCTCTCTGCGCCCAATCTCTTCGATAGGAAATGTCTGTCACATCACAAGTGAGATGACACCAGACGGAAGTCCCATCTAAACAGCTGGAAAAAACAGCACAATAACTGAACAGAGAAACAATTTTCTAGCCTAGATTTTGAATTTGTGACTTCACAGTTTGCAGTATGAATGTTTAAAAAAATTGTGTGATGATTCACAATTTAAGGCAGTGCTAGACCACCTTAACAGCTGGAAGTCCCTTTGAAATCAATGGAATTTACATCTGATTAGATATGTATAGGATTGGCAGTCTACAGTTAGAGGTTGTCCCCCTCCCAGCTCCAGTGATTCATGATGAGTTGTCAGCATCCTGGAGTGCTGAAGTCTTCCACAGAGTATTTGCAGTTAAAGATACAGGAACCTGCCAGGTGTGTGGTCATCTTGATGCATGGAGTTTGTCAGATTTTGAATTCTTATGATAATTCATTTCATCACTAGTTGTAACTGGGTTGCCAACTGTTCTTTTTGCTTATTGCCAGTGCTTTTTTCTGGGGGGCGCAGGGGTAGGGGTACCCCTAAACATTTTGTGAATCTAAGTTTGGCCTCATTGAGGGGCAGCATTTCAAATATGAATAGGAAAATGAGAGTACCCCTAAACATGTGGTGTTTTTTTTAAGAAGCACTGCTTATTGCTTAGTTTTGTGGCCATCTATCAATCAATCTAGCTAGCTACTGATGCCAAAAGTTGCCAATTTTTTACTAGCCTCTCCTCCTCTGCCAGGAATAGCTCACCGTACAGCTTATTAGCAGGTAATAATGCCTGTGTCCATGGCATAAAAAGCTTCCATTGCCAATTTATGCTAGTGAAGCTGCTAATAAAAACCTATTAAGAGGAGAGGGTATTTTTTGGTTAGTTGGCAACCTTATATTTAACCCTCCCTTTCACGTCTGCCGCAACCTCACCAGCACCAAAGTGCCTTCCATTAACTCCAACGAGGAGTGGATTTCAAACCTAATTGCCATGCAAAGGGTCGTTTTTTGGAGCTGGCAATAACATTCCCTGCACTGTGACCTCCCCAATCAAAAATCACAGGCAAACTCTCTCACACACATCACACAGTGCAGGAATTAGGCAACAACTTCCAAAGGGCGGTTGGTGGGAGGCGTAGCTAGTAGGAGCACCAGGGCAGCATCACTGGCTTCATCACATCTCAGGTTGCATGAACCCCCATAGTTTCATGCAGAGAAGTGGAGGAGATGGTCAGTGCTTCCCAATCTATGGACTGTGAAGCCTGTGCAAGTGTAACCAAAAATCAAAAAAGACTAAAATCTTACATTTTAACACTTGGGAATGACAGCTGGCCACAAAGTGCTCATATAACCATGTAACACCGGTCCTGAAAGACCTACATTGGCTCCCAGTATGTTTCCGAGCACAATTCAAAGTGTTGGTGCTGAACTTTAAAGCCCTAAACAGCCTTGGCCCAGTATACCTGAAGAAGCGTCTCCACCCCCATCGTTCTGACCGGACACTGAGGTCCAGCTCCAAGGGTCTTCTGGCGGTCCCCTCACTGCGAGAAGTGAGGTTACAGGGAACCAGGCAGAAGGCCTTCTTGGTAGTGGCGCCCACTCTGTGGAATGCCCTCCCACCAGATGTCAAGGAAATAAGCAGCTATCTTATCTTTAAAAGACATCTGAAGGCAGTCCTGTTTAGGGAAGGTTTAAATGTTTGATCTTTTATTGTGTTTTTAGTGTACTGTAGGGAGCCGCCCAGGGTGGCTGGGGAAACCCAGCCAGATGGGCAGGGTATAAATAATAATAAATAATAATAATAATAATAATAATAATAATAATAATAATTATTATTATTATTATTATTATTATTATTATTATTATTATTATCATCATCATATAGGGAGTTGTTTTAAGTGACTTTTACAGCTTGCTTGCACATCAGAGGAGAGCTGTAATAGTCACTCCAAATAACTTCCTGGGTGAGTATCTTGTGGTGAACT
The DNA here is from genome assembly GCF_964106915.1 of Podarcis gaigeae. Lineage (NCBI taxonomy): Eukaryota > Metazoa > Chordata > Lepidosauria > Squamata > Lacertidae > Podarcis > Podarcis gaigeae. The sequence continues at coordinate 30,261,123 of NC_139678.1, read as the reverse complement.
AACTGTCACCGGATCTCCCACCAGGGTGAGTTAAGAGTTTAACCAAGGGTGATTTGAAGTTTACTTAGTCGAGACTTGTCCACCTCTTTTCTGCGAAAGAAGCAGAGAAGTTTGAGCAGATGCAAAACTCAGTTGCAGCAGTTGCCTGTGCAAAAAGAACAACAAATCATTAATCATTTAACTGTCATGTGAAAGGACCCTCAAATGTGCATTTTTGGAAGCGACGTTTATCTGATTTTAGCTTCACATCACCAAAATTACTCAGTTACTACTTACTATCTTGAACTTGCTAATGAAGCAGTAGCTGATGTCATTTGGCAATACATATTGTTACAGGTTTGTGGGTGCCCTGAAACACTCTGGATTCCTGGACCCTGGGGTTTTATTGGTGCTTTGAGAATTAAGATGAGCCGACAGATGTTGGATTCAGCAATGTAAAGAGGCAGGCTAACCTTGTTTTTATGGACCAGGGCATTTCCGAACAAAGGCCAGTCATCAACCTGTGATGTCGTATGTTGGTTAGTTGGTTAGAGCATGGTGCTGATAATGCCAAAGGTTCAATCCCCATAAAGGATATTCCTGCATTGTGGGGGATTGGACTAGAGGATCCAGCTCTATTACTCTATTATTCAACTCATTGGGGAAGCCATCAGTTGGGCAAAGCCTGTGCAAGACAGGCAGAGGTGGGGCTTCTTTTCCAGCAGTGTGCAGTAGTGGACAGGGAAAGAAAAGGTTTAGGGTTTCAGCTTGGATGACATAGGCTGAAAGAAAATTGTGGTATTTTGCAAAAGGTTTGAAAAGCAAGGGAGAAGGTGGAGCCAGCAGAAGTCTTGGCAGGCTAGCTGGGACAAACCATTTTTCAAAGAGACCCACAGAAGCTGTTTAGCTGCCTTTGAAACCAATGTTGCGCTTCTGTAGAAAGCAAGCCCCTCTTGAGATGTTACTGCTGGAGATGCCTCCTCAGTAGACTCAGGTTGTCAAATTCACATTAACAGTGGTGTTAAGTAAATTTTTGCTTGAATGCCTCAAGTAATGATTATAAAATAGGCAAACTAATGGGACAATAAATCAATAGGTCACCAAAGCAAGTAAATTTGGCCTTGTGGGTCGCCAAACCAAAAAGGCAAGGAACCACAACTTTAGAAAACTTGATCCAAAGCTGCTCAGGATTTTAAAGGGAATGGCCAACTCTTTGAATTGCACCCAGAGCTGGAAATAGGCCAGCAGAGCTGACCAAGACATTATGGTGCCTGAGGACAAGCATCAAATGGCTCCTTCTCTCAATCTACATATTTATTTATTTATTAAATTTATATACCACCCTTCATCAAATCATCATAGGGCAGTTTACAGTATAAAAACATAAATATTTGTAACATAACAAAAAACAGAACAATAGTCGTCATCGTTGTCGTCCTCCCGCAAAGTTTAAAAGGCCACCAAATGAAGGTGTGTACTCCTTGAGGTCAAGGCTGGTCAAGGTTTTTTCTGCCACCTGAGGCAAAATAAATAAATTCCCCAAGCACCTCTTTCCCTCCCTGGCTGTGAAGATGCATTGATAAATTGAACTGAACAATTTGCTGCCCTTTTGTGACACCCACATTCAGCTGCCTCTGCCTAAAGTAGCTGTTGGGTACCTAATGGTAGGGCTGGCCCTGTAGACCAGCAGATAGAGAATCATTTCAGAGTCCAGGGGATCCAAAGGTTTTTCTCTTAGACAACTGTGCCGTCACTTTTATTAGCAAAGAGTCCACGCCCTGCTTCTTAAGTGTCTCACAAGCGCTTTTTGTGTAGAGTACAGGAATTTTTAGAATGCCCTTTGGACATTTGCAACTCTCAGATTATTTCACAGGCCTAAAAAACCCGCTGCTGCCCATTAAATAACAAAGCAGAGTCTCTTCTCTGGGATGCTTGTAGCTCCATTTTGTGAGGAGGAGACAAGCAGCTGTTCTGCCCAAGCAAATCTGTGACTGATTTTGTTACATTGCATATTTGCTCAGGAATGCATAACATAATAACCTCTGTCTTGTCCCATATATATTCTTACTAAACCAAAAAAACTCTCAAACATTGTAACCTTTCCTCACAGGGGAAATCCTTCAACCCCCTGATTCTGGTTACGTTTTTCTACAGCTTTTCCAGATCCTGACTTTTCCATTTACATCAACAATATGAACATATAGAAATGCATATTAATCATCCGTGTTCATAACCCTGTTCAGGCTACCACAGAAATTTCACTTTACATACAATATGGGGAAAGGGAATACACTGAGTTGAAGTGGCATAGTGGGGGGGACAGTGGGGTGGTTGCCTTGGGTGCAAAATTGTTAGGGGTGCAAAATTTCAACACCCGGTGCTGCCTCAAGGCTTCTGATGCTAGGCTCCATAGAAAACGGCTTCACCATGTGAACCAGGAAGTAACCTCTCCAGAGAAGGGGAAAAATTCCTCTTATCTCTGTGGCTGCAATGAAACGAACACCATTAGGCAGTTGAATTGTAGCACCCTGCTTGTGGTTAACGCTTAGCTGGAATGAAATATTCAATGCCGCAATAGAGAAATTAAAATAATAATTTATTTGTCAGACAAATAAATGAGAGGCACAGTGGTATATGGTTACCAAGCTCTGGCCTGGGCTCCTGCCATTATGGCCAGCACTTATATTTCCTCAATCCAGCCCCCTTTCTCCTCCTTTGTCCAATCAGCCTGGTTGAAATTCCCATTGGCTGTTTGCTAGAACCAATCATAAAAGATACACCCATTTCCTATTACCTTTTATGGGAGACAGAGAGCTATATTTTCTTCTATTTATAAATGGCAAACAAGTAGCCATTCACCTCGACAAGGCACCTTAATTACCAGATAACCTTTGGCCCCTCTTGCCCTATTCCCTGCAAAACAGATGGCTAATGGTTCTAATTTTATCTGAACAGATCTTTTGTTCACCTTTTCACACACCATCTATGAAAGAGCTCCTTCTTTGCAGGTCTTTAAGCAGAGGCTCGACAACCATATGTCAGGAGTGCTCTGATGGTGTTTCCTGCTTGGCAGGGGTTTGGACTCTATGGCCCTTGTGGTCTCTTCCAACTATATGATTCTATGAAATAAGAATCTAACATTTCTTACTTTCTAAATCCTTTGCATAATTACATTTAAGCCAATATATTTAATACATAACATATATAGTTTTTTTATAAGCAAAGACGTTTTCACAGTAAGAAAAAACTTAAAAACACTTTCTTCAGAGAGAAGCCCCCCTTTCCCTAGCCAGCTGCTGTTTCCATTAGCTCTTGCCGTTTGCCCTGTGGCTCAAGTTTAATGGGAGGCTTTACTATTTACCAACTTAATTGCACCCCTTCATGGATCACTGCCTTGCCGTGGCGAAGGGGCTTGAATAACTCAGAGAAGCTATGAGCTATGCCGTGCAGGGCCACCCAAGATGGACAGGTCATAGTGGAGAGTTTTGACCAAACGTGATCCACCTGGAGGAGGAACCGGCAAGCCACTCCAGTATCCCTGCCAAGAAAACTCCATGGACAAAGACAACAGGCATATAAAAGATATGACGCTGGAAGATGAGCCCCTCAGGTCGGAAGGCGTCCAACATGCTACTGGGGAAGAGCGGAGGGCAAGTACAAGTAGATCCAGAGCTGATGAAGCGGCTGGGCCAAAGCCGAAAGGACGCTCAGTTGCGGATATGCCTGGAAGCGAAAGGAAAGTCCAATGCTGTAAAGAAAAATATTGCATAGGAACCTGGAATGTAAGAACCATGAACCTGGGTAAGTTGGAGGTGGTCAAAAATGAGATGGCAAGAATAAATATTGACATCCTGGGCATCAGTGAACTAAAATGGACGGGAATGGGTGAATTCAGTTCGGATGACCATCATATCTACTACTGTGGGCAAGAAACCCGTAAAAGAAATGGAGTGGCCCTCATAGTCAACAAAAGAGTGGCGAAAGCTGTACTGGGATGCAATCTCAAAAATGATAGAATGATCTCGATACGAATCCAAGGCAGACCTTTTAACATCACAGTAATCCAAGTTTATGCACCAACTACTTGTGCTGAAGAAACTGAAATTGACCAATTCTATGAAGACTTACAAGACCTTATAGAAGTGACACCAAAGAAGGATGTTCTTCTCATTATAGGGGATTGGAATGCTAAAGTAGGGAGTCAAGAGATAAAAGGAACAACTGGCAAGTTTGGCCTTGGAGATCAAAACGAAGCAGGGCAAAGGCTAATAGAGTTCTGTCAAGAGAACAAGCTGGTCATCACAAACACGCTTTTCCAACAACACAAGAGACGACTCTACACATGGACATCACCAGATGGGCAGCATCGAAATCAGATTGATTATATTCTCTGCAGCCAAAGATGGAGAAGCTCTATACAGTCAGCAAAAACAAGACCTGGAGCTGACTGTGGCTCAGATCATCAGCTTCTTATAGCAAAATTCAAGCTTAAACTGAAGAAAGTAGGAAAAACCACTGGGCCGGTAAGATACAATCTAAGTCAAATCCCTTATGAATACACAGTGGAAGTGAGGAACAGGTTTAAGGATTTAGATTTGGTGGACAGAGTGCCTGAAGAACTATGGATGGAGGCTCGTAACATTATACAGGAGGCAGCAACGAAAACCATCCCAATGAAAAGGAAATGCAAGAAAGCAAAGTGGCTGTCCAATGAGGCCTTACAAATAGCGGGGGAGAGAAGGCAAGCAAAATGCGAGGGAGATGGTGAAAGATACAGGAAATTGAATGCAGATTTCCAAAGAATAGCAAGGAGAGACAAGAAGACCTTCTTAAACGAGCAATGCAAAGAAATAGAGGAAAGCAATAGAATGGGAAGAACCAGAGATCTGTTCAAGAAAATTGGAGATATGAAAGGAACATCTCGTACAAAGATTTCCATAATAAAGGACAAAAGTGGAAAGGACCTAACAGAAGCAGAAGACATCAAGAAGAGGTGGCAAGAATACACAGAGGAATTATACCAGAAAGAAATGGATGTCTCGTATACCCCAGGTAGTGTGGTTGCTGACCTTGAGCCAGACATCCTGGAAAGTGAAGTCAAATGGGCCTTAGAAAGCACTGCAAATAACAAGGCCAGTGGAAGTGATGGTATTCCAGCTGAACTATTTAAAATTTTAAAAGATGATGCTGTTAAGGTGCTACACTCAATATGCCAGCAAGTTTGGAAAACTCAGCAGTGGCCAGAAGATTGGAGAAGATCAGTCTACATCCCAATCCCAAAGAAGGGCAGTGCCAAAGAATGCTCCAACTACCGCACAATTGCACTCATTTCACACGCTAGCAAGGTTATGCTTAAAATTCCACAAGGAAGGCTCAAGCAGTATGTGGACCGAGAACTCCCAGAAGTGCAAGCTGGATTTAGAAGAGGCAGAGGAACCAGAGACCAAATTGCAAACATGCACTGGATTATGGAGAAAGCTAGAGAGTTCCAGAAAGACATCTACTTCTGCTTCATTGACTATGCAAAAGCCTTTGACTGTGTCGACCACGGCAAACTATGGCAAGTTCTTAAAGAAATGGGAGTGCCAGATCACCTCATCTGTCTCCTGAGAAATCTCTATGTGGGACAAGAAGCTACAGTTAGAACTGGATATGGAACAACTGATTGGTTCAAAATTGGGAAAGGAGTAAGACAAGGCTGTATTTTGTCTCCCTGCTTATTTAACTTATATGCAGAATTCATCATGCGAAAGGCTGGGCTGGATGAATCCCTAGCCGGAATTAAGATTGCCGGAAGAAATATCAACAACCTCAGATATGCAGATGACACAACCTTGATGGCAGAAAGTGAGGAGGAATTAAAGAACCTTTTAATGAGGGTGAAAGAGGAGAGCGCAAAATATGGTCTGAAGCTCAACATCAAAAAAACGAAGATCATGGCCACTGGTCCCATCACCTCCTGGCAAATAGAAGGGGAAGAAATGGAGGTAGTGAGAGATTTTACTTTCTTGGGCTCAATGATCACTGCAGATGGTGACAGCAGCCACAAAATTAAAAGACGCCTGCTTCTTGGGAGAAGGGCAATGACAGGCCTAGACAGCATCTTGAGAAGTAGAGACATCACCTTGCCAACAAAGGTTCGTATAGTTAAAGCTATGGTTTTCCCAGTAGTGATGTATGGAAGTGAGAGCTGGACCATAAAGAAGGCTGATCGCCGAAGAATTGATGCTTTTGAATTATGGTGCTGGAGGAGACTCTTGAGAGTCCCATGGACTGCAAGAAGATCAAACCTCTCCATACTGAAGGAAATCAACCCTGAGTGCTCACTGGAAGGACAGATTGTGAAGCTGAGGCTCCAGTACTTTGGCCACCTCATGAGAAGAGAAGACTCCCTGGAGAAGACCCTGATGTTGGGAAAGATGGAGGGCACAAGGAGAAGGGGACGGCAGAGGAAGAGATGGTTGGATAGTGTTTTCGAGGTTACCAGCATGAGTTTGACCAAACTGCGGGAGGCAGTGGAGGACAGAGGTGCCTGGCGTTCTCTGGTCCATGGGGTCACGAAGAGTCGGACACGACTAAACGACTAAACAACAACAACTTAATTGCAGCTTGATTGTATTCTGCAATTTGTATGGTCAGTGTGACCTTTTGCTTCCAGACTTTTTATGACCGCAATAAACCAGAGGGGCCTCTCTGCCCAAGAGTTTGCCAGCTGCCTGCTGGTTTCCTGCCTCGAAAGAAACATTTGTGAATTTAAGCTAATTTTTAAGATACAACCTTGATCAAAAAATATAAGCCTTGATTAAAATGCAGGCTATGATCAAATGCCTCAGAATGCACTTGTGTACTGCGTCAGTTTCCCTCCCTCTCACTCACCCAGCCCCGGGCACTAGCAACCCATGCTACACCACTGGAGCATTGGGTCCAGTCATTTTTGCATTCACCATCAGTGGCAGTTCTGCAGGGTTTCAGGCAGAGGCCTCGCCCAGCCCTACCTCCTGGAGATGTTGGGGGTTGAACCTGGGACTTCCTGCGTGCAAAGCGGATGCTCTGTCCCTGAGCTACAGCCCTTCCCCATGCAGAAGAACCTTGCACAAGGCTGAGCTGCCCCCTGTTTGTAAGGCCAGTCCTGAACTCCATGCCTGGGAGCAATAAACCAACTTCAGATTGCTTTATTTGTGTGGACCAGGGAATTCCCTACACACACACCCTTGCAGCATGGTCACTAGTCACATGCAGTTGTGTATCATTTTCCAGCTGGGTGGGGGGAAACCCATTCAGTCATTGGTTGGGAATCTGAACTGAAACACAAGCATTAATATGTATTTGTACAATAGTGTAGCTCTTATCTTTTATTTCAGTTAACAAAATTTATATACTGCTTGATTGTCAGAAAACCCTCTAAGCAGTGAACAAAAATATAAAAATTACAATTTTTGATTATAAAAACAATTAAAAACTGGTATCTATAACATTTCAGCGCTGGTTAAAACCAACGTTACCTAAAAAGAAGATAAAACACATGCAATTTCTACCTGTCTGGATAGGCGTGCCTGAACTAAAATGTTTTAAGCAGATACAGAAAAGAATAATTCATTCATTCATTCATTGGAAGATCACAGGACAGTTTACAATATAAAAACACAATTCTATATAGAACAATAACGAACAAAAACAATGCCCGCCCCAATCCAGAAGCCTGTACTCAAAGCCAGAGAGCTCCGCCCTGGAGCAAGCGAAGTAAAAACTGAAGACAATTGCCTCTGGGCATGTACAGAGCGCCACTGTAACAACAATCCGTTCCCAAAATCCAGGGCTAAGAATACGCAGCAGAGCGCGCGTCTTGCATACAGCTTTAGAAAGGGAAGGCAAGAAGGGGGCTTTGGGCTGAGAGACACCCCTTCCTCTCTCCTCCGCCGCTCTGGCTACAACCAAAATTGCAGCAGCCTGCTTGATTTGGCGCGGGGGGGGGGGGTGTCACTGTCCCTTTAACTAGCCGCGGCCGCCAGGAAGAAACGCATGCGCAGGGCGAGTTTGGCTTCAGGGGCGGGTGGGCTGGAGGGAGGGAGACCCAGCGGCGGCCGCCCCCCGGTGTCGCCCTCGGGCGCTTGAGCCAGTTCTTATCTATTTTTTGCGCGAGCGCCTGGGCCCGAGGCGCCGCCTGCAGGTTCCGCAGACCGCGGCCCTTGCGCGCAGCAGCAGCATCTGCCCCGCCGGCTCCTCCTCCTCTTCCTCCTTGTTGTCCAGCGGGCAAAGAGAGCCGCTGCCTCAGAGCGGGCGGGCGGCGGGCCTTTGTCCCTCCGGCTCAGCCGCACACACGGCTAGCGGGTCTGGCCGAGAGGAAAAGAGCGAGCGAGCGAGCGCGCGCCCCTTCCCCGGCTTCTCTCCCGCGCGCGCGCGCCTCGCCCCGCAGCCGCGCTCTTGGCATTGTGACAGGAGCTGAGCTCACCTGCCTCGCAGCCGGCCGGCTTTGGGCTGCGCCTCAGAAGGACCCCGAGAGGGGGAGGAGGAGGACCACCCCCGCCTCCCTCTCCCTCCCTCCCTCTCTCCCCTTCTGCAGCCAGCAGAAGAGCGGCTCCTCCGCTCGCCTGCGCCTGAGTCCCGTCGCCGCCGCCGCCGCCTTTTGTTTAGCTTCTCTCAGCCGCCGGGCGGGCGGGCGGGTGGCGAGTCTCTCCGTTGGGGCTCCCTTGGGATGGTTTCGTGGACTTGCTGCTCTACTGGCTGGCGATGCCCTGCTAGGTGAGTGAGGCATTGCAGATCGAATAAGAATTAGGAACATATTTTTTTAAGTATGCATTTCTCCCACCCCCCCAAAAACCCCTAAATCCGCATCATTGCTGCGCCCCTGCATGTGAACGGAGAGCGATTTCGTGCAATCGCTTCGGGGCTCCTTCGCCCTCCTGGCGGGCGGGCGAGTTTGGCCCTGGGCTCCCTGGGCGCTGCGGGCTCCGGGCGTGAATGAGCCACACCCTCTTTGTCTCGTCTGTCTTCAAGGGCCTCGGCTCGCTAACTGCCATGTCTCCAGCAGCGGCCAGCTCGGGCCCCAGCAAGCGCCAGAGGCCGGGCGGCGCGGAGGCGCCCTAAGCGAGCGGGACGCCGAGCCGGTGGATGCGGCCGCCGGCATGTCGGGCGGCAGAGTGGACGGCGGCGGGAGCGGCGCGGCCGCGCATCGGAGGTCCGAGGCCAGCGAAGGGGTGGCGCAGAGAGACGAGGAGCAGGAAGAAGATGCGGAGGAAGATCTCCGAGATGGAGGGGTCCCTTTCTTCGTCAACCGAGGCGGGCTGCCCGTCAACGAGGCCACCTGGGAGAGGATGTGGAAGCACGTGGCCAAGATCCACCCCGAGGGAGAAAGGGTGGCCCTGAGGATCCGGGGAGCCAGTGACCTGCCCAAGGTGAGAGGGAGTTCTTTTGTGCAGGCGTGAGCTGAATCTCGGAGTTACAGGCTAGCGAATGAATGAAACAGGAAGATGGAGGGGGGAGGGGAATCTGGGATTGAAACCCGGCAATGTCAAGATTCTACAATATCAAGAAACTACAAGAAAGAAGATTCCACCTAAACATTAGGAAGAACTTCCTGACAGTAAGAGCTGTTCGACAGTGGAATTGGCTGCCAAGGAGTGTGGTGGAGTCTCCTTCTTTGGAGGTCTTTAAGCAGAGGCTTGACAACCATATGTCAGGAGTGCTCTGATGGTGTTTCCTGCTTGGCAGGGGGTTGGACTCGATGGCCCTTGTGGTCTCTTCCAACTCTATGATTCTATTCTATGATTCTATGATTCTAATTCATAGTGAGGAAGGAGGTGAACTGCAGAGTGAGCATGCAAACTGCTGGGGTTCTGCCTTTGCATACCTGAGATGGTATCAACAGGTCTTTGATGTTTTTGTGTCGTCTACATTAGCGACTTCTTGTTTGTTAATGGAGTCAGGATCTTCCATAGCAGCACAAGGGAATGCAGAATTCTTGGAACAATCTTTGGGAATGCTGCCTGTTTTGATGAGGAGTGTGCTCAGATTGGCTCCAGAAGTGCCCTTTGTGTGCATGAGTGATTGAGGTAACTCAAGTAGCCTCTGATAGCACTATCCGGCTTTTGAACAACTTTGTTGAAATATTAATGCTGAAAGCATATGAGGTTGGGACCTGTGCTGGGGTAAAGTAACTGAATAACATGCACATCATCATCCAAGACTGTATAACTGGGTGTTGAGAACTGACTTGCAAAAGGGCTACAGAATAGGCATACTGCAACTAATTTGGTCTAGAAAAGGAACCGTTTTGAGGAAGAGACTGTATTAGGAAAAGTTTTGCCATAATTTTTATACTGGACGGATGAGGCTAGTATACTACTCTTGATGCTTACAGTATGATATGAAAAGGTCTCAAAGTCTCCCTTGTCCTGCCACCAGGCACGCAACATTACAACAGTTTCATTTATTGAAAGAGGAGTGCAAAAAGGCACTTCAGGCTCCCTGTTACACCATTTGATTCCACTGGAGACATTGTGGTTTTTAAAGGGCAACTACATTTTGTTAAAGGGCAATGCACAAAATAGAAAAGCTTCAAATCTGTTGACCTGCCGCCATAAGACGTCAGATAATACGGCTTTTAGTGGGAAAAGTTTATAGCCATTGCAACATTAAGCCGATCAAAGCTTTGGGATTTTGATAAACTCTGGGGATTATTATTATTTTTAAATGCAGTGGAGGAAGCCAACTCCTTTCCACTTGTGTTCAAGTACAGAGGAGAAAGAGTTATTGGTTGCTGTTTCCACCTGTGTTTTGAAAGGGCACAATCACTTATTGGAGGCTATTTCTGCCCTTCCTTTTAAAGAATAAAATATTAGTGAAACCTATGTGACTCTCCAAAGATTGAAGAATCAGTATACTGGTATATATTGGGGGGAGTGGGGCTAAAGCATGATCTTTGAGGTAGTCCAGGACACCGAATGGGTTGGGTATTTCTCAGATGAATCTCCATGAAAGTGTGGAGGAGTGGCTACACGAGTTAAGCCCCAAAACATCATAAAACCTTCACCAACAGGAGGTTCTCAGGGAAGGCGCTCTCAGCTTCCACACAAGAAATGCTTCAGAATGCATTGTAAAACGTACGACTACTTATAACGGTTCTAACCAAAAGGTGCTTTCTGAACACCAAGAGAGCAGTATGCCACCTGTATGAAGGCAACAAAGTGTGTACACAGACCAGAAGATGCATTTGCAGAAGGGAAGGCAGCAAATGCACTTTACCGTTGTATGTGTGTACACACCCACAGACTAAGGATTGCTCTTACTTGCTGTGTGCTGAAGGTGTCTCTGAAATGAACCAACGTAAGAAACCAAATTCCAGATCAGAGCAGCCATCTTATTATGTTGTGGCAAAAATGACTAGTAGCCGTCAACATGTATCGTGGTCTGAGCTTAGTCAAGGTGCCTGAAGTGATCTAGACACTAAGTGCATAGGGAAGATTCAGGAAAAAGAGCTGCAAAAGAGTTGTAGGTGCCGACTTGTATCAGATCAAGTAGTGTAACATTTAATGGAAGCAGACAAAATGTGAATGCCACAAATCTTAACAGTCTCAGCCCTTAGTCCAGTGGGCTTGGGCGGCTGGGATTTTTAATAGAATCCTGCAGTCCAAATCCTGAGGTGCAGAGAATGGGTTCGGGGTGGACCAGATACCTTTAAGCACGTGCTCAGCCCAGGAATTTGTGGCCAGTACCAGAATCTGGCACACAAGTTCTTTCACAAAAACATTAACCCCACCTCAAGCATTCCCGCCCCCACCACCAGAACAAAATTTGAGGTAGGAGAGCTTTCAGGGTGTTCCTAGTGTTAGACAGTTGGCAGTCAGAAGCTCTTGCTGGTCTACTGGAAATTAGGATGCTGACGAATTTCAACTAAAATAGAAACAGGAACAGAAATGGCCAAAGTTCGCTTATTCACCCCATGTGCAAAGTAGAAATCAATCCAGTGAATACAATCAATATTCACTGCTGTGGTTTCTTTTAGTCCACAAACAATATGTATTGTGTTTCCTTTGCACTGAAATGAATGAGGCGCAATAACACAGTGACAACATAACTTGAATAATTTACACAGTAAATTATGTAGCAGTTTTTGGCAGAAGTCAAACTGCAGTGGAATGGAAACAGTGCTGCGTGTAACTGATATGGGGCAGGATGAGAAGCAATACCTTTGTACATCCCTAACTGCCAGTCGCCTGGAGAGCTACCCATACATCTTCAGCTACGTTCTCCACACCCTTGATCTAGGGAGATTCCTCAGTAGCATGTGACGGGATCCCTGTTGTGCACCAACCGCGGGGAAAAGCTTCCAGGGGTTTGCAATGGTAGCAAGCAGTTAAAGGTGCCAAAACCAGAAGGTTTGCCACATGGCTGCATTTTCAAGTAGTTTCCATGCTGAGGACTACATGCATGAGTGGGACCTTGGCTGCAGTTACCATGTATGGCAGATGGTTAGCATGTTTGCCTCAGACAAAACAGCTGTTAATAGCAAGTGCAAGCAGTATTAAGTGGGGTCCACTCTACTTCCCCATTTCAAGAGTGCTAGCTTTCCATCTGTGCTTGCTCTCCCCAGACTGCTGTCTCCCTTGGCTCACCCAACTCAGCCAGCTGGCA